>NC_072004.2:63075909-63691818 GCF_028885655.2 Pongo abelii | reverse complement strand
GATAAAGCCATATGTGTCTGGGATATTGAGATGAAAATGTGATCAGAACCTCCAACCCTGTGTCAAATGAAGGCTTACAGAAGCATAAATGAACAGTTCTAATACAATATAGTAAATCTTGAATACATTTGTGTGCAGAGGAATCCCTGAGGTAGAGATTAGAAATATTTATCAGGGCAGGAAACATTTGAAATTGAGTCTCAAGGAAGAGAAGAATGGGGAAACCAGAAATTAGGTTTTTATTCCAGAATTTCACACATTCTAGGAATCAGAAATTATCATAGCAAAGGAATGGCAGCCTGGAAGAGCAAGGCATGCTTAATAACAGCTGGAAATTTGTTATGATTTATTTTCCTACCAAATATAGGTCTCGATTGCTAGCTTTCCTATCATTTTTAAAAGGTTCCTACTGATGTTAAAACAGCCGTTTCCTGGGTGATATGTGAGTAGAAGTCAAAACAGCAAGAGTCTTTTGGGATAGAAAGAAGGATTTTTTTTTAGGCAAGAGGAGAAAGGAAGAAATAATAAGCAGTCTTGGTTTTCATGGTAAGTACATATTATTATTATTTATTATACTAAAAGTTCTCATGGCCAGTTAAATTAGCCGTGAGAACTTTTGCCTGCTTTCCTGATCTCAAATCATATGACACTGAAGCCTCAAAGCTCCTCTCCATTATTTCTCTCTTAAGAACTTCTTGAAGACTGAAGGGTTCAGTCTATTGCACAGGCACAATCTGATGTGCATTTTACATATATCATCTTGCGTTGAAAGAAAGAAGTAAACTATCTTTGGTGGGCAGCTGACTGCATAAATATTTGAAAAACAATGTTTTTCTCCTTTTCACACATTGTCTAAGTGCAGTTGTCTAAAAACCCCCACTTTTTTGTTCTCTGGGGTTTGATCATCATTCACTGTTATCAATGGTACTTTTGACTTAAATATGCCGTTGCCCTCTGGAAACCAGTTTTTATTTTGTCATTCAGGTGTCCAGATTTATAATATAAATAATAATTTTAATCCTTCAAAAATTCAACTATTTTGTAAGGCATTTTGCTTATGAATTTCAACTGTTTTAAAAGTTACAAGTTGATAAAGAGAAAGATGACACTCAGCACTTCAGCAACTTTAATTTTCATAAATATCTGTTTTATAGATTTGGACAAATCTTATAGCGTTTAATGCAGGCCAATTTGCTAGTTTTTTAAAAATATTTTATGTTCTTAGTTCCAGATTAGACCATAATTTATGACACTATACATTTCAAATAGTAAAAATAGTTTCCAACTTATTTAGATAACTATAGACACAACCCCATGCAGGGTAATGGGCAATATCAAGATCTAATTTCAGGAGTTTCAGTTTTCTTCCCTTTTCAGATTGATCATCTGCCTAAAAGCATAGTTACAGAACACAGCTCCAATGAGAAAACCAACGACCTATATGAGATCCTTGATCCTGAAAAATGCAACTCATTAATTTACAGATTGCTGTTGACAATTCAAAAACAAATGCTTTAATAAAGCAAGTTGTTTTTGAATGTTAACATAATAACCATGATAGGCAGCTTTTTATAATCAGAGGCTAATCATTATTAATTCCTTTGACATTCAGTGCAGTGACATTAATTATAACAAGCTCTTTCAGTAAGTATTAAATGCATACCAGAACTCTATGGCAAATGTATTGCCATCTGGAATTCATTGTTGTACAGTTACTGTGAAGTGTGGCTGTATTATCTAGTTTTCAGCACTTATTAATCAAAATAAATACCTGACTTTCCTGTAGATTTAAAAATTACTGAAATCCTGTGTTTGAGATGTTTCATGATGTTAGATTTTAAGAGTTTGAAATTTTGACCTTAAGAAATTATCTATTTTCCATAGCTAGATTTTCTTCCCTTAAATCTCTACATTTGATTTTTGTTTTTCTTTTTATTTCCATATGTTATTGGGGAACAGGTGGTGTTTGGTTATATGAGTAAGTTCTTTAGCAGTTATTTGTGAGATTTTGGTGCACCCATCACCTGGGTAGTATACACTTCACCCTATTCATAGTATTTTCTCCCTCACCCCCTTGCCACCCTTTCCCCTTGAGTTTGCAAAGTCCATTGTGTCATTATTATGTCTTTGCATCCTCATGCAAATGGACACCAAATGCGAGCCAGGAGTAGCTATTCTTATATCAGACCAAACAAACTTTAAAGCAACAGCAGTTAAAAAGGACAAAGAGAGACATTACATAATGATAAAAGGCCTTGTCCAAAAGGAAAATATCGCGATCCTAAACAAATAGCACCTAATACTGTAGCTTGCACCTAACACTGTAGCTTTCAAATTTATAAAACAATTAATAATACACCTAAGAAATGAGATAGACAGCAACATGATAATAGTGGGGGACTTCAGTACTCCACTGACAGCACTAGACAGGTCATCAAGACAGAAAGTCAACAAAGAAGCAACGGATTTAAACTATATCCTAGAATAAATGAACTTAGATATATACAGAACATTTCATCCAACAGCTGCAGAATATACATTCTATTCAACAGCTCATGGAACTTTTTCCAAGATAGATCATATGAGAGGCCACAAAATGAGCCTTAATAAATTTATGAAAATACAAATTATATCAAGCACTCTCTCAGACCACAGTAGAATAAAACTGGAAATCAACTCCAAAAGGAACCTTCAAAACCATGCAAATACATGGAAATTAAATTACCTGTTCCTGAATGATCATTGGGTCAAGAATAAAATCAAGATGGAAATTAAAGGTAGGAATTGAACAATGAGAACACATGGACACAGGAAGGGGAACATCACACTCTGGGGACTGTTGTGGGGTGGGGGGAGGGGGGAGAGATAGCATCAGGAGATATACCTAGTGGTAAATGACGAGTTAATGGGTGCAGCACACCAGCATGGCACATGTATACATATGTAACTAACCTGCACATTGTGCACATGTACCCTAAAACTTAAAGTATAATAATAATTTTAAAAAAATTATTTGAACTGAATGACAATAGTGACACAACTTATCAAAACCTCTGTGACACAGCAAAGGCAGTGCTAAGAGGAAAGTTCATAGCCCTAAATACCTACATCAAAAAGTATGAAAGAGCACAAACAGACAATCTGAGATCACACCTCAAGGAACTAGAGAAACAAGAGCAAACCAAACCGAAACCCAGCAGAAGAAAGGAAATAACCAAGATCAGAGCTGTATTATTCCGTTTTCGTGCTGCTGATAAAGACATACCTGAGACTGGGCAATTGACAACAAAAAGAGATTCAATGGACTCACAGTTCCATGTGGCTGGGGAGGGCTCACAATCATGGCGGAAGGTGAAAGTCACATCTCACGTGGCAGACAAGAGAAGAGAGATTGTGCAGAGAGACTCCTGTTTTTAAAATCATCAGATCTTGTGGACTTATTCATTACAATGATAACAGCATGGGAAAGACCTGCCCCCATGATTCAGTTACCTCCCACTCATTCCCTTTCATGACGTGGGAATTAAAGATGAGATTTGGGTGGGGACACAGCCAAACAGTATCATTCTGCCCCTGACCCTTCCTAAATCTCATGTCCTCACATTTCAAAACCAATCATGCCTTCCCAACAGTCCCCAAAAGTCTTAACTCATTTAATCATTAACTCAAAAGTCCACAGTCCAAAGTCTCATCAGAGATAAGGCAAGTCTCTTCCACCTATCAGCCTGTAAAATCAAAAGCTAGTTAGTTGCTTCCTAGATACAATGGGAATACAGGCATTGGGTAAATACAATCATTCCAAATGGGAAAAATTGGCCAAAACAATTGGCCATGCAAGTCTGAAATCCAGCAGGGCAGTCAAATCTTAAAGCTCCAAAATGATCTCCTTTGACTCCAGGTCTCACACTCAGGTCACACTGATGCAAGAGGTGGGCTTTCACAGCCTTGGGCAGCTCCACTCCTGTGGCTTTGCAGGGTATAGCCCCCATCCTGGCTGCTTTTATGGGCTGGCAATGAGTGTCTGCAGCTTTTCCAGGCACACAGTGCAAGCTGTCAGTGGATCTACCATTCTGGGCTCTGCAGGATGATGGCCCTCTTCTCACAGCTCCACTAGGCAGTGCCCCAGTAAGGGCCCTGTGTGGGGGCTCCAACTACACATTTCCCTTCTGCACTGCCCTATCAGAGGTTCTCCATGAGGGCCCCACCCCTGCAGCAAACATCTGCCTGGGCATCCATGTGTTTCCATCCTCTGAAATCTAGGTGGAAGTACTTAAACTCCAATTCTTGACTTCTGTGCACCTGCAGGCTCAACACCACATGGAAGCTGCCAAGGCTTGGGGCTTGCACCCTCTGAAGCAACAGCCCAAACTGTATGTTGGCCCCTTTCAGACCTGGCTAGAGTGGCTGGGACATAGGGCACCAAATCTCTAGACTGCACAAAGCTCAGGGACCCTGGTCCCAGCCCACCAAACCAATTTTTCTTGCTAAACCTCCAGGCCTGTGATGGGAGGGGCTGCTGCAAAGGTCTCTGACATGCTCTGGAGACATTTTCGCCATTGTCTTGGTGGTTACCATTTGGCTCCTCCTTACTTATGTAAATTTCCTCAGCCAGCTGAATTTCTCCTCAGAAAAGGGGACTTTCTTTTCTATCGCATTGTCAGGCTGCAGATTTCCCAAACTTTTATGCTCTTTTTCCTTTTTAAAACAGAATGCCTTTAACAGCACCCATGTCACCTCCTGTATTCTTTGCTGCTTATAAATTTATTTCACCAGATACCCTAAGTCATCTCTCTCAAGTTCAAAGTTCCACAAATCTCTATGGCAGGGGCAAAATGCTGCCATTTGCAAAAATGCCATCTCTTTGCTAAAACATAACAAGAGTCACCTTTGTTCCAGTTCCCAACAAGTTCTTCATCTCCATCTGAGACCACGTCAACCTGGATTTCATTGTTCATATCATTATCAGAATTTTGGCCAAAGCCATTCAACAAGTCTCTAGCAGGTTCCAAACATTCCCACATTTTCCTGTCTTCTTTCGAGCTCTACAAACTGTTCCAACCTCTGCCTGTTACCCAGTTCCAAAGTCACTTCCACATTTTCTGGTATCTTTTCAGCAGTGCCCCATTCTACTGCTACCAATTTACTGTATTAGTCCATTTTCATGCTGCTGATAAAGACATCTCCAAGAATGGGCAATTTGCAAAAGAAAGAGATTTCATAGAGTCACTGTTTCATGTGGGTGGGGAGGCCTCACAATCATAGTGGAAAGTGAAAGGCACGTCTCACATGGCAGCGGAGAAAAGAAGAGAGCTTTTGCAGGGAGATTCCCATTTTTAAAACCATCAGATCTTGTGAGACTTATTCACTAACATGAGAACAGCACAGGAAAGACCTGCCCACATGATTCAAGTACCTCCCACTGGGTCCCTCTCACAACACATGGGAATTCAAAATGAGATTTGTGTGGAGACACAGCCAAACCATATGAAGAGCAGAACTAAATGAAATTGGAGCAAAAAAAAAAGATAAACAAAAAGCTGGTTCTTTGAAAAGATAAATAAAATTGATAGACCATTAACAAGATTAACCAAGAAAAGAAGAGAGAAAATCCAAATAAGTTTAATAAAAACAAAACAAGAGATGTTACAACTGGCATCACAAATACAAAAGATCATTCAAGGCTAGTATGAACACCTTTATGTGCATAAACTAGAAAACCTAGAAGAGATGGAGAAATTCTTAGAAAGATACAACCCTCCCAGCTTAAATCAGGAAAAGTTAGATATCATGAACAGACCAATAACAAGCAGCAAGATTGAACTGGTAATTTAAAAATTACTAACAAAAAAAAGTCAAGTACCAGATGGATTCATGGCAGAATTCTACCAGACATTCAAAGAAGAATTGGTACCATTCCTAATGATACTATTCCACAAGATATACAAAGAGGCAACCCTCCCTGTAAATCATTGTATGAAGCCAGTATTACACTAATACCAAAACCAGGAAAGGGCATAACCAAAAAAAACTACAGACCAATATGACTGATGAACACAGATGCTAAAATCTTTAACAAAATACTAGCTAACCAAATCCAGCAACATATCAAAAAGATAATCCACCATGATCAGGTGGGTTTCATACCAGGGACGCAGGAATGGTTTAACATAGGAAAGTCAATAAATGTGATACACCACATAAACAGGATTAAATACATAAATCACATGATCATCTCAATAGATGCAGAAAAAGCATTCAATGAAATCCAGCATTCCTTTTTGATTAAAACTCAGCAAAATCAGCATAAGGGGACATACCTCAATATAATAAAAGCCATCTATGACAAATTCAAAGCCAACATAAAATCTCTACATTTGATTTTTGCACATTCTCTCTGTTTCTCTTATTTCCTGATTCATAAAAACTTTTTAAAAAGAAATATTACATTCATAACCTGTGTTTAATAAACTGAGTGGAGAGCAACTATTATTTCATTACCTTTGAAGTTTAATTGTAGAGAAAAATAATCATTCCATGAAAATCTGAATACTCTAAATTAGTGCTAATTTATTTTGTCTAAGGCATATAGATTTTGTTACCTCACTGTGCTTTTGTTATTTTTTTAACTAATTGTTTTGTTAGTAGTGTCTTTTTATTCTATTTGATCAGTTTCATCATATAGTGTCATATCTTGAGGACAGTGATACAGAAGATGTGAAGGCTTTGGAGTCAGAGAGCTCTATTTTTACTGCATGATTCTGAGAAAAGGACTGTGTTCAATCTAATGGGAGAATGAATTTTGTAAGGATTAGCTGTAATGTAGCTCAAAGCACGTGATAGATGTTCTATTCAAGATGAGTATTCAGAGCTAGCATTTGATGGCCAGTCAATTTGTGTTAAGCAATGTGCAGCTTACAAGTGTCATTTTACCTAATCATTAGAACAACTTAGCAAGGCAAATAAACTTATTAACCTAATTTTAAAGATAAAGCAACTAAGACTCATAGATATTTAATATTTTGCCCTAGACCATATAACTGATACCTGATGATATAATTAGTGAATTGAGGATTTGAACTCAGAAAGTCTGATCCTTCAGCCTGTGGTTTTAACCTGTTACTTTTTCTATATTTTGTTATCTAGCTATTACTCTTATTATTAGATAATTTTATGCAAGAAAACCTAGGCTTTAGATCACAAATTCTCTTTTAATAATTCTGAAACAGGATAAAAATATTGTTCTAGGAATGTTCCCTACCTCCCAGTTTTGAGTATATTTTTGCCAGCAACAAGTTCTCTTAAGAATTCTGAAACAGGATAAAAATATTGTTCTAAGAATGTTCCCTACCTCCAAGTTTTCAGTAATTTTTGGCCAGAATTCTTCCGAATCCTCTGTGTAAATAATTTGTATTTTTCCCCTCTTCCCCCTCTTCTTCCTCCTCCTTTTCTCCTTCTCGTCCTTGTTCTTCCTCCTCCTTTTCTCCTTCTCGTCCGTGTTCTTCCCCTTTGTCTCCATCTCTCTGACTCTGTCTCATTCTCCTTATACTCTCCCTCCTTCTTCCTCACTTTCCCATTCTTGTCAGAACTATCTTCCTGTCTTAAGTGTATTTAGCCACAAGCTATGATTCTAGACTATGCAGAGCTACCTGGAGTAGAGGGATTTATTCTTGCTGAGCTCTAGATTATGTTCATAACTACCTCCATCACTCTGATACTTCCTATTCCCCAGCATAAACAGTAAAAATATGCACATTTAATACACACACACACACACACACAAGCAGAATCATGAAAAAAACAGTTCTGAGGATGAATTAGAGCCACTGATTTAAACCTGGAATTACTGAAAACAGGAGACACCCTAAGTCAGCTACTTATACAAAGCGGGGTATTTCTAACAGGACAGTCGGCAAAAGTTGCCTTCTCCCCTTGCTCCTTTTCTTTTTGCCTTCCTCAACTTCTCCAGGTGATTTCTTTTTCCCTTAAAGAAGCTCAATTCTTCCCTAGAGGTTACCACTCTAGGCCATTGGTTTCCCCAGCTGGTTGATTAAAATAATCCTTTCTCAATTTCCCCAACATAAAGAGTTAGCTCTCCTCCACCTTACCCTTGAGGTCAAAGAATAGGTGGCCGGTGCAGTTTGAAAAAGCTTCATAGCGTTTCTAAGAAATTGCAACTCTCAATGGCCGGGCATGGTGGCTCACGCCTGTAATCCCAGTACTTTGGGAGGCCGAGACGGGTGGATCACAAGGTCAGCAGATTGAGACCATCCTGGCTAACATGGTGAAACCTCGTCTCTACTAAAAATACAAAAAAATTAGCCGGGTGTGGTGGCGGGCACCTGTAGTCCCAGCTACTCAGGAGGCTGAGACAGGAGAATGGCGTGAACCCGGGAGGCGGAGAGTGCAGTGAGCGGAGATCACGTCACTGCACTCCAGCCTGGGTGACAGAGAGAGACTCCGTCTCAAAAAAAAAAAAAAGAAAGAAATTGCAACTTTCCTTCTTGCTGCCCCAATCACTTGAATCACAGTTATACATTTTAAAAAAGAAAACTTTTTTTCACGTTATTTCTTGATAAAAGAATCTAACATGGCACTGTCTTGAATCAGCACCCTACTAGTGATTGTACAGAAATAAGGAAGAAAATCTGTAGGGCCTTGGGAACATTCTTTGGTTCTTGGACAAAATAATTCTTGTGCAAATGGTTACACTAAAGATTTCTTCTATTTAGGATCCTAGAAAGTTAAGAGTTAGAAAAAAGCATGAGATCATTTAGCTCGATGAATCCATTTTAGAGATTAGCAAATGAAGTTCCAGCCAATGGAAATAACTTGTTTTACCGTGTGCCAGATATGACTGGTGACTAAGACAGGGCAAGAGTCCAGTTTTTCTAGTTCAAAAACAGTTTTGTACAGGTCAGAGGAGTCTTTCTGAGAAATATGCTGGTATATCAGCAAGTTGCTAGTATCTTTCCCTGCTCACTTCTCTTTTTGAAGTGTTAGGAAGACTTATTTTGGCACTAGGGCATGAGAGCATCATCTTCTCATCCAATATTGCTCTGTTCACCTGTAACTCTGGTTTCAGAAAATATGATCCTCATGTTTTTCCTGTACTTGTATTAACTGCATCATACTTTATATCCTAAAGTAAAATAAGTCTTCAGTTTGATACTTGGTTGACTACTTGAGATATTTAATCCAAAAAGTCTCCTAAAGGTTTTTGCCTGCTCTGAATAGCAACATGCAACACCTCCTTATAATAATCCTAAGGCAATAAGAGTTCGACCAACAAGTACAGGAAAGAAGAGGGTGCAGTCATAGAGAGTCTGAAGACAAATTATAAGATAAAATCTTGTGCACCTCACTGATTAGTCTCAATGTTTAGACTCCATTAAATTAATATGCAGGAACATCGAAGGGGCATCAATTGTAGATGGAAAGTTAAAGGAGGACCAGACAAATGACTGTGTATGCACATGAGAATATTACAGGTTTGGTTTTGAAGCCTGACTTTGTCCTTGGGCTGCTGTAGGACCTTGGGCAAGGATCTTAAGCTCCCCGGGTAAGAAATAAATGTTAGCACTTATTACTATAATAATAATTATTAAATAATTTGTACTCAAGAGAGACAGATTGAGAGGTTTTCTGACTTTGGTTTAAATCCTAAATCTTTACTGTTTGATGTCATTGTAGTTAAGTAGATGGTTTCCAGGTGTGTGCATGTGTGCGTGTGTGTGTGTGTTTTAATGAAAGCTTTGCTTTCTAATGAATGACAGCGTGCTCCTTGTTTACATTGTTTAGAATGGTGCTAATATTTATTTTAGTGCCTTTAATATTATTTTGTTCAATCATTTCCTGAATTAATATTTGTTTACAAGGACTGATAATTTTATACCTTTGTTCAGAATGACAGAAATCTCAAAGGTTTTACAACATCTATATCTACAGGATGTCAGATTATCCACCCTTAGATATAAATGCATCCACATACCTGGGTAGGTATTTCCAGGTATGAAAGCACAAGTGGAGCATTTTGGAAAGTGCTAGTTGACTTGGTCAGGCTATTAGGACTGCCATTCAACCCTGAACAAAGACTCAAAAATTGGTATTTAGTACACATTAAAGAATGAATGAAAAATGATCATCTTTATTTTGATTCTCCCTTTTCACCTAAATGACTACAATACCCAACTTTATCCAGTGCTATATGCCTCTCATACAGACAAGTCTAGCCATGATTTGACACTGGATTTGGACTACACGACCTGTGACTTTCTAGGCATTGTACAAATACTGAACTAGATTTGTACATCTACAGATTGAAAGCCAGGATGTGATAAAGTTCTGGTTATCAATTTACAGAATGGCAAAGGTACAAAGGATAGAAGAAGTCAAAACAAAACAAAATGAAAAAGACCATCTGTCTCCTTCAGGGATTTCAGCCTTCAGATGTAAAAATTCAAGCTTTGAATGATGAACAGGGAATGCTGGAAAAGCCTGAAAGGGCTGAGTCTTCTATTAATAAGACGGATAACTAATAAATATAACTTTACTTGGTGGTCCACATAAGACATTCATGAAACTCACTATTCCTTACTCCAGATGATATCAACAGCACAGCAGAAATACATTCCTATTCTTGGAGCCATAGATGGAGAGGATGCGTCTTATTGCTCTTTTCTGCCTACTTAGGGGTTCTTGTAGTCTTCCTGAGAATCTGACACCTTTGAGATTCTAACAGAAGCAGCTTTCCAAGGCTGTTT
Organism: Pongo abelii; assembly: GCF_028885655.2. Taxonomy (NCBI): domain Eukaryota; kingdom Metazoa; phylum Chordata; class Mammalia; order Primates; family Hominidae; genus Pongo; species Pongo abelii. Next base: position 63,681,058 of record NC_072004.2, on the reverse strand, counting down.
CCCAGAGGTCAACCATAATTCAGTGCCAGCCTTTTGCTTTGCAATTATATTAAGCCTCAAAAAATGAAAGTTGGGCTATTTTACCCTCCTGTCCAGTCTTTGCAAATTCTTCCAGTGGCTCACCTATTGTCCAACTCCTTGTATGGCTGTCAAAGCCTTTCACATCTTTCTCTTGCTCATCTCTTATATATTTGGTGGCATTCTTTATTGACCCTGCACTCAACCACTCTCAGCCTCTTGCAGTTCTGTCAACTCATGATTTCATACTGTTTTGTGTTGTTTCTCTCTTTTTTTAATTTATTTTACTTTAAGTTCTAGGGTACATGTATGTGCACAACGTGCAGGTTTGTTACATATGTATACATGTGCCATGTTGTATTGACCCTGCACTCAACCACTCTCAGCCTCTTGCAGTTCGGTCAACTCATGATTTCACACCGGTTTTGTGCTATTTCTCTCTTTTTTTTTATTTTACTTTGAGTTCTAGGGTACACGTGCACAACTTGCAGGTTTGTTACATATGTATACATGTGCCATGTTGGTGTGCAGCACCCATTAACTCATCATTTACATTAGGTATATCTCCTAATGCTATCCCTCCCCCCTCCCCCCACCCCACAACAGGCCCCAGTGTGTGATGTTCCCCACCTTGTGTCCAAGTGTTCTCATTGTTCAGTTCCCACCTATGAGTGACAACATGTGGTGTTTGGTTTTTTGTCCTTGCGATAGTTTGCTGAGAATGATGGTTTCCAGCTTCATCCATGTCCCTACAAAGGACATGAACTCATCCTTTTTTTATGGCTTCATAGTATTTCATGGTGTCTATGTGCCACATTTTCTTAATCCAGTCTATCATTGATGGACATTTGGGTTGGTTCCAAGTCTTTGCTATTGTGAGTAGTGCCGCAATAAACATACGTGTGCATGTGTCTTTATAACAGCATGATTTATAATCCTTTCGGTATATACCCAGTAATGGGATTGCTGGGTCAAATGGTATTTCTAGTTCTAGATCCTTGAGGAATCGCCACACTGTCTTCCACAGTGGTTGAGCCAGTTTACAGTGCCACCAACAGTGTAAAAGTATTCCTATTTCTCCACATCCTCTCCAGCACCTGTTGTTTCTTGACTTTTTAATGATTGCCATTCTAACTGGTGTGAGATGGTATCTCATTGTGGTTTTGATTTGCATTTCTCTGATGGCCGGTGATGATGAGCATTTTTTCATGTGTTTTTTGGCTGCCTAAATGTCTTCTTTTGAGAAGTGTCTGTTCATATCCTTCGCCCACTTGTTGATGGGGTTGTTTTGTTGTTTTCTTGTGAATTTGTTTGAGTTCTTTGTAGATTCTGGATTTTAGCCATTTGTTAAATGAGTACATTGCAAAAATTTTCTCCCATTCTTCAGGTTGCCTGTTCACTCTGATGGTAGTTTAATTAGATCCCATTTGTCAATTTTGGCTTTTGTTGCCATTGCTTTTGGTGTTTTAGACATGAAATCCTTGCCCATGCCTATGTCCTGAATGGTATTGCCTAGGTTTTCTTCTAGGGTTTTTATGGTTTTAGGTCTAACATTTAAGTCTTTAATCCATCTTGAATTAATTTTTGTATAAGGTGTAAGGAAGGGATCCAGTTTCAGCTTTCTACATATGGCTAGCCAGTTTTCCCAGCACCATTTATTAAATAGGGAATCCTTTCCCCATTGCTTGTTTTTCTCAGGTTTCTCAAAGATCAGATGGTTGCAGATGTTTGGTATTATTTCTGAGGGCTCTGTTCTGTTCCATTGGTCTATATCTCTGTTTTGGTACCAGTACCATGCTGTTTTGGTTACTGTAGCCTTGTAGTATAGTTTGAAATCAGGTAGCATGATGCCTCCAGCTTTGTTCTTTTGGCTTAGGATTGACTTGGCAATGCGGGCTCTTTTTTGGTTCCGTATGAACTTTAAAGTAGTTTTTTCCAATTCTGTGAAGAAAGTCATTGGTAGCTCGATGGGGATGGCATTGAATCTATAAATTACCTTGGGCAGTATGGCCATTTTCACGATATTGATTCTTCCTATCCATGAGCATGGAATGTTCTTCCATTTGTTTGTGTCCTCTTTTATTTCATTGAGGAAGTTCTGGCCAGGGCAATCAGGCAGGAGAAAGAAATAAAGGGTATTCAATTAGGAAAAGAGGAAGTCAAATTGTCCCTGTCTGCAGATGACATGATTGTATATTTGGAAAACCCCATTGTCTCAGCCCAAAATCTCCTTAAACTGATAAGCAACTTCAGCAAAGTCTCAGGATACAAAATCAATGTGCAAAAATCACAAGCATTCTTATACACCAATACCAGACAAACAGAGAGCCAAATCATGAGTGAACTCCCATTCACAATTGCTTCAAAGAGAATAAAATACCTAGGAATCCAACTTATAAGGGATGTGAAGGACCTCTTCAAGGAGAACTACAAACCACTGTTTGTGCTGTTTCTCTTTAGAAATTCTTTCCCACCCATGTTCGTCAACTTCTAGTCATTTCTTACTCTCAGTGTTAGTGTGATCTTCCCCAGTAAGTCCTTCCCGCAGAAGGAAATGAGTAGTCCCTCTTTTGGTTCTCTTACGGTCCCAAAACATAGAATAATCGCAGCCCCTACAATTGTTAACCATATCATCTTTGTTTATATGTTTGTCTTCCCTACTCTGCTGTACCTTTCTTGAGTGAAAGATTAAATCTATATCCTTTTATAGTAGAGTCCACAGACAACATGAATCAAATTTCTTCAGTTCCACCCCAAACTTATAAATCAAATTATGTGGAGAGGTTGAAGAAAATCTCAGAATCTGCATTTTAACAATTACCAGATAATTTTAATGCAAACGACTTTGAGCAACACTGAACTATATTGTTTATTTCTCTACTCAGTTTGTCTAGCATAGTGCTTGCAATACTTGTTTGAATGAATGTTAAATGAAAGAGAAGATGAATGGATAAGACATCTCAAGTATATTCATATGAATCCCTATGTGATGTGGAGGACTCCTTGCCCCTTTGTAAAATTCCCTAGTTAAAATCAGATCTAACTACAGATTCCCTGCTTTGTAGAAGTCTAAAGACCTTGCCTGTAGTAACAATTCTTGAGGGCCTCTGCTCTTACAGTCTATAATGATTAATTTTACGTGTCAACTTGACTAGATTAAGGGACTCTTTTAGATGGTAAAGCATTATTTCTGGATATGGCTGTGAGCATGTTTCCAGAAAAGATTGGCACTAGATTCAGTGGACTGAGTAAAGAAGATCTGTCCTCTCCCAATGTGGACAGGTATCGTAAAATCAGCTGAGGGCCCAGATAGAACAAAACAACAGAATGAAAGGCCAGTTCTTGTTTGTTTGCTTTCTTTCTCTCTTTCTCTCTTTCTTTTCTTTCTTTTTCTTTCTTTCTTTCTTTCTTTCTTTTCTTTCTTTCTTTCTTTCTTCTTTCTTTCTTTCTCTTTCTTTTTCTCTCTTTCTCTCTTTTTCTTCCTCTTTCTCTTTCTCTCTCTTTCTCTTTCTCTTTCTCCCTCTCCCCTCTCCCCTCTCTCTCCCCTCTCTCTCCCCTCTCCCCTCTCTCTCCTGGATTTGGGCCACTGATATTCTCCCGCTCTTGGGCATCAGAACTCCAGATTCTCAGGCCTTCAGCCTCAGACTGAAAGCTACACAGTTGCCTTCCCTGGTTCTGAGGCCTGCAGACTGAGACTGAGCCATGCTATTGGCTAGGCTGGTTCTCCAGCTTGCAGACTATCACAGGACTTCTCAGCCTCCATAATTATGTGAGCCAATTCCTCTAATGAATCCCTGCTCATATATCTACATCAATGTAATGTATATCTCTATATTTGTATCTGTATCTATAGCTGCATCTATATCTATATCTATCCATATCCTATTGGCTCTGTCTCCTTAGAGACATGGTCCCTGATGCTTCCGACTCTGTTGTTGGTACAAGCACATTCTGTTTTGCTCCACATCATCCCAGACACAAAAAATCAATTATTCTATCAGTTTCTATGAGAAATACATTTACATGTAGCATTTTGTGTTTAGTAGATTTGCTGAAGATTATGGATGTTATGGGAAAGGAGTCACACCATGGAAATCTTTTAATTTCTTCTCTCCTGACGAGATTTTATCCTTATTAAGCATAGCTTTTATCCTTATTAAGCATAGCTTTTCATCTCTCTTCAGCACTCACCTTGAAACATACCCAATTAAATTCACCCAACCAATGTCAACTCTAGTTGCTCAGTAAACAACATAGGCTGTTTCATTGATCCCCCATCCTAAGGTAATCGAAAATTCATTTTTTGGTACAGACTTAATTCTTTCTTTCACACTTCTACACACCCTGCAGGATTGATAGAGAGAACTTTCTTTGAATCACATGGCTTAATTCTCCATGATGCCCTAGAGTACACAGAAGGGGTGGTTCAGCAGGTAAAGAGTTAAACCTTGCAAGATTCACATATGGAGCAGCTTAGCCAAAAGTCCAAGCTTGGGTTCTTTGTTGGTAGGAAGAATGAGGGGGGAAAAGACAGGATCATAGCAAATCCATGTCTTGTCTAACAGGATGCTGAGGCTTCTGTTCTATTTTCAACTCTCATTTCTTGCACACTCCTCAGTTGAATTCTTGTCCGGTTTTCCTTGCATTTGGCTGAACCCGGAAATCCAGATATGTACATCATAAGTTGATGAGTCCAGACGTTTAGTGGAAATTAGTTTACTCATCGCTTTGACTGACTCTGTTTAATTCACAAGGCCAGTAAGCCCTGGAGTGCCCCAGACACAGAGGTAATTTGGAACACATAAAGGAAAGCTAGCCTTGGGTTGGATTGGTTGTCATGGTGATATTGTGGACCATGGAGATACCTGCACTTGACCATACTATAGGGAAAAACTATTTTCAAAGCTTAAAGCTAAACTTTTTATCATTCTGTATTACTGTTATTATTGTTACTTTATTCAATGAGGCATAAGAAAACACATTAGGCAGTTATACAGACTGGAGTTTAAATCCATTTCTGCTACTCACGAATCTGTGACTCTGGCAAACTAAACTACCTGTGCCTCAGTTTTTGCATTTTACAAAGGTGATAATAATAACATCTAGATTATTAGACTTAACGAGGGTTTAATAAGATAAATGCATAAAAAGCACATGACAGGTTGCTAATAAATAACTGACTCCTGTTCCTCTCCATTGTCCTTGTCCTCTTTAGTTCTGAGATTATTTTATCAATTAGGCCCATCATTCATCTATGAAAGTTTATGCTCAGGCATAGAGATATCTAAGGAGGAGGAGTACACATGTATGTGTGTGTGTGTATGTACATAAACATATATACAGGAAGCAGAGGGATTACCTTTTCCTTTGTTTCAAAACATATTTGAACACATAATAGAATGATGGTGGTTAGGTGGTTACAGTTTTAGTTATTTATTGTACTGTGTGTTGTTTATAGTTTTCAAAATGATTTCATGGCTAGTATTTCATTGATTTTACAATAACTCTCCAAATTAGGTAATGTAGGAGTTGTTTCTGTTTTATAGAAGGAGAACAGAGGGTCTCAATGGCTTTCCCAAGTTCATTCTTCAAGGAAGGGATAGAAAGAACTCAATGTATTTCTAACCAGTGAGACTTGCTCACACTTGGATGCGAGGTGTGATATTTTTTATTTAGTTTAGATTAAACCTAGTTCAGTTCTCCTTCCACCAAAGTTGGCAGGCAGTACAGCAACAGTCATCTTTCAAGGTTGCTTTCCCTTTCTTTGGATAAAACGAGGACTCCTGAGATAGGGTCATTACATTTTGCCATAGTGGTCACTAATGCCATTGCCAGTTGCCCAGGCCTGGTGATCTTGAGGGCAGGAAGCTCCCTTGGTACACCATTCCCTCCTGCATGAGTTCAGCCACGGGAACTGTTTGCCTGATCTCTCGAGGCCTTTCCTCAGTGGCCACTATCACAGACTTCCACATAGGTTATCTATTGCTGTCGAACAAACTACCCCAAAACTTGCTTCTGCTGAGATGACTCAAATGGCTGGAGCTGGAACAATGGAGGGCCTGGCTGGGCCTCTCTCTCTGTCTGTCTCTTTTTTCTTGTCTCTATCTGACTTCTTCCTTACATAGCTATATTGGGCTTTCACACAGCAGAAGCAGCTTCCAGGTAATCAGGGCTCTGGGTTCCAAATATGTTCCAAGAACAGGTAGTAGAACATGTTCCTAAGGTGTGAACCTAAAATTTGAGACATCACTTTCTATTGGTCAAAGCAGCCCCACAACTTGCCCAGATTCAAGAGAAGAAGGCATATATCATACCACTAGGTGGGAGGAGTGTCCAAAAATTTCATCAGTCTTTAATTTGCTATACCATGTTTCTGAGATTCTCTGACCTATAGGCAATTACATTCCACTTTGCTTAGATGTCTACTCACCATAAATGAGGTATCTTTGAAGCACATTCATCTTTGAAGAATAATGCCTTCATTTTAACACCTCATCCTTTGTCTCATGGTGAATGAGATTTAACCTCTTATTAGGAAGTAGCTGATAATCACATAGCTAGGTGTCATTTCCTAAAACTGCAAAAGGTCCTCTCACTTCTTTGTGTTGGGGCTGTCAGCAGGAGATGTTTGTATGTGTTGTGATAAGTAAAATGATTCTTCTAAATTAAGCTCCCATGCCTCAGCCCAGCAAGACTTAATCATCTGAGTTCTTGTGATAATTTTTGTTTTAAATCCTCTTGTTAGATGTAAGTATTATGAGTACTGACTGAATGAATGGGTAAATGAATGAATGAGAGTAAGCAGTGCTGAAGGGATGCACATCTGTCTCTTCTAATAAGAATAGCATTAATGTACAGTGTTAGGTACTAAGTCTCTTGTCTATGTCAACATGGACCTCACCCTGTCCTCAAGCTGCTTATATTTTCAAAGTTTACTAATGTAAAACACGTAAAATCAGGTGTGAGGTTCTCAATGCAGACTCTCAAGAAATGGCAGCTGGCTTTGTTTTCGCTCCTATAATAACACTTGAAATGCCAACTCACTGTGATAATGAAGTCATTGTTAATTCTTACGTGGTAATCCCTCAGGCAAATCTGTTTAAAGCACTAATTTCTGAGACAGCTCAAAACAGACAACAAATTATACTTTTCATAAAAATTCAATGGAACTCTGAGCCAAAGGCAGGACAGATGTTGCCCTTATGAAATGATCAGTGGAACACTTGCTAAAAGTTCATTTATAGGTACATTATTTTGTGTAACATGCTTGTTAGTAATGCTCAGAATGTCTCACTAATGAGCTGTTTCAGTTGTTTCTAGATCTGGAGTGGAACCGTGAAATCTGCATTCTTAACAAGCTCCTTAGAGGATTCTGTTGCACACAAATGTTTGAGACAGTATATTGAACATGCACACTCATCCACATATATATTAAATTGGTGCAAAAGTAATTGCTGGCAAAAACCGCAATTACTTTTGCACCAACCTAATACATATATAGTTGCACAAGTAAATAGATGCCAGTGTTTTCCAAAAACATAGAAAGGGGCCAAGGGAAGGTGAAGTGGGATAGTGAAAGGCTGATGGAGAAAAGAATAATATCTAACTAACCTGATCTTCTGACTTTAATGTTAACCTCTCTCTATTCCATTTTCCTTTATGCCAGGATAAATATTTTTTTAAACTACAAATCTAGTCACACACTTTTGCACAGAATCTTCGATAGTTTCTTATTACATGTGGAAGGAAGTCTAAATAACCGATCATGTTTGTTTATTGGGACACTTCCCACCTTCTGAGAGCCATTTTTAAAATTTTTTATTTTAATTTTTGTGGGTACATAGTAGGTGTATATATATATATGGGGTCCATGAAATGTTTTGATACAGGTGTGCAATGAACAATAATCACATAATGGAAAATGGGGTAGCCATCTCCTCAAGCACTTATCCTTTGTATTACACACAATCCAATTATACTCTTTTAGTTAAATGTACAATTAAGTTACCATTGAGTACAGTCACCCTATTGTGCTATATAATTGTAGGTCTTATTCTTTCTACTTTTTTCGTACCCATTAACCATCCCCATCCCCACCTCCCCAGCCCCCAACTACCCTTTCCAGCCTCTGGTAACCATCCTTCTGCTCTCTATGTTCAATTGTTTTGATTTTTAGATTCCATAAATAAATGAGAGCATGTGATATTTGTCATGGTGTATTGAACTTAACGTAATGATCTCCAGTTTCATCCATGTTGTTGCAAATGACAGGATCTCCTTCTTTTTTATGGCTGAATAGTACTTCATTGTGTATGTACCACATTTTCTTAATCCATTCATCTGGTGATGGACACTTAGGTTGCTTCTAAATCTTAGCTATTGTAAGCTTTGAAGCTTAGTGCTTCAAAGGCAGGACAAACATAGGAGAGCACATATGTCTCTGATATACTAATTTCCTTTTTGGGGGTATATACCCAGAAGTGGGATTGCTGGATTATATGGTAGTTCTACTTTTATTTTTTTGAGGAACCTTTAAACTGTTCTCCATAGTGGTTGTACTAGCAGCTTACATTCCCACCAACAATGTACAAAGCTTCCCTTTTCTCCACATCCTTGCTACCTTTTGTTATTGCCTATCTTTTGCATGTAAGCCATTTTAACTGAGGTGAGATGATATCTCATTGTAGTTTTGATTCACTCTGATGATCAGTGATGTTGACTACCTCTTAATATGTCTGTTTACCATTTGTATGTCTTCTTTTGAGAAGTGTCTATGCAGATCTTTTGCCCATTTTTGACCAGATTATTATATTTTTTCCTCCAGAGTTATTTGAGCTCCTTATATATTCTGGCTATTAATCCCTTGTCAGATGGGTAGTTTCAAATATGTTCTCTCATTCTATGGATTGTAACTTCACTTTGTTGATTGTTTTCTTTGCTGTGCAGAAGCTTTTGGATGTGATCCAATTTGTCCATTTTTACTTTGGTCACCTGTGCTTGTGGGGTATTACTTAGGACATTTTTGCCCAGAAAAATGTCCTGGAGATTTTGTCCAGCATTTTCTTGTAGTAGTTTCAGAGTCTGTGGTCTTAGACTTAGTTATTTAATCCATTTTTGTTTGATTTTTGTATGTGGTGAGATAAAGGAGTCTATCTGCATATGGATATCCAGTTGTCCCAGCGCCATTTATCAAAGAGACCATCCTATCCCCAGTGTATGTTCATGCTACCTTTGTCAAAAGTGAGTTCACTGTAGGTGTGTGGATTTGTTTCTGGGTTCTCTGTTCTGTTCCATTGGTGTATGTGTCTGTTTTTATGCCAGTTCCATACTGTTTTTGTTACCATAGCCCTGTAGTATAATTTGAAGTCAGGTAATATGATTCCTCCAGGTTTGTTCTTTTTTCTTAGCACAGCTTTGGCTATTCTGGGTCTTTTGTGGTTCCATAGAAATTTTAGGATTGCTTTTTCTATTTCTGTGAAGAATTTCATTGGTATTTTGATAGAAACTGCATAGAATCTATAGATTGCTTTGTGTAATATGAACATTTTGACAACATTGATTATTCTAATCAACATGGAATATTTTCATATTTTTTGGTGTCCTCTTCAATTTCTTTCATGAGTGTTTTATAGTTCTCATTACAGAGATCTTTCACTTATTTGAATAAAATTATTTGGTATTTAATTTAATTTGTGGCTATTACAAATTAGATTACTTTTTTATTACTTTTCCAGATTGTTTATGTTTTTAATACAGAAATGCTACTGATTTTTGTATGTTGATTTTTATCCTGCAACTTTACTGAATTTGTTTGAGTTCTAATAGTTTGTCTGTATAACCTTTAGGATTTTTCAAATATAAGATCATATCATCTGCACACAAGGATAATTTGACTTCTTTTATTCTAATTTGGATGCCTTTATATCTTTCTCTTGTCTGATTGCTCTAGCCAAGACTTTAAGTACTATTTTGAATAACAGTGGTAACAGTGGGCATGTTCCAGATCTTAGAGGAAAGGCTTTCATTTCCTCCCTATACAGTATGATACTAGCTGTAGGTCTGTCATATATGGCTTTTATTATATTGAGGTATGTTCCCTCTATAACCACTTTTGTAGTATTTTTATTAGGAAGGGATATTGAATTTTACCAAATGTTTTTTCTTCATTGATTGAAATGATCACATGGTTTCTGTCCTTCATTCTGTTGATGTAATGTATCACATTGATTGATTTGCATATGTTGAAGTATCCTTGCACCTCAGGGATAAATCCCACTTTGTTACGATAAATGAGCAAATGTATCATTGGATTCAGTATTGCGGATTTTTGCATTAATATTCTTCACAGATATTGGCCTGTAGTTTTCTTTTTTTCTTTTCTGTTTTGATGTGTCTTTGATTTTGGTATCAGGGTAATACTGGCCTCATATAATTAGTTTGGAAGTATTCCCTCCTTCTCTATTTTTTGGAATAGTTTGAGTAGGATTTGCATTAGTTCTTATTTAAATGTTTGGTGGAATTCAGGAATGAAGCCTTTGGATCCCAGGCTTTTTTTTACAGGAAAACTTTTTATTATGGCTTCAATCTCATTACTTGTTAATGGTCAGTTCAAGATGCATCATTAGATGGTTTACTTGAGAGTTTTTCTTTTTTGATGTGGGCACTTATAGGTATTCATTTCTTTTTTTTTCTTAATTATTTTATTTTATTATACTTTAAGTTCTGGGATACATGTGCAGAACATGCAGGTTTGTTACATACGTATACATGTGCCATGGTGGTTTGCTGCACCCATTAATTAACCCGTCATCTACATTAGGTAGTTCTAATGCTATCCCTGCCCTAGCCCCCACCCCGTGACAGGCCCAGGTGTGTGATGTTTCCCTCCCTGTGTCCATGTGTTCTCATTGTTCAACTCTCACTTATAAGTGAGAACATGCAGTGTTTGGTTGTCTGTTCTTGTGTTAGTTTGCTGAGAAAGATGGTTTCCGGTTTCATCCATGTCCCTGCAAAGGACATGCAAAAGGATGAACTCATCCTTTTTTATGGCTGCATAGAATTCCATGGTGTATTTGTGCCACATTTTCTTTATCCAGTCTATCATTGATGGGCATTTGGGTTGATTCCAAGTCTTTGCTATTGTGAATAGTGCTGCAATAAACATATGTGTGCATGTGTCTTTATAGTAGTATGATTTAGAATCCTTTGGGTATATACCCAGTAATGTGATTGCTGGGTCAAATGGCATTTGTGGTTCTAGATCCTTAAGGAAGCGCCACACTGTCTTCCACAATGGTTGAACTAATTTACACTCCCACCAACAGTGTAAAAACATTCCTATTTCTCCACATCTTCTCCAGCATCTGTTTCCTGACTTTTGTTTGTTTTTTTGTTTTTTGTTTTTGTTTTTGTTTTTGAGACAGAGTCTTGCTCTGTCACCCAGGCTGGAGTGCAGTGGTGCAATCTCAGCTCACTGCAACCTCTGCCTCCCGGGGTTCACGCCATTCTCCCGCCTCAGCCTCCCAAGTAGCTGGGACTACAGGCACCCGCCACCATGCCTGGCTAATTTTTTTTTTTTTTGTATTTTTAGTACAGATGGGGTTTCACCGTGTTAACCAGGATGGTCTCGATCTCCTGACCTTGTGATCCGCCTGCCTTGGCCTCCTAAAGTGCTGGGATTACAGGCTTGAGCCACCGCGCCCAACCGTTTCCTGACTTTTTAATGATCGCCATTCTAACTGGCTTGAGATGGTATCTCATTGTCGTTTTGATTTGCATTTCTCTAATGACCAGTGATGATGAGCCTTTTTTCTCATGTTTGTTGGCCACGTAAATGTCTTCTTTTGAGAGGTGTGTGTTCATATCCTTTACCCACGTTTTGATGGGCTTGTTTGTTTTTTTCTTGTACATTTGTTTAAGTTCTTTGTAGGTTCTGGATAATAGCCCTTTGTCCGATGGAGAGATTGCAAAAATTTTCTCCCATTCTGTAGGTTGCCTTTTCACTCTGATGATAGTTTCTTTTGCTGTACAGAAGCTCTTTACTTCTTTTGCTCTATCTCACACGTTTTGGTATATTGTGTTTCCATTATCATTTGTTTTAAGAAATTGTTCAATTTCTTTCTTAATTTCTTCATTGACTCACTGGTCATTCAGGAACATATTGTTTAATTTCCATGTATTTACATGGTTTCCAAAGTTCCTCTTATTACTGATTTTGAGTTTTATTCCACTGTTGTCAGAGAAGGTGCTTGATATTACTTCAGTTTTGTTCATTGTTTGAAGACTTGTTTTGTGGCCTAACATATGGTCTATCCTTAGAATAACTCATGTGCTGAGGAAAAGAATGTGTATTCTGCAGTTGTTAGATGAAATGCTCTGTAAATATCTAGTAGATCCATTTGGTATACAGTGCAGATTAAATCTGATTTTTTTGTTGTTGATTTTTTGTTGGGAAGATCTGTCCAATGCTGAAAGTGAGGTGTTAAAGTCTCCAACTATTATTGTATTGGGGCCTATCTCTCCCTTTAGCTCTAATAATATTTGTTTTATATATTTGGGCACAACTGTTTTGGGTGCATATATATTTAAAATTGTTACATCATCTTCATTAATTGACTCATTTTTCATTACATAGTGACCTTCTTTGTCTCTTCCTATAGTTTTTGTCTTATAATCTATGTTGTCTGATATAAATATAGCTACTCCTGCTCCTTTTTTGATTTCTGTTGCCACGGAATGTATTTTTCCATTTCTTTGTTTTCAGTCTATGTGTGTATTTATACGTGAAGTGTGTTTCTTGTAGACAACAGATCAATGGGCCTTGTTTTTTTAATCCATTCACTCAGTCTGTTTCTTTTGATTGGAGAGATTAGTTCATTTATATTCAATGTTATTGTTGATAAGTAAGGACTTATTCTTGCTATTTCATTATTTGTTTTCTGGTTGTTTTGTGGTCCCCTCTTCCTTCTTTCTTTCTTTTCTGTCTTCCTTTAGTTAATGTAATTTTCTTTGGTGATACGATTTAGTTTGCTTTTTATTTTTTGTGTTGTATGGTTTTTGATTTGAGGTTACTATGAACCTTGCAGGTATCATCTTATAATCCATTATTTTAAGTTGATAATAAATGAACACTGTATAAACAAACACACAAAAACAAAACCAATAAAAACTCTGTCTTAACTTTGTTCCCCTGCTTTTTAACTTTTCGTTGTTTCTATTTATATCTTATGGTACTGTCTGTGTCTTAAAAAGTTGTAGATATTATTTTTGGTCCATTCATCATTTAGCTTTTCTATTTACATGAAGAGTAGTTTATATACCACAGTTACAGGGCTGTAGTATTTTGGGTTTTTCTGTGTACCCAGCACAGTACTGGGTCTCATCCAAGGCCTGATATAACCACTCCCTATTACCAGTGAGTGTTTCACCATAAGTGAGTGTTTTACCTTCAGGTGATTACTTATTGCTCTTTAGTGTCTTTTCTTTAGCATTTCTTGTAGCACAAGTCAAGTGTTGATGAAATTCCTCAGCTTTTATCTGGGAATGTCTTTATTTCTCCTTCATGTTTGAAGGATATACAGTTCTAAGGTAAAATATTTTTCCTTCAGCACCTTAAATATGTCATGCCTCTCTCTCGGCCTATAAGGTTTCCACTGAAAAGTCCGCTGCCAGAAGTATTGGAGTTCCATTGTATGTTATTTGTTTCTTTTCTCTTGCTGCTTTTAGGATCCTTTCTTTATTCTTGACCTTTGGTAGTTTGATTATTAAATGAGTTGAGGTAGTCTTCTTTGGGTTAAATCTGCTGGCCATTCTATAACCTTCTTGTATTTGGATATCAATATCTTTCTTTAGGTTTGAAAAATTCTTTGTTATTATCTCTTTCAATAAGCTTTCTACCCCCATCTCTTTTTCTATCTCCTCTTTAAGGCCAATAACTCTTAGATTTGCCCATCTGAGGCTATTTTCTAGATGTAGGCATGCTTCATTTTTTTTTTTTTTTTACTCTTTTTTCATTTGTCTCCACTGACTGTGTATTTTCAAATACTGTCTTCAGGCTCACTAATTCTCTCTTGTTTGATCAATTCTGCTATTAAAATATTTTGATGCTCTATTCAGTATGCCAATTACACTTTTCAGCTCCAGAATTTCTGCTGATTTTTTAAACTTATTTCAATCTCTTTCGTAAATTTATGTGATAGAATTGTGACTTATTTCTCTGTGTTATCTTGAATTCCTTTGAGTTTCCTGAACATTACTATTTTGGATTATCTGTCTGAAAGGTCATATATTTCTGTTTCTCCAGGACTGCTTCTTGGTGCCTTATTTAGTTCATTTGATGAGGTCTCTTTTTTTTTTTTTTTCCTGGGAAGTCTTGACACCTGTAGATGTTTGCTTCTGTCTGGACATTGAATAGTCATCACTGGCTGGGCTTGTTTGTACCTGTCCTTCTTGGGAAGGCTTCCCAGATATTCGAAAAGACTTGGATGTAGATGTTCCTTACAGATCTAACTAAGCTGTATCTTCTTTAGGGATCACCCCAAGCCCAGTAATACTGTGGTTCTTAAAGACTTGTGTAGGGCTGGGTGAGGTGGCTCATGCCTGTAATCCCAGCACTTTGGAAGGCCGAGGCGGGTGGATCACGAGGTTGAGAGATCGAGACAATCCTGGCCAACATGGTGAAACCCCATCTCTACTAAAAATACAAAAATTAGCTGATGTGGTGGCGTGCTTCTGTAGTCCCAGCTACTTAGGAGGCTGAGGCAGGAGAATCACTTGAACCTGGGAGGCAGAGGTTGCAGTGAGCTGAGATTTTGACACTGCACTCCAGCTTGGTGACAGAGCAAGACTCCATCTCAAAAAAAGAAAAAAAAAAAAAAGACTTGTGTAGGTACCATCAAGATGGTCCTGGACAAGATCAAGGAGAATTTTCTGGATTACCAGACAGAGACTCTTGTTCTCTTCCCTTACTTTCTTCCAAAAAAACAGAGTCTCTCTGTTCGAAGCCACTGGAAACTGAAACTGGGGTGGAGTGACACAGTAACCTCAGTGGCCACCACATCTATGACCGCACTTGGTCATACCTGAAGCCAGCACAGTACTGGGTTTCACCCAAGGCCTGACGTAACCACTCCTTGCCTGCTGCTTATGTTTGCCCAAGGCCCTGGGGCTCTACAATCAGCCAGCAGAGAAGCCTGCCAGGTCTGTATTCTTCCCTTCAGGGCAACAAGTTACCCCTGTCCCCTGATGGGTCCAGAGATGCCTTCCAAGAGCTAGGGACTAGAGTAAAAAACTTTAAAAGTTTACCTGGTGTTCCACTGTACTACCGCTGAGCTGGCACTCAACCCACAATCTGCAATCCTTCCCACTTTTGCCTCTCATTTCCAAAGGCAGAGGAGCCCCAGCCCATGGCCACTGCCACCACAGGTCCACAAGGAGTACTGCCAGATTACTGCTGACGTTACCTTAAGGCCCAAGAGTTCCGAGTCAATTTTTGATGAATGTTGCCTGACCTGCGATTCATGATTCAGGGCAGTGGGCTCCCCTCTGACCCAGGACATATCCAGAAATGCTGTCCAAGAGCTAACTTCTGGAATCATGGACTCCAAAGGTCGCTAGGGGCTCTATCTTACTGTGGCTAAGCTGGTTCCTGAAGCCAGAAAATCTCAGCCTTACCTAAGACCCTTGACATAGTACTTGGCTATTGCTGCTGGTTAGTCAAGGCCCAAGGGCTCTTCCGTTAGCAGGTGACAAATCCTGCCAGGACTGGGTCTTTCCCTTCAAGGCAGCAGGTTGCCTTTGGCCCCAAGGCATGTCTAGAAGTGTCATCGGCAGCTAGGACCTGGAAAGAGGGCCTTGCAACTCTGACCAGTGCCCTATTCTGCTGTGGTTGAGCTGGTATCCAAGATGCAAGACAAAGTCTTCCCTGCTCTTCCCTCTTCCTTCTTCAAGCTGAAGGAAGGGGTCTCTTTTGGAGCTGCGAGCTATGGTCTGGGGTTAGGGAAGGGGTGATGCCAACAACCCCTTAGCTGCCCTGGCTGGTGTCTGGGTAGGTTGCATGTTCTCCCCTCCCCACTGTCTACTGTTTCTGGCTCCAATTCAGCACTGGGACTCAAATAAATGTTGCAGTCCTACATGCCTTTCGAATTTATTAGGGCCCTAGGGCACTTTAGCCTACAGTGGTGAGGTTTGCACGAACTCAAGCTCCAACCACTGGGATCTCAGTTTCCTCTCTGGCTAGGGCTGGCTGAAGTGCTCCCTCTGTGTGCAAGGTGGGTGGGGGATGACAGCTGAATTTGGTCTGGTTTTCCTTTCTGCTATGACAGGACAGCACTGAGTTTAATGCTTCACTATTGCTGTGTGCTCCCTCTGCCAGCCACAGAAATTCTCCCTGCACCATGCCACCATTCTGGGGGGTCATGAGGGGTGGCATAAGTGAGTCAAGATTGTATTTTTCTGCCTCTTCGGTGCCTGTTTCAGTGATATGAAGTTAATACCAGAACTGTGAGTGCTCACCTGATTTTTATTTCTTATGAAGGTCCTTGTCTTGTGTAGATAGTTTTAAAATTGGTGTCCTTGGGCAGGAGGAGGGGGAACTATCTGTGGAGCCTTCTATTCCACCATCTTGCTCTGTGTTTCCAGACCCATTTATTAATTTCTTCCTTTATCTTCTACTCTGGCCATACTTGTCTGCTTGCCATTTGCTAACCAACCCTCATATTTCTACATTTCTGTGCTTTGCTTTGAGCTTTCTTCCTGGAATGCTCTTCTTTCACTCTAGATTAAGAAATATTTATACTTCAGTACTAAGCTGAATTTTGTTATTTACTGACACTACCTAATATTTTAAGAGATAAACTTAAAAAAATCTACTCACAGGTCTACATGCAGTTTTGGGGGGTAAATTTTGATGCTCACTCATTATGTTAGGAGATTACTAGAAGACAGTGTCATTGAAAACTATATGGCCTAGGAGAGTTGCACTGGGATTTCTTAGCCATCAAATTTGCTCATGGTTAATATCTACTTTAAGTAAATGTAAGACAGAGCTTTTTCATTTTTGCTTTATAATATAGACTTTTTTTTTTTTTTTCTTTTATTATTATTATGATTATTATCATTATTATACTTTAGGTTTTATGGTACATGTGCGCAATGTGCAGGTAAGTTACATATGTATACATGTGCCATGCTGGTGCGCTGCACCCACCAAGTTGTCATCTAGCATTAGGTATATCTCCCAATGCTATCCCTCCCCCCTCCCCCCACCCCACAACAGTCCTCAAAGTGTGATGTTCCCCTTCCTGTGTCCATGTGTTCTCATTGTTCAATTCCCACCTATGAGTGAGAATATGCGGTGTTTGGTTTTTTGTTCTTGCGATAGTTTACTAAGAATGATGATTTCCAGTTTCATCCATGTCCCTACAAAGGACGTGAACTCATCATTTTTTATGGCTGCATAGTAAAGACACATGCACACGTATGTTTATTGCCGCATTATTCACAATAGCAAAGACTTGGAACCAACCCAAATGTCCAACAATGATAGACTGGATTAAGAAAATGTGGCACATATACACCATGGAATACTATGCAGCTATAATATAGACTTTAAGAGCCTCAGATTGTGCATTTAAATTTTAAACAGGTAAATCTTCATTTTTTTTTCTGGAAACAATGTAGCTCTTCATTCATACAAACCACTTCAATGCATTTTCAGTGTTGATAGAAAGATAATCAGGAATTTCTATTATTTTTCCTCAATATATCATTATAAAAATTGTGGAACATATTGAAAAGTTGAAATAATTATATAGTGGACACCCATACCCTTACCATGTAAGTGTTACAAAGGTTAACATTTTGTTACATTTGCTTTGTCTCATATTCATCCTTCTATCTTCCCATCTGCCCATCTACTGATCCATCATACTTTTCTTTTTTTTTTTTTTTTTTTTTGTATTGGTATAAGTTTTTATTTTCCCATTTTTTACTTATGTGACTTTGGGTAAAGTTTCTCATATGTAAAATGGGTGTAATAACCTCACAAAATCTTTGGAAGAATTAATCAAAAATTGGGGGGGGGGGGTCAAGAGTACCTGGATGGCTCAGTCAAAATATACCACAAGTCCTGGAAAAATGAAAGTCAAAGTACGTCCCTTAAGTAAGTTACATGGTTTGGATCTGTGTCCCCACCCAAATCTCAGATTGAATTGCAATCCCCAGTGTTGAAGGTGGGGCCTGGTGGGAGGTGATTGGATGATGGGAGTGGTTTCTCATAAATGGTTTAGTATCGTCCTCTTGGTACTGCCCTCACAAAAATAAGTGAGTTCTCCTGAGTTCTGATTAAAAGTGTGGGGCACTGCCCCGCTCTCTCTCTTGCTCCTGCTTTCTCCATGCAGTGTGCCTGCTCCTTGTTCGCCTTCCACCATGATTGGAAGTTTCCTAAGACAGTTTCAGAAACAGATGCTGCCATGCTCCCTGTATAGCCTGCAGAGCCGTGAGCCAATTAAACCCGTTGTTTTTATAAATAATCCAGTCTCGGGTATTTCTTCATAGCAATGCAAGAATGTCCTAATAAAGTAAGAATAGCCTGCTCTTTGCAAGAGATATAATGTTACATGCATCATTTATGTGTATTCGTTATTTTTTAAAATTCTTTGAATTATTCCATGAACTGGATCAAAGAAACTATCTTAACTATAATTTAGATTTATATTTTTTAAATGAAACTAAAAATGATTAAGAGACAGTATTCATTAACATCTTGGTAATATTTAACACTGTGCATTTCTTCTTAGTAAGGGCTAATAGTTTTTATTCATGTAATGTACAATATATGTATAATTTTAAAATGTTTCTCATATAAGTTTTGAAAATATTTTTGGAAACACACATTTTACCAAGTAACCACATTAATGCAGGCCTCAAATTGATGCATACCCCCAAATAAATTCAATATTAGGTATAATAATAAACCTACAATGGAACTGAAATAATTTAGTTTTTCTTTAGAGTATTCTTTAATAATTTATACAGTATACTAGCTTACCTCCCCTATAAAACTAGAAATATGACTCCCCTCTTTTGGGATAAATCATTTTTCTTAATTTATATAGAAACTTGGTGGCTTGCTTCAAATATAATACTTAATGTTATTATTCATATTTGTAAGAAAATTGTGTTAAATTTTTCAGCATGCCATACATATTCCAGAGTTACACATGAAATATTGAGTGAGACCAACTTTGAAGTTAAAACTATGTTATAAGTAGTTTTTCTTAAAAATGTAATTCCATAGGAGCCACATTAAGTGTAACTCTGAGGCATTGCACTTCTTTTTTTTTTTTTTTTTTTTTTCTTTTTTTTTTTTTCTTTTATTATTATTATTATTATTATTATTATACTTTAGGTTTTATGGTACATGTGCGCAATGTGCAGGTAAGTTACATATGTATACATGTGCCATGCTGGTGCGCTGCACCCACCAACTCGTCATCTAGCATTAGGTATATCTCCCAATGCTATCCCTCCCCCCTACCCCCACCCCACAACAGTCCCCAGAGTGTGATGTTCCCCTTCCTGTGTCCATGTGTTCTCATTGTTCAATTCCCACCTATGAGTGAGAATATGCGGTGTTTGGTTTTTTGTTCTTGCGATAGTTTACTGAGAATGATGATTTCCAATTTCATCCATGTCCCTACAAAGGACGTGAACTCATCATTTTTTATGGCTGCATAGTATTCCATGGTGTATATGTGCCACATTTTCTTAATCCAGTCTATCATTGTTGGACATTTGGGTTGGTTCCAAGTCTTTGCTATTGTGAATAATGTCGCAATAAACATACGTGTGCATGTGTCTTTATAGCAGCATGATTTATAGTCCTTTGGGTATATACCCAGTAATGGGATGGCTGGGTCCAATGGAATTTCTAGTTCTAGATCCCTGAGGAATCGCCACACTGACTTCCACAAGGGTTGAACTAGTTTACAGTCCCACCAACAGTGTCAAAGTGTTCCTATTTCTCCACATCCTCTCCAGCACCTGTTGTTTCCTGACTTTTTAATGATTGCCATTCTAACTGGTGTGAGATGGTATCTCATTGTGGTTTTGATTTGCATTTCTCTGATGGCCAGTGATGGTGAGCATTTTTTCATGTGTTTTTTGGCTGCATAAATGTCTTCTTTTGAGAAGTGTCTGCTCATGTCCTTCGCCCACTTTTTGATGGGGTTGTTTGTTTTTTTCTTGTAAATTTGTTGGAGTTCATTGTAGATTCTGGATATTAGCCCTTTGTCAGATGAGTAGGTTGCGAAAATTTTCTCCCATTTTGTAGGTTGCCTGTTCACTCTGATGGTAGTTTCTTTTGCTGTGCAGAAGCTCTTGAGTTTAATTAGATCCCATTTGTCAATTTTGGCTTTTGTTGCCATTGCTTTTGGTGTTTTAGACATGAAGTCCTTGCCCATGCCTATGTCCTGAATGGTAATGCCTAGGTTTTCTTCTAGGGTTTTTATGGTTTTAGGTCCAACATTTAAGTCTTTAATCCATCTTGAATTGATTTTTGTATAAGGTGTAAGGAAGGGATCCAGTTTCAGCTTTCTACATATGGCTAGCCAGTTTTCCCAGCACCATTTATTAAATAGGGAATCCTTTCCCCATTTCTTGTTTTTGTCAGGTTTGTCAAAGATCAGATACTTGTAGATATGTGGCATTATTTCTGACGGCTCTGTTCTGTTCCATTGATCTATATCTCTGTTTTGGTACCAGTACCATGCTGTTTTGGTTACTGTAGCCTTGTAGTATAGTTTGAAGTCAGGTAGTGTGATGCCTCCAGCTTTGTTCTTTTGGCTTAGGATTGACTTGGCGATGCGGGCTCTTTTTTGGTTCCATATGAACTTTAAAGTAGTTTTTTCCAATTCTGTGAAGAAAGTCATTGGTAGCTTGATGGGGATGGCATTGAATCTGTAAATTACCTTGGGAAGGATGGCCATTTTCATGATATTGATTCTTCCTACCCATGAGCATGGAATGTTCTTCCATTTGTTTGTATCCTCTTTTATTTCCTTGAGCAGTGGTTTGTAGTTCTCCTTGAAGAGGTCTTTCACATCCCTTGTAAGTTGGATTCCTAGGTATTTTATTCTCTTTGAAGCAATTGTGAATGGGAGTTCACTCATGATTTGGCTCTCTGTTTGTCTGTTATTGATGTATAAGAATGCTTGTGATTTTTGCACATTGATTTTGTATCCTGAGACTTTGCTGAAGTTGCTTATCAGCTTAAGGAGATTTTGGGCTGAGACAATGGGGTTTTCTAGATATACTATCATGTCATCTGCAAACAGGGACAATTTGATTTCCTCTTTTCCTAATTGAATACCCTTGATTTCCTTCTCCTGCCTAATTGCCCTGGCCAGAACTTCCAACACTATGTTGAATAGAAGTGGTGAGAGAGGGCATCCCTGTCTTGTGCCAGTTTTCAAAGGGAATGCTTCCAGTTTTTGCCCATTCAGTATGATATTGGCTGTGGGTTTGTCATAAATAGCTCTTATTATTTTGAGATACGTCCCATCAATTCCTAATTTATTGAGAGTTTTTAGCATGAAGGGTTGTTGAATTTTGTCAAAGGCCTTTTCTGCATCTATTGAGATAATCATGTGGTTTTTGTCTTTGGTTCTGTTTATATGCTGGATTACATTTATTGATTTGCGTATATTGAACCAGCCTTGCATCCCAGGGATGAAGCCCACTTGATCATGGTGGATAAGCTTTTTGATGTGCTGCTGGATTCTGTTTGCCAGTATTTTATTGAGGATTTTTGCATCAATGTTCATCAAGGATATTGGTCTAAAATTCTCTTTTTTTGTTGTGTCTCTGCCAGGCTTTGGTATCAGGATGATGCTGGCCTCATAAAATGAGTTAGGGAGGATTCCCTCTTTTTCTATTGATTGGAATAGTTTCAGAAGGAATGGTACCAGCTCCTCCTTGTACCTCTGGTAGAATTCGGCTGTGAATCCATCTGGACCTGGACTCTTTTTGGTTGGTAAGCTATTGATTATTGCCACAATTTCAGCTCCTGTTATTGGTCTATTCAGAGATTCAACTTCTTCCTGGTTTAGTCTTGGGAGGGTGTATGTGTTGAGGAATTTATCCATTTCTTCTAGATTTTCTAGTTTATTTGCATAGAGGTGTTTGTAATATTCTCTGATGGTAGTTTGTATTTCTGTGGGATCGGTGGTGATATCCCCTTTATCATTTTTTATTGCATCTATTTGATTCTTCTCTCTTTTTTTCTTTATTAATCTTGCTAGCGGTCTATCAATTTTGTTGATCCTTTCAAAAAACCAGCTCCTGGATTCATTTATTTTTTGAAGGGTTTTTTGTGTCTCTATTTCCTTCAGTTCTGCTCTGATTTTAGTTATTTCTTGCCTTCTGCTAGCTTTTGAATGTGTTTGCTCTTGCTTTTCTAGTTCTTTGAATTGTGATGTTAGGGTGTCAATTTTGGATCTTTCCTGCTTTCTCTTGTGGGCATTTAGTGCTATAAATTTCCCTCTACACACTGCTTTGAATGCATCCCAGAGATTCTGGTATGTTGTGTCTTGGTTCTCGTTGGTTTCCAAGAACATCTTTATTTCTGCCTTCATTTCGTTATGTACCCAGTAGTCATTCAGGAGCAGGTTGTTCAGTTTCCACGTAGTTGAGCGGTTTTGAGTGAGATTCTTAATCCTGAGTTCTAGCTTGATTGCACTGTGATCTGAGAGACAGTTTGTTACAATTTCTGTTCTTTTACATTTATTGAGGAGAGCTTTACTTCCAAGTATATGGTCAATTTTGGAATAGGTGTGGTGTGGTGCTGAAAAAAATGTATAGTCTGTTGATTTGGGGTGGAGAGTTCTGTAGATGTCTATTAGGTCCGCTTGGTGCAGAGCTGAGTTCAATTCCTGGGTATCCTTGTTGACTTTCTGTCTCGTTGATCTGTCTAATGTTGATAGTGGGGTGTTAAAGTCTCCCATTATTAATGTGTGGGAGTCTAAGTCTCTTTGTAGGTCACTCAGGACTTGCTTTATGAATCTGGGTGCTCCTGTATTGGGTGCATATATATTTAGGATAGTTAGCTCTTCTTGTTGAATTAATCCCTTTACCATTATGTAATGGCCTTCTTTGTCTCTTTTGATCTTTGTTGATTTAAAGTCTGTTTTATCAGAGACTAGGATTGCAACCCCTGCCTTTTTTTGTTTTCCATTTGCTTGGTAGATCTTCCTCCATCCTTTTATTTTGAGCCTATGTGTGTCTCTGCACGTGAGATGGGTTTCCTGAATACAGCACACTGATGGGTCCTGAGTCTTTATCCAGTTTGCCAGTCTGTGTCTTTTAATTGGAGCATTTAGTCCATTTACATTTAAAGTTAATATTGTTATGTGTGAATTTGATCCTGTCATTATGATGTTAGCTGGATATTTTGCTCGTTAGTTGATGCAGTCTCTTCCTAGTCTCGATGGTCTTTACATTTCGGTATGATTTTGCAGTGGCTGGTACCGGTTGTGCCTTTCCATGTTTAGCGCTTCCTTCAGGAGCTCTTTTAGGGCAGGCCTGGTGGTGACAAAATCTCTCAGCATTTGCTTGTCTGTAAAGTATTTTATTTCTCCTTCACTTATGAAGCTTAGTTTGGCAGGATATGAAATTCTGGGTTGAAAATTCTTCTCTTTAAGAATGTTGAATATTGGCCCCCACTCTCTTCTGGCTTGTAGGGTTTCTGCCGAGAGATCCGCTGTTAGTCTGATGGGCTTCCCTTTGATGGTAACCCGACCTTTCTCTCTGGCTGCCCTTAACATTTTTTCCTTCATTTCAACTTTGGTGAATCTGACAATTATGTGTCTTGGAGTTGCTCTTCTCGAGGAGTATCTTTGTGGCGTTCTCTGTATTTCCTGAATCTGAATGTTGGCCTGCCTTGCTAGATTGGGGAAGTTCTCCTGGATAATATCCTGCAGAGTGTTTTCCAACTTGTTTCCATTCTCCCCGTCACTTTCAGGTACACCAATCAGACGTAGATTTGGTCTTTTCACATAGTCCCACATTTCTTGGAGGCTTTGCTCATTTCTTTTTATTCTTTTTTCTCTAAACTTCCCTTCTCGCTTCATTTCATTCATTTCATCTTCCAGGGCTGATACCCTTTCTTCCATTTGATCGCATCGGCTCCTGAGGCTTCTGCATTCTTCACGTAGTTCTCGAGCCTTGGTTTTCAGCTCCATCAGCTCCTTTAAGCACTTCTCTGTATTGGTTATTCTAGTTATACATTCTTCTAAATTTTTTTCAAAGTTTTCAACTTCTTTGCCTTTGGTTTGAATATCCTCCCATAGCTCGGAGTAATTTGATCGTCTGAAGCCTTCTTCTCTCAGCTCGTCAAAGTCATTCTCTGTCCAGCTTTGTTCCGTTGCTGGTGAGGAACTGCGTTCCTTCGGAGGAGGAGAGGTACTCTGCTTTTTAGAGTTTCCAGTTTTTCTGCTCTGTTTTTTCCCCATCTTTGTGGTTTTATCTACTTTTGGTCTTTGATGATGGTGATGTACAGATGGGTTTTTGGTGTGGATGTCCTTTCTGTTAGTTTTCCTTCTAACAGACAGAACCCTCAGCTGCAGGTCTGTTGGAGTACCTGGCCGGCCGTGTGAGGTGTCAGTCTGCCCCTGCTGGGGGGTGCCTCCCAGTTAGGCTGCTCGGGGGTCAGGGGTCAGGGACCCACTTGAGGAGGCAGTCAGCCCGTTCTCAGATCTCCAGCTGCGTGCTGGGAGAACCACTGCTCTCCTCACAGCTGTCAGACAGGGACATTTAAGTCTGCAGAGGTTACTGCTGTCTTTTTGTTTGTCTGTGTCCTGCCCCCAGAGGTGGAGCCTACAGAGGCAGGCAGGCCTCCTTGAGCTGTGGTGGGCTCCACCCAGTTCAAGCTTCCGGGCTGCTTTGTTTACCTAAGCGAGCCTGGGCAATGGCGGGCGCCCCTCCCCCAGCCTCGCTGCCGACTTGCTGTTTGATCTCAGACTGCTGTGCTAGCAATCAGCGAGACTCCGTGGGCGTAGGACCCTCTGAGCCAGGTGCGGGCTATTCTCTCCTGGGGCACCGTTTCCTAAGCCCGTCGGAAAAGCACAGTATTCGGGTGGGAGTGGCCCGATTTTCCAGGTGCTGTCTGTCACCCCTGGAAGGGGAACTCCCTGACCCCTTGCGCTTCCCGAGTGAGGCAATGCCTCGCCCCTGCTTCGGCTGGCGCACGGTGCGCTCACCCACTGACCTGCGCCCACTGTCTGGCACTCCCTAGTGAGATGAACACGGTACCTCAGATGGAAATGCAGAAATCACCCGTCTTCTGCGTCGCTCGCGCTGGGAGCTGTAGACCGGAGCTGTTCCTATTCGGCCATCTTGGCTCCTCCCCTCCATCATACTTTTCAAGCATCTCAAAGCAAGTTACAAAGATCAGTACACTTTAGTTCCTTTCACTTCTTTTAAAAATAATGTATTTTTAATTAACAAATAATAATTACATATATTTATGCAGCACAATGTGATGTTTTGATCTATGTATACATTGTAGAAATATTCAATCAAGCTAATTAATATATCCATCACCTCAACAACTTCTCCACGTCCTCATCAGCACTTGTTATCATTTGTTTTTTTTTTATGATAACTGTTCTAACAGGTGTAAAATAATATTCTGTTGTGGTCTGTATTAGTCTGTTCTCATGCTGCTAATAAAGACATACCTTACACTGGGTAATTTGTAAAGGAAAGAATTTAATTGACTCAGAGTTCCACATGGCTGAGGAGGCCTAACGATCATGGTGGAAGAACAACAGATGTCTTACATGGTGGCAGGCCAGAAAGAGCTTGTGCAGGGGTACTATGCTTTATAAAGGCATCAAATCTCACGAGACTTATTCACTATCAAAAGAACAGCACGGGAACCACCTGCCCCCATGATTCAATTACCTCCCATTGGGTCCCACCCACAACATGTAGGAATTGTGGGAGCTGCAATTCAAGATGAGATTCGGGTGGGGACACAGCCAAACCATATTATGGTCTTAAATTTGCATTTTTCTGATGATTGGAGATGTTGAATATCTCTTGGTCATTCATATCTCTTCTGTTGAGAAATGTCTTTTCAGACCATTTGCCCAGTATTAATCTTGGTTATTTGTTTTTTTTGCTTTTGAGTTGTGTGAGTTTCTTATATATTTGTGATATTAATCCCTTATCAGATACATGGTTTGAAAATATTTTCTTCCAACCAGTGGTCTGTCTCTTCACCCTGTTATTTGTTTCCTTTACTATGCAGACACTTTTTGGCTTGATACAATCCTATACGTATATTTTTGCTTTTGTTGCCTGTGCTTTTGGAGTTCTATGCAATAAATCACATGGTAGGCAACAAAAGACTTTCCTTTCCTAATACAGAATGCCTTCAATCTGAAAGCTTGGCAATTTAAGCACATACATTTCTTTTCAGTATTCAAGCATGTAATATCTAAACTATCATCTTAAAGTACACATGGTTTGTTTCCTGTCAAAAGCATGGTTAAGCTGAATAACATTTGAGTGAGCGCACCTATTTCTCTGGTTTCTCACAAAATTCTCCTATCAGGTCACATCATCAGAAAGCAAAGCATTTTTAATATTGCTAGCTTAGGTATCATAGAAATTATACAAGAAAAGTGATTTGATACTATGCCATTACTATTTATATGAGGCCAATAGAAAAAAATTTCTGGGTAACCTGTGTTTTTCAGTTTTTGTATAACAATTAAAGACAGTTTCTTTAACATGACTTATTTCCCTTAACCTAAGAGTCGAGTGATGCTGTCTGGCTTGAATGAATAGGTAACTGATGCTTGGAGAGATAATTTTTAGAGTTGGAGAGTTGCTCAGTGGAGGAGTGAGAATAGTGACACAGAAGTGGAGGAAAAGAAGGTGGGGGTAAAGTATGTAAGTTGACAAATACATATTAGAATGTTATTTAGCACTTTGAAATGAATGACCAGAAGCAATCAATATAAAAATAGTTAAAACATATAGGAATTTCCTGGGAGCTAGACAGGACAGGAGAGGTTTGTGGCAGGAAGCTTGGTTTTTACTACAAGTCTTCCTTTAATAATAGTAGTAATCATCATTTTCATCATCATCATAACACTCATAGTGCTTATTACATGCCAAGCACTATTCTAAGCTCTTTATATTTGTATTACATTTTTTCTTAAATTTTGCATTACTTTCACTTAATTTCCATTTAATCTTTTTTTTTAAATTTTTTTGGAGATGGAGTCTCACTTTGTCGCCCAGGCTGGAATACAGTGGTGCAATCTCGGCTTACTGCAACCTCTGCCTGCCAGATTCAAGTGATTCTCCTGCCTCAGCCTCCTGAGTAGCTGGGACTACAGGTGCATGCCACCACGCCTGGCTAATTTTTTTTTTTTTTGTATTTTTATTAGTAACTGGGTTTCACCATGTTGGTCAGGCTGGTCTCTTGCTCCTGACCTGATGATCTGCCAGCCTTGGCCTCCCAAAGTGCTGGGATTACAGGCATGAGCCACCACGCCCAGCCTAATTTCCATTTAATCTTTATAGAGGCTCTGTGTGATAGATGTTGTTACCACCATATAACAGATGTGAAAACTAAGTCTCAGAGCAAGATTGGAGTCTTTTAACTCAAGAAGTGTATTCTGAAGCTCATGCTCTTCACTGTCACATCTTGATAATTACTTGCTAAAGGAAAAATGTTTCCATAAGATAATTTAATTTTAGTCTTTAGTGCCAGCAAAACTTTCTTCTAAAGGTTTTATAAGCTTTCTTTTATCAGACAGGCAAACTTGTGTACATTATTATGTAAAGCCCCCTTTCTTGTTTTGCTTTGGAAACCTAGGCTTCAATATATTGCTCAAATATTATAATTTTTTTTTTTTTTCCCTGAGATGGAGTCTCGCTCTGTCACCCAGGCTGGAGTGCAGTGGTGCGATCTCGGTTCACTGCAATCTCCACCTTCCAGGTTCAAGTGATTCTCCTGCCTCAGCCTCCTGAGTGGTTGGGACTACAGGTGCGAACCACCATGTCTGGCTAATTTTTGTATTTTTAGTAGAGACAGGGTTTCACTATGTTGGCCAAGCTGGTCTTGAACTCCTGACCTCATGATCCGCCTGCCTCAGCCTCCCAAAGTGCTGGGATTACAGGTGATAGCCACCACATCTGGCCTGTAATTATTTTTCTCTTGTTTTTGTTTCTGATCTTAGTTTTATCTTTACCTCTGTTCATGTATTCAAAATATTCAAGGTAAATAAACAAGTAAACAGACAAATGTGACAATACATTATTCCTTTGCTCACTTGTTTGCTTCTACTCTGATGATTTTATTTTAAACTCTGTACCTATCATAATTTCTGGCATTGTTATGACTTCTGTAAGAATGCTCCCTGAGTGTTCTTAATATTCCAAATAGCTATAAAGCCATTCACTAATAAAAATTCATGTGGTGTTGAGGATGCAAAGTGAAAATCTTTTTTTTATTATACTTTAAGTTCTAGGGTACATGTGCACAACGTGCAGGTTTGTTACATAGGTATACATGTGCCATGTTGGTTTGCTGCACCCATTAACTCATCATTTACATTAGGTATTTCTCCTAACGCTATCCATCCCCCTGCCCCTCACCCCATGACAGGCCCCAGTGTGTGATGTTCCCCGCCCTGTGTCCAAGTTTTCTCATTGTTCAATTCCCACCTATGAGCAAGAACATGTTTTGTTTTCTGTCCTTGTGATAGTTTGCTCAGAATGATGGTTTCCAGCTTCATCCACGTCCTGCAAAGAATATGAACTCATCCATTTTTATTGCTTCATAGTATTCCATGGTGTATATGTGCCACATTTTCTTAATCCAGTCTAGCATTGATGGACATTTGGGTTGGTTCCAAGTTTTTGCTATTGTGAATAGTGCTACAATAAACATACGTGTGCATGTGTCTTTATTGTAGCATGATTTATAATCCTTTGGGTATATACCCAGTAATGGGATTGCTAGGTCAAATGGTATTTCTAGTTCTAGATCCTTGAGGAATCGCCACACTGTCTTCCACAATTGTTGAACTAGTTTACACTCCCACCAACAGTGTAAAAGCATTCCTATTTCTCCACATCCTCTCCAGCACCTGTTGTTTCCTGACTTTTTAATGATCGCCATTCTAACTGGTGTGAGATGGTATCTCATTGTGGTTTTGATTTGCATTTCTCTGATGACCAGTGATGATGGCCATTTTTTCATGTTTCTGTTGGCTGCATAAATGTCGTCTTTTGAAAAGTGTCTGTTCATATCCTTTGCCCACTTTTTGATGGGGTTGTTTGCTTTTTACTTGTAAATTTGTTTGCGTTCTTTGTAGATTCTGGATATTAGCCCTTTGTTAAATGAGTAGATTGCAAAAATTTTCTCCCATTCTGTAGGTTGCCTGTTCACTCTGATAGTAGTTTCTTTTGCTGTGCAGAAGCTCTTTAGTCTAATTAGATCCCATTTGTCAATTTTGGCTTTTGTTGCCATTGCTTTTGGTGTTTTAGTCATGAACTCCTTGCACATGCCTATGTCCTGAATGGTATTGCCTAGGTTTTCTTCTAGGGTTTTTATGGTTTTAGGTCAACATTTAAGTCCTTAATCCATCTTGAATTAATTTTTGTATAAGGTATAAGGAAGGGATCCAGTTTCAGCTTTCTGCATATAGCTAGCCAGTTTTTCCAGCACCATTTATCAAATAGGGAATCCTTTCCCCATTTCTTGTTTTTGTCAGGTTTGTCAAAGTTCAGATGGTTGTAGATGTGTTGTGTTATTTCTGAGGCCTCTGTTCTGTTCAATTGGTCTATCTGTCTGTTTTGATACCAGTACCATGCTGTTTTGGTTACTGTAGCCTTGTAGTATAGTTTGAAGTCAGGTAGTGTGATGCCTCCAGTTTTGTTCTTTTGGCTTAGGATTTTCCTGGCAACGTGGTCTCTTTTTTGCTTCCACATGAACTTTAAAGTAGTTTTTTCCAATTCTGTGAAGAAAGTCATTGGTAGCTTGATGGGGATGGCATTGAATCTATAAATTCCCTTGGGCAGTATGGCCATTTTCACGATATTGATTCTTCCTACCCATGAGCATGGAATGTTCTTCCATTTCTTTGTGTCCTCTTTTATTTCATTGAGCAGTGGTTTGTAGTTCTTGAAGAGGTCCTTCACATCCCTTGTAAGTTGGATTCCTAGGTATTTTATTCTCTTTGAAGCAATTGTGAATGGGAGTTCACTCATGATTTGGCTCTCTGTTTGTCCGTTATTGGTATATAGGAATGCTTGTGATGTTTGCACATTGATTTTGTATCCTGAGACTTTGCTGAAGTTGCTTATCAGCTTAAGGAGATTTCAGGCTGAGACAATGGGGTTTTCTAAATATACAATCATGTCACCTGCAAACAGGGACAATTTGACTTCCTCTTTTCCTAATTGAATTTCCTTTATTTCTTTCTCCTGCCTGATTGCCCTGGCCAGAACTTCCAACGCTATGTTGAATAGGAGTGGTGAGAGAGGGCATCCCTGTCTTGTGCCACTTTTCAAAGGGAATGCTTCATAAATAACTCTTATTATTTTGAGATACGTTCCATCAATACCTAATTTATTGAGAGTTTTTAGCATGAAGGCTGTTGAATTTTGTCCAAGGCCTTTTCTGCATCTATTGAGATATCATGTGGTTTTTGTCTTTGGTTCTGTTTAGGTGACAGATTACGTTTAGTGGTTTGTATATGTTGAACCAGCCTTGCATCCCAGGGATGAAGCCCACTTGATCATGGTGGATAAGCTTTTTGATGTGCTGCTGGATTTGGTTTGCCAGTATTTTATTGAGAATTTTCTCATTGGTATTCATCAGTGATATTGGTCTAAAATTCTCTTTTTTTGTTGCGTCTCTGCCAGGCTTTGGTATCAGGGTTATGCTGGCCTCATAAAATGAGTTAGGGAGGATTCCCTCTTTTTCTATTGATTGGAATAATTTCAGAAGGAATGGTACCAGCTTCTCTTTGTACATCTAGTAGAATTTGGTTGTGAATCCATCTGGTCCCGGACTTTTTTTTTTGTTAGGCTATTAATTATTGCCTCAATTTCAGAGCCTGTTATTGGTCTATTCAGAGATTCAACTTCTTCCTGGTTTAGTCTTGGGAGGGTGTATGTGTCCAGGAATTTATCCATTTCTTCTAGATTTTCTAGTTTATTTGTGTAGAGGTGTTTATATTATTCTCTGATGGTAGTTTGTATTTCTGTGAGATCGGTGGTGATATCCCCTTTATCATTTTTTATTGCATCTATTTGATTCTTCTCTCTTTTTTTCTTTATTAATCTTGCTAGCAGTCTATCAATTTTGTTGATCATTTCAAAAAACCGGCTCCTGGATTCATTGATTTTTTGAAGCGCTTTGTGTCTCTATCTCCTTCAGTTCTGCTCTGATTTAGTTATTTCTTGCCTTCCGCTAGCTTTTGCATTTGTTTGCTCTTGCTTCTCTAGTTCTTTTAATTGTGATGTTAGGGTATTGATTTTAGATCTTTCCTGCTTTCTTTTGTGGGCATTTAGTGCTATAAATTTCCCTCTACACACTGCTTTAAATGTGTCCCAGAGATTCTGGTACATTGTGTCTTTGCTCTCTTTGGTTTCAAATAACATCTTTATTTCTGCTTTCATTTCACTATTTACCCAGTAGTCATTCAGGAGCAGGTTGTTCAGTTTCCATGTAGTTGTGTGGTTTTGAGTGAGTTACTTAATCCTGAGTTCTAATTTGATTGCACTGTGGTCTGACAGACAGTTTGTTGTGATTTCTGTTCTTTTATATTTGCTGAGGAGTGCTTTACTTCCAACTATGTGGTCAATTTTGGAATAAGTGCGATGTGGTGCTGAGAAGAATGTATATTCTGTTGATTTGGGGTGGAGAGTTCTGTAGATGTCTGTTAGGTCCACTTGGTGCAGAGCTGAGTTCAAGTCCTGGATATCCTTGTTAACCTTCTGTCTCATTGATCTGTCTAATATTGACAGTGGAGTGTTAAAGTCTACCATTATTACTGTGTTGGAGTCTAAGTCCCTTTGTAGGTCTCTAAGGACCTGCTTTATGAATCTGGATGCTCCTGTATTGGGTGCCTATATATTTAGGATAGTTAGCTCTTCTTGTTGAATTGATCCCTTTACCATTATGTAATGGCCATCTTTGTCCCTTTTGATCTTTGTTGGTTTAAAATCTGTTTTATCAGAGACTAGGATTGCAACCCCTGCTTTTTTTACTTTCCATTTTCTTTGTAGATCTTCCTCTATCCCTTTATTTTGAGCCTCTGTGTGTCTCTGCATGTGAGATGGGTTTCCTGAATACAGCACACTGATGGGTCTTGACTCTTTATCCAATTTGCCAGTCTGTGTCTTTTAATTGGGGCATTTAGCCCATTTACATTTAAGGTTAATATTGTTATGTGTGAATTTGATCCTGTCATTACGATGTTAGCTGGTTATTTTGCCCATTAGTTGATGGAGTTTCTTCCTAGCATCGATGGTCTTTACAATTTGGCATGTTTTTGCAGTGGCTGTTACCGGTTGTTCCTTTCCATGTTTAGTGCTTCCTTCAGGAGCTCTTGTAAGGCAGGCCTGGTGGTGACAAAATCTCTCAGCATTTGCTTGTCTGTTAAGTAATTTATTTCTCCTGCACTTATGAAGCTTAGTTTGGCTAGATATGAAATTCTGGATTGAAAATTATTTTCTTTAAGAATGTTGAATACTGGCCCCTACTCTCTTCTGGCTTGTAGTGTTTCTGCTGAGAGATCTGCTGTTAGTCTGATGGGCTTCCCTTCGTGGGTAACCTGACCTTTCTCTCTGGCTGCCTTTAACATTTTTTCCTTCTTTTCAACCTTGGTGAATCTAACAATTATGTGTCTTGGGGTTGTTCTTCTCAAGGAGTATCTTTGTGGTGTTCTCTGTATTTCCTGAATTTGAATGTTGGCCTGCCTTGCTAGGTTGGGGAAGTTCTCCTGGATAATATCCTGAAGTGTTTTCCAGCTTGGTTCCATTCTCCCGGTCACTTTCAGGTACACCAAGCAAACATAGATTTGGTCTTTTCATATATTCCCATATTCTTGGTGGCTTTGCTTGTTTTTTTTTTTTCACTCTTTTTTCTCTAAACTTCTCTTTTCACTTTATTTCATTAATTTTATATTTAATCACTGATACCCTTTCTTTCACTTGACTGAGTTGGCTATTGAAGCTTGTACATGCGTCACGTAGTTCTCATGCCATGGTTTTCAGCTCCATCAGGTCATTTAAGATCTTCTCTGTGCTGTTTATTCTAGTTAGCCATTCTTCTAATCTTTTTTCAATGTTTTTAGCTTCTTTGCAATGGGTTCGAACATCCTCCTTTAGCTCGGAGAAGTTTGTTATTACCGACCTTCTGAAGTCTACTTCTGTCAGTTTGTCAAAGTCATTCTCCATCCAGCTTTGTTCCATTGCTGGTGAGGAGCTGCGGCCCTTTGGAGAAGAAGCGCTCTGGTTTTTAGAGTTTTCCACTTTTCTGCTCTGGTTTCTCCCCATCTTTGTGGTTTTATCTACATTTGGTCTTTGATGCTGGTGACCTACACACGGGGTTTTGGTGTGGATGTCCATTTTGTTGAAGTTGATGCTATTCCTTTCTTTCTGTTTGTTAGTTTTCCTTGTAAGAGTCAGGTCCCTCAGCTGCAGGTCTGTTGGAGTTTGCTGGAGTTCCACTCCAGACCCTGTTTGCCTGGGTATCACCAGCGGAGGCTGCAGAACAGCAAATATTGCAGAACTGCAAATATTGCTGCCTGATCCTTCCTCTGGAAGCTTCGTTCCAGAGGGGCACCCGCCTGTATGAGGTGTCAGTCAGCTCCTCCTGGGAGGTGTCTCCTAGTTAGGCTACACAGGGGTCAGGGACCCACTTGAGAAGGCAGTCTGTCTGTTCTCAGAGCTCAAACACCATGCTGGGAGAACCACTGCTCTCTTCAGAGCTGTCAGACAGGGACGTTTAAGTCTGCAGAAGTTTCTGCTGCCTTTTCTTCAGCTGTGCCCTGCCCCCAGGGCGTGGGGTCTACAGAGGCAGCAGGCCTTGCAGAGCTTTACAAAAAAATACAAAAGTTATCCAGGAGTGGTGGTATATGCCTGTAGGCCAGCTACTTGGAAGGCTGAGGTGGGAGGATCACTTAAGCCCTAGAGGTCGAGGCTGCAGTGAGCCACGATCATGCCACTGTACTACACCCCAGGTGACACAGTAAAACCCTGTCTCAAAAATTAAAAAAAGAAATCATTTTATTAAAAAAGGTTTTACAAATTCTTCTTAAGGAGTATATTTTGCCTTAAAGTATGGTCTCTTCCCCCCATCCCCGAGGATTGATTAATATTTTAGTCTCTGGACAAAGGCTATGAAAATGATTGTATTCAAGCCAAGAAAACCAAAAGCTGCTGAACATATAGTTGCAGCCACAATTTATCTCAAACGATCAAAAGAGAAGTCTCCTGTTCTTGCTGCAGTACCAGTTCCCAGTGGAGTTGAAATGTGAGAGGTGAGCAACTATGCCCGGTGTCATAGGGTGTTTGTACCATAGCTAGGAATATCATGCTGCTGTCTCTAGCATATTAAAAGGAGAAAACCTCAGAACTGAAAATATAAAAGAAAAAAAAGTTTAAGCTGAGATTATTGTTAAAGCAATTAATTACTTTAAGAAAGCAATGCTGATTGGTAAAATTAACCAGTTGAGCATAATTTAGGCTATAAAATTAAATGGCCATGACTAAGCTATAGAAAAGTTTAGTTTTGGCTTGTGTGTTATAAGGTAAGGGGAATAAAAGGAGCTGACTTTGGCTAAATTTCTACTCCAAGTTTCTCTTTTGCAATTTATTTCCTTTTAACTCAAACACAACACTTTTGTAAATTATATGTTGATTATTCCCACTTTATAGTTTAAGAGACCAACAAAGAGAAGTGAAATAACTAAGTATGTTCAGAAAGGGAGTGGTAGAACCAAGATTCTATCTAAAGTGTCATTCTGAAGCCAAACATCTTCCATCTATATTAAGCATATGAGTAGGACTAGTTTAGCCCTAAAAAGATTATATATAAATCTTATATAATTGGCTTGCCCAGACTAGCAATTATAAAAATAAAATACTATAAAACAACCTGGTGAACATGATGTAGACATGAGATTGGAAACATTTCTATTAACTTTATAAACTTAATCAGGGAAGAAGAGAGGTAAGAAATGAAAATAAATCGCTGATTCAGCACATTCAGCAATAATCATTAGGTCAGCTTGCTCTGATTCACTTTCTCATAGTTATTTGCTGCCAATTATGTAGACCTTATCACAAGATTATAGTTCCCCTTAACTCCTCTGTAGACAACAACATTATGAAATGTTATGCCTTCCATCTCAGATATTCTTTCAGGTCCTGTACACTAGCAAAACTACTGATGTCAGCTGGTCTGAAGTATCCAACAAGGAGCTGACTCACCAAAGAATGAAGTTTCCATATCCTGATGATTTAATCCCTTTTACCTTGACCAGTAAATGACTCCAGTTTTCCAGCCCCTCATCCACATTCCCCTTAAAAATGTCAGCTCTGAACTCCTCAGCTCTAAGGATATGAGGGCCTTTTCCTGTCTCTCTGCTTGGTTACCCTGAGATCATTAAATTTATTCTCTGCTGCAAATCCCACTGTCTCAGTGTATTGGTATGTCACTGTGCAGCAGGCATATGAACCTGTTGGTTCTATAACAAGATGTTGATTGAAGTAGTGATTATGTTGGTTTAAGCATTTGGTTTACCAACTCCAACAATGGAGAAAATGGCTATCATGTACTAACCTATGTTTTGTAAATGAAGGGCCAAGAGGCATTAGTTTTTGTGGGTTTCTATAGAATAAGAAATTTAGATTTTATTCTAAAGTCAAAGGAATTTCAGAGCCTTGGAAATTAATCAATCAATGAATTTAAGTTTATTTCAGTGTTAAACTATAGAATAAATAATATTTGAGTTATATTTAAAAGAATAAAAAAGGCTCAATTTGGCTATAGTGTAGGGAAGATATAGGGTGGGGCAAGAATAGAAGCAGAGTGATGAGTTAGATGGTTATTGCCATAGACCAAATTTCAGGTGGTAATGGGGTAGATTATGGTAGAAGGAGTAAAACTGGAGAGAAATATGTATTTTTGGTATATATTGTGGACATGTAGAATGAAAAAATGTATTAATGAATTATAGGGGTGATGGAATGATAGCAAAAGGAAAGAGTTAGAGATTAACTTTTATATTTTTGTTTTGTAGTTCACTGAGATGGAAAACTTGGGATTGGAACAAATTTGGGGATATAAACTGGGGCTTTAATTTTGGATGCAATGAATACACTATTGATTTCCAAGTGACATATAAAAAAGATAACTTGAGCTGGTTAAACAAATGTAAAGGACAATAAAATTTCATTGTCTCATATGTGTACAAACATGTCCAAGCCAGTGCCAGAAAATTCATGAATTCAAGTTTCCACTGAAATGTCTATGAGCAATTCTTATGTTTTAAGTTAAATATGATGCTCTGATTAAATTTGCAAGCATCAGAAAGTGGTTACTCCTTGGAAAACTTCATGTTTCATCTTACGGTTAAGAAGAAAGCATTTTTATTAAAGTAGATTTTTAAATTTTTCATTAATTTACTTTTACTTCACCCCATGGGATCTATAAAGTGGATTTTTTTAAACATAAATAATTTTATTTGCTCCTAAAAGAAAAAAATAATTCAGGAATTTCTCAATGCATGGGATATAAATTGCATCTACAATGGAACAAATTTTTCTGCACCTGTATAAAACATTATTTATTGCAGTGGCTTAAATGTATTTGTTGAATGAATGGCCATTTGCATATCATGTCTTTTCAATTAGGCTGTAAGCTTTTGATAATAGAAACAATTCATGTCTTATGCTTCTTGAAATCCACCCAGTTACTAGGAACATGGCATAATAAAAAGAATTGAGATTTGGGATTACAGAAGATATGGATGTGAATTACAGTGCCACTGCTTATCTTTTGTTTGAATTTGAGCAAGGTAACCTTGATACATTTATATTTTTTTCACCTGCAAACCATAATAATAATACCTATTTTCATACTGTTGCCATGAGGATTAAATCATGTTTAGAAAAAGCCTAACAGTTCTTGGCATATATTGGAGTCTCCAGTAAATGTTAGTTTCCCTTCCCTAAGCATGGTTTTATGGAAAGACTCAATAAATATTTGTCAAGTAAATGAATGACATTATCTTTGGAATATCATTTACCATTAATTTCTAGTGAATTCTGCATTTTGGGTCAAAAGGACACTCTATCAACCCATTCCTATTTGGTGTTAACAGCCATAGAGTGTCACATATCACAAAACCATACTTAATGTTTGTTGCTATTCTCAATCAGTACAGCTGAACCCACACCTACAGAACATAATTGAGTCAGATTAATTTTAATAACTGAAATGTGAACATTAGCATTCTTGGAAATGGGAATAAAATTCTTTCCATCACAAGTTAAATTACTACTGCGTTCATAAATTTTAAAACAGCTGACTCTGAATTTCCACCAGCATCTTTTAAAATGATGTTTCTATCTTCGCATTATTCATTTAATAAATGCTTAGGCAGACTTTTATGTAAGCGTGTACTTAGAAGAATGAAGAACAATTAGAAGTCAGCTGAGAGAAAACCTTTTCTTATAGTACTATTTACACTAATAATACTTGAATTTGAAGTGAGAAATCAGAGGAGCTCAACATCTTGTTTGCCTTAAATACTATCTTTGACACTATTTTGTATAAGTATTCTCACCTCGAAGTACTAATTTATAGGAACCTTTGTTACTAAGTACTATAACATAATGTTCATATTAAACTCTAGACACTGAGCAAGAATTTGAGGATTTTCTGTTAATAAATACATAGATTTAAAAAATTTACAAGTATTGTTGAGCACTTCAAGATCTTTCTCAGTAATTGATAAAATAAGTAAAGTATTTTAAAAATAGAAGTTTTAAATAATCAACAATTCGATGTCGTTGATATCTATAGAATGCTCTATTTAACAGAGAGAATAATAATATACATTATTTTCAAGTACTAACCAAACCCTGACCAAGACAGGCCACATTCAAGGCCATATAACACATCTCAATAATTACAAAAAACAGAAATAATGCATACTATGTTCTTTGATCATAATATAACTAAAATAAAAATGAATAGAAAATTATCTGCAAAAAAATCCCAAATATTTGAAAATTTAAACAACTTCCTTTTAAATAGGTCATAGGACAACACACACACATGCACACACATGAAAATTTAGACAATATTTTGAATTGATAAAAAATGATAACAATATATAAAAATTTGTGGGATCCAGCTAAAATAGTGTTTAGATAACTGTTGTACAGCATCAAACGCTTATATTAGACAAGAAAAACGGTCTTGAATTAGTGATTGAACTAGGCTTCCAATTTAAGAAACTAGAAAAAAAATCAAGTTAAGCAAAATGAAACAAATGGTAATAATAATAAATAACATAATTCAATAAAATAGAAACCAGAAGAAGAAAATCAATAGAATCAAATGTTGCTTCTTCAAAAAATATCAACATAATTGACAGAACTTCAGCTAGATTGATGAGGAACAGAAGACAGGTATTATTTAACTATATAAAAGATAAAATAAAGGACATAACTGCAGACTCTACAGTCATTAAAATAATAAAGATTTATTATAAACAACTTTATGCCAATAAATCAACAACTTTGAGCAACTGTAGAAATTCTGTAAAAGACAAAAATTATCAAAATGCATTAAAGAAGAGTTAGATAACCTGAAGGGGCACATGTATTTGAGAAACTGATTTTGTAGTTAAAAACCTTTCTACCAGGATAATCCCAGACACGGGTGGCTTTACTGGTGAATATTAGCAAGTATTTTAGGAAGAAGGAGTCCCAGTTTTGCATGAAAATCTTCCAGAGTATAGCAGAGGAACAAACTGTAACTAACTCATTTTGTGAATCCAGACCAGGCAAAGAATTTACAACAAAAATCACCTCTACAGAGCTCTCTTGATGAGAGGTGCAAAAATCCTCCACAGAATGTTAGCACTTCAAACTTAGCAATACATATTATATTAAAAAAAATCATGACCATGTGAAGATTATCTTGGGAATGCAAGACTGATTTAATGTTTTAAAATCAATCAATATAATTCACAATATTAACAGACTAAAGAAGAAACAATACATGGTCATCTCAATAGTTACAGAAAAACATTTGATAAAAGTTGATATACATTCATGACAAAAATTCTCAGTAAACTAGAAATAGGGAAAAGTTATTCAACCTAATAAAGGGCATCTAGGTGCAATAAGGCAATTTAAAAACTCAGGGTAAGAATATGCAGTATTGGCACAAAAATATATATATGAATGGACATGGATAGAAAATCCATTAATGGACCCAAACTAATATGGTGAGTTGATTTTCAGAAAAAAACACTAAGGCAATTGAATGTGGAAAGGATGACAGTTCAATAAATTATGTGAGCTAAATTTTTAAAACGTCAGCTTTAGACAAAGGTATCTTAAGTAGGAAACAAAAAGTGTAAACATAAATACCCAATTTTTTATCATCAAAATTAAAACCTTTGCTCTTTAAAATATTGTTAAGGAATGAAAATACAAGCTATAGCCTGGGAGAAAATATTTTTGAAAGCTATATTTGATGAAGAGCTTGTATCCAGAACATATGAAGAACTCTCACAATTAAATAATGAGACAAAATCCCAAATGAGGGAAAGGGTTTGAATAGGTACTTCAAAAAGAAGATACATACATAGCAAATAAGACCATAAAAATGTGCTGAACAACATTAGTTGTTAGGAAGATAGAAATTGAAACCACTACACACTCCCTAGAATGACTAAAACTACCAACACTGACAATCCTGTGTCTTAGGAAAGATCTAAAGCAACTGTGACTTTCATTTATTGTTGATGATAAAAATGGTGAGATGCTTCTAGGAAACCATTTGGCAATTTCTTCTAAGGGTAATTATACACTTATCATATGACCCAGCAATCCTGCTCCTGGATATTTACTACAGAGATTTAAAAACATGGCTCACAGATGATTGTACAGGAATGTTCATACACATTTTATGAATTATAGCTAAAAACTGGGATGAATGCAAATATCTATTAACTAATGAATAGATAAAAACTGATGGTATATTCACAATGAAAAATAATGGGATAAACCAATGATATAGCAATATAATGGAATAAACTAATGATACATGTACAACAGAAAATTTTAAAAATAATATGTTGATAAATAAAAACTTATGTTCACATAAAAATTTATGCACAAATGTTTATAACAGCTTTATTTGTAGTAGCCCCAAACTAGAAACAAGCAAATGCCCTTCAGTGGGTAAATGGTTAAACAAACTGTGGTAGACTGATACATGGAATATTACTCAGCAATGAATGAACTATTGATCTGTAGGTCAACCTAAATAGATTTCAAAGAAGTCTTGCTGAATTTTTTTTAAAAACCCTGAAAATGTTTCATACTGTATGATTTACTGTGTGACATTCTTGAAATGACATTATAGAGATGTAGAAAGGAGCAGTGGCTGCCAGAAGTTGGAGGGGAGTGGCAGGAAGGTGATAGCTGTGGCTATAAAAGGGTAGCATGAAGGATCTGTGATATGGAACTATTCTGTACCTTGATGTGGCAAAGGTCATTTGAATCTATACTTTTGATAAAATGCACAGAACTAGACACACACACACACACACACACACAAATGCACATAAACCTAGTGAAAATTGAAAACGATGGATTTTAATGGATGTTTATTTCAAGGTCATGCTATTGTACTAGAGTTATGCAAGATAGGGGGAGGTGGGTAATGGTTATATGGAATCTCTATGATTTCCTAACAGCTGCATGTGAACCTAAAATTAGATCAAAATAAAAAGTTTATAAAATAATATGTTGAATGGAAAAAAAGCCAGATGCAAAACCTCATATACTGCATGATTCAGTTTATATGAAATTCTAATAAAGGCAAACTACAGTTATAGAAAACAAATAAGTGATTTCCAGCTTCCAGAGTGGAGGAAGGGCATTGAATACTAAGTGACAAAAGCAAAAGTTCCAGATGATGATTGTTACATGACTTTTTACATTTATCAAAACTCACCAAATTGTATACTTAAAATTGGCATTTTTATTCTGTGTAATTATGCCTCAGTGCATATTACAGAATTTTAAAAGTAGATATCAGTAATGTAGTAAGGCATAGTATAAGTATATTGATATTGTATTTCCAAAAAATTAAAATTATTGTTAAAAGATACCATTCAGGCCGGGCATGGTGGCTCTCACCTGTAATCCCAGCACTTAGGCAGGCTGAGGCCAGTGGATCATGAGATCAGGAGATCGAGAGCATCCTGGCCAACATGGTGAAACCCCATCTCTACTAAAAATACAAAAACTAGCCAGGCATGTGCCTGTAGTTCCAGCTACTCAGGAGGCTGAGGCAGGAGAATCGCTTGAACCTGGGAGGCGGAGGTTGCAGTGAGCCGAGATCACGCCACTGCACTCCAGCCTGGGCGACAGAGCGAGACTCCATCTCAAAAAAAAAAAAAAAAAAAAAAAAAAAAACCCACTAAGATTAGAAATTATAAAAGAATAAATTTAAGAATTGCATGGAGTTTATAAAGCTGTAAAGACACTGAAAGAACCAAAAAAATTTAAATATATGCCTAGACATATATGTAATTCAAGGAAAAGATTCAATATTCTAACTATGTAAATTCTTTCCCAATTTCTCAGTAAACATAATACTAGTTATCACAATAAGATTTATTTTTATATTACTCTCTATAAAATATGAAAAACATTCCAAAATATTTAGCCAGAAAAAGAGTGAATAACACAAGAAATAAAGTGTAAGAGAGGAGGACATATTCTTCAAAGTGTTAAAAGTATATTGTCAAACTGTAGTAATTAATATATTATGAGACTGATACTAGAATAGATTAGCAGATCAAGGGAAAAGAATAAAAAATTCAGAAATGGCCTGAAACACATTTTAGAAATTTGGACATAATAAATAATAAAGCGTCAGATCAGCAGGGGTAACTAGTATGGGAATAAATCACTAATTATTTGAATAACATTAAATTAGATTTCTATGTTACACCTCACAAAAATAAATTTCTGACAACATAGTTTTTTATATTTAGCCACTTAAAATTTTCTAAAATTTGGTTGCTTTTGTAGGGTACATTGTAGCTTCTATTTTCTCTCCCTGTTCCTATTTTCTACAATAAGATCTATTCTGTTGAGTTATCTACTCGATCCCCAGATCCAGGGTGACTATTAATTAGCTGGATCCAAAGAGTACAATTAAAATATGAAACCATTTCTATTTGTTAAATTGAAAAAGGTCAAAATTGTTGATAACATTTATTGCTCTCAGGGTTATAGGGAAATTGGCTATCATACATTTCCAATGGGTATGTATGCTGACACATTTAAATTTATCTTGTTCTTAAAAACATACCAAACAAATTGGTTTTAAGAAAACAATATACGAGCATGTCATCAAATGTAAAATTACATACTTTAAATTCCAAAATTCATCTTCTAGACATTTATCTTAAGGAAGGGCAAAAATTTACCTTAAGGAAGGGCAAAAATATTTATCACAGTATTGATTATAATAGCAAAAATGTAATAGTATCTTAAATAATAGGATGTAAAACTAATTTGATTTACTACGCAAAAGCATACTATAACAACACAGAAATTCTAAAACTAATAAGAATAACATTTATGTAGCACTTAACAAATGCAAGTCACTCTAGCCATTGAAATAATTGTGTAGCTCTGTACTTATTGATGTAGAAATAAATAAGTCTATTTTATGTAAAAAACTTACATAACTATGCATCATATTTCATTTTTTCTAAATAGGTAAGCAATCTATAGTGTGTATATTCATAGAATAAATTCTGGAAGGTTACACATCAATTGATGTTAGAGTGACCACATCGGGATTCTCCTGGAACAGTCTATTTTCCCAAAGTAATTATTACACCGCTTTCACTCTGAAACGGTCCCAGTTTGGACAACAAATTGTACTGACATGATAGTTATGTGTGATTGTTTTAACTTTCTTAATTATTTATATCAATATTCAATTATATCTTAAAATGCGCATATATTATATAACTTGGGCAAAGAAGAAACAATCATACAGCTATTTCAACGTGGAAGAACCAAAAAGTACGTTCCAGACAGTATGTGCTTTACAGCAGACAGAAGATATACAGTGAATTACAATGCTAATGAAAATAATCCAAATTTTCTCTCCACTATTTTATAGTCATTTCCTTGTTGAGAAGAGTTGCAGGGAGGAGGAAGATGAATTATCATCTTTTTCTCAATTTTACCTATCTGACCCTGTGATGAAACAACTGTAAACTCATTTTTAAAAAAGGTTTCTAAACAGGAAATATTTTCAATGGGAGGAGGAAAAGAACCAGTTCCTATCAACAGAAAGTAAAATGCTAAAAATCTCTGAAAGTTGAAGAGGATTTGCAAAGAGCAGTTAAATATTTCATTAAGTAATGAATGTTCCAAGCAGAAGGAAGAGACTGGAGGGGGGTACAAGAGACAGAAGTAGTCTTCAACAGGGATTCTTGGTTAGAGGGCCTCTCCAGAGAATCTGCCTGTATTGGTAATGACATGTGCCTTTCTTTAAATGCATGAGTTTGTCATGAAAGATTTGTAGAAAATTGGAACAAAAATTGCTTAATGGAATGATGGGAACGGCAGGTCTTGAGGCTCCAAAGTGGTGTAGAAAGCTTACATTAATTAAGATCTAACTGGAGAGTGAACATCAACCTCTTGATGCAGTGGAGAGGGTTGGGGTGGAGAGAGAAATTGTCTTTACTGCTTTCAATAGATGTTTGCATCAGCATAACTCAGAAGATTTCTGACCTTGAGAGTCATGATGAAGTTAAGCCAAGCCCTCAGAGAATACCAGTTATATTTAGCAGGAACAGGCATTGTTGAATTTTAAATTATAGAAGGTACCAGGACATGCTCAGATCTGAACCGCAAATGTCAGCTTGGGTGAGTTTATAATATCCTAAGTAAGACTAGCTAAACCCATTCTATGATTTGTGCAAAGTCTGAGGCTTTCCCTATGACGTCTGTAAATTCCCAGGAGGATTCTTTTCTCAAGTTCACCTTGATCTGAGTTTCTGCCACTGTTCACCGTCCTATGCATATGCCTTTTCTCACGGAGGTCCACATGTAGAATTCTGTTCTTTTGTTTATTATACATATGAATGCACTTACATACAACTCACACACCACTCATAGAAGGCATTTGTGGGTGTAGGATACTTTACTGAAAGTTTCGGAATAAGGAAAGGTTTACAACCACACAAACAGACTTCCAATGCTGTAGCCATTTGTACAAACCTTGATCCTAGTTCTTGCCATCTGCTTAGCCCATTTCTCTTTTTTGCTCTGTCTCTCCTCGTCTTTCCTCCTAGGCCCCTTTCTTTGCAGACATAAAAACAAATATTTCTGTATTTTTATACACAGCATTAGCTTTTTCTATTCCTTTCCCATATAGGCTCAGTGAGGGGCTCCTTTTGTGAATCTAAT
The DNA here is from genome assembly GCF_028885655.2 of Pongo abelii. Taxonomy (NCBI): domain Eukaryota; kingdom Metazoa; phylum Chordata; class Mammalia; order Primates; family Hominidae; genus Pongo; species Pongo abelii. Next base: position 63,636,253 of record NC_072004.2, on the reverse strand, counting down.
TACTCTGGTCTAATTAAATTCTTAGACAATGTGTATTATTTCTCCATTACCCATCTAGGTAAAGTGATTTTATTTTAGAGTTTAATTGTATTTCTCAATCTCACCACCAATTCACAGGTCTTTTTCATTTCTTATGGTGGGCAATTAAATAATTCATACTCTATTTTATTAAATAGCCTATTATAATAAAGAGTTATTGAAGAGAGAAGAGCATTTTTTTAATTTTATCTCTAGCAGTTATTCAAGTTTGAAATAAATCTAAGCTTTTTGATTATATTTAAGAATTCAAAGCAATATTGTTCATCTAGGAGTATTGAGACACATTTTAGGCATTGGAGAAAGTTAAGATAACATGTTGAATTCCAGAATACTGACTAGGTTTTTTACAATATCATGTTTGTCTTTTTGTTTACATGTTAGTTGGATTTATAGAAAGTGGAAATAAGTTTTAAAAATTTAAATCAAACTACATATTCTCATGAAAAGTAAACAAGCTGAATCAATAGTACAAAAGGTTGAAAAATGTCATATTGAAGTTGTATTTTGTTTTTGCCACATTTACTCATTGGAACAATAAATACACAGATTTGGAAACAATGAATGCATACAAATCTGTATTATGAGAACAAAAGTTAGAAACAGTGATGCGAGCCACAGAATAAAACCACAGTATTAGTTCTTTTATCCTCTATCATCTCTGTCATAGATATTCTTGCATAGGGAGTCCTCTTCATATGCGGTGGTTCCAGCCTTAGTACATCCTTTCGTCTCGGCAGCACTGTCAAATATCTCCCTGACTGTGCTTTTTTCACTGTTAACAGTGATCTTTTCACCTCTTTCAATGGTTCTTCATCCGAATGCTTTCTTATGACATTAACTGAAGTTTCTCTAGATGGGAATTTGAGTAAAACAGCAGCAACTATAAATCTGCAAAATAAAACAGGAACTCAGAAAGCACATAGCCTCAGAAGATGTGAGCGATACAGAGGAACTGGGAGGCAATGTTTCCCACAGTGGCCTCATATCCTTACCCAGAATGGTGTTGTCTGGGTCTCCTTCACCGCCAGTGGAAGCCCGCAACTGGTCCATGTCTTTGGTGTGCATTTTTATCTGACATCAGTGTATATGTATTTTAACTTATTTAGATGTCATCTTTTAAAAAACAAATAATTATTGCATGTACATTTATTTTTAAAAATTGGAAGGTGGGTATAGTTCATTTAATTCTTCCCACTGGTCTCAGAGGTAGGACTGCTATGTTTAAAACAAATTCTTTGACTTCTCTTCAATAGTTTCATTTCCCAGACTTTGATAATTGCCTGCTCTTATCTTTCTCCAACTTTTGTCACAAGTAGATATTCCAAATAGTGTCTCTAATTAAGCAGGCAAAGGCTGAAGCTAATGCTATATGTGTGTATCCATGTAATATCATGCCAGTGTGCCTTTCAAACTTCTGTTTTGCGAACTTGCAACTGGAAGACTGTTAGTTTCCATGTGTTATGAATGCAGAACAGTCTGATTTTGGCATGTGGTACATTTTTCCTCCTTTTATCTGTCAGTCTTTTAGTCAGCTCACTCATTTGGGCAATGACGCAGTGTGGCACATCATATATTCACATGATCTGGCTTCACTTGGTGTTGTAAGTTGCTTTCTCGGGAGCAGACTCCGAGATGCACGTTAATGAGCAGGATGCTTATTAGGGAGAGCTCTGGGAATTTAACAGTGAGGATGGAAAGGGAGCAGGATTGGGCAGAGGCAGCTGTGATGCCGTCCTAATGAAGGGCTCAGCTCCCCATCAGAGGGTGTTCTGGAAACTGGGATCGCTGTTCAAAGTTGTCCTGAGTTGAAGCAAGAGAGCCAGGACTCTCTTACACCCACACAGATCAGTCTTTGGATATGTGCTTTTCCTAGAAGGAAGCTGACCTTGGACCAGACGGTTTTCTTCAGCTGAAGCGATCTTCAAAGATGGATGGCAGCTGAGGTTCATCTTCTGGTAGCACTCTCAACAGCTGGAAGAAAAATTTCCTCATTCCTGCAGATCTGTGTGGTCCATCACAGTACCTACCACACACTTTAAACATCATTCAGTTTACCAGGTTTCTCTGACTCAATAGAATATTAACTTTAAAAAATACTTTTTTCCAATCAATATCTTACACAAAATCTGTAAATATACATAAAATATAAAAGAGATGAAACCATCTTATTTACCAGAGTACTAAATATATGACTCCACAGATTATCTCCACAGATACTCACATACTTAGGGCTTCTTGGAACACATTTGAAAACCTGCCAGATGGAAAGTTGTAGAAATTCGCTGATCATCAGTATCAACTGAAGAGCAATAGCAACAACAAACAAGAACACATACACACACATTGTTAGGGTCCATACCAGGAGACTCTACTTCAAAAGGTCTGAGTTTGAGCATCAGGATATAAATATCCATACGTATTTATATGCACATATACAAATGCACAGACACACACATATTTGCATGTATGTGTGTGTGTCTCATATGATTCTAGATTTGTGCTGTTCAATAATAGCTTTTAAATGCTAATTTGTTTTAAATTATGAGAAAAAGGCAAATATGAGTTCCTATTTATTGCCTAAAAATAAAAATGTTTCTAAAGATCATGGCATACAGATTGGGAGGTAGTCAGGGATAGGAACCCTGACATGCTACAATTCTCTTCTGTTCTTAATCTTCTGCTTCTTTTATTAGTTACATGTCATTAATTTTATGGATTTGAGTTATTACTCAGAATAACTTGGTGACTCTTTTTCTTGGAGCCAACTTTATTGGCTCATCTGGTTAGGTGCTGGGGGAAAAAGTTCTGTGATGAACTTTGACCTCCATCTTCACATTGACTTCCTTGGTATGTGCATCTTCAAATATAATTGACAATGCCACAGTCCTCTTCAAAATGACACTATCCACCAGAAGGTTATGAACGATCCTGCCACTGTATGTAGTAATTAGCACTTGAGAGTATTTATTAATTAAATATTTATTGATTAAATGCTGCAGGCTAAGCAGTATTCTGGGTGTTTGTGATATTTCAGTAAACAAAAAGACATTCTAGCAGACAATAAACAATAGATATAATAAGTACATTTTGTTGAATGTTAGAATATGATAAGTGCTATAGAATAATGAAAAAGGAGAGTAGAATCGAGGGATCAGAAATGTTACAGAAGGAGGAATGGAGGTTCTAATTTTGGGTAGAGGGGAACAATAGACACTGTGGGCTACGAGAGAATGGCAGGGGGGAAGAGTGGGTTAAGAAAACTACCTATCAGGTACGATGCTCACTACCTGGGTAACGGGATCTGTACTCCAAACTCAGCATCATGCAATAATCCCATGTAAAAAAAATCTGCACATGTACTCCCTGTATCTAAAATAAAAACTGAAATTAAAAAATTTTAAAAATGCCATAAAGAAATTTAAGTGAATGAAAGAATAAGTAAATAAATGAGATTCAGATAAGTTGTATTTAGAAGGCGACATTTGAACAGATCTGAAAAGGGATGTCAGATTTCTCCCAGATATCCACAACCCGGCCTTCTGGTTATCTGGGAGAAATCTGTTCGTGCTAGAGCTGGGTTTCTTAGTGATGACACTATGACATTTGGGGTTGAATAATTCTCTGTTGGGAGGGGTAGGGTGGGGAGCTGCACTATGCTTTGTAGAGCATTCAGCAACATTCTTGACCTGTATCCACTTGACACCAATAGTATCTTTCCCTTCCAGTTGTTACTCCCAAAAATGACTCCAAACATTGCCACGGTGGGCCAAAATCATCCCAATTGAGAACCACTGGTATAAACTACATCAATAATTTCGTATTTTTTTCCATTTGCATCCTGTCTCAGCACTACCTATTATGCAGTCCAACTTCCTGCTGAATTGTAAATTGCTACCTTTGTCAAACATGAATTCCTCATATTTGTGTCAGAATTGTTCTATTATATTTCAAAGGTCAATTTAACTATCTCTGAATAAATATTCTCCTAATTACTATAACTTTATAAGCCTGATAGGGAAAATTCCTCCTCCTCATTCTTTGAAATTAACCATTCTTGGCTGTGCACTTTTCCATATGCATTTTCAGACTAGCTTGTCACAGTCTATAAAAAACTGTGATGGGATTATGATAGAAATTCATTAAATTTATAGATTAATTTAGAGGGAATTGACACCTTTATGAAATTGATTCTTTCCATGCATGACCAAAAGTATCTCTCTTTATTTACTTAGGGGATTTTTATGCCTTCAATAAAGATATTATTCATTTTCTCCATATAGGTCTTGGACCTTTTTTGATAGATTTATTTCTGGCTACATGATAGGTTCTATTGCTAATGTGAATGATGTTTTTGAAAACAATTATATTTTCCTAATGGCTGTAGTGCATAGGGATGTAACTAATTTTTGTATCTTCAATGCAACAACTGCCTTGCTTATTTCTAGCATTTTTCCTATAGATTGTATTTAATAGTCGAGGAAGACAAATATGTAATTGGTAGATTGTAAATTATTTTTTCTTCCCAATACTTTCACTTCTAATTGCTTTTTATTGTCTTGTTGCTTTAGTTGGCAGTAATAGTAGAGATTTTTCATTCTGTTCCTGATCTTAAAGTGATTGATTCTATTATTTCACCTTAAGTCCAACAATTGCTATAACATTTTGGTAGGCAACCGTTATCAGGTTAAGGATGATTCCTTCCATATTTAGTTTGCTACTAATTTTATCTCTCCTGGATATTTTATTTAATATATTTTTGAATTTATTGAAATGATCTCAGAATTTTTCTCCTTTAATCAATAAATGGGGGTAAATTACATTAACAGATTTTTCTAAAGTTAACCTTTCTGATATTACTGGAACAAACACTACTTGTTCATACTCCTTAGGAAGGAGAATGACTCCCTTCTGCAAGTAAGGAGCTATCTCCTCCATTTCTGCAGACCTCATTCCTAGAAGAAGTTGCCTATGCAGGAAAATTCAGGTTTATTCAGTTTGGAGTCTGTCTATAAAAATAAACTCATAGAATTATGAATACAAAATATGAAATTGAGGATATATTTAAAATTGAAAAGAAACCAAAATAAATTACAAAATTTCATAAGGCTGACAAATATAATAAATACCACAAAATCTAGAAAAATAACTCAACTTTTTTATTCATGAACAACTTGATCATATGTCACCATAATACTTTCAGTTTTGACAACTTTTGACCACATACTCTTTAATAAATCACCTCTTTATGGGGCAAGAATTTAAAAAGATTTTCTATGTAGAGTCTGGACAAATTATTCAGTCCTTTCTTTAGTATAAATAAACAAAAGTAGTTTTTAAAAAATTACTCATATTGGGTATTCATAACACTTGAAAATTCTCAAACATGTATTGTCTCTGTTTCATATATCTGCTACAGTTCTGCTCTCTCTAAACACCAGAATTCTGATAAATTTTATTTTGCGTGATTTCCATAGAGGTGCTTGGTACATTTATAATAATAATCTGCATTAGCTCATATATTCATGACAAGAAAACTTCTGTTTTGAAGAGGCATCATTAAGAAACAAATCCTCTTCTTATAATTTTATACATGTGATATTTGGAAGAAATTTCCAGAGACTAGCTTATGGCTTCATAAAATTCAAAGCTTATTTTTCTCTTCAATTTTTCACATATCGCCGTTATAGAGATTTGAGGCATACCTGCAGACTATGATACCACTTTGAGCCTTGTAGTTTTTCAACATGGCATAGTGTATTAGTCTGTTCTCACACTGCTATAAAGAAATACCTGAGACTGGGTAGTTTATAAATGAAAAAGGTTTAACTGGCTCACTGTTCCACAGGTTATACAGGAAACATGATGCTGGCATCTGCTTGGCTTCTGGGGAGGCCTCAGGGAATGTGCAATCATGGAGGAAGGTGAAGAGGGAGCACACACATCGCATAGCTGGAGTAGGAGTGAGAGAGAGTGGGGGAGATGCTATACACTTAAACAACCACCTCTCACAAAAACTCACTATCACGAGAACACCAACAGGGAAATCCATCCTCATGATCCAATCACCTCCCACAGGTCCCACCTCCAACATAGGGGATTACAATTTGACATGAGAATTGGGCGAGGACACAGAGCCAAACCATATCACATAGTAAATCTTCACAGTTAGCAGGAAGATATTTCTGGAAGTCATTTCAACACTGAGGTGTTTGGCAATAATGTAACTATACACAGAAGGGACTCTGAAGCTCATAACTATATTTCACTAAATGCAAAATAAATGTATCTCCCAACTCCTCTTCCCCTTAAGTGGATTTCAGAAATGGCCATGACTATATCACTATCAAATGGCACTAGGGAATACCAGTTTGGGTTGAGGAAACCTGATCTTAAAGATTGCAGCAAATATATCTTACTTAACCAATTTTACAGAAACATATGACCAGATACCATTGCTAAGGCCCCTCTTGGGGCCTTGGGAAGAATCTGTGCAAGGTAGGGGCCATGAAACTTGCATTTTATTAGCTGTAGGGTTCACACATGCCTGGTCACATTTATGCAATTAAAAACAAAGCAAAATGATACTGAATATATAACATATGGCATTAGTAAGCTTGTGTGACATATTTCACAATGTGTTCCCCTTGCAACCTTGCAAAGTGAGGACACACACTCAACTTTTCACAGAACATTTACCTCCAGACTGCTAATTAAAATAAGATGCCCATAAATCATGTCTCTGATAGAGAGCTTCTGCATCAGACAAAGGCAAGGAAAATTAACTTTAAGAAAATGTCTGATAAGTAAACTTTAATTTTCCTTCCCATCCCAAAAATGTGCTTGCTTTTCCTACAGATTGAAGTCAGTTATTTTTTCTCCACACTCAGATAACTCCCACTAATATTTTATATTAATGAAATGCATACTACTAAATATTCTTATATGTGATGATTCTCCACTTACTCATAGAGGGATGATAAGCAACATTTTCTAAGTGCTTTGATCTCTAAACTATTAAGTTACTTTTGTTTTTATATGGAGGTCTTTGGAAATACTGAATATATGTTCTTGAACTTGCCCTCTGTTGGAAAAGAGTTCCATATAAAAAAAATTAATACATTAGCTCCATGTTTTCTCTCCAGGAAATATCCAGATTTCTGAGAATTATTAAGGAACTCAATTAGGGAAACATTCTAAGAAACTACGAAACAGATAATGTTTATCTTTCCTTTCTCAGATCTTCCCTTTCTGTGCATGTTCCCTCTTCCTTTTGTGTTCATTCTGTTAAGATACACGTAGTATTTATATTCTTTCTTGTTCTTCTTTTTTTTTTTTTTTTTTTTTTTTGAGACGGAGTCTTCCTCTGTAGCCCAGGCTGGAGTGCAGTGGCGTGATCTCGGCTCACTGCAAGCCCTGCCTCCCAGGTTCAAGCAATTCTCCTGCCTCAGCCTCCTGAGTTGCTGGGACTACAGGCATGTGCCACCATGCCCGGCTAATTTTTTTATTTTTTTTGTGGTTTTAGTAGAGACGGAGTTTCATCACGTTAGCCAGGATGGTCTCGATCTCCTGACCTCGTGATCCACCCGCCTCGGCTTCCCAAAGTGCTGGGATTACAGGCATGAGCCACCGCACCCGGCCTTTCCTGTTCTTTTTAATCCAATTTTAGGGAAGCTTCTGATAGACTCCTGTGCCTCAAGTATCAATTTCTAACCAATTCATTCCTGATGGTTTGTTTTTCACTGACATTTTTGCTGGATCTGTGAAGCTCAAAACACACAACAAAATAAACTAAGAACGATTATCTGAGAAAGTGCTAAGAACAAGGAAATAAATGTTGGTTCCAAATATAACCATAAAGCTTTTAAAATGAAATAGTTTTGATTTATTAAAGGAAAGATAAACAGCGAAGAGACATCTTCGAAGATGAGTAGAAAGTAGGAAAAATAAAAACTTGAGAAAATAATGAGGTAATCACAGCTTTTCAAAAGTCAAAGGAAATTTACAGTGGCAACAGATGAATCCACTCCAATTCCCAAATTTTCAGAATGGCTAGGGTAAATAAACCTTCTCAAATGAACTTTGAAATAGCAAATACCTGAGGAGGGAAATTAGCTTTGCTCACTTTGAACCAAGATACTATAAATTCTAGCGAATGAGAGGGCAGCTACCCTCTGTCCTAAGCATAAGGTTGTATAAAATACCAGACATTTTTATTAGGCATTTCAACATTTTGTCCTGGGGATAAAAATCACTGTACCTCAGCTGGGGGAAGGGAGCACAATGAAATGGGGATATTGTTGGTACTATGTGCCCCACATGTGCCTGAGCATCAATGTTACCTGTGGAGCTTGTTAAAACCCAAATGCCAGATGCACAACCTGTACTGGGAACTACTGGCCCATTAAATGTAGATCAGAAGCAAGAAGCTGCTCTTATGGAATTTTTTTTTAATTAAGTTGTGGTAATTGTTAAATCATACTTCCTTACTAAATATAATCCAGCCAAGCCATCCAGATAGTTATAGAGCAGGCCCCTGGACCATTGCTAAAGAGTTTTCAACTTGCCTTTTTCTCGGTAAAGACTGTTCCCCTTTTTGAAACCTGACATTTTAAAACCACCCTTCTTCATGGTGGCAGGCTCACCTAAACTACTACATACATGTGATAGATGCAAGAGGCAGATACGGGGGAAGAGTCCCAGGAGAATCTCTGACTGGCCCGTACGCTGGATGGACAGGGTGGAGACCCTGGGCGTTCCCAACATTTGCAGAGGGGAGGAGCCTGGCCTCTTCAGTTCCTGTGTGGTAGCCTGGTATTCAATCTGTGAGTCGGAAGCTGGCTGGCAGGACCCCCTCTCACTTTGCTGAGAGCTTTGCCCCCATTGCCCCACTTTTTGCCCAATGACTTCCCCTCACTCTTCAATGTGTCTGCATGCGTAACTTTTCCTGGTCATGACACAAGAACCTGGATTTAGCTGAACTAAGGAGCAAAAAATCTGCAACATATGTGTGTGCATAGGGACTAAAAGTACGGGCCTTAAACTTGCATCAGAGCTTGAATACTGATTCTGCTACTTACCTATGACTTGAGCATATTATTTAATCTCTGAGCTTCTTTTTTCCATCTTTTAAATGAAGAGAATGATACTTAATTTATAGGAAATTTTAAGAATTCACTGTAATGATTGTACTAGAAAGTTATTTACAAGGTACTAGGCACATTTTAAATTACAAATTGCAGCTGCTTCCTGGTGACATTTAGAATAAACACCAATCTCTGTATGTGAACTATTTACAGGTCGTGTTGTCAGGTACATTAATATTCTGAAATCTTCATTGGAACCACCTGACTTTATTGACCAACATTATATTATTTTCTGAACTGTATTCACCTGTCACACCTATGAGTTCCAAAATACAATGTGTATTTAGGCTTTTGTAGCGTTGTGGACACATAGGATATATCTTTCCAGCTTTTCTTTCTGTAGGAAATACCCCACTCTAATGTCATAATAATCCTCTTCAGTCTCCATCACCTTACTGACCAGTTAAGAGCATTTCAACACAAGGAGTATCACAATTATTTCAGGTATAGGTATGCTGTACAAGCCAGACCTAGCATTTTTCCTGTACTTTTGCAGGATTTTGTTGAGAAAGATGTCCCTTAATATCCTCTAGAATCACAGGCTGCAAAGGGACATGCAAGCCTGAAATTGTTTTTTTTTGTTTTTGTTTTTGTTTTTTTGAGAAGTGTTTATTCTTCAACTTGCCCCTTGAAAGTAAATTTATTTATTTATTTATTTTTTCTTTTATTATTATTATTATTATTATACTTTAGGTTTTATGGTACATGTGCGCAATGTGCAGGTAAGTTACATATGTATACATGTGCCATGCTGGTGCGCTGCACCCACCAACTCGTCATCTAGCATTAGGTATATCTCCCAATGCTATCCCTCCCCCCTCCCCCCACCCCACAACAGTCCCCAGAGTGTGATGTTCCCCTTCCTGTGTCCATGTGTTCTCATTGTTCAATTCCCACCTATGAGTGAGAATATGCGGTGTTTGGTTTTTTGTTCTTGCGATAGTTTACTGAAAATGATGATTTCCAATTTCATCCATGTCCCTACAAAGGACGTGAAATTGTTAATTGTCTTTCCTGTCACGTGGAGACAGCCTCTGTAAAAATGAAGGCAATATAAATGGAAGTACAGGAAACAAGAAAGAAACCAGTGGTGCCTGAAGTGTGAGTGCCTGGTTTTAGTCATGCCTGAAGTGAACCGTGAACATTGTATACCCTCATAGATATTCTAGTTTTATAAGCCAATATGCTTTTTTTCCAAGCTGGTTTGTACTGGATATCTACTCTACTTTCATTCAGAAGCATTCTGTCCAGTAAACATATCACGTTTTCTTTTGCCTGGACTGCCTGTATGTTTCTGTGCATCTAGGAAGTGCTGTTTTATTTTTGAGTTCCTCGGTAGAACTTTCCTGAACCATTTCCTTTATTGTATCCTGGCTAACTTAGTGAATCCACCCTTTGTTCATGCCCCTGCCCAATCCCAACTACGTTAGCTGTCTTAAGTATGTGATTTCCTCACAGACTATTAACTCCCCCAGGATAGGGACTGTGTCTTACTCAACTTTATAATTTCAGAATCTTGCAGAGCACCTAACACCTAGTAGGAGATTAATGATACCTATTTTACAGTTTAACTAAAGGAAACATAAGAAGTCACTTGCAGTTTTCAAACGCAGAGTCAGAATTTTATCTTCTCCTTGGCACACCCTATACGTGAGGACTATTTGATCACAACACTCATTCATTGAATGTGAATACTGGAATCTAAGAGACAGCAGACCACATCTTCCATGATGGGGAATGGTAAGCTAATATAGTTCAAGCACTTTGCTTTCTGATAATTTGGCAACTTGGAAAATCTAGAAGAATAGATTATTTACATAGTCCATTGGATTCATTCTCTTCCAATATCAGCTGTCTCAAATAATCCTTTAGTAGACACTGGCTTCCCATCAATTTATGATTAAATTCTCTAGCAAATGCCTGTGGTGCAGATGGTCTCTCAAGCAGGTTTCCCCACTGGGAAGAAAGTACACTGATTGGCTACTGTGGATAGCTGGAATCCTGGCAGTCAAGATTTCTTCTTTTAACTTATTAAAGTAGCTTTCTAATACCTATCAATCCTGTGTGAGTTTGATTGGTGTGAGCCTGGTTTCCTGGGGCTAAATTACTACAAGTAAGCTGTTCAGGCTATGTACCTGGGAGATCAGTGTATGGACTCATGCCCACAGGAGACCTGCCTTGTGATAGCTGTCAGTCTTCCATTGCAGCTCCACTCCTTTAAGCCCAGACCTGTCCTGCTGAAGGTGCACACTGAGCATATCAATATTGCATCAGGACATGCATACCATTTGCCTTTAAATGTGGCATTTGCTAAATCCTCAGATACAGTTTGGATTGAGTCTTATGGCCACTTTTGCTTTTGAGTCTCATCTCTGAAATTCAAATATAAGGCAACAAAGAAATATAATTTGATTTTTAAAAGCATTTAATTTATATCAATTTTAAGAATAAACATCATTAAAGATTGGAGAAACAATAGACTGTGGTGACCAGTGGACATGGAAATCTTTTAAATTCCAAAGGCTTTTCCCCGCCTTCCTTAGCTGGATTCTAGGGTTCAGATATTTCATGTACAAAGACATTCCTCAGAAAACTTTTCAACATCCTACCTAACACTCGTGTGCCACAGGCTTTGAGAGAAAGGGTGCCATTCTTCAGTCTCAGAGTTTCTGTAAGATAAAACAAGGCAAACCCTTTGGCACAATTAGTGAGCAATTGCTCCCTATGGGTGTGGACCATAGTTTGTTTTGCAAACATTGGGTTAAGCTCCTTCAGAGGGACTTTTAAGGCACTATGAACTCAAATAGGAATTTACCAGAGAGGGGAAGATTTAGTTCCCCAAAGAGAGGCAAAATGGGAAACACATTTATTGAACACCTGCTATGACGCTGGTGTATCAGATATGCTTTGTTAACAAAATTCACTTACAACTATGAGGTGCCAGCAACCATAGCAAATAAGGATTCAAAAATTTGGGCTCAAATTATAATTCTGTCCTTTACTAACTGAATAACTCTGGGCAAGTTATATAATCAATATGAACCCCAATTTCTTCTTTTGTAAAACAGTACTAATGAGAGAGGCAGGAGGCAGAGAAATTTAGGGAGACAGAGGTGGGACCCTAGTGGAAACCTTACCTTCAAGCCAAAAGTAGCCTGAAACCCACAGCCCAAAGTGAGAACTTCTATTCCTGTTTGTCCGCTCTCTCCAGATTGGTTCTTTTTGAATAATGTCTTTTTACCAATTGAATGTTGCCTTTTCCAAAACTACCTATGGCCTGGCCCGCCTCCCATCCTGTGCCTATAAAGATCCCAGACTCAGCTGGCAGAGAGAAGTGGCTGGATGTCAGGGAGAGGCAACTTGACTTTGGAGAAGTAACTGGAGTTGGGGGGACATCGGGGAGAGGTGACGACTTCAGAGACAATGGCTGGATGTCGGAGAGAGGCAACTTGACTTTGGCGGAGAGAGGCAGAGAGGTGACTTGACTTTAGGAAAGAGCAACCTGCCCTTCCTGTCCCCTTTCCAGCTCCCTTCTCCACTGAGAGTTGCTTTCATCACTCAATACGATTCTCCACATTCACCATCCTTTATTCATCTGTGTGACCTCATTCTTCTTAAGCACTAGACAAGAATTCAGGACCCACCAAATGGGGGTAACCAAAAAGGCTGTCACACTGGCCCTTTGCCCTCACTGGCAGAGGGCAGCTGCCCCATGCGATGAGGCAAAGGGCCCACTGAGCTGATAACACTATTGTCTGTGGATGGTGGAGCTAAAAGTGCACTGTAACATGCATGGCCTGCACAGAGTTTGCTCCTACTGGTGCCAAAGAGGCCACCCACTTCCCACACTCACTTGCCTGTGTGCTCCCACTCGTAAGGGGTGGAGTGCAGTGTGCCCAAGTAAATGGACTTTGCTCCTGCCAGTGCCAAAGCGGCCAGCCGATTCCCACACTTGTTTGCTCATGTGCTCCCTCCCAAGAGGGTTTGAGCATGGTGGGCTGAGTAAAGAGAGCACCACTGCTATGAGTCCTGTGATGGGATCAAGAAAACATTCTGCATCACTACTTATAGTACATACATTTATAGTTTTTAAAAGTAAGAATTAAATGACATGTCACCTTCAAAACCTGTTAATATAATGGTTTTTATTGTAGATTTATGTTTATTCACGATTTAATTAAATCAGATTTTTAATTAAATCACATTAGGAAACTCAGTATGCAACAAGTTGGCCATTTATGAATGCAGGTTGACCCTCATAACCCTTTTTTTTTTGGTTTTGGAGGTAGAGGTGATGGGAAGAGGAAAAAGAGGTATGCATTTAAGTGGTAGGGAAGTAGGGTTAAGATTTTTGCAGAGCCTTGCAAAGCTGGATGATGATAGCAGACTCACTATTCTTTAAGTATTAGATTATGATTCAGCTGCTCAGTTTCTCATTATTTTTTTAGAGTCTATTTTAGAGCCTTTGCCATTTTTAGGCTTGCTTACCACATGTCTCAATTTTTCTGATGTCAGAAATGGCTTTGAAAAGTTATACAACACTGCAGCAACCTTGGTCATTCATCAGCTCTCAAGCATCAAAAGTGCTGCTGCTGTTGTTCAGCAACATTGAAGGAAGGGAATTTGCCCCTCGGGACTCACTTTTGATTGCTATTAGATTTTTAGTCATAGCTATTGCCCTCATAAGAAACATCCGTACCGCCTGGGCTGCCCTGCAGTTTTCCATTATAGTGCCCAAGCTGTTCACTGAGATACAGTGAGAGTTTAAGCAATGTCATCCATCCCAGCCTTATTTGACTTGAGAGTAAAACCCAGTGTCTGAAATCTCTGTCTCTTGCCATCCTAAAACTGTACTCATCAATCTTTCTTCTCATCAGTTCTAGGAAAAATGACAGAAACAGACGTTTTCTCCCTTGCTTTCCAGTTAAGGCAACCGAACTTACTTTTAAGCGTGTCACCTACACTGCATTACACAGCTACAACAGAGTGTTAGCTAGCTCCATGATGAATGGCGGTGCCACTCTTAACCTTGTTTTGGAAGGGCAGTTTCCTGTTTTAACACAGTCCTTAGAAAATGAAAAAAAAAAAAAACCCTGAAACATCAACCACTCAAATATTGTTTCTTAGAGCCCACTTTACTTGTTTGACACTAGAGAATCTCAGAATTCTGAAAAAAGCCAAGTATGAGTGTTTGATATTTTGGCTTCAGATCCAAACTGCTGCTATAGCAATAGCAGAAAAGAACTATTTGGCTGGGCATGGTGGCTCACGCCTGTAATCCTAGCACTTTGGGGGACCGAGGCGGGCGGATCACAAGGTCAGGAGATCGAGACCATCCTGGCTAACACGGTGAAACCCCGTCTCTACTAAAAATACAAACACAAAATTAGCAGGGCATGGTGGTGGACGCCTGTAGTCCCAACTACTCGGGAGGCTGAGGCAGGAGAATGGCGTGAACCCAGGAGGCGGAGCTTGCAGTGAGCCGAGATCATGCCACCGCACTCCAGCCTGGGCGACAGAGCAAGACTTCATCTCAAAAAAAAAAAAAAAAACAAAACCTATTATCCAGTTTTTGAACTTCCAATAAATATTTTCTTGCAAAGTATAGTCATTTGTTTCATATAAGCTTTGAAGGTTTTAGAATAAATGTTTCTGGTGGAATTATGACTGAGAGTTGGTTCTATTGTGTCTTTTGAATACACCGCATTTTCTATTCCCACCATAGCCAGAAAATTTTAGCATCACTGGCCAGGTAGTCAATATTGTTAGGTGACTACAGTATTAAGAATTAAGGTAGGTATTCTCTCTCAAGGAAACTGGGATCTTGCTTGGATACAAAAAAATTATAATACTGGGTAAGAGGCCTGTCTTGAAGATGCAAGGTAGGGCTTTATGAGAATGTGCTGGTATAGGGCTGAAAACAGAACTAAGTTCTTAACCATCTTAGTTCTATGGAAGCTTTTAGGGATTATACAAAATTCTCCATTACTTATGGTCAATTATGTTAAGTTTTAGGACTATTGGGGGGTTAAAATATGAAAATGAATAATATAAATTCTGGTATGTATTAAAATATGTGGGAAATTCTAGAATTACTGCATCAGGATTTTTCAAGGTAACACACAACCCTGAGCTGCACAGCACATGGGATGTACTGTCTATCAAGTACTGTAGTGGAACAGAGATATTGCAGAGGCTAAATGGCATCACCACTTTTCACAACAGTGAGTCTGGAAAGCTCTTATACCCTTATTATCTTACTACAAAAGGACAAAATGAAGATTTTCAATTTTCTGAAAGTCAAGTTTTGGAACTTTTCAGAATCAACCTGAAAGTCACAGGTGGTGACTGCATTGAAGCCTCAGCTCATAAATACTTTTATTCCCAAAGAGCATGAGAGGACAAATGAATAAATGAAATGTAGTATATCTGGCAGGGTGCAGTGGTTTATGCCTGTAATCCCAACACTTTGGGAGGCCAAGGTAGGTGGATCACCTGAGGCCAGGAGTTCGGGACCAGCCTGGCCAACATGATGGTGAAACCTTGTATCTACTAAAAATACAAAAATTAGCCAAGCATGATGGCGCATACCTGTAATCCCAGCTACTTGGGAGGCTGAGGCAGGAGAATTGCTTGAACCCAGGAGGCGGAGGCTGCAGTAAGCCAAGATTGCACCACTGCACTCCAGCCTGGGTGACAAAGTGAGACTTGATCTCAAAAATAAAATATAGTATATCCATACAATGGAACACTGTTCAGCCACAGAAAGGAACGAAGTACTGATGCAGGCCGCAATATGTCTGAACTTCAAAAACATTCTGCTAAGTGAAAGCAGCCAGACACGAAAGACCACAGCTTGTGTGATTCCATTTATATGAAATGTCTAGAACAGGCAAATATTCAGAGACAGAAAGTAAATTAGCAGTTGCTGAGGGCTGGGGATGGGAACGGAGAGGGACTGCACGTGGGCACACGGTTTCTTTTTTGGGGTGATGGAACTGTTCTAAAATGAGATTGTGATAATGGTTGCAGAACCCTGTAAATATACTGAAAAAATATACCGAGTTCATGTAAATTGGGTGAATTTTTATGGTATATAAATTGTATCTCAAGAGAGCTGTTTAAAAATAAATAAAAGGGCAGTAGGCGCCTTTGCAGAGAAAGAAGAGACCTCATGCACTCTGAAAGACTCCAGCACGAGTCTCATTAAGGGGAGCACTTGTTCTTGACAAGGTACCTATGACTCAGGCATCAGATTATTTACACCATCTCACTTTCAGAGGAGAAAAAGGGATTCACCAGGCTAAGTTCACGTCACAGCCTATGGGACACAGTTCAGTTGCCACTAGAGGGCACTATTATGCCATTGCCTTTGACAGCAACACTAGAACAAATCTTTGGCACCACTCACTGCTGCTGCTGTGTGCAGGAACTTGGAGAACACTCCTATGGTCTTGTATGTAAATGATTTACCCTGGACTTGGGCCTCCCTGTACTGGCTATTGGTCCTTTAGATTGTGCTAGAGGGTGCTAGAAGGCAGAATGATCACTGAAAGCCTCAGACATTTATCTCCACTTATAGGGCTAAGTACATTCTAGATTATGACCAAGCAGCATATTCACCCAGGGCTGCAATATTCCAATGAGCTCTGGAACTGAAATAAGTAGGAGCTCAACGAATCTCCAGGCTTCAGGTTAGTATTCATTGAATACTAACTATTGGCCTAGAATGGGTCTTGGTGGGCCTCAGGGATGCGGGCAATTTGTGAGAGTGGTCCTCAGTGTCAGACACGGAGCAAACGGGGCTCTAACCTACTTTGCAGAACGGAGAGGTTCAAGTTCTGCAGCTATAGAGCTTGGGACAAAGGGGAACTGGTGTCACTGACCTGGGTGAAGGTAGATGGGAAAGGAATTACATCATGATGGCAGATGGGCAGGGCTGAGCACATTGCCTGGTGTTTGGTTGACCATTAATGTGCTAAATGAAGAAAAATGCAAATATTGTCACAAGGATCAGCAGCAGACTCTCAGAAAGACCGGAAGATTCATTTGGGGAGCAGCAGTAGAAATCATCCTAGTTAAGTCAGAAAAATCAGGGGGGAGGAGTTTGCTAAGGATATGAGATTAAGCCAAAGGCTTGGGACAGCTTTCAGCTTGGAGTCTGTATAGGCTACCATCAAGTCTTAAACTGGGAGTCAAATTCCTTTTGAATGCAGTAGAGTGAAAAAAAAAAAAAGATTCCTTTTAGATAACCCAGGAAGAGAAATTAAAAGAAATTATTACTATGATTGAATAACTAATATGGTATCATAAAGATTTATATCTTATGGGTTAGAGTTTTTTGAAGATTCCACATTTATGGAAAAGTAAATACTTGCCATTAACTTCTACCTTAATTTTTTCATAAACAATTGGAATTAGAATAAAATATGTAGAAACAACAGCACCAGCTCCAAAATTAAAAAGGTGTTGGCATCATTGATCAGACTTACAGAGCTCAACCACAGAGATGTCTTCATAATGTCCTTACAGCAAGCTAGCAGGGAGGTGTGCATTTTAACGATGTTGACTTTTGGTGAGAAGGTACAGAAGGTTTATATTATTCACATATTCTATTGGGCTTATAAATTGAGGTCTAACAGGTGTTATCAGTTTTGTCATCACTGCTGTTTCTCCTCGCTTCTTTGTTGGTAATTGAATTCATTTTGTCGGAAATTCACACATGAATCCAAGTCAGATAGTCTTTCTGAGCTGTATCTGAGAATTTGTAGAGAAAAATAGGAAAGGCCACACACACTTGAATTATAAGATTTTTTCTTTTTTTGTCTCACAATGTTTTTGATTTGGGAATCAGAGGAATGCTGTCCTCATAACATGAGTTGAGAAGTATTTTCTATTTTCTGGAAGGATCTGCATGAAATTAGTTTCTTTATTGCTCTTTGGGATTTAATTCATGGATGCTCACTCACTATTTACATCACTGTTACTGCAGAGGGAATTTGTTTTATGAAAGGGAGCAATTTTAAGATTAAGATGGAACCACTCACTTTTTTCACCATCTCCCACCTAAAGGAAGCTTACTCCTATCTTGCTGAAGTTTGAGTGCCCTTTTGGCACCTTCCTGGAGTATTCTTTCACATCAGATAGATGTGGGTTCAAATTCTAACTTTGCCTCTGATTTTTCTGTAATAGGCTTTATTTAAAAAAATTAGATTTACAGATAAAATTGTGCAAATTGTGCAGAAAGTACAGAGAATTCCCATACATTCCTTTTTCACCCCTACATTTCTATTATTATTAACATTTTGCATTAATATGGTCCATTTGTACATAGTTGATATTAGGGTTCCCTCTTCATGCTGTACAGTTCAATGAGTTTCAGCAAATGTGTAATGCCATGTATTGGACCATTACAGTATCATTAGTAGTTTTACTGTCCTAAGCTTATCCTGGGATCTATCTATTCATCCAGCCCTTTCTCCCCCCGAACTCTGGCAACCATTGATCTTTTTACTCTCTCTATAGTTTTGCCTTTTGCAGAATGTCATATAGTTGGAATCAGTATGTGGCTCTTTCAGACTGGCTTCTTTCATATGGTAATGGATGTTTAAGTTTCTTTCATGTTTTTCCATGGCTTGATAGCTCATTTATTTTTGTTGCTGAATAATATTCCCTTGCCTGAGTGTACCAAAGTTCATTCCTTTACCTATTATAGAATATTTTGGTTGCTTCTAAGTTTTGGGAATTATAAATAAAGCTTTTATAAACATCTGTATGAACATAAGTGTTTTCGTGTGTGCACATAAGTATTCAACTCATTGGGGTAAATACCTAGGAGCATGATTGCTAGATTATATGATAGGACTATGTTTACTTTTGTAGAGACTGTGTTTTCTAACATGGCATACCATTATTCATTATTCATTCTCATCAGCAATAAATGAGAGTTTCTGTTGCTACACATCCTCTTCAGCACTTGGTGTTGTTGTATTCTGGGTTTTGGCCATTGGATTAGGTGTGTAATGCTGGATCATTTTTGCTTTAATTTGCAATTCCTTAATGAGATATCATGCTGAGCATCTTTTTATGTGTTATTTGTTGGGTTTACCTTGTTTGTTGATCTTTGGCCCAGTTTTTTTTTTTTTTTTTAGAAAGACTCTAGGTCTGTCACCCAGGCTCTAGTGCAGTGGTGCCATATCTCAGGGCTCATTCCAATGTCGGCCTCTCGGGTTCAAGAGATTTTCCTGCCTCAGCTTCCCAAGTATCTGGGATTACAGGCATGTACTACCGTGTCCTGCTAATTTTTGTATTTTTAGTAATGACAGGGTTTCACCATGTTGGCCATCATTGGTCAGACTGGTCTCGAACTTCTGACCTCAGGTGATTCACCCACCTTGGTCTCCCAAAGTGCTGGGATTACAGGTGTGAGCTACCGTGCCTGGCCCCATTTTTTGATTAAGTGGTTTGTTTTCTTGTTGTTGAGTTTTAAGGTTCTTTGTATATTTTAGATACACATTCTTTCCTGGATATGTGTTTTACAAATATGTTTCCCTAGTCTGTGGCTCTCCTTTTTATTAATTGTGTAACCTGGGCCAAAACTCTGAATCTTTTTCAACCTCAAAAATGAGAAAAATGATATCTCTTTAATAACATATTCACTTGTGGGGTTAAGTGATAGATGTGTGAGTTAGGTGAAAGATTCTAGTATTCTGCCTGGCTCAGTCAAAGTTAGCCTTTTGGCTTTGCCTCTTTTTCTTTCATTTCTCCAAACATATGTCTGTTTAATACTTACCGTGTTTTGCATGTGGTTCTTTTCACCAGTGCTTTTCACACTTTAATGAGCACATGAAAATAACTTGTTAAATTGCAAACTCTGATTTAGTAAGTCTGGGGTGGAACCTGAGATTCTGCATTTCTAACAAGCTCCTAAATTAATTAGTGCTTCTGATTCACAGAGCACATACTGAGTAGCAGAAGAAATTTCTAAGCAGGAAAGCATTCAGGAAATGGTGTGGCTGCTTCTAACAACCTATGATCAGAATTAGACCCAGAAACCTTGGGGGAAAGAATGGTTTAGGGGGCCAGGTCCAGGACCCTACTTCCCTGTGCACCCTCAGGACACTGTTCCCTGCATCCTGGCTGCTCTGGCTCCAGCCTTGGCTCAAAGCAGACAAGGTACAGCTCAGGCCACAGCTTTGGAAGGCAGAAGCCATAAGCGTTGGTAACTGGCATGTGGTGTTGAGTCAGTAGATGCTCAGAATGCAAACATGAAGGAGGCTTGGCGACTTCTACCTTAATTTCAGAGGATGTATGGAAAAGCCTGGGTGCCCGGGCAGAAGCCTGCCACAGGGACAGAGCCCCCACAGAGATACTCTACTAGGGCAGTGCTGACAAGAAATGTGGGTCTGGAACCCCACACACAGTCTCCACCAGGACACTGCCTCATGGAGCTCTGGGAAGGAGCAACAGCCCTCCAGACCCCAGAATGATAACTCCACCAGCAGCTTGCACCCTGAACCTGGAAAAACTGCAGGCACTCAACTCCAAACAGTGAGAGCACCTGTGTAAGCTGCACCCAGGGAAGCCACAGGGGAGGAGCTGTCCCAGGCTTTGGGAGCCTACCCTTAGCATCAGCATGAGACATGGAGTCACACAAGATTATGTTTAAGCATTAAGATTTAATGACTTCCTTGCTGGGTTTCAGACTTGTATGGTGCCTGTAGCCTGTTTTTGGCCAATTTTCCCTTTTGGAATAGTAATGTTTACCCAATATATGTATAACCATGGTATCTTGGGTGCAAATAACATGTATTTGATTTCACGGGCTCATAGGTGGAAAAAACTCATCTGCAGATGAGTCTTTGCACTTGGGACTTAGGACTTTTGATTAAGTTGATGCTGGAATGAATTAAGACTTTGGAGAACTATTGAGTAGGGATGATTGTATTTTGCAATATGAGAAGGACATGCGATTTGTGGGGGGCCAGGGGTGGAATGATAGAGTTTGGATGTTTGTCCCCTGCAAATCTCATGTTGAAATGTGATTCCCAGTGTTGGAAGTGGGGCCTGGTGGGAGGTGATTGGAACATGAGGGTGGATCCCTCATTAATGGGTTAGCACCATTCCATCGGTGATGAGTGAGTTCTCGCTGTGAGTTTGTGTGACATCTGGTTCTTTAAAAGACCACGGCATCTTCCTCCCCCTTGCTCCCACTTCACTTCCTGCTGTGATTATAAGCTTCTTGAGGCCTTCACCAGAAGCTGAGGAGATGTTGGTACCATACTTGTATAGCCTGCAGCACTGGGAGCCAATTAAACCTCTTTTCTTTATAAATTACCAGTCTCAGATATTCCTTTATGGTAATGCAAGAATGGCCTAAAAGAGTTGACAATCATCGGTTTTCCATACATAGAACACAATAGGAAGAATATAATAGAAAATACCCTAGAGAGCTAAGTATTATTGAGGTCAAGGTAAAGGAATTTAAAGTTTACTGTATCACACTGAAGGAGGGCTAAGAACCTTGCTTTTTCACACACATATTGTGAGTTTCTTTAATACACATGATGAGTAAATTAATATTTGCTTATTTAAATTATTTGTGGGAAAAAGATGAATAAAATAGTCTGAATAATCCCCAATGATGAAGCAGAGACACAGGCTGGACTTTGAGGACTGGATAGGATGATAGTTGACAGAAAACGGGGAGGAGGTGGGAATGACCCTTGAGTTTTAAACAGAAGGTGTACAGTGAAGGAAGTGTCTAGTGAGGAGCTAAAGGAGAACGTCTGGGCCAGGTATGAGAGGAAACTGGGAGCCAGTGAAGCGCTTTATTTGTGTATTTAGAATTAGGAGACAAAAGCAGAAACACACTGTGGGTTAGAAAGAATAGAGCCATAGAAGGAACTTAGATTGGAAGACTAGTTAACTTTCTTCTCTGTTGTAGTAATCAAGGAATGCATTGACAAGAGCTTGTGCTAAGTTAATAGTAGAAAGATGAAGAGAAAAGGAGGGATTCATTGCAAAGGATAATTCAATGACCTAAGCTCTCCCACTGTGCATACTGTGGAGTTCCTCCGTCAAGTAAAGGAAGGGGACCCTTATGCCTCCTTGCCTGCATTGTCAGATGTCATGTGATGATGGTCATGACTCCTATCCCTAGGATAGAACAAATGCATCAGTGATGGAGGACCCTGAGAAAATAAAGTAGGAGAAGGGAGGGATAGGGTATGAGTGCAAAACTGAATTTGTCTGCCTCTTTATCTCTATGGAAATTCTTTCAAACCTTTCCTCCCTTGCTTCTTATACCACCAAATAAAGACCCCCATCTAAACCTGCAACTTCACATCAACTTTTACCATTTTCAAGAGCTTCCAAGCCAGGAATGTTAGAGCTGGAAGGAACATGATAAAAAGAAGGAAAGTGAAAGTGAACAGTTTACACAGCCAGCAGCACAGTAACTGGCAAGGGGCAAACAAACCCATAGATGCTTTCTGAATGAAACGAATGAGATACAGGGAAAAGATTAAAACCAAGAACCTCTGATTTCCAGACCACTTGACTCTGCTGCCTGACCTTCTTCTTAAACCCATGCTACCTGAGTAAAAGTCCAGGCTCCACGTATTTAGACCACACAGGGAAACTAGAGTTCATACTGACACTTACGGTGAGCACTGCCTTTTAGTAAACGGGAGGCGATAGGAGAAAAGTATCTGGAGAAGCCATAAAATTAGATTCATTAAGTTATCAGAGCCCTAAAAAAAAATCTGGCCCCACTGGTGATACATTGAAAGAAAATAATTGGTTGGGCTGGCCATAGGGGACTAAAGGTTCACAGAGAGGAATCAGTGCTAAAGGTGGTAAGAAAAACAGCTCAAGGAATCCCTCTAAGCTAGCAGTACTTTCTTTCCTACAACTTCATTTTAGCTTGGCTTTGTTTTTTATATTGTTTGGGGGCTATTTTATTAAGCCCATGGATCCCTCAGACAGGTATATAGCAATAGGGTGAAATAAAAGAGAAGAAATATTTGCTACAGAATGGAGCGAGTAAAGAAAAAGATTATCTTTTGTGGGGAGGCTCTGAAATCCTTGGGTCTCTAGATCAATGCCTGCTCCTCAATTTTCCTTTCAGTTCCCACATATTTGGATTGTGGGCAATCAGAAGCTCAAAGTGGAAGCTCTGAAGATGGGATCCTTTCTGGTGTGTTGAAAAATCCCTGGGCTTGTGGGTCAGCAGGAAGGGTGTGGTGTCTCTCAGCTATGGGAATGTAGGATTTCCATTTTGGGGCCATGGAATTAAACAGATGAGGGTGGACTCTTAGCTCTGTGACTTGGTCAAGTTCTTAACCTCCTAATTCAGTTTTCATTTCTAAAATGAAGATAATAATCATATCTACTTCATTCACTGTTTTTAAGGATTAAATGGGATAATTTAAGTAAAGTGCTGAGCACTTGGCCCAGTACATAGGAAGCACATAGTAAATAATGAAGATGATCATTTTTAATAGAAATTATTATTATTATTACTAGGGAGCTTCCTGTAGTGCCCACTGGGAAACAACGTGGTTGTGTGGCTACAGTCTGGGCAGCAGAAGTAGTTGACAAAGGAGAATAAACCAAGAGCTTGGCCTCCAGAGCTTTGGGTTTCTGTCTTTGCCCTAATAGTTTCCAGTTTAACTCAGAAAAATCTCCAAACCTCTCTAGGTTTTGGTTTCTTTGTGTCAGAAGTGTTAAAAAAGTATAATAAAAGCCCCAGGGAGATGATGGACCAGAGATAAAACTTTATACACTGAACTGGTATGTTATACATGTGAACTATTTTTTGTTATTTGTAGCAAATCTGGACAGCCCCTTCCTTTGTACCTCCAGCTCCTGCCTTTTTAATCTCTGATGCCAATCTTTGAACACTGCCAGGGCAATCCAAAAGGGGAAAGTTGACTATAACTTGGTGATCTATGCTATGGTGATCTGCATGGAGACTTTTTGTCAAGTTTATTGTCACATCACACATTCCCCAGAACAGCTGTGGGTCACTCCCCTTCCTAACACCCCTACCCTTTTAAATCCTTCTACCTGCAGCATCTGAATGGCATGAAAACATGGCCTCACTGCCTATGAAACAGACTCGTGTCACATGGGAGGGGTCTCAGTCAATCAGAAAACAAGGGTCAAGAGAGGTTCTGCTGTGATTGCAGAGGTGTGGCCTCAGTTCTCTTTGGCCGGTTTCTGCAATCTCCTCAAAAAGACAGAAATATGTCTGAGTCCCGGGAAGGAGAATAAAAACAAAGAGATCCTTTTAGCCTGGAGGAAGAACCAAGCTTGCAAATAGAGAGTCTTGTGCTCAGGCAACGTTCTGACAGCCAAGTTGTAGCTATCTACAGAGATCCTCAGAGGCAGGTCTGCATGGAATTTATCTGTCATTGAGCCTGCATCTGGGAGCTTGGAGTGACTATGAAGCACAGAGATGGCTGTTTAAACAAGTATTCCTGCAGCTTGGCACCCAAAATAATGGTGCCCTTTAAAACAGATGCTACTGGAGGCTATTTCCTTGCAAATGCACTTACTGTATTAATTCCCACTATGCAAAATATTGGGAATTTTTCTCTTCACGTGGTTTCAGAGGCAGTTACAAATTACAAATAAAAAAGGCATCTAACGTTTGGTTGCCAAATTATATTGCCTAACTTGATCAACGATGTAAGTTATTTTTTCATTTTTTCATGAAAACAATAATTATAGAATTTGTTAAGTATGTTAAGTCCCTGAGCTCTGCATTTTTCAACTACATTCCAGGTGGGAACAGTCATCCTGGGGATAATCCCTACATTTTAGTTGTCATTCCAGTGAGCTTCTCAGTGTAAATTCACACTCAGAATTGTTTAATTCCAAAGTCAATACAATTTCCATTATGGTAAAGTGATTGTTTTCCAAGTTTCAATCCATCTTTAAATGACCAAAAATGGCCAGAGAATGTGCTATAAGAAATTCTAAAAGTGATTTTATAAAAGCAGAATCAAGTTTTATATTTAAAACTTGAGCTGGCTCTGGCCAGGCACGGTGGCTCATGCCTGTAATCCCAGCACTTTGGGAGGCCAAGGCAGGAGGATCATGAGGTCAGGAGATCGAGACCATCTTGGCTAACATGGTGAAACCCCGTCTCTACTAAAAAAACAAAAAATTAGCCGGGCGTGGTGTCCGGTGCCTGTCGTCCCAGCTACTCAGGAGGCTGAGGCAGGAGAATGGTGTGAACCCGGGAGGCAGAGCTTGCAGTGAGCCGAGATCGCACCACTGCCCTCCAGCCTAGGCGACAGAGCGAGACTCCATCTCAAAAACAAAAACAAACAACCAAACAAAAAAGACAAAACTTGAGCTGGCTCTATTGAAGTAAATGTATGTACTCACGTAATATATAACTACTTTAAAGGGGAGGTTTGCTCATTTCCTATCACACATTACATATGTTTATTTGGAAAAAATATTTTCTTCCTAAACTGTAACCCATGAGTTTTTTTCTCTGATGCTCTTTGGTTTTTTATTTTTAGCTTGAAAGATATTTCTAGATATGTTTGTTGGAAGTTAATTCATTAATTCAGCACACCAGCATGCGCAGGTGCTTAGTGTGGCCCGCAGTCTGATCCAAGGCAGCTGTTCATATCTCCAAGCATTCTTTCTGTCTTTCTTTATCTGATGCTTGGGTATCCTTCCACCTCAGCCTGCTCACCATTTACAATAGAAAGCCAAACTTAATAAAATTCTTAAAGGTGGTGTAAACTGCACTAAAGAGCAGAGCTTTGAGTTCTCACCAGGAAGGATGACCCAAACTTAAACGAAGAAGTGGGTGTGAAGGAACCTGCACAGTGCTTGGCACAGAGAAAACACTCTAAGGTATTGACTTCATTTTTTTTCTTCCATAAATCATCTGCTTTACATCTCATGTGTGTACATGGGGTAAAATAAGTCTTACTTCAGGAAAAATTCTTTAAAAGGACAAGTTGTGAGTCTGCTTCTCTAGATATTCCGAGCTCTTTCTCAGAATCACTCAGATGGATTATAAAGTCAATATGCAGAGCCTCTTGACCAGTGATAACCCACTGTCCTCCATGAAACTTAGGGCCTTACGACCTATCTTTCAGAGTTTCTCAAAGGACTTAGTGGTTTTAAAAGCTATATTTGGCTTAATCTAGCCAAAGACATTGGGGAAAAAAAAGCGTAAATGTTTTAATCCATCTGTTACACTGGAAAGACAATGAACCAGGAACCTCCAGCTCACCTTGGTTCAAGTTTCAATTTGACTGCCTACCAGCTGCATGATCTTAGGAAAGGCATTGTACTTTGTTATATATAGCTACACACGTATGCAGGTATATATACATATACAACATATGTACACATTTCTATATATAGCTATACAGTATATGTATATACACACGCATATATATGTGCGTGCGTGTGTGTGTGTGTGCGTGTGTGTGTGTGTGTGTGTGTGTGGAGAGAGATGAGATACAGTGAAGAGATAATTGAGCTTATGACACAGGAGAGACTACCTAAAAATACCTGTTTCCCTGTTTTTCCTATTTGCTTTTCAACTAGGTAGGTCTCTAGAGAGTGGGAAGGAAATGCTCTGAACAAGTCCCATTGAGACAGATTATGAGAAGAGACAATTCAACTGTGGTCCCACAGCCAAGAAAAAAAACGCATTCAGTCCTAGGCCATCTCCCATCCTCCAAAACCAAACCACCACTCCAGAGCCCAAACCCTGCCCTCTCTATGGAATTATTCCTTCTGTTCATCTCCCATGTGGCAAAAGAAAAGGAAGCTTCACATTTCCTGATTATCTGTTGAACATTCAAGGAAGACAATCAGCATAAATCATAGTTTTGCTTAGAAACCTCTATCTCCATCCAACAACAACAATGCAATTATAATTTCCATTTTAGAATTCTTTTTTATGTATTTCCCTCTTTTGTGAGTATGTATAGTGCAATCATGAAAATAAAACCAACTTTAAAATAATATTTAAGGTTCAGAATCTGTCAGTGGAATGGCCAGATTCTATTGTGGTGAACTCCCTTAGGAGAATCGCATCCTATGGGGTCAGATTTTTCTCCTGCTTCACCCCGTTTTTATTAGACATGCTGCTCTGACAGTCAAGTTCATGAATCCTGCATCATAATACCTGTCTCTATATTCCTCTTGAGGGCAAACTCTTCAGAAGTGCAATGACAAAATTATCAGATGATTAAGATGACAAATGCAAGAAGCCCTTTGACGCCAATAGTGTGAAGCAAAAATGGTTACCAGGCAGAGAGCGTTGGCTATTAAGGAGGAAAATCAAAGGATCAGAAGGGAAGCTCAAAAAAGATACTGAAGGGGCACATGGTAATAAAAATGGTCTCTGGTGCTGAAGGAATTCTGGGATACAATAACTTAACAAACAACCAAGACCTTTGGACTGTAGAGTTTAGTACCATAAAGTCTTGCTACATACATTCTTGCTTGCTGTTTTCTTTTTCTTTATTATTTTTGACATCCCATAATGTGCTGGCCTGAGGAATTAGCATTGCTTTAATAGATGTAGTTTTGTTACCCATTGCCACTTAAAAATGGTCAGGCCATATGGGCCCAGGTCATGATTTATGATGGCTTCCAATTCTTTCTGAACATTGTTTTTTGTGATAACCAGCTTTAAAAGTCTAAATGGTCTTTTTCAGGGGATAATGCAGAATGTATAAAAGGTATCTATTCTTTCTGCCTACACCTGGATATGATAATAGTAGTATTTAACAAAAGGCTTTCATATATACATGTAGAAGAACACATTCATAGCCCCAATTCTTCACTTCTCCACATAACTGCTTCTTCTGCCACGTGACTTTTCAGTTCTGCCCATCAAAGAGACAGAGTATGGACTGTAGGTGACTTTGGCTACAGCTTTGTGACTTGCTGTGGCCAGTTGGATGTTAATGTGAGTGATGTGACCAACACATTGAAAAGCACTTGTACAGTTGGTGTTGGTCTTTTCTTTTTGCCAGTTATTGTTGTGAGAAGGGCATCAGTGGGCTTGTCTGACATCCCGGAGAAGGATGAAAGACACAAGAAACAGAACTGTTCTGATGAAGCCCAGCCTCAGGCACTGACTCCCGGGCAGTGCACAGGCATGTGAGCCAAAGAGATTCTTATTATCGTGTTACTGTTATACACTACTGAGCTTTTGTGGTCATTTGTTTCACAGCATTGCTGTCATAAATAGATGTTACCTATAACCTATGACCTACCTGACCTGTGAAAGACAGACACATTTGTCACATTTTTAAAGTAGCATTGACACTTGAATTGCTTTTCTGTTGAGCTTCTCCATGTGTTTTTTTGTTGCTTATAATCTAGTTGCCTCCCCCACTCTCACCAGCATTCCCTGGTCTTGTCTCCTCTGCTTTTATTTCTAGGGGACTGACATCTCTAAACTGTATTTCCTGTATTCTCTTGTACTCTGGCTTATGTTTGCATTTGGCCAATGGTGGATATTAGAAGGTACGAGGAGAGATCAGTCTTTAACTTCTTCATTTTCTTCCTGCCTTGCTGCAGTTCTAACAGTGATTGTATTCCTTTATAGTTACAGTTCCTGTTGAACAGCACCCTGTCCATGTCCATGGTCTAAGCTTACACTGGGCTCCAATAACTGTGTTCCCTCCTCTTACCTGCAGGCTGGGGTGAAGACAGGGTAGGAGGTGGTGTGTGTATGTGTGTGTTTGTGTGTGTGTGTGTCTGTGTGTGTGTGACAATTTTCCTTGTTGCTTATTTCTAGGGATCTCATAATCCTTTGGTGAATTCTCTTGACTCTGTGTATAACTTAATGCCCAATTACAAATTATTTTGGGTGTGATTTTTATTTTTTTTACAGTACCACCTATTTCCTGTTGAGACCCACCTCCTACATAGTTTAAATTGTACCTATTCAAAACTTCCAACAAGTATTTTGTAGAAATTCCTTAAAACAATTACAAAATCTCTGTAATTACTAATTATTAGTTCTTGTGCTTTGTAAAAAAAATGAATATTATGTATTATTTATTTTCAAATTACACTGAAACAAATCAGTTTATTTGAGACTTACAATATAACCTGATTGACCTCACTCAGTGAGTTGGTCAAGGCAAGAACTTTTCTCTATGGAGATGTGGAACTGAAGCATAGAATTTATTTCTAATTACTATTATTTTTATTATTTGATATAAGAATAAGATCACAAAGCTTGGCTTATGGTGCTTTTTAAAAAACTGTGGTAAGAAACACATATTATAAAACTTACCATATTAATTATTTGTAAGTGTACAGACAGTTATGTTGAGTATATTTACATTGTAGTGAAGCTGATCTCCAGAGCTTTTTTTCTTGCAGAAGTGAAGATCTGTATCTATTAAACAACTCCCCCTTCCTTTCCTCTCTCCATCCATGAGTAACAACCATTTTATTTTGTGTTTCTATGAATTTTGACTATATTAGATACCTCATATAAGTGAAATCATATAGTATTTGGCTTTTTGTGACTGGCTTATTTAACTTAGAATAAATGTCCTCAAGGTTCCCGTCATGTTGCTGTATGTGACAAGATCTCCTTCTGTTTACAATGCTTACTAATAACCCATTGTATGTATATGGTACATTTTATTTGTCCATTTATCCACTGATGAACATTTAGGTTGTTTTCACATCTTGGCTACTTTGAATAATAGTCCAATGATCCTGGGAGTGCCAATATCTCTTTGAGATCCTAATTTTAATTATTTTGGCTAAATACCCAGAAGTGGAATTTCTGGGGCATGTGATAGTTCTACTTTTAGATTTTTTTGAATCTGCATTGAATCTAGAGATCACTTTGGATAGTATGAACATCTTAACATTATTGTCTTCTAATTTATAAACCTGGGATGTCTTTCCATCTATTTGTATATTTTTTAAAAATTTGTTTCAACAATGTCATATGGTTTTCAGTGTACAAGTCTCTTTGGTCTCCTGGGCTGTTTATTCCTAAGTATTTTATTATTTTTGGTGTTATTATAGGATTGGTTTCAATTTAATTTTTAAAGTTTAGTTTTTAGTGTATAAAAACAAACTGATTTTTGCATATTAATTTTGTATTCTGAAACTTTATTAGTTTTAAGTTTGTGTGTGTGTGTGTGTGGGTGTGTGTGTAGTTTTTACTGTTTTCTACATATAAGATCATGTAATCTGCTAACAGAGTTAATTTTACTTCTTCCATTTTGATTTGAATACCTTTTATTTCTTCTTATTGCCTGCTTGCTCTTGCTAGGAATTACAGTACTATGTTGAATATAAGTGGTGAGAATAGGCATCCTTGCTTTGTTCCTTATCACAGAGGAAAAGCTTTCAGTTTTTGAACACTGACTATGATGGTAGCTGTGAGCTTTTCATATATGACCTTTATTTTGTTGAAGTAAATTTTTTGATAAGAAGTTTGTTGAGAGTTTTTATCATCAAAGGGTATTGAATTTTGTCAAATTCATTTTCTGCATCTATTCAGATAACCATGTGGTTTTTATTCTTTGTTTTGTTAATATGGTGTGCTACACTGATTGATTTTAGAATGTTGAACCATCCTTGCATCCCAGGGATAAATCCCACTTGGCCATTTTTTAACTGGGTTAAATTTCTCAGTTTGCTTTTTTTGTTGTTGAGTTGTTGTAGTTCTTTATTTATCTCAGATGTTAATTTCTTATAGATATATGATTTGCAAATATTTTCCATTCCATAGGTTGCTTTTTTACTCTATTGATTGTGCCCTTTTATGCACAAAAGTTTGCAAGTTTCATGTTGTCCCATTTGTTTGCTTGCTTCTTTTCTGTGTTCTTCATGTTATAGCTAAGAAATCATTACCATATCTATGTCATAAAGCTTTTCCTGTATGTTTTCTTTTAGAAGTTTTAAAGTTTAAGGTCATACATTTAGCTCTTTCATCAATTTTGAGTTAATTTTTGTATATGATGCAAGGTAAGGGTCTAACTTCTTTTTTTCTTTGCATATATATATTCAGTTTTCCCAATATCAAGGCATATATACATATTTTTAGTTAGCAACAGAACTAATAATCTAATATCTAATATCAGTCTAATAATTAATATCAATCTCATATTGTACATGCATATTTTACATTTTTGATAAACAATTCTAATATTAGGTGGATTTCTGATAACAACTGCTGTATCTATTTGGAAAGCCATGGAGTGAACTCTTCCTCTAGTTTCCTCTAGCTCCCTGAATTTAGATAAGCTGTAGAAAAGTGTACCTCTAACCTTATAGCATAGTCTCAACCCTATTATTTTCCTTTTTTGAGCCTTAATATTGTATTTCTACCCATGCTTTACTTTTTACTGATTCCTTCTTATATGGATTTATATTTGTAGGTGACTTATTTGATTGACATCCTGAAACCTCCCACCTTTCCCTACTTCCTCACTGTTACTATGTACCACTCAACTGGGATACCTCCTTTTGACTTTCTCAGGTCTTCAATTTCTCAAAGATCATATCATGGAGTCCTTAAAATAAGATGGAACATAACTGCTCAAAAGAAGATAGAGATCTAATATTAATATAGTTAGAAATAATTAGAAAACCAAGCATTTTGGGGAAAAAAAAGAAAAAGAAACTAGCACTTATGCTGTAAAAATCCTAGAAGAAAATCTAGAAAAAACTCTTCCAGACATCAGCCTAAGACAAGAATTTATGACAAAGACCCCAAAAGCAAATTTAACAAGCCAAAAATAAACAAATGGGACTTAATTAAATGAAAAAGCTTCTGCACGTCAAAAGAAATAATCAACAGAATAAACAGGTAACCTACAGCATGGGAGAAAATATGTGGAAATTATGCCTCCAACAAAGGATTAATATCCAGAATCTACAAAGAACTTGAACAACTCAACAAGAAAAAAAGCAACCAATCTCATTAAAAACTGGGCAAAGGACATGAACAGGCATTTCTCAAAAGAAGAAATACAAGTGGCTGAAAAACACATGAAAAAATGCTCAACATCACTTATCAGAGAAATGTGAATTAAAACTACACTGAGATATTATGTTAAACCAGTCAGAATGGCTATTATTAAAAAGTCAAAAACAACAAACGCTGGCATGGATGCAGAAAAGGGAACACTTTTATGCAATTGGTAGGAATGCAAATTAGTTTAACCTCTGTGGAAAACAGTATGGATCTATCTTAAATAACTAAAAGTAGAATTACCATTCAACTCAGTATTCCCACTACAAGGTATCTATCCAAAGGAAACAATATCATTACATAAAAAATACACCTGCACTCATATGTTTATTGCAGCACTACTGATAAAAGCAAAGCCATAGGAAGGAACTTAGGTGTCCACCAAGGGTTGACTGGATAAAGAAAATGTGAGATATATACACCCCACAGAATACTATGCAGCCATAAAAAGAATGAAATCATGTGTTTTGCAGCAATATGAATAGAGCTGAAAGCCATTGTCCTCAGTGGACTAACTCAGAAGCAGAAAAATATTGCATGTTGTCACTCATGAGTGGGAGCTAAACAATAGAAACACATGGACCTAAAGATGGAGATAATAGACACTGGAGACTCCAAAAAGTGGGGAGGATGAGAAGGTGGTAAGGGTTGAAAAATTACTTATTGGGTACAATATTTGGACAATAGGTACACTAGAGGCCCAAGTCCCACCACATTGCAAAATACCCATGTAACAAACAAATACACATACCACCTGAATCTAAAATAAAAATAATTTTAAAAGATAAATTATAAAAGTATAATACATTCATTCTACAAACTGATGTGATATCATCACTTTAGATCCCTGGTAACTTTAGTTTCTACTCAACTTGAGCAGTCATCCAAAAGAGTACTTAGTTTACCAGTTGAACAACACTTTATAAAACTGGTATTATTTGATCTTATCATTTTGCTTTCTTTTGTATATGAATCCTGGCTTCTCTTATCCCTTGAACCAGTGTATCTCTAAATAGAATCCATGGACCCACCAAACGTGAATCCTCTGGGTTACTTACAAAATACTTATCCTGGGTCTGTCTCATTGCAGACTTCTTGGTTTAAAATAAGCAAATTTTAAGAAAGTTTGAGAATAATTTTCTGAAATGTTTTTTACTAGTAGTACTACTCTCATCCCTGTACCCAAGTTTCTTTTTTCTGAGTTGGAGGTCCCACTGTATCTCCCAGGCTAGAGTGCAGTGGCACAATCATGGCTTACTGCAGCCTCCAACTCCTCCATGCCTGGCTAAGTTTAAAAAAAATTTAGAGATGGGGTCTCCCTATGTTGCCCACATTGGTCTCGAACTCCTGGCCTCAATCAATCCTTGTGCCCCAGCCTTCCAAATTACTGGGATTACAGGTATGAGCCACTGTGTCTGGCTGTTTTTTTTTTTAAATGTGTTTCCTAACTTGACTTAGAGGTTCATCTGAAATTCGAACTATTATTCTATGTGCTGATCTCATTGACTAATTCCTGGTAACTTTATCCTCTTTTCCTGCAATAGCAAAATTCCCTACATCTGAGGGCAAACTTCTTGTATTTATTTGTTCCACACAGTGCATGCATTCAACAGGTCTCTGTCATTTCATCCTGGCTACCATCCTCTTTACTGGACTTGCATTAATTGTCAATGTGGTATAAACATTTATTGCTTATCGAACAGCCATGCACTCCTGCATATTTCTCAGCAACCTTGCAGTGAGGCATGCCATAAAACTGCTTTGGCCAGGGGAATATAAAGGGGAAAATCTATCATTTTCAGAATAAAATATTTAAAAGTTGGTGTTTAACCCATCATATCTCCTTTCCCCATAAAGAACTGCCTAACAAGTTCAAAACAGCCTGAATTATAGTCACTTAGAGCAGCACAGCTTCTCTAGAGATCTCTTCTTCCAACTCACATCAGAATTTGCATGAACATGCAATACATCTTTATTGTGTTACACCACAGAGATTACAGGGCCAATGTTATCACAGCTCAGCTTAGTCTATACCCACTAACATAGTTAATGTAACATATTAACCTCTTGGTTTGCCATATTAGGCTTTGCAGTTCTAGTGAGTTTGTTATGCAAATGAGTCTTTTCCTATCTTTGTTGACCGTTTAGCTTTGAACAGATTAATATGACACATATCCAATCTGCAAGGCGTTTCCAGTAACTTAGGCTTGTAGTCATTGATACTTATTACAGACCTTACTAAGTCTCATGTAGAGCATTGATTACAACATTTACTTCTTTTTGTTTACCTGAGTCCCTCCATGTCTTTAATGAGTTCTGGCTTCTATGACTCTACCTTCCAATTCTAAGTAAAATTCTTCTCCTGGGTACCTTCAATAAGACCATTATAGATTAAGGAGTCAATGCTACCCCAGGGAACATATAGTACATTTTAGAACTTAGGTATTCTTCCAATCAGAGCAATATAGTCAGTAACTGGATCATTTTTACCTCTCTGATGTGGATACTAGACCAATGCCTTAGAAACAGTAGGTGCTTAATGCATGATCGTTAGAATATATTTGTAAACGTATTCATCTCTTTATTTTGGGGCGATTACTTGCCACTTGAGGGAAGGAACTATATCTTATGTTTAAGTTTCTCACAATGTCTTGTTCATATTAGGCACTTGGTAAACATTTAATTTCAATTTAGCAAGTAAGTCTATGTTCAAATCGAAGAGGGTTAGCACTTGGGGATAAATTGTGACTAGTGAGCCTCCATCTGCTTTTGATTCTGATAAATTAGTGCCAGTGAAATGTCCAGAAGCAACATCTCAGTGAACCATTTATTTACTGTATTTCCTGCTCCTCCCATATTCAATATTTAGCCACAACAATTATTGGACAATAAGAATATCAAACAAATATTTAAAGCCTCTAATTTCAGTTTGGCTTACTTTTGAAAATTAACACTCTGGCTTTTAAATGTCAGTCAAATCAATACAGACTCAAGACTCATAATTACCTTTCATAAAATAAATTTAATTCTTGAGTAAACACATATATACACGTGTTTATATATGAATATATATATTCATTTTTGAAAATAAGCTAATTCTGCTTTAATGTTTACCTTTATTACAGGTAAGTTTCCACATAAAAATGTTGTTACTCTTGGAAAAAAAATCACTGCACCTTTGGTATTTAAAATGATTTGCAAATTATTGTGATTTATTGCTGGTATAGCTGGAATTTCTCTGATCATATTTTCTCGTGTAACTAAATAGATATTTTCCCATTCATTTATCTACTGAATGGCCCTTGCTCTGTTGACATGAACATAATAATTAACAATTCAATATGTCTTCTTCATCTAGAATCAATTAATTATTGTATTTAGTAATGTGCTTTACTCCACTACGAGGCATTCTTTCTGCTTGATGAATAGTGGTGTAAACATCATGAAACAACTTGTAGCTTTTTCTATCATTTCTACTTACATACGGAGTTGTAAGCAATTTTAATATGAATGTTAAAAATCTGAATATACATCATTATTTAAAAAAATACAAGTTTAGAAATATTTTTTGGTTGAGTTTTTAATATTTTTCAAGTTCAAACATTACATTTTTGACTGTTTAAATTTACCTAGTGTGTAGTAAGTGCCTACTAGGTACCCAAAAGAGTGATAGACTTAAGAAATGCAGAAAAGGATCCAGAGAGAAATCCCTGCTTTGATGGAACTCATGATATAGTCAACACGATGTACATAAACTCAAAATACCATGGTAAATACTCTTATAAGGTTACTTAGGAGGACAGCAGAGGGGTTGGACCTAACATCACTTGAGGGTGGGTTGAGGTAGAAGGGAGTGAACAAGGAGAAAGTGTGGGGTCAGGGACAAGCTGAAAACAGTTATTTCTTAAAGAATGAGATGGATGTTGCCAAATGGAGAGGATACAGCCATGTGAAGCATCCCAGGGAGAAGGAACAGCATATTTAAAAGCATCAGAACATATATACCATATGTTCCTTGACACAGATTCAGGCCGACATGACCATATTTCAGGATATATAGGAGGGAGAAGAAGGAGATAAGACTAGAGAAAGTTGCAGGAGTCATACCACAAGGGTATCACACCAAGACAGAGTCATGCCAAGACAGGCTAGACGGAGCTTTTGTCTAACAGGAAACAAGCAACTAATGAAGGGTTTTTAATAAGGAATTGCCTAATCAGGAGAATTTGTATAATCAGATTTCATGACTGGAAAACAGAATCATATAGGAAATCACTCTATTACTTTCACCATCTTTATACCTTGTTAATAATAGCTGATTTTAACTTAAATATCACAGGCTCCACTAGCTGGTAATTAAAACTGTGGTCACATTTTACAGTAAGGAACAGCATTTAGGTGTTCTGAGTCCTTACACACTGACTATCAGGAAGGTCCTTGCTTTCTAGGAAGTTTCCTGTATTAATATTGTAGAGAACCCCAAAGGCTTTTTAGATATTCTTTCCCTGTTTGGTGACTAGTTAAGGCTGCTTTCTTCTATTGAGTCTTCTGGTGTTTGGTGGGGCATAGGGTATCTTACTACCCAGTGTTCTGTGATTCCTCTGCTTATGTGCCCAGCGTTGGTCTGCTGTCTCAGGCCACTTTCCTCATTACTGCTCTTGCCCTGGACTTCTGATTCCCCAAGCAGTCCCTAGGAAGCCTATGTTACTGCAGGTCTCTTCTATATCACCAAACTCTGCC
This sequence comes from Pongo abelii, assembly GCF_028885655.2. Lineage (NCBI taxonomy): Eukaryota > Metazoa > Chordata > Mammalia > Primates > Hominidae > Pongo > Pongo abelii. The sequence continues at coordinate 63,599,317 of NC_072004.2, read as the reverse complement.
ATTTCTGTTTAATTTTTAATTGAGGGGTTCAACAGAAAAGCTGCTTGGGGTCCTAGAAGCAATTATGTTTTTATGCAAAAGTTGTTTTCTTCTGAGAGAAAACAATCACTTAGGACAATAGGGCTGGTGAGAGAATAAGCATGTGTTTGTATAGTAACACATAGGTCAGGAAAGGGAATCTACCCTACACTGATAGTCTTTTCAGTTCATAATGGTGAGTGTTTGTTTTCTGAGTCATCTGTATCTCCAGTTGTGCAGGGAAAAGGAAACACAGTTTAGCAGAGGTAGTTATAATTACAGATAAGTTTTGCCTTTTTTGTTCATCTGGTTCCTAGGTTACAGTCAAAGCAATGGATATTTCTGGGTACCTACTTCACTATCTCCCTCACTTCTTGAAAGTTAAGATATTCTAAGATCTCTTAGGAGGAGGTGTCACCATAGTCTATATATTGGCTAATTTAGCTCCGGTTCAGCTAATGAAGTATACAAATATTAATATAAGGCATCTGATAAGACTGAGGTGGCCACTGCTCATGGTATTTTAAGAAATATTTATTGAACTTCCACAGTGTGTTGGGTGGTGCTTGTATTGGGTAAGATTATTGTTACAGATCTTCACATTCTCCAGTAGATCACTTCTCGGTGGAGAGAGCCCTAAAGGCAAGAAGAGTAAGTCTCGTTCTTCTCTCCATCCTTCCCCTGTTTTCTAAAGATAGTAACTACAGGCAGGTCCCTGGGACAAGGGCATTTGAAATGACATGGGAAACTATATTTTCATCCTCCCAAAGGGGCAGGTTTTACTTTTTGTGACCAAAAGCCAAATACTTTTTAAATGTGATAGATGCTAGCTGCTTTTTGATCTGCTCTTTATGCTTTCTTTTTTGGAACTTTCCTTACTCCAGATGATCCTAGTGGAGGTGTCATTCATGAAATGCGTTAGTTTGTAAGATGAGGATGAGGAACATATGACACTAACAGTCAAAGACATGCTAATAACCTGCCTCTCCAAACAAGGAGCTCCAGATTTGTAGCACTAGCATTTGTAGTGTCTCTGTGGTATAAACACCCCCACTCTCCCACCATGACTGACTTCAAGCTAATAACATGACATCACTAAATGTGGACATGGGAGAGGGGCATGAAATTGGCTGTGCCAAGTTTATACAAGCGTGCTTCATTAAGCCACCACCAACACACCAATCATGATACCTTCTATCCTTCTGGACATAGTGATTGGTTCAGAATCAGGCACATAAGTCCAGACAAGACTGATTAACAACTTTCTGAGGAATCTGTATGGATGTTTGTGGGCAAAGGGCCATTCACTTTCTTCTGGAATTAAGGCTGTGCAGACAATGTCAATGAACAGCAGCTAATCACCACCTCTGCTACCCTAGGAAGATAGTGTATGTAAAAATAAGGCAGAGAGGATAGTACAGCCAGGAAGTGAAGAGAGTCCTGTTGACAATTTGAAACCCTGTATCTAGTTTTACCTGACCAGAATCAGCCCTCTGAGACTTTCTGATTACATAAGCAACTGAATTCACTTTTTTACATAAGCTAATTTCAGGTGGGTTTCTGTCACTGCAAGCAAAATAATCTTCATCCTAACGAATAAAGAATGTATTAGAATAGGGGATTTATATTTTTGCATTCTGAAAATAGAAAGTTTAGAAATCTTTGGGGACCCAGCTATAGATGATTAGGCTTTCCTTAAATAGAGGGGATGTATAAGAAAAAATTGAAATTTCCTTGGGAAGCAAAACAAGTCAGGAGACCACAAAGCAAGGAGGAGTGTCTCGGCCCAAGAGGCTCCAGGAACAGTATCAGCCAGGGGACTGGGCCGGGGACTTTGAGCTTCTTGAGTCAGGGGCCTGCTCTATGGCTTTTAAAATCAATTGCATGTGAAAAGCTGAAAGAGGTGATAACAGTCTCCTGGATGATAAATGCAATCTTCTCCAAAAATTCTACCGTTTACATTATTGCCAGAGTTATCTTTATAACTGAACATCTGATCATTCCACATTAGATGTAAACTGCTTTCATAACTTCCCTTTACTTTGGTAGAAAAAAAAATCAAAACTCTATTTCATGGCATGTCAGACCCTTTGTAATTTGGCTTTTTATAGTACTTTATTTCTATTTCCTTTTGCTTTCCTCTAAACACCTACACACTTATCCTTTTGCACTTCCTGGACCCCTGAATAGACCACATTCACATGGACTGCACATTTGTGTACCTAAAAGATACTTACCCTGCTGTCGACCTAGTTAAGACCTACTCACTGTCTATGTCCTAGCACAATTATTGTTTCCTAAAAGAAGCATTTCCAGACTCCTTCAGGTGGACTGCATAACTTTCTCCTCCATTCTCTGTTACCACTGTACCGGCCTCATTATTGTCACAAGTATAACTGTTTTACTTAGTTCTGGCTGCTATAACAAAATACCATAGACTGGGTGGTTTTAACAACAAACTGTGTTTTTTTTTTACAGTTCTGGAAGCTAGAAACTCCAAGTTTAAGACACTGGAAAATTCAGTGTCTGTTGGAGTCTCACATCCTGGTTCATAGAGAGCCATTTTCTCTGTGTGTCCTCATGAGGCAGAAAAAGCTAGAGAGCTCTCTGGGGCCTCTTTTATAAGGGCTGCAACCGCATTCATGATAGCTCCACCCTCATGACTTAATTGCCTCCCAAAGGTCCCAGCTACTAATACTATTGCGTTGGAGGTTAAAATTTCAACATGTCAGTTTGGCAGGGAGAGGGGGCACTAACATTCAGTTCATAACAATAAGTTTGTTTCCTTCTTTATTTATATTTATGATTGTTTCTTACTAGACTGGGAGACTCTTGATGATGGGTAATTATTGAGTAAATCACTTAAAAATGTAGCCTAAAGGTTATTTACAAATACAACCCCTTTAGATCATCCAATTGGTGTTTCTTTCTGGCTTTAGAGTAGCAGGCAAATTTAGTTTCACAATATTTATAAATGTCAGATGTTCTGCAAGGAAGTAGAAAAATTATGAAGACATGGTTCAAGAGTCCTTGAGGCTATTACATTCAAGAGCAAAAGACCAGGAAAGAAGTAGATGGATGGAATAGCTAGACAGATAGACATTCATGGTATAAAGGAGGTACATACAAACTTCAGTGATAGCCCTAGAGGCACTGTGGCTAGATGAGCTGCATGAGGCTTCATAGAGAAAGTGAGTTTTGAATGGGGTCTTGAAGGGTATACAGAAACTTTTCCAAAAGGAAAAGGGAGGAGGGAAATCTTACTGCAGAAAGAAGAGATGGTACTTGTAAAATCCCAGGTATATGCAGGATGATCATGGTGTATACCCAGTGCTATGGTCAGAATGTTTGTGTCCCTCCAAAATCCATATATTGAACTCCTAACCCTTAGAGTGATGGTATTAAGGAAGTAGGATCTTTAAGAGGTGATTAGATTACGAGGGGCAAGTCATCATGAATGGGATTAGTATCTTTTAAAAAGAGGTCCCAGGAAGCTACCTTGCCCTTTTCCCATAGGAGGTGACAGGCTGTCACCAGATACTGATTCATCCTTGATCTTGAACATCCCAGACTCCAGAACTATGAGAAATCAGTTTCTATTGTTTATAAGATACTCAGTTTATGGCATTTTTTTATAGCAGCCTGAACAGACTAAGACAGTCAGATTAGTGTGGCCACTGTGTGATATTTAGCTCAGTTCATAGAATACAGTAGCTGTTCAGTAAATGTTCAATGAACGAATGAATGTAGGCTGCATGAGTAAGAATGATTGGACAAATATGTGGAAAGTAATTTGGGACCTACATTGGAAGGATCTTAATTTGTCAAGGTAAGACCTTAGTAATTCATCCAGGCTTAAATAAGGCATTATTTCTTAGTGGTTAAGCCTGAGCACTATTTGGACTGCCCAGGTTGAATGCTGGTTCCATCACTTACCATTTTTGTATCTGTAGAAAAGCCTAAATCTCAGTTTATTCACCCATAAAATGTGGAAAATAATTACATACATTTTGTAGGTTGCTGTGAGGACTAAAGAATTTAGAACAGAGATTCATTCAATGTGAATCCATGATAAAGGCTAATTACTATTGTTATTAATACTTTATGCCCTAGAGCGCATTTGAAGAATTTTAAAGGAAAGAATGACAAGAGTAGATTTTCTTACTTTAAGATGCTACAGGGCTGTTGGCATGCCCAGGTACACAGAATGCCACCTTAAAAATTTTTTTTCAGACTCTCTTGATTCGGGATAAAATATTTCTTACAACCCCATGAAAAACATTGCTGATTTCAAAAAGAGTCCAGAGTATCAAAAAGTACCAGTCAAATCCTGGGACTAGATAATGATATATATCACTGGTTGCAAAAACTCAGCCCTGGAGGAAGAAAACAGTAGCTTGGAAATAGGACTGAAGTAGGACTCTTAGGAACCAGAGTAAGAAAGGCTAGTATTAAATTTCAAGTTTAACCAGGCGTAGAAGAACAGGCAAAGGGAATTAGAGAAAATGGAAACATGGCTAAATGTCCAACAATAGTTACCAAAAGAGGAAAATGCATCGAAATATGTAACTATCTCAGTGCTCCTAATTCTACCTTTTACCCTCGAAGGACAGCTCCAAATTCTATCATTTGGGGTAAGTGCAGCTCTGGGTGGTATGACTTTTGCATGAAGCCTGATGCAAAATGCAGTAACAAGAAAGAGTGAGCAACCATGGAGGTTCCCAACAACTTTCTGCAACTTTGACCTGAGTCCTTTAACTATGGCTGGAGTTTTAACAGCTACATATTAGTGTATGACACTAAGAAAAAGCATAATTTCTAGCACCTATACTTCCATACCTAACAATGCCTTAGGCATTAATGTAACCTGATTGTAGGGATTGACAGCTCTGGTATATCATGTAATTTGGGAGACAAAGAGGAAGACAGTACTTGGAGTAGTGGTATCTAGATTATTCCTCAGGGGTTTTGTGAGATTAACACCTAGGGTGTAAAAAAAAGGGATTCTGTAGTCATATTAGTTTGGAAATAGTGGCTCAAACAGAATTAAGTTAGTTTATTTATTTGTAGGTCTTCTCAGATGCTTACTATGCCAATGTTTATGATTAGTTTTCTGAAGGGAAGATCTAGGCAATAGGAAAGACAGCAAGGCATGGAGTATAAAGTTTTGCTCTCAATATGGCCAATCTAATAGAGAGACAGAAAAGTAATCCAACTATAGCAATGGTTTGTGAATACTTCTGCTGAGTGGAATATCTTGCTTACCACTTACCCCTTCACTAATGGTTCTGAATACCAAAACCAAACCAATTATCTTACTGGCATTTGCCTCTTGTCTGCACAGTGACATCAGAATTCAGTTAAATAATTAAAGACTGTTAGGCACACTGGGGACAGCTCAGTCTTACATCTGGCCCTTGTTTTATAATCAGTTCTTTCTCAGGGATCCTAGTCTAAATTCTGTCTTCTAGATTCAACGCTGTATACAAGACAAAATCATGAGATTTCTCATGATTCTTTCAAATGTGTAGAATTCCTAGAATCAGAGACATTAGAATAGGAGGAAATGTTAGTTACTATCATATTGAATCTCTTCATTAGATATCATCGTGTTCAATTCCTTAATTTTATACCAGAGTTTCACTAAATATGTAGGTCTAGACATGACTGGCATGTATAGCTGCCTGAGTTGTACACTACACAACTGCAAGGTGCCTTTCACTAGACCATAATGTGAATTTCACCTCTTGAAGTAATCTGTGTAACCATAGGTAGTGACCTTGGCTTAGACATACAGTTTTATTTTCTCCTAGAAGAGATAGCTATGTGTTTTAAAATGCCTGAGAATAGTGATTAAAGTGCAATAATCAAAGAAGCATAAATCCCAACATCTGAAAGTTATCTTATGCTTCTAAAACACAATGTTCTATTATAAACTAAATAAATTGGGTGAACATGTGGCAGTTATTCAGTAAAAAAAGACTGTATAATATTAGTAGTTTCAAATTTTTACCTCCTATATTTAGTAAGTGATTTAAAAAGTAATAAAGAAGGAGGGCAGGAAGAGTGGAGCAGCAGAGAGTGACACTGAGTGTTCAGGAAGAGTATAGAAGCAAAAAAAAAAAAAAAAAACTGCTCAGTGAACATCTAATGGAAAACCAGATGTCAAAATAACAATGAAATATATAAATATAATCTCAGTTTTATATAATCCTCCTTGGTGAGTCATCTCATGTGGCTTGCAAGTTACAAATAGAGTAACCCAAGTTTCTCTTCTTAAATAAGAAAATTTAGAATGCATCCCAGAGATTCTGGTATGTTGTGTCTTTGTTCTCGTTGGTTTCAAAGAACATCTTTATTTCTGCCTTCATTTCGTGATGTACCCAGTAGTCATTCAGGAGCAGGTTGTGCAGTTTCCATGTAGTTGAGCGGTTTTGAGTGAGATTCTTAATCCTGAGTTCTAGCTTGATTGCACTGTGATCTGAGAGATAGTTTGTTATAATTTCTGTTCTTTTACATTTATTCAGGAGAGCTTTACTTCCAAGTATATGGTCAATTTTGGAATAGGTGTGGTGTGGTGCTGAAAAAAATGTATATTCTGTTGATTTGGGGTGGAGAGTTCTGTAGATGTCTATTAGGTCTGCTTGGTGCAGAGCTGAGTTCAATTCCTGGGTATCCTTGTTGATTTTCTGTTTCGTTGATCTGTCTAATGTTGACAGTGGGGTGTTAAAGTCTCCCATTATTAATGTGTGGGAGTCTAAGTCTCTTTGTAGGTCACTCAGGACTTGCTTTATGAATCTGGATGCTCCTGTATTGGGTGCATATATATTTAGGATAGTTAGCTCTTCTTGTTGAATTAATCCCTTTACCATTATGTAATGGCCTTCTTTGTCTCTTTTGATCTTTGTTGGTTTAAAGTCTGTTTTATCAGAGACTAGGATTGCAACCCCTGCCTTTTTTTGTTTTCCATTTGCTTGGTAGATCTTCCTCCATCCTTTTATTTTGAGCCTATATGTGTCTCTGCACGTGAGATTGGTTTCCTGAATACAGCACACTGATGGGTCTTGAGTCTTTATCCAATTTGCCAGTCTGTGTCTTTTAATTGGAGCATTTAGTCCATTTACATTTAAAGTTAATATTGTTATGTGTGAATCTGATCCTGTCATTATGATGTTAGCTGGTTATTTAGCTCGTTAGTTGATGCAGTCTCTTCCTAGTCTCGATGGTCTTTACATTTCGGTATGATTTTGCAGTGGCTGGTATCGGTTGTGCCTTTCCATGTTTAGCGCTTCCTTCAGGAGCTCTTTTAGGGCAGGCCTGGTGGTGACAAAATCTCTCAGCATTTGCTTGTCTGTAAAGTATTTTATTTCTCCTTCACTTATGAAGCTTAGTTTGGTAGGATATGAAATTCTGGGTTGAAAATTCTTTTCTTTAAGAATGTTGAATATTGGCCCCCACTCTCTTCTGGCTTGTAGGGTTTCTGCCGAGAGATCCGCTGTTAATCTGATGGGCTTCCCTTTGATGGTAACCCGACCTTTCTCTCTGGCTGCCCTTAACATCTTTTCCTTCATTTCAACTTTGGTGAATCTGACAATTATGTGTCTTGGAGTTGCTCTTCTCGAGGAGTATCTTTGTGGCGTTCTCTGTATTTCCTGAATCTGAATGTTGGCCTGCCTTGCTAGATTGGGGAAGTTCTCCTGGATAATATCCTGCAGAGTGTTTTCCAACTTGTTTCCATTCTCCCCGTCACTTTCAGGTACACCAATCAGACGTAGATTTGGTCTTTTCACATAGTCCCACATTTCTTGGAGGCTTTGCTCGTTTCTTTTTATTCTTTTTTCTCTAAACTTCCCTTCTCGCTTCATTTCATTCATTTCATCTTCCAGGGCTGATACCCTTTCTTCCATTTGATTGCATCGGCTCCTGAGGCTTCTGCATTCTTCACGTAGTTCTCGAGCCTTGGTTTTCAGCTCCATCAGCTCCTTTAAGCACTTCTCTGTATTGGTTATTCTAGTTATACATTCTTCTAAATTTTTTTCAAAGTTTTCAACTTCTTTGACTTTGGTTTGAATATCCTCCCATAGCTCGGAGTAATTTGATCGTCTGAAGCCTTCTTCTCTCAGCTCGTCAAAGTCATTCTCCGTCCAGCTTTGTTCTGTTGCTGGTGAGGAGCTGCATTCCTTTGGAGGAGGAGAGGTACTCTGGATGCATTCAAAGCAGTGTGTAGAGGGAAATTTATAGCACTAAATGCCCACAAGAGAAAGCAGGAAAGATCCAAAATTGACACCCTAACATCACAATTAAAAGAACTAGAAAAGCAAGAGCAAACACATTCAAAAGCTAGCAGAAGGCAAGAAATAACTAAAATCAGAGCAGAACTGAAGGAGATAGAGACACAAAAAACCCTTCAAAAAATCAATGAATCCAGGAGTTGCTTTTTTGAAAGGATCAACAAAATTGATAGACTGCTAGCAAGATTAATAAAGAAAAAAAGAGAGAAGAATCAAATAGATGCAATAAAAACTGATAAAGGGGATATCACCACCGATCCCACAGAAATACAAACTACCATCAGAGAATATTACAAACACCTCTACGCAAATAAACTAGAAAATCTAGAAGAAATGGATAAATTCCTCAACACATACACCCTCCCAAGACTAAACCAGGAAGAAGTTGAATCTCTGAATAGACCAATAACAGGAGCTGAAATTGTGGCAATAATCAATAGCTTACCAACCAAAAAAAGTCCAGGACCAGATGGGTTCACAGCCGAATTCTACCAGAGGTACAAGGAGGAGCTGGTACCATTCCTTCTGAAACTATTCCAGTCAATAGAAAAAGAGGGAATCCTCCCTAACTCATTTTATGAGGCCAGCATCATCCTGATACCAAAGCCTGGCAGAGACACAACAAAAAAAGAGAATTTGAGACCAATATCCTTGATGAACATTGATGCAAAAATCCTCAATAAAATACTGGCAAACAGAATCCAGCAGCACATCAAAAAGCTTATCCACCATGATCAAGTGGGCTTCATCCCTGGGATGCAAGGCTGGTTCAATATACGCAAATCAATAAATGTAATCCAGCATATAAACAGAACCAAAGTCAAAAACCACATGATTATCTCAATAGATGCAGAAAAGGCCTTTGACAAAATTCAGCAACCCTTCATGCTAAAAACTCTCAATAAATTAGGTATTGATGGGTCGTATCTCAAAATAATAAGAGCTATTTATGACAAACCCACAGCCAATATCATACTGAATGCGCAAAAACTGGAAGCATTCCCTTTGAAAACTGGCACAAGACAGGGATGCCCTCTCTCACCACTTCTATTCAACATAGTGTTGGAAGTTCTGGCCAGGGCAATTAGGCAAGAGAAGGAAATCAAGGGTATTCAATTAGGAAAAGAGGAAGTCAAATTGTCCCTGTTTGCAGATGACATGATAGTATATCTAGAAAACCCCATTGTCTCAGCCCAAAATCTCCTTAAGCTGATAAGCAACTTCAGCAAAGTCTCAGGATACTAAATCAATGTACAAAAATCACAAGCATTCTTATACATCAATAACAGACAAATAGAGAGCCAAATCATGAGTGAACTCCCATTCACAATTGCTTCAAAGAGAATAAAATACCTAGGAATCCAACTTACAAGGGATGTGAAGGACCTCTTCAAGGAGAACTACAAACCACTGCTCAAGGAAATAAAAGAGGATACAAACAAATGGAAGAACATTCCATGCTCATGGGTAGGAAGAATCAATATCATGAAAATGGCCATCCTTCCCAAGGTAATTTACGGATTCAATGCCATCCCCATCAAGTTACCAATGACTTTCTTCACAGAATTGGAAAAAACTACTTTAAAGTTCATATGGAACCAAAAAAGAGCCCGCGTCGCCAAGTCAATCCTAAGCCAAAAGAACAAAGCTGGAGGCATCACGCTACCTGACTTCAAACTATACTACAAGGCTATAGTAACCAAAACAGCATGGTACTGGTACCAAAACAGAGATATAGATCAATGGAACAGAACAGAGCCCTCAGAAATAATGCCACATATCTACAACTATCTGATCTTTGACAAACCTGACAAAAACAAGAAATGGGGAAAGGATTCCCTATTTAATAAATGGTGCTGGGAAAACTGGCTAGCCATATGTAGAAAGCTGAAACTGGATCCCTTCCTTACACCTTATACAAAAATCAATTCAAGATGGATTAAAGACTTAAATGTTAGACCTAAAACCATAAAAACCCTAGAAGAAAACCTAGGCAATACCATTCAGGACATAGGCATGGGCAAGGACTTCATGTCTAGAACACCAAAAGCAATGGCAACAAAAGCCAGAATTGACAAATGGGATCTAATTAAACTCAAGAGCTTCTGCACAGCAAAAGAAACTACCATCAGAGTGAACAGGCAACCTACAAAATGGGAGAAAATTTTTGCAACCTAGTCATCTGACAAAGGGCTAATATCCAGAATCTACAATGAACTCCAACAAATTTACAAGAAAAAAACAAACAACCCCATCAAAAAGTGGGCGAAGGACATGAACAGACACTTCTCAAAAGAAGACATTTATGCAGCCAAAAAACACATGAAAAAATGCTTACCATCACTGGCCATCAGAGAAATGCAAATCAAAACCACAATGAGATACCATCTCACACCAGTTAGAATGGCAATCATTAAAAAGTCAGGAAACAACAGGTGCTGGAGAGGATGTGGAGAAATAGGAACACTTTTACCCTGTTGGTGGGACTGTAAACTAGTTCAACCCTTGTGGAAGTCAGTGTGGCGATTCCTCAGGGATCTAGAACTAGAAATTCCATTCGACCCAGCCATCCTATTACTGGGTATATACCCAAAGGACTATAAATCATGCTGCTATAAAGACACATGCACACGTATGTTTATTGCCGCATTATTCACAATAGCAAAGACTTGGAACCAACCCAAATGTCCAACAATGATAGACTGGATTAAGAAAATGTGGCACATATACACCATGGAATACTATGCAGCCATAAAAAATGATGAGTTCACGTCCTTTGTAGGGACATGGATGAAATTGGAAATCATCATTCTCAGTAAACTATCGCAAGAACAAAAAACCAAACACCGCATATTCTCACTCATAGGTGGGAATTGAACAATGAGAACACATGGACACAGGAAGGTGAACATCACACTTCGGGGACTGTTGTGGGGTGGGGGGAGGGGGGAGGGATAGCATTGGGAGATATACCTAATGCTAGATGACGAGTTGGTGGGTGCAGCGCACCAGCATGGCACATGTATACATATGTAACTTACCTGCACGGTGCGCACATGTACCATAGAGCCTAAAGTATAATAATAATAATAATAATAATAATAAAAAGAAAAAAAAAGAACACAGGCCAAAAAAAATTTAATTCTAAAGCTAAAGTTTTTAACAATATTTTTCATATTAAAAAATAAACTTTAAAAAAATTAAAAAAAAAAAAGAAAATTTAGGAAATGAAAGTTTTAATGTGTTTTCTGACACCTCTTGGAAGTTAATTTCCAGAGTGCCTAACACAGATAGCATCACCAATAAATCTCAGTTTTATGCCTGCCGCAGCTTTATGATCTGTCTCCACTACGCTTGTCAAGGTGCTCAAAACATAAATAGCCATCAGGAACAGAAGCTGTCTTCTCTACACTACTGTGAGGTTTACCTTGTCAGAGAGGACTTAGATCTCTCAGTCATTAGAGGGGATTGCACAGCATTGGTAGGATGGCTCTACTTCCTTCACTTGCTTTACTTATTTCTCACTGGGCTGTGATGACATTGAGTACAGGGACTCTACTCCATCCTGGGCCACACAGCAGACACTCAATAAATAATTGTAATGAGAGAGAAAGTTGTAGCCTCTTTCACCTATCATTTGAGAATCTCAGCTCCGGTCCCTGGAAGCTGTTTGTTCATGCCTATTAAGCCCCAAGCCTACTGGCATTCTACAAGGTCCAAAAGGCTATTTTAGCCAAGACAGATGTTTGCACAGCTTCCTCAATTTTCTGGCAAGAGTAGAAGTGGACAGCGCTAATATTCATTCTGGATCAGAATCAGGAATTCCTGTTTGCTTAGTTGCCAGAGATAAATCTTCCTGTACATAGAAATGTATCATGTTGATGCTTCTGATGGGCAGGATTCCCAGAGCTTCATTGAGTTATCAATGTTTCCACTTGATCTATTGACAATGAAGGCTTGAAAGTAAACAGCTTTGCCGATTTCAAATAGCTGGTTTGAGGCTGGGCAAACAGGAAAGCTTTGCACAAAGCTAAAAGCTGGCACAGGGCTTGGGGTTTTCAGTAAGTTTCTGCAGTTGGTTTTAGGAAGAGAAAAAGAACTCTGGATTATAAAATTAGGGCAGCAGATTGGACCTTGAATTTAATTAGTGTGTTTAGAGATAACTAACCCATTCAAGAAATGAGGCAGTGCTGTACAATAGTGAGAGAAAAATGGATTTTAAGTCTAAGGCTACCATTCGGAGAAATCATCTATCCCTTCTGGTGTCAAATTTCTATATTTCTAAGAAAAATATAGTGACAGCAAAGATGACTTGATAGAAAGGGTGGCGATGAGTACCGCCATGAGAATCCAGTAACCTGGATTCTGTTTATGGATATATAAAACTTGATATGGTTTAGCTTTGCATTCCCACTCAAACCTCATCTCGAATTGTAATCCCCATGTGTCCAGGGAGGGAGGGGAATGGATCATGAGGATAGTTTCCCCCATGCTGTTCTTGTGATACAGAGTGAGTTCTCAGGAGATCTAGTGTTTGACAGTTCCTCCACACTCAGTCACACTCACTATCTCTGCTGCCTTGTGAAGAAGATGCCTGCTTCTCCTTCTGCCAGGATTTTAAGTTTCCTGTGGTCTCCCCAGCCACTGTGAGTCAAAACTCTTTCCTTTGTAAATTACCTAGTCTCAGGCATTTCTTTATAGCAGTATGTAAATGAACTAATACAAAACTCAAGACACTACTCAGCCTCATGGAGCTTTGTTTTTTTCATATGTAAAGTGGTAATAATAACCCCAGCAGATTACCCGGAAATAATGAACTTGATATTCAACAGCAACATAGATAGATGTTAGAAATTTTATACTGCATAAGGGAAGCAAGAATCAGAATACACACAAAATATTGTATGTGTGTGTAAAGTTGACATATGTAATGAAAAATGGAGAGATACCCTATAAATGGATTAGAATTAGAAACTAATGTGAAGAGGGAGAAATGAGTGCTAAAATTAATGGAAGATAAAAGTAAAACATAAAAATTGTCTGACATGGACCTTAGATAATTGTACTCCTGAATTGACTCATATGATTAACTCAATTCTGTGGTCCACAAAGGGGAAAAATAATTATGCAAATAAATCTATAGTTAGAAACTATAATAGCTGGTATGAATCAAATAGAAAAGATGCTATGATTAGGAATAGGCAGGGGTAGGGAAAGCTCTAACATAGATGTTAAAGTGAGTCAGAGGAAGAGTATAGGAAAGGACATTCCAGACAGCATGAACAGCCTTTGCAAAGTTCATGATGTTGCAAATAGATTGATGCATTCAAGAAACCAAGAGAACCATGAGGCTGGTGAGTGAAGACCAGAATGGTTAGAGGTGAGCCTGAAGTTATGCAAGACCTTGTAGACCACATAAAGAAGTTGCATTTTCACCTAAGTGCAAGGAAAAGCCATTAGGGGTTTTAAATGCAAGGGCTGGTGGATAATAATGAAGATGGTGGGAAGAGAATGTATGTGGCGGGGTCAGATTTTTGTTGAACAACTGCGCTCAGGGAGCCGAAGTGGATGCAGACAGATCTATTAAGAGCTTTTTTGGAGCAATCCAGATGGACTATGAGTGATTTGGTCAACAGTGTGGGCAATGGGAATGCAGATAAATGATTGATTAGAGAGACACTTGGAGGTAACATCAACATGTCATATAAGTCTAATATGTCTTTGTTATAGACTATATATGTGTTCAAATTATTTGCTCCTCATTTTTACTGGAGGATTATACATCCCTTTCTGATTGACATCAGAAATAGCCATGTTACTTCTTTTTGCTGATGAAATGTGGATGAATGTATTATATGTCATGTCTAGGTAGAATCTGTAATAGCCAGTGGATGTTTTGCTCTACTTGGCTTTTCCTCTGACATGACACAAACAATGCATCAGAAAGGGGCTGCCTTACGAAAGTGGGTCTCAGAATGATTGTGATGCGTGACAGAGCCTTAACTGACCAGTGAAAAAAATGAGTGAGAACTTAACTTTCTTGCTCAAGTGCACATCAAATGTTTGGTGAGATTATATTATATGCTGGGCTATAAAACAAATCTTAATATGTTTTAAAAGAGTAAAATCAAATAGAGATTGTTCTTTTACCAAAGTGGCATTAAAATTTGAATCAATAACTGGACAATATCTGAAAAATCCTCAAATAATTCAAAATTAAACAACCCACCAGGGAATAACCCATGGATTAAGTAGGAAACAAGGAAAATTGTGAAATATTTTGAGTAAATAAAAATGAAAACAATATGGGAAAATCTGTAGGAAGCAGCTGAGAAAAATATAAAATTTAAATGACTATATTGGAGTGAAGAAAAAAAATCAATGATGTGTGATTTCACCTTAAAAAGGTAGTGGTGATCATTTAAAAGTCAGGAAACAACAGGTGCTAGAGTGGATGTGGAGAAATAGGAACACTTTTACACTGCCAGTGGGACCGTAAACTAGTTCAACCACTGTGGAAGACAGTGCGGCATTTCCCCAGAGATCTAGAGCTAGAAATACCATTTGACCCCAGCCATTCCATTACTGGGCATATACCCAAAGGAATATAAATCATGCTGCTATAAAGACACATGCACATGTATGTTTATTGTGGCACTACTCACAATAGCAAAGACTTGGAACCAACCCAAATGTCCAACAATGATAGACCGGATTAAGAAAATGTGGCACATATACACCATGGAATACTATGCAGCCATAAAAAATGATGAGTTCATGTCCTTTGTAGGGACATGGATGAAGCTGGAAACCATCATTCTCAGCAAACTATCTCAAGGACAAAAAACCAAACACCGCATGTCCTCACTCATAGGTGGGAATTGAACAATGAGAAAACTTGGACACAGGAAGGGGAACATCACACACTGGGGCCTGTTGTGGGGTGGGGGGAGGGGGAAGGGATAGCATTAGGAGATATACCTAATGTAAATGACCAGTTAATGGGTGCAGCACACCAACATGGCACATGTATACATATGTAACAAACCTGCACGTTGTGCACATGTACCCTAGAACTTAAAGTATAATAAAAAAAAATAAAAAAGAAAAGCTAAATTAAACCCAAAAGAAGTAGAAAAAAAGTATTTAATAAAATATGTGTGGAAATAAAAAACAGAAAATGGGCAAAAATATAGAAAATTGAAAAAATCAAAATTTTTCTTTGAAATGTTTCATAGATTGATAAAACCTAGCAAGATTGATTAAGAAAAAAATCAAACTACCAATATCAGGAATGAAAGACAGGACATCATCACAGATTCCACAAACATTACAAGAATAATAAGGGGAAGGGTTATTATATGAAAAATTTTGTGTGAGTAAGTTTAGCAACTTAGATAAAATGAATAAAAATTCCCTGGGTAATA
The DNA here is from genome assembly GCF_028885655.2 of Pongo abelii. Lineage (NCBI taxonomy): Eukaryota > Metazoa > Chordata > Mammalia > Primates > Hominidae > Pongo > Pongo abelii. The sequence goes on along the minus strand of NC_072004.2, from coordinate 63,583,581 downwards.
CAACTTTACCAAAACTAACATTAGAAGAAAAATTTAAAAATCTGAATGACATATCTATTTAAGAAACTGAATTAAAACTTTAACATTTTTCACAAAGAAAATGTAAAAGATTTGTTCTTTTTGCTTAGGATTGTCTTGGATATACGGGCTCTTTTTGGTTCCATATAAAATTTAAAGTATTTTTTTCTAATTCTGTGAAGAAACTCAGTGGTAGCTTGATGGGAATAGCATGGAATCTACAAATTACTTTGAGCAGTATGGCAATTTTCATTATATTGATACTTCCTATCCATGAGCATGGAATGTTTTTCCATTTCTTTGTGTCCTCTCATTTCCTTGAGCAGTGGTTTGTAGTTCTCCATGAAAAGGTCCTGCACATCCCTTGTAAGTTGGATTCCTAGGTATTTTATTCTCTCTGTAGCAATTGTGAATGGGACTTTGCTCATGATTTGGCTGTTTGTCTATTAATGGTCTATAGGAATGCTTGTGATTTTTGCACATTGATTTTTTATCCTGAGATTTTGCTGAAGTTGCTTATCAGTTTAAGGAGTTTTTGGGCTGAGATGATGGAGTTTTCTAAATATACAATCATGTCATCTGCAAACGGAGATAATTTGACTTCCTCTCTTCCTATTTGAATACCTTTATTTGTTTCTCTTGCCTGATTGCTCTGGCCAGAACTTCCAATACTATGTTGAATAGGAGTGATGAGAGAGGGCATCCTTGTCTTGTTCTGGTTTTCAGAGGAATGCTTCCAGCTTTTGTTTATTCAGTATGATATTGGCTGTGGGTTTGTCATAAATGGGTCTTATCATTTTGAGATATGTTCTATCAATACGTAGCTTATTGAGTGTTTTTTAGCATGAAGGGTGTTGAATTTTATTAAAGGCCTTTTCTGCATCTATTGAGATAATCATGGGGTTTTTGTCATTGGTTCTGTTTATGTGATGGATTACATTTATCAATTTGCATATGTTGAACCAGCCTTGCATCCCAGGGATGAAGCAGATTTGATCATGGTGGATAAGCTTTTAGATGTGCTGCTGGATTCAGTTTGCCAGTATTTTATTGAGGATTTTTGCATCGATGTTCATCAGGGATATTGGCCTGAAATTTTCTTTTTTGTTGTGTCTCTGCCAGGTTTGGTATCAGGATGATGCTAGCCACATAAAATGGGTTAGGGAGGAGTCTCTTTTTTTCTATTGTTTGGAATTGTTTCAGAAGGAATGGTAAAAGCTTCTCTTTGTACTTCTGATAGAATTCGGCTGTGAATCCATCAGTTCCTGAGCTTTTTTTGGTTGGTAGGCTATTAATTACTGCCTCAATTTCAGAACTTGTTATTGGTCTATTCAGGGATTCGACTTCTTCCTGGTGTAGTTTTGGGAGGGTGTGTGTGTCCAGGAATTCATCTATTTCTTCTAGATTTTCTAGTTTATTTGCATAGAGATGTTTATAGTATTCTCTGATGGTAGAATTGCCCTGGCCAGAACTTCCAACTAATCATGCCAAAATGTAAAGACCATTGAGACTAGGAAGAAACTGCATCAACTAACGAGCAAAATAACCAGCTAACATCATAATGACAGGATCAAATTCACACATAACAATATTAACTTTAAATGTAAATGGACTAAATGCTCCAATTAAAAGACACAGACTGGCAAATTGGATAAAGAGTCATGACCCATCAGTGTGCTGTATTCAGGAAACCCATCTCACATGCAGAGACACACAGAGGCTCAAAATAAAAGGATGGAGGAAGATCTACCAAGCAAATGGAAAAGAAAAAAAGGCAGGGGTTGCAATCCTGGTCTCTGATAAAACAGAATTTAAACCAACAAAGATCAAAAGAGACAAAGAAGGTCATTACAGAATGGTAAAGGGATCAATTCAACAAGAAGAGCTAACTATCCTAAATATGTATGCACCCAATACAGGAGCACCCAGATTCATAAAGCAAGTCCTGAGTGACCTACAAAGAGACTTAGACTCCCACACAATAATAATGGGAGACTTTAACACCCCACTGTCAGCATTAGATAGATCAACGAGACAGAAAGTTAACAAGGATACCCAGGAATTGAACTCAGCTCTGCACCAAGCAGACCTAATAGACATCTACAGAACTCTCCACTCCAACAGAATATACATTTTTTTCAGCACCACACCACACCTATTCCAAAATTGACCATATACTTGGAAGTAAAGCTCTCCTCAGCAAATGTAAAAGAACAGAAATTATAACAAACTGTCTCTCAGACCACAGTACAATCAAACTAGAACTCAGGATCAAGAAACTCACTCAAAACCGCTCAGCTACATGGAAACTGAACAACCTGCTCCTGAATGACTACTGGGTACATAACGAAATGAAGGCAGAAATAAAGATGTTCTTTGAAACCAACGAGAACAAAGACACAACATACCAGAATCTCTGGGACACATTCAAAGCAGTGTGTACAGGGAAATTTATAGCACTAAATGCCCACAAGAGAAAGCAGGAAAGATCCAAAATTGACACCCTAACATCACAACTAAAAGAACTATAAAAGCAAGAGCAAACACATTCAAAAGCTAGCAGAAGGCAAGAAATAACTAAAATCAGAGCAGAACTGAGGGAAATAGAGACAAAAAAAACCCTTCAAAAAACTAATGAATCCAGGAGCTGGTTTTTTGAAAGGATCAACAAAATTGATAGACCGCTAGCAAGACTAATAAAGAAAAAAAGAGAGAAGAATCAAATGGGTGCAAAAAAAAATGATAAAGGGGATATCACCACCGATCCCACAGAAATACAAACTACCATCAGAGAATATTACAAACAACTCTACACAAATCAACTAGAAAACCTAGAGGAAATGGATAAATTCCTCGACACAGACACTCTCCCAAGACTAAACCAAGAAGAAGTTGAATTTCTGAATAGACCAATAACAGGATCTGAAATTGTGGCAATAATCAATAGCTTACCAACCAAAAAGAGTCCAGGACCAGATGGATTCACAGCCGAATTCTACCAGAGGTACAAGGAGGAAATGGTACCATTCCTTCTGAAACTATTCCAATCAATAGAAAAAGAGGGAATCCTCCGTAACTCATTTTATGAGGCCAGCATCATCCTGATACCAAAGCCTGGCAGAGACACAACCAAAAAAGAGAATTTTAGACCAATATCCTTGATGAACATTGATGCAAAAATCCTCAATAAAATACTGGCAAACCGAATCTAGCAGCACATCAAAAAGCTTATCCACTATGATCAAGTGGGCTTCATCCCTGGGACGCAAGTCTGGTTCAATATACGCAAATCAATAAATGTAATCCAGCATATAAACAGAATCAAAGACAAAAACCACATGATTATCTCAATAGATGCAGAAAAGGCCTTTGACAAAATTCAACAACCCTTCATGCTAAAAACTCTCAATAAATTAGGTGTTGATGGGACGTATCTCAAAATAATAAGAGCTATCTATGACAAACCCACAGCCAATATCATACTGAATGGGCAAAAACTGGAAGCATTCCCTTTCAAAACTGGCACAAGACAGGGATGCCCTCTCTCACCACTCCTATTCAACATAAAAAATGTATTTTTTATACTATCTGATTTCAAGATTCTCTATAACAGTAACGTAATCAAGGCCATTTGGATTGTCAAAACCATACACATTTAAATCAAAAGAATCAAGTGGAAGGTCTTAAAATGAACTCACACATATATGTAAAAATAGAAATGTGCCATAGCAATTCAATGAGTAATGCAAAGTGTTCTTAACAAATGGTTGAGATGGACACAGAATAATCAGATACAAAGGAACAAATGGATATCTCCAAATATAAAATGAAACTCAAAACCTACTTTATGCTATATAATAAAATTTATTTTAGGTGTAATGCATACATATTCATGAAAGCATAATCTATCAAACTTTTCAAATAACACATGAAAGAATATCTTCACAACCTTGAAAGGCCCATTCTTCTTTTTTTTTGGAAAAGATACAGAAAAGACAGAACATGAAAATATTGATGAACTGAACTTCAAAATTAAAAACCTCTGCACATCAGGGAAACAGGTAAGGAAACAACTGGATGAAAATACTCATAACTTATATATTTGACTAAGGACTTCAAGCCATGATATATAAAGAAGTACTATAACTCATTCATTAAAAAAAACTTGATTAAAAACAGCAAGATTTGAAGGAACACTTCACAAAGAAAGATGTTCCAGTGTTTAATGGGCACCTGAAAAAGTGCTCAACACCAGTAGTCATCAGGCAAATGTAAACTGAAACCAATAATATCCCACTATATACTCGCTATATATCCACATTGTTGGTGCAGCTGTAAAATGGCACAACTGCCTCAGAAAACTGCTATACTGCTTAGCTGTTTTTAAAACAGTTATTCTATGACTCAGCAATTCCATTCCAAGGAAGATAAAATCATATGTCCGCTAAAGACTTGTGCACTCATATTCACAGCATCTTTATTCACAGTCGTCAAAGACTGCAAACAATGCAAATGTCCAACAGTAAGAGACATCAACAGGAATATGTCATTTCCTGCATCAACAATACCTTCACTCAGAATTCCAAAACGGGTTTCCAAAGTTGGGCATTTCTGATAAGTTTCCAGGTGATACTGATGCTATTAGTACATAGACCACAGCAGAGAACCACTGATGTAGATTGTAAGCACCAGGCTGCAGGGATCCCCTCTGTCTTACCTACTGCTGATTCCCATCAGCTATACAAGGCACAGAGTGGCCACCACTCAGGATAAACAAAAAAGCAAGCTGGTATATTTATGTATTTCCATATTACTTAGCAATAAAAATAAAGTAACTACTAATACATTATACAAACAAACCTTTTCATATGGCCTTTTTAAACCCAGTTCTACATTGCTTATCTTTACCTCTGATTTTAGCCTTCTTATGCCTGCCTCATCTTTAGTCACTAAGCTCCAGCACCAACATCTTCCTTTTGGTTACTCATAAGACTCATGATATTCAGAGAAATGTGAATTAAAATCACAAGGAAATATCATCTTACACCAGTCAAAATGGTTATTATTAAAACATCAAAAAAAATGATATTGGCGAGGATGCAGAGAGAAGGGGAAGCTTATATACTATTAGTAGGAACGTAAATTAGTACAATCTCTATGTACTAATTTCTCAAAGAACCAGATTTCTCAAAGAATTACCATTTGATCCAGTAATCCTGCTACTGGATACCTAGCTGAAGGAAAAACATCACTATTAAAAAAAGACACCTGCGGCTGGGTGCGGTGGTTCACAACTGTAATCCCAGCACTCTGGGAGGCCAAGGTGGGCGGATCACCTGAGGTTCGAGTTTGATGCCAGCCTGGCTAACATGGTGAAACCCTGTCTCTACTAAAAATACAAAATTAGCTGGGCGTGGTGGCACATGCCTGTAATCCCAGCTACTTGGGAGGCTGAGGCAGGAGAATCGCTTGAACCTGGGAGGCAGAGGTTGCAATGGGCCGAGATTGTGCCATTGCATTCCAGCCTGGGCGACAGAGTGAGACTCCATCTCGAAAAAACAAAAAACAAAACACACACACAAACCAAAACCAAAACAAACAAAAGAAACCAAACAACAACAACAACAAAAACACCTGCACTCCTATGTTTATTGCAGCACTATTCACAATAGCAAAGTCATGGAACCAATCTAAGTGTTCACCAACCACTTACTGGATAAAGAATATGTAATGTATATATACACACACACAATAAAATAAACACACAATAAAATACTACTCAGCCATAAAAAATGAAATCGTGTGTTTTGCAGCAACATGGATGGAACTGGAGAACATTATTTTAAGTGAAATAATTTAGAAAAATAAAGTCAAATACTGCATGTTTTCACTTATAAGTGGGAGCTAAATAATGTGTACACATGGTGATCATAGAGAGGAATAACAGACATTGGAGCCTTGGAAGGTTGGGAGGGTGGGAGGGGGTTGAATGATGAGAAATTACTCAGTGGGCACAATGTACACTATTCAGCTGATGGTTACACCAAATGCCCAGACTTCACCACTGCTCAATATATTTGTGGAACAAAAGTACACTAGTATCCCCTAAGTCTGTATTTAAAGAAAAAAAAAACTTAATTGAAAGATGAATGAGAATTTTTGTAGCATGGAACATATTTTTCCCTATGTCAAGAATGCTGGCTGGGTGCAGTGGCTCAAGTCTGTAATCCCAGCACTTTGGGAGGCCGAGGTAGGAGTATACTCAAGCCCAGGAGTTCAAGACCAGCCTGTGCAACAAAGCAAGACCCGACCCTGTCTCCACAAAAATAAATAAATAAATAAATAAATAAATAAATAAATAAATAAATATTCAGCCAGGTGTGGTGGCACACACCTGTAATTCCAGCTACTTAGGAGGCTAAAGTGGGAGGATTGCTTGAGCCCGGCAGGTCAAGGCTACAGTGAGTTGTGATCGTGCCACTGCATTCTAGCCTTCACAACAGAGTGAACCTTGTCTCAAAACAAACAAACAAAACAAAAACACACACACACACAAAGAATGCCTTCACTCTTTCTCATTCACTCACCCTTCTACCACTTCTAATCTTCCTCAAAGCCTACTCTGTTTTCCTTGATATATTATTATGACAACTTCCAAAGGATGAAATATTGTATCAGTAAAATCTTCTTACATGTATACCTACCACCTAGATCCTACCATTAACACTTTATTATGTTTGCTTTATTACATATATATTATTATCTGTTCTTCTATTTAATGGCCTATCTTTATTCTAACATTTCTTCAGGGGCACTTTCTCTGAATCCCCAGAGAGGCAAAGACTTCACATCCTACCCTCATACTCTCTCTTACAATTTCTCAACCTTCTGTTACGCCACTTCATGTAATTATCATAAACAACTTTGTTTAATATTTGTCTTCTCTGGTAGAGCAGTGTGATTCTCAAAATTGAGCTTGCTTTAAAATCATGGGAAGGCTGGCTAAAATATAGATTACTCAACCCCACCTCCAAAATTTCTGATATAGCAGATCTTGGATGGGGTCCAAAATTTTGCACATCTGACAAGGTCTCAGATGATGCTGATGCTTCTGGTCCATGAGCACCATGCTGCAGGGATCATGTCTGTTGGTCTTACTACTGAGTCCTATCAGCTGTCATAAACACAAAGAAGGCACTCAGGATATAATATAGATTTATTGAATGAATGAACCAATGTTTATGTGTGTGTGCCTGTTTGTGTGTGTATCCTTTTCATGTAATATGACATAGGAATTCCTCATAGCTATCGCTGTCAATGAATAGATTCAACAATCTGTGTATCTTGTTTATGTATCTTCCTCTATTGTTATATACTTAAATTGTTCCCAATTAATCCCATTATATTTGATACTGTTTCCAAACAGGCCTTGATTTTTCACAGGAATTTCTTCACATCATAATTAACAAAGGATAGGTACACGATCTTATTTCTTTTATTTTCCTTATGGTCCCAGGTTATAAAACTCAGCATGTTATTTCCAGCTTAAATGAAGTAGGAATTATGATTTCCAAAGGCTCTTTTCTTAAGGGAATGGAGAAAAAAATCAGCATACTTTAATTGTAAGTGAGATAATATTTGTGTGAAGTTTTCCATGCAGGTGTGAAGGTGGGAGGTAATGCAACAGAACTGGCCTGGAGCTGTCAATATGCCATTATCATAACCGTGAAGCACCTGGTTCTAAATGACCGATGTCCAAAAGGGTTCTACAGTAAACAAGGAGTTTCCTGGCCCCACCCATGAATTCTTCAGATAAAAAGGATTCCAAAGCAGTGGCCTGGAGGTGAACAGGACTTTTAAAATCTGCTTAGGTTGTGGTTCCTTGGCTTCAATATGAAAATTAAAAGGCAACCTTTTAATAACTTCTTTGACTTTCTGTAGTTATTTATACCATATTCAAATGATGGAAATTTTCCCAAATGATTTTTATTTCCTCTGCATTGGAACCAGGGAACAAAATCAGCACAGGCGCCATTCTGATGTCCTGTTGGATACTGGAAGCTGTGTTCCTCATTGTAAAGCACTTATGAACCTATTTACAATGTTCTGTATTCAACACAAGATAAAGTTAAGTAGATGGCAAAACATTCATCTAGTCTTAAATTTATCCAACCTCCTTTTACTGAATGTCTACCTTGTTCCAGGTATTGTGAGAACACAAGTTACAGGAAGCACTATCTTTCCTCAAGGAACTTAAGAGTCTAACAGGGAATGGAGTTATTAATCTCAGTGCAATGTGATGTAGTCTTTAGGTAAAATAGGCATGGGTCTTGCTGGGGTAAGACAAGCATTTAAATGAGGCTGAAACATCAGGGGAGGCACTTAACTGAGTTTTGAAGGATAAGTAGTTTTAGTATGAGAAGGGTGGTGAAAGCCATTGCAAAGCATCTAGGTCCAAAACGGAATAAAGCATTCCAAAGAATAAGAATGTTTCAAGGGAGTTAACATGAGATTGCTTGTACAAGACAGTTCAGAAATTATTAAACAGATTGGCCAAAGTCAGATCAGGAATGGCAGAGAAACTTACCAGCCAGGTTTGGCCTCTGCCTCTTCAGCCTCATTTCATTACTTCCTCTTTGTTCTCTGTGTTACAGGCCCTCTGGCCTTCAATTATTCCTCCCAAATCTCAAGTTTCCCTCTCCCTCTGGACCTTTATGCACTGGCTGGGATGTTCTTTCATGCATCGCTCTTCATCCAGGTGATGCCTCCTTCTCCATCAGATCTGGGCTTCAATTCTACTTTGTCAGGAAAGACCTCTCTGATCCTCCAGAAGAAGTCAGTCTCTAGCTTGCATCCCTTCTGTTCACTATATTCTTCTGGCATAGCCTGTATCATGTTTGATATCTAGGAACATGATCATTTTCACACTATTCCATAAGCTCAAGCAGGGAAGAGAACATATCTGTTTTCTTCAATATTGGTTCCTGTTTTAAGCAGAATTTCTTGCATATAGCGGGTGCTTAGCAAGTATGAGGAAATAATATTTGTTCCATATTGATAAGCCATGCTATATGCATGTGTGTGGGTGTATACACAATTTTTTACTTAATCCTTCCCCAAACTCTTTGAGGTAGGTAATATATATTTTTCTATTTTACAGCTAAAATAAATTGGGTTAATGGAAGTTAATTTTCTTAAAGTTGTAGCATGACCTCATGTCATTATATGTTGTATGTGTTTCTCTTTCTGTCAATCCCATGACCACTAAATGCTACCCAGAAGTAAAGCAGTAATTTTTATCATCTGAGTTCTCAATTCCTCTGTGAGTTTTTTAAATTTCTACTTGCAGGCAAGAAAGTCTAGGCCATTTTCAGGGCAATTAGGCAGGAGAAGGAAATAACGGGTATTCAATTAGGAAAAGAGGAAGTCAAATTGTCCCTGTTTGCAGATGCCATGATTGGATATCTAGAAAACCCCATTGTCTCAGCCCAAAATCTCCTTAAGCAGATAAGCAACTTCAGCAAAGTCTCAGGATACAAAATCAATGTGCAAAAATCACAAGCATTCTTATACACCAATAACAGACAAACAGAGAGTCAAATCATGAGTGAACTCCCATTCACAATTGCTTCAAAGAGAATAAAATACCTAGGAATCCAACTTACAAGGGATGTGAAGGACCTCTTCAAGGAGAACTACAAACCACTGCTCAATGAAATAAAAGAGGATACAAACAAATGGAAGAACATTCCATGCTCATGGGTAGGAAGAATCAATATCATGAAAATGGCCATACTGCCCAAGGTAATTTATAGATTCAATGCCATCCCCATCAAGCTACCAATGACTTTCCTCACAGAATTGGAAAAAAATACTTTAAAGTTCATATGGAACCAGAAAAGAGCCCACATCGCCAAGTCAATCCTAAGCCAAAAGAACAAAGCTGGAGGCATCACGCTACCTGACTTCAAACTGTACTACAAGGCTACAGTAACCAAAACAGCATGGTACTGGTACCAAAACAGAAATATAGATCAATGGAACAGAACAGAGCCCTCAGAAATAACACTGCATATCTACAACTATCTGATCTTTGAGAAACCTGAGAAAAACAAGCAATGGGGAAAGGATTCCCTATTTAATGAATGGTGCTGGGAAAACTGGCTAGTCATATATAGGAAGCTGAAACTGGATCCCTTCCTTACACCTTATATGAAAATTAATTCAAGATGGATTAAAGACTTAAATGTTAGACCTAAAACCATAAAAACCCTAGAAGAAAACCTAGGCATTACCATTGAGGACATAGGCATGGGCAAGGACTTCATGTCTAAAACACCAAAAGCAATGGCAACAAAAGCCAAAATTGACAAATGGGATCTAATTAAACTCAAGAGCTTCTGCACAGCAAAAGAAACTACCATCAGAGTGAACAGGCAACCTACAAAATGGGAGAAAATTTTCGCAACCTACTCATCTGACAAAGGGCTAATATCCAGAATCTATAATGAACTCCAACAAATTTACAAGAAAAAAACAAACAACCCCATCAAAAAGTGGGCAAAGGACATGAACAGACACTTCTCAAAAGAAGACATTTATGCAGCCAACAGACACATGAAAAAATGCTCATCATCACTGGCCATCAGAGAAATGCAAATCAAAACCACAATGAGATACCATCTCACACCAGTTAGAATGGCAATCATTAAAGAGTCAGGAAACAACAGGTGCTGGAGAGGATGTGGAGAAATAGGAACACTTTTACACTGCTGGTGGGACTGTAAACTAGTTCAACCATTGTGGAAGTCAGTGTGGCGATTCCTCAGGGATCTAGAACTAGAAATACCATTTGACCCAGCCATCCCATTACTGGGTATATACCCAAAGGACTATGAATCATGCTGCTAGAAAGACACATGCACGTGTATGTTTATTACGGCACTGTTCACAATAGCAAAGACTTGGAACCAACCCAAATGTCCAACAATGATAGACTGGATTAAGAAAATGTGGCACATATACACCATGGAATACTATGCAGCCATAAAAAATGATGAGTTCATGTCCTTTGTAGGGACATGGATGAAACTGGAAATCATCATTCTCAGTAAACTATCGCAAGGACAAAAAACCAAACACCGCATATTCTCACTCATAGGTGAGAATTGAACAATGAGAACACATGGACACAGGAAGGGGAACATCACACTCTGGGGACTGTTGTGGGGAGGGGGGTGGGGGGAGGGATAGCATTAGGAGCTATACCTAATGCTAAATGATGAGTTAATGGGTGCAGCACACCAGCATGGCACATGTATACATATGTAACTAACCCGCACATTGTGCACATGTATCCTAAAACTTAAAGTGTAATAATAATAATTAAAAAAAAGAAAGTCTAGGCCATTTTATTGTCGATTTCCATTTAGCTATGTAGATTCTTCTAATACATCACTAACATTGTTGACTTCTCTATTTCCCCTGTCTGTGTATACTGTGAGGTTCTGGAAAACCGGACTTTTTTCCTGTTCACTGTATTACTACTCTCAAGTACCTGGTGTGCAATGGGTACTTAAATTAGTGCTGAAGTGGCTTGTATGAGATAGTTTAGAAATTATCAGACGGTTGTCCAAGATCAGATTGTGAACTGCAGAGAAACTCATTCACTTAGTGTGTCACCTACCCACCTTTACATTTAAGTTAAATAGCTAAGTTATATTGTTCAGTCCCAAGTATTGAGTACTTGCTATGTGGTAGGCACTGTTCTAGACTCCAGGGATACAGCAGTGAGTAATACCAGTGAAGTCCAAGATGCTATTACCATAGAGCTTATGCTCTACTGGGAGTTCTAGTAGAGCCAGCCTTTAGATTTAGCAAGTCTTTTACAGATTGTTGCTCCATGCCACCTCCCTAATACAGCCTATAAAAAAAATACATTTTTTTCTCTAATGATCACATTTAGGCTTATTCAAGCCTCAGACATTGCTCTTTCCCTGAGAGAATTCTTCTTATCAGTTTGTAACATGACCTAACCTTTCTTGCCATTTTCTAAAGAAAATATTGTTTTCATTTTCATGCCCTCCATCATTGCTTTACTATTTTAACAAGTTTTGTCTCTTCCAATAGCAGTTAGCATATCCCCCTGTAGTTCAACCAAACATCTCAGCTTTGGAGGAATTGAGTATTGAGTTTTTCAAGAAACCCGGAAAAGAAGGAAGGGAGAGTAAGAGACAGTGACTTTGGAGAGAACAGGGTAGAGGAAATGTTTTATTTTGAATTTTTTAAGGTAGTAGATATTTCAACATGTTTGTAGGATCAAGGGAAGAAGCCAATGGAGGAGGCTTGAAATATCCAACAGACGGAATAATTGATGGAGCAATGCTTTAGAGGAGAAAAAGTTGCAAACATAGGTGGGGGTACCATTGAGATTTTAGAAAGAAAATGTCAATATCTTCTTTTGGAGAGGCAAAAAAGAAAAAGAAAACAAAAGTTAAGAGAATGCACACATTTCAGACCAGAGGGAATGTGATTCAGAAACTATGTTCTATAGTTATTCTCCCAAAGAAATTGTAGGCAAGGTCTTCTGATGAGGGAATGGGGGAAGGGGTGAGAGGAGAATTGATAACTGAATAAAATCAAAAATATTTAGAAGAATCGTAGTGAAAAGCCAAAGGAGGTAACCAAGGTTTTGTAAAAGAGTTTCCAGACATAATTAAAGACCCAACCAGGACAGAAGTTATATGATGCTATGTATCTTGAGAATAAATCCTGTGGGTAAGACTATACCCTTCAGCTTCCACCCTCCTCAAAAGTGTTTTTATTTTATTCATTTATTTATTTTTTATGATTTCCTTCAGTCTATCACTCTTCATGGGATCCTTTTGGAAATAAAATTTGTTTACCACAAGGCACCTTAACCCCTACATAGCTGGGATCAGGAAGGAACTTGCAAGGGGGTAAAACTGGGACTAAGAGGACTAATTTTGATTACCCTTAGCTTGGCCCTTAGGAGGATGTGAAATTCAGACATTTACCCCATCCTAACAGAACCATAGTCTCAGACATAGTTCAGATAATCCCCAAATTTGTTTATCACAATTTAATAAAGAATTAAATTTTATATGCCCAGTAGGCAAATAGACAAAATCTTGGCCATTTCTTTGTTTTCTTTCTTCTTCAAAATGCTTATTTGCAGATAAATGTTACATCTTAACTTAGGAGGAAGAAATTCAGGCCTTTGTTACTCAAATTCCATAATTTAGCTGATTTTTCTACATATTCTCTTAATAATAAATTAGAGGTTATATCTTTGTAGGTAGCACATTTACAAGTCATTGTCTTCATGATCTTGACCAGCTCCAAGTAATGTCAAGAACAATGCACCTTATCACCCGGGCAACTGGGATCAGGAAGAAACTTGCAAGGGGGTAAAATTGGGACTACGAGGACTAATTTTTATTATCCTTAGCTTGGCCCTTAGGAGGATGTGGAATTCGGACATTTAGCCCATCCTAACAGAACCATAGTCTCAGACATAGTTCAGATAATTCCCAGTGCCAACAGAGTCCAAGACAACCTGCACAGGTTGTACCATAGTTCAAATATTTGTGTCCCTCCAAATTCATGTTGAAACCTAATCACCATTGTGGTAGCGTTACGAGGTGAAGTCTTTAGGAAGTGGTTAGTCCATGAGGGTGGAGCTCTCAAGGATGTGATTTGTGCCCTCACAGAAGAGGCTTGAGGGAGCCTTCTGCCCTTTCCACCATATGAAGATGTAACGACAAAGTGCCGTCTTTAAAGCAGAGAGCAGGCTTTCACCAGATACTGAAGCTGCTGACACCTTAATTTGTACCTCCAGCCTCCAGAGCTATAAGCAAGAAATTTCTGTTGTTATAAGTTGCCCAGCCTAAGATATTTTGTTATAGAAGCCCCAACAGATTAAGATAGGCTGCCATAACAGACTAAGTGGTTTAAACAACATAAATTTATTTCCTCTTAGTTCTAGGGACTGAAAGCCCAAGATCAAGTTGCCAGCATGAAAAGAGAGAGACGGAGGAAGGGAGAGAGAGAGAGAGAGAGAGAAAGTGAGAAAGCAAGAAAGCGAGAAAGTAAGGGAGAGAGAGGGCTAGGCCTCTGGTTTCTTTTCTTATAAGGATATTAATCCTGTGGAACCAGGGTCCCATCCTTATGACCTCAATTTACCTTCATTACTTATTTAGCATTTTCATCTCCAAATACAGCCACACTGGAGGGTAGGGCTACAACATATGTATTTTATATGGACACAAACATTTAGGCCATAATACCAGCCAACAGGGCAGAGCAAAAATCCCCACCCAAAACAGTCATAAGCATAAATAACATATTATCACTGTGATTTAAGGCCATTAATAAATCCACTGCTAACTAGATTCTAGTTGGTCCTGAGGTCTATGTGGAAATTGTTAAGATGTACAGAGAATATCATGACCTATTTCAGAGTTGCGACTCTTCCAATAGAAAATAAGAAGTGTCAGTAGAAGATCACGAGAATTTCATCAGACACAACTAACTCCATGCTGGTGAGACAGGGATTACTGAAACAGCACTCCTGGGATTAGGATTGACTGTGGACCTGCATAGGTTTCACCCACAGGTGTATTTCATTAATCACTTTAACTGGAAGGAGGGTCTAGATACCATCTATAGCTATTCACTCACTGTGGCTTTGTTGCTTTCTTTAGTGTAAGAAATGTGTAAGAAAATGTGGGGGAAAAGGTGGGAAGATCAGGAATTGAGTCAGTAGGCGTAAAATCATACAACTAGCTAATGATAGAAGTGAGACTAAGACCAAAGTCTCTAGACTTCCAAGTTTCATACTTCTTCTGCTCTATTCCACTTTTACTTTGAAGAGGGGTTGCCATTGTCTGGGCAAAAATCCTCTCTCCTTTATGTCTCTAAAATACTTTTGGGGTCTTAGAGTATGAAACTTCTGCAATGGTAATAATAGGAGCACATCATCTTGAGAAGTTACTATGTGCCACACACTTCCAATGAATGATATCATTTAATTCTCTAAACAACTCTGGGTAGTGGGCACTATTAATATTTTCATTTTCTAGATGAAAAACAAAAAGGTTTAGAGGAGAATTAGATGTCACACCCGAGAAGTGGTAAATCCAAGGTTCAAATCTAGCTTGACTGAGTACAGAGTCAAAGATTATAACTAGGAAACTATAGACTATGTGCTTGTTAGAAACCATTTCCCCTTATGTAGCAGAAATGGTGTTTTATTTAGATCTTTTTGGTATTTTCATATTTATTATGTATCAATATGTCAGTTGACCTCTACTATCTAAAGGACATGCTTATTTTCCCCTAAATGATAAATAAAACAATAACAAAAGTAGTTTATTCTCCCTCCTGCTCACAGACAGAATTCCAAAAATACATACTTCTCAGAAGCAAAATGAGGCATTATTCCCCGAAAGAATGAACAATTCAGTATCCCACATTTTCCAGAAACAATCTCCCAATCAAAAAAAAAAAGTGACTGACAGCTTAAGAAGAAAGAGAGGTTGAGAGACATGTCTCAAAATTACCCATTACCCAAGTTTATTAATAGTAATAGTAAGACATCAAATGTATAGTTGGTCTCTTTACCTCCCCAGTTTAGGGAGTTTCAATGATCCCTGAAGGCACATGAACTTACTGTGCTAAGTAATAGTCTCAAAATTCAGAGACTCCCTCTCACAGCCCATCTTCACTACTAACTCACTGCATAATTTGCTAAAACCAAGTTGTTCACTCACTGAGATGGATTAAAAGAAATAACATTCCTAATTTTTAAAGCTGTGAGAAGACAACCATGCTATCTGGGCAAAACACACAAAAAAATGCTTTACAGACATAAGCAGTTTAGTTTTGTAATGAAATAAAACTTGCAACAACAAATCATCTGACACATAGCTAATGGTATGCTCCGTCATTATTTGTCTGCATTGTAATTTGACCTAAATTGTGAGCAGTTTGTGTAAATCGCTGTATTTCTTAGTGATGACTATCTCTTAACATTTGTATAGCACTTTAAAGTTTATAATGCATTTTACCATAGATTATCTTAATATCTCACGTGAGAAGGTCTAATGAGCTCAGTAAGTGTTAGTGTAATTTAAATCACTCAAAGCCACGTTAGAAAGGCTAGGTAGATATCAGTAATTCCTTCTATGAATGAGGAAGCTGAGACATACAGCTTCTTTGTGATTGGGCCAAACTAAAGCCAAAGTCATTTGACATCTGGTGATGACTGTTCTTTCTTATACCATGTCACCTTTCACATAGTCAGACATAGCAAACAGTGCCTTGTGGAGTTGAAGAATGGGTAAAATTAAATTTAAAAAGATAGCATTTGAGATGTCCCTCTGTGGTTTAGTTTCCTTTGTATGCTTCAAGTGGTTTATCCTTCAATTCCTTAAGGCAGATCTCTTTTTTTTGTGTTGTTTGAGATTTCAAAGAGAGAAAGAGAGAGAAAGAGAGATACAAACATGCACCTCTCAGAAGACTACTGCTAGCTGTTAATAGTAAAAACAGAGCATTTCCTTTTTGTAGAGTGCTTTGTAAATCTCAGAGCTTTTCTCTTAGGTGAATGGCAAAAGTTCAAAGATCTTTGCTGTCACAGGACACTATTCATTATCTGGTTCTTCCCCACCTCCCTGGTATCAACCCCCTTGCTCCTCCAGACATACTCTGTCCTAGCTACACAAAACAAAACTTATAGTATGTTCTTGAAAGTATTAAGCTATCTTATACTTCCATAATCTCACACATGCTGTCCCGTTTGCCTTGGCTGCCTCTCCTCTGCTTTATCCAAAGTTTCCAAGGCTTCCATTCTTCTTCTTCATCTTCAATTATTATAGTACCCTGGAGGTTGTTTTAAGAGACAGTGTCCCTAGATTCCATCCTAGGCCAGTTGTATCTGACATCTATATTTATAAAAACTTTCCTATTTGATTCTGGTGCCTGTGAGGGTTGAGTATCATTATTCACATCTCTGACTATCCCATTAATCCTTCAACTCTTCAAGGGGTTGGAGTACGTTATTCAATTTTGTATTCCCAGAACCTAGCACGATGTCAGACTCATTTATTAGTCCTTCTTTGTCTCAGAAACAGGGCTATTTGGACATGCCAAAGGATGCTGGAGTTTCACATTCTTCTCTTTTTTTTCAACGCTATTTGTAGTCATTTATTAAAAAATGAGGCAGCTTTATATGTACCCATAGACATGAAACATTCCTTGCCTCTGTTATCTATGTCCACCAGAATGCCATGTTACACATTATCCAAAATTTAGTGTCTTAACACAATAAATATGTATTTATCTTAATCATCTGTAGGTTGATGATTTAGGCTATGCAGTTCTCATTTTAGCTGGGCTTGCTTGCATATCAGTGGATCAGCTGGATGTTGGCCAAAGTGATCAGAGGGGAATCATTTTCCCTTCTATCACCAAATGTGCCATCATACCTGCATTGGTGCCCATACATTGTGCCTTCTCTTGGGTCACAGCAGGTGTGTTGTCCTGGTTCCTGCCTAAAGATCATCCCTCTATGAGGTTATCTATTCAATGACTTGACTCTGTCATTGTCCCCTCTCTTGCATCATCTATTTATCCTTCTTTGATATCATTCCTTTGAAAACATGCTGCATTGCTTTGCATCTAAACAAAATACATTCCTTTTAACCCACTGACCCATATCTCTTTCAGCAAAATTTCAGAGTTATCTATACCAACTTTCTTCACTTCCTCACCTGCCTTTCTTTCTTGAACCCTTTATGTCAAGTTGTTGTTCCCATAAATCCACTGATACTGCTTTTGCCAGTGTCCTCAGTGATTTCCATGTTGTCACATCAAATGTTTCCTTCTCTGTCCTCATCTTACTCAGCTTCTTGGAAGCAGTTGGCATAGTTCATTACTCCATCCTCCTTGAAATTCTTTCTTCACTTGGCTTCAGGGAAACCACCCTCCTTGTTTTCCACCTATCTCACTGGTAACTACTACACATCTTTGTGGGATGAACCTTCTTTATCTTACTGACCCTTAAATGTTGAAGTGTTCTCAGGCTCAGTCCTCAAATTTCTTCTCTTTTCTATTTTTTCTAGCTTTTATTATAGGTTCAGGGGTACACGTGCAGATTGGTATATAAGTAAACTGTGTGTCACAGGGGTTTGGTGTGCCCAGGTAATAAGCATAGTACATAATAGTTAGTTTTCCTGTCTTTTCCCTCCTCCTACCTTCCATGCTCAGGTAGGTCCTGGTATCTGTTGTTCCTTCTTTGTGTTCATGTGTACTCAGTGATTTGCTGCCTCTTATAAGTGAGAACATGCAGTATTTGATTTTATGTTCCTGCATTAGTTTGCTTAGAATAATGGCCTCTAGCTCTGTGCATGTTGTTACAAAGGACATGCTCTCATTCTTTTTTATGGCTGTGTAGTATTCCATAGTATATACATACCACATTTTCTTTATCCAGTCTCCTGTTGATGGACATGTAGGTTGATTCTATGTCTTTGCTACTGGGAATAGTATGGCCATGGACACACATGTGCATGCATCCTTATGGTAGAAGGATTTATATTATTTTGAGTGCATACCCGATAATGGGATTGCTTGGTTGAATGGTAATTCTGTTTTGGATTCTTTGAGAAATCACCCCAGTGCTTTCCACAATGGATGAACCAATTTACATTCCCACCAGAAGCATATAAGCATTCTCTTTTGTCTGTAATCATGGCAGCATCTGTTATTTTTTGACTTTTTAATAATGCCCATTCTGACTGGTGAAATGGTATTTCAATGTGGTTTTGAATTTCATTTCTTTAATGATTACTGATGTTGAACATTCTTTCATATGCTTGTTGCCACATGTATGTCTTCTTTTAAAAAGTGTCTGTTAATGTCCTTTGCCCACTTTTTAATGGTTTGGGGCTTTTTTTGGTGTCAATTTGATTACACTCCTTATAAAATCTGCATATTAGACCTTTTTCAGATGCATAGTTTGCAAATATTTTCTCCCATTCTGTAGGTTGTCTGCTTATTCTGTTGTCAGTTTGTTTTGCTCTGCAGAAGCTATTTAGTTTAACTAGGTCTTATTTGTCAATTTTTGTGTTGTAATTGCTTTTGGTGTCTTTGTCATAAAATCTTTTCCAGGTCCTACCTTCAGAATGGTATTTCCTAGGTTATCTTCCAGAGTCTTTATATTTTTAGCCTTTACACTTAAGTCTTTAATCCATCTGAAGTTGATTTTTGTATACGGTATAAGGAAGGGGTCCAGACTCCATCTTCTGCATATGGTTAGTCAGTCATTCCAGCACCATTTATTGAATAACAATTCCATTCACCATTGCTTGTTTTTTCCAACTTTATTGAAGATCAGATGGTTGTAGGTGTGTGACATTATTGAACTAGGAATAAATTGAATCCCTGAGCAGACCATTAAGAGTTGTAAAATTGAATCAGTAATAAAAAGCCTAACTGCACATCCTGCGCATGTACTCCGGAACTAAAATATACAGTACAATACAATACAATACAATACAATACAATACAATGCCTACCAAACAGAAAAATCCCAGGACCAGATAGATTCACAGCTGAATTCTACCAGATATATAAATAAGAACTGGTATTATTCCTTCTGAAACTATTCCAAAAAGCCAATAAAGAGGGATTCATTCCTAACTCATTCAATGAGGCCACCATCATCCTGATACCAAAACCTGATAGAAACAAAACAACAACAACAAAAATCTTCAGGCCAATTGTTGATGAGCATCAGTGCAAAAATCCTCAACAAATACTAGCAAACAAAATCCAGCAGCACATAAAAAAGACAATTCACCACAATCAAGTAGGCTTTATCCCTAGGATGCAAGTTTGGTTCAACATATGCAAATCAATAAATGTGATTCATCACATAAACAGAACTAAAAAGAAAACCTACATGATCATCTTGATAGATGCAGAAAAGGCTTTCGATAAAATTCAACATTCCTTCATGCTAAAAACCCTCAACAAACTAGGCACTGAAAGAACATTCTTCAAAATAAGAGACATCTATGACAAACCCATAGACAACATCATACTGAATGGGCAAAAGCTGGAAGTATTATTTTTGAAAACTGGAACAGGACAAGGATGCCACCTGTCACCACTCCTATTCAACATAGTACTGGAAGTCCTAGTCAGAGCAATCAGGCAAGAGAAAGAAATAAAAGGTGTCTAAACAGGAAGAAAGGAAGTCAAACTCTCTTTGTTTATAGAAAACATGATTCTACACCTAGAAAACCCTGTAGTCTCTGCCCCAAGGCTCTTAGATCTGATAAACATCTTCAGCAAAATTTCAGGATACAAAATCAATGTATGAAAATCAGCAGCATTTCTATATACCAATGACATCCAAGCTGAGGGCCAAATCAAGAATGTAATTGCATTTACAATAGTCACAAAAAAAAAGTTACCTAAGAATATAGCTAATCTGGGATGGGAAAGATCTCTACAACTAGAATTAAAAAACACTGCTCAAAGAAATCTGAGATAACACAAACGAAAGGAATTCTATGCTCATGGATAGGAAGAATCAATATTGTTAAAATGGCCATACTGCCCAAAGCAACCTACAAATTCAATTCTATGACTATCAAACAATGACAGTCTTCACAGAATTAGAAAAAAATAAAATTCATATGGAACTAAAAAAAAGCCCAGATAGCCAAGGCAATCCCAAGCAAAAAGAACAATACTGGAGACATATGTTACCTGACTTTTAAACTATACTATGAGAGTACAGTAACCAGAACAGCATGGCTCTGGTACAAAAATCACACTCTTTTAAACCAAGACTCCTCAGTACTACTGGATCTTCATGTAGAGCTATAATATGTGTCAGTGCTCCACATCTGTCAATGTTGGATGATATTTTCTGTTTCACCTATGCTGATCTGATTCACTGCAGTCTCTTATTCTGGTTTTCTAAAATGTAGTATTTCCATTTTAGTCTGCCCTCTGTCTAGGCCACATCACCCTTCTACACAACTGCTATCTGTAATTGATGATGGCTCCATTTTTCACTTAGCCTGAACATAGCCTCAGAATTCTTCTTAACCCAGAAATCCAAGAAGCCATTTCAAGTAAGTTAGAATAGGTATATGAATCAAAATCTATTTGTGATCCCTGACCTCAATCCTTGAATTGATGACATAAATTTGTGTTTGGCTCTTTTGGCTGGTCAATTTCCTCTACTATAGAACTTCCAATATTACCCGGCTTTCACACTACATTTATATAAATGAAACACAACTACCTGGTTCCCCATTTCAAGCCTTGGTTTAGCTTTCAACAAGGAAAAGGAAATGAGTGTTGATTGCATTTCATGAGGGCATCCTACACTCCAATGCCACATTTGAAGCTTACAGAAACAGGCTTGAGCAGGAAATGAAATCCAATTATATGTATTCTCATTTCACTGATATTCACAGATATCATTGTCCTGTTCAGATTAAGGCACTATGGTTGGGTGACTATCTCAGGCCTATACCTAGATATCTTTGGGCTATGAAAATGGTTGGGCTTGACTCTTACAGTTCAGCATCACCATAACGCAAAGAGGCCCTGTATAGATGGCTGACTCAAAGGCATGCAAGACAAGTAAAGCAGAACTGTACTCAAACTGTGGCTTGGAGGTGAGCCCAGTTACACCCATTACTTTCTAATTTTTAATATGCTATTATAGTAATGTGAATTTGGATAAGCAAACCCAGATCTTTGTACCCCTTGTTCCCAGTTTGTAGAATGAAGCTATTGAGCCAGAGGATTCTAAAGTCCATTCTGGCCCTAAAACTGATTCTGAAACATTTGTGGAATGACAAGAAGGCAGAGATTAATGTTTCTGTCATATAAGTGAGTGATCTGGGGCTTTTTGATTTCAAAGATATTGACAAGAATTATTCAGCTAATAAGTCGTGAGGTCAGGATTAAACCGAGAACTTCTGACCAGAATACCACAAAATGTTTTATCAGACCACATGGATTCTAGTTAAATTTTAGTTTTCAGGTTAGAAAAGGAAGGTGAGGAAATTTATCAATCTTAGAAAATTTGGGTTTGGAGAATAATGTAGTAGGAGAATTGACTGAAAGTTCATTTTAAAATCCCTGAAAAGCTTTAGGGCAACCTGGAAGAGGACCAAGTTCAGTGGTGACTTCAAACACAACATACTACTTTTGCCTGTTTTTAACATTTATGTAAATAGAATATAGTTGATTTAACTCAATGTTATGTTTATGAGTTTCACCTATGTTGTTTTTTGTTGCAAATTTCATTCTCATTTTCTATAAATCCTATTGTATAAATAAAATTAATTGCTTTGTGGATGACATATATTTGTCTTTCTTTCAATTATTTGGCTTTTAATAATGGTGATGAGATATATACATTTTTATGCATGTCTTTTGGTTTATTCATACATTTCTGTTGAATATAGTCCTAGAATTTTGTTGAGCTTTTAGTGCATTCTGACATATCCAATTTTTTAGAGTCATTCTAAATATTGACATAACTACTCCAGTTTCAGTTAAACCACATCCTTGCTGACATGTAGTATTGTTAGACTATTTAATTCTTAATTTTAAAACACTACAAATAAGCCTTATTTTCATATTCTAAGAAATGAAGATGCTCTAGCATATTTTATTTAGAAGCTGTATTATTTTAACTGTCTCATTTTTCTCTCCAGTTGATCTGGAGGAGTGAGGGTAAATATTTATTTGATGCACATACAATTGACCCATCTCTGTATTGTAGAGACTATCATATTGCCACTGTGCTGCATTGTTATTTTTGTCATATATTGGTGCACTTTTATAGGCATATTTCTGGACTCTCTCTTTTGTTACATGATATGTTTTGGCTGTGTCCCCACCCAAAACTCATCTTGTATTGTAACTCCCACAATTCCTGTGTGTTGTGGGAGGAACCTGGTGGGAAGTAATTGAATCATGAGGTCAGGTCTTTCCCATCCTGTTCTCATGCTAGTGAATAAGTCTCACAAGATCTGATGGTTTCAAAAATGGAAGTCTCCCTGCACAAGCTCTCTTTTTTTGCCTGCTGCCATCCATGTAAGACATGACTTGCCCCTCCTTGCCTTCTGCTATGATTGTGAGGCTTCCACAGCCACATGGAACTGTAAGTCTAATTAAACCTCTTTCTTGGTAAACTGCCCAGTCTCAGGTATGTCTTTATCAGAAGTGTGAAAATGGACTAATACACTACATTTGTCTGTCTGCCTTTGTACTATCTGAAATACTGTAGCATTATGAAAATTCAATATCCAATAGAGTAAGTCCTCCAGTTTTAGTCCTTTGTATGTTTGCATGTATCTTATCCACTTATTTATTTCCACCATAAAAACTGAGTTCGGGATTACATTAAATATATAAACCTATGAAGTAAAAATTAAAATCTTTACAAGAGTTATAATTGAAGAGCATGGCAAATCACAATTAACTTAGATCTTCTTTAATTTCTCTTAATCATGCATGTTTTTAGTGTTCTACATAAGTCTTGCACATAATTCACAGATTTATTCCTAGATTTTTGATACTATTATACATATAATAATATGTATCTTTAAAATACTCATGTTCTATATTTGTTGTTAGTATTTAAAAATACAGTTGATTTTTAAAAATATTGCCCTTTTGTCCAAACACCTCATCAAATGTACTTTTTATTTGTAATAGTTTTACTCTGTACATTCTTTTGAATTTTCTATGTATATAATAATATCATCTGTGAATAGGACAGTTTTATTTCATCAGGTCCTTTTAAATAATATTTACTAGAAGTGACTGTAAACAAGCATTTTATCTCCTCACAATTTCAGAAGGAAAGTGATCTTTATTTCACCATTCAGAATGAAGTTTTTTTTTTTTATATTTTGTTAATAACATGCTTCTATTCTCAGTTTTAGAGAGTGCATCATGAATGATTGTTGGTTTTATTAAATGATTTTTTCTGTGTCTATTGAGATTATTATATGTTTTTCTGCTTTAGTTGTTCGTATGGTGAGTTGCTTGATTTTGAATCTCCCATGTTATGATATCACTGTATTTGATTTTTCTCTTCTTCCTCCCTTCTGTCTTCTTTCCTTTTCTCTTCCTTCTTTCAGAAGTTTGGCACATAATTTCATTAGAGAAGAAGTCTATACTTTTCATTTAACGTCCCTATCTTTTGTTATCAGGATTAGGCAGACTTCATAAGAAAAGTTGGTGTGTGAAAATATCAATGTATTTTTTAAGATACATTGAATCATAAGGCATATTCAATGTGTAAAAATATTACAATATATTAATAAAAGCAGAGGTATTTTAAAGAACATTAGAGGCATACTTTTTAAAGGGTCATGGCATTTGCTCAGGGAGTATACAATGAAGTTAGTCTGTAATCTGAGAAGGGCTACCTGGAATCCAGGTATGTTCAGCATGGAGGCTCCATCTTCCCTTTTCTTTGTCACCACGTGTACAGTAAAGAAACAGGCAACATGGCACTGGCCAGGCAGAGAACCCATCTGCATAATCAAATGTTAGGGTGGGGTGGCCAAATTCTTTGGATGCTATGCAAATGGCACACCTGGTTAGACCAATCTTTTGTGCCCTAGGTAAATCTGACATCGTCCCCTCAAGCTCATCTATAAAACCTTCTGCATTTCACTGTGGAAGCAGTGACCCGTTTTCCCCGGGACCCTTCTCTGCTCAGAGAGCTCTTTCTTTCTTTCTCCTATTAAACTTCTGCTCTTAACCTCACTCTGGTGTGTCTGTGTCCTAGTTTTCCATGGCTGTGAGACAACGAACCTCGGGTATTACCCCAGACAGTGACGACGCTTCAATAGTAAGTTCTTGTGAGATCTGGTTGTTTAAAAGTGTATAGCATCCCCTCTCTCTCTTGCTCCTGCCATTGGAGATGCTTGCTCCCCCTTTGCCTTCTGCCATGATTGGAAGCTTCCCGAAGTTCTCCTCAGAAACAGAAGCAGCTGTGCTTCCTTCACAGCCTGCAGAACTGTGAGTCAATTAAACTTTTCTTTATAAATTACCCAGTCTCAGGTAGTTCTTTATAGCAATGTGAGAACAGACTAAAAAAAGCAACCGGCTATTGTTTTCAAGGCGTGTTGCAATATTGAGTGCACAGTGTCATTCTGTACTGTAGGCAGTTGGGGCTTGAACAGCAGCTGTGACATTGTTGGAAAAGAGGTGATGCTCTTGGTCCTGTGCATACCATTCATCTTCATGTTAAGTTGGCTCATGAGGCCATTATGTGAGCCCTGAGGCAGTTAAGATGAAAGACTGGCTGATACCCATGGGACATGTCATCATGTCAAACTGGCTGTTGAGAAATTCCTGAGTTCGTTTAGGTGATTAATATGAAACACAAAATTTTGCATGCTGTGTGCCTACTCCAAAATTCTCAGTCACATACTTCTTCTAAAGGCTTTCTCATCCTTCATTTTTCAGTATTATTACTCCTGGAACACTAGTAGGCTAGTTGCCTTTTCCCAAAAGTCATTGCACATTCTAACCTCAGACCAAGCTCCCTCCAAAGGAAGTGGGTAGTCAACTGTGTTGTTCATACCCCTGACTACAAGAAGGATTTCCCAGTGCTATAATCCTCACTAAATGGGGCTGTAATGTAGATGTCAATTCCCAGCAAATGAAGTGGGTAGTCAACTGTGTTGTTCATACCCCTGACTACAAGAAGGATTTCCCAATGCTACAATCCTTACTAAATGGGGCTGTAATGTAGATGTCAATTCCCAGCAATTGATAAGCATTACTTAAATACATTTTTGAATGATGCCCAAGTCAGCATCCATCAGTTGGCCATAGGGAATCCCCATTCTATGGTGCAATTGGTGTGCTTTAAGCAAGAAGTATCAGTGCATCAGAGGTAGATGCCATAGACCACCTATTTCTGTAATTTAATTATATCATCAGTATATACTCAAGCCTGATCCTGAATGTATGACTTCTCTACATAATGGATTTTTGCTGTGCCCACAAATATTATCTGATAAAATGGATCTGATAGCCCTAACATCAGAATAGGCTTCTCAGGCCATGTATTCATTTGGCATTCCATATTCAAATACTCAGTCTCAGTTAGATTCAAGTAGCATGCCAAGGTTATTTTTTCAAACCAAAAGTAATCTTGTGATGTGGAGGGCGTAATTTTACTCCAGAAACCAAGAGATCTGTACTCTATTATCTTCTATTGGGGTTTGACAAGATAAGGATCCTTATGTGTCACTCTAGCACAGTATTTCTCAACTGGGGGCTATTTTATCTCCCAGGAGGAAGTTGTCGCTATCTAGAGATGTTTTTGATTGTCATAACTTGAATGGGGATTGCTACTGGCATCCAGTGGGTAGAAACCAGAGAAGCTGCTAAACATCCTACCATACACTGGATACTTCTTTTTCCACAACAACAAAAAATAATCAAGCTCAAAATGTGAATAGTACTAAGGTTGAGAAACTGGTCTAGCACTATTGAATCTAATGCATTCTATGATTTGAGGTTGGACAGATTATACTGTATCCTAAACATGCTGCAAATATTTCCTTTGTTCTTGACCATACTTGAAACTTGAAGGATTCTTCATTCAATACATGGATTGGAGCAGTTTTCTAAGTATGATGAATGCTGTCTCCAAAATGCCCTGCCCTCCTTCAAAAAGCTAATAATGTGCTGTGAGAGTTGTGAAGTGTAACAGTTGCATTGACCTCAGAGGGAATATCTCTGTATCTTCTGGACCATATATGACCCTTGAAAACTTTACCACATTCATTCTCTACTGATTGGGCCAAATTCTCATTCTGTGAAGAACTTCAAGATGAGTAAGGTTCCCATAGAACTACTTTATGACAAAGAGAAGAAAATTACATTGCCTTGGACCAAGAGAGTAAAAGACGGAAGTGTATTGTTGTCTTTATTGTGTAATGGTGAACAATTTTTGAGTCTTCCTGATGATGGATAACAAGAAAAACCATCATTTACTAAGTTACTATAAATTATGCAACATAAATTGTGTTAATCTATTACAGTAAAGACTAGGCCACATTTTGAATAGCGTCTGAAATTGGAGCCAACACTTGGTTATGTTTATAGTATTTCACTATCATTTTCTACAATTCATCTTCTTTTTTGCAGAGACTAGAGAGATGAATTAAATATGAGTATAGTAAGTCTCTTGTATTTGTTAAATTTTAGTGATCCTAATCTTCAGTTTTTCCTGAATTGCTCTGTTTCCTTTATTTTCTTGGCACAGGAGAAATAGGGCATGTTGAGGGCTTTCCACGTGACTCTTTTATGATGGCCCTTACTCCACAAATCAGAAAAGCAGTATAAGTTCCTGCCAGGTGTTACGTATATCAATCCTAATTTTACATGTAAGAAACCTGAAGATAACCACAAGGTGGGTTCACATGAATTGGATATAATATGAGAGACTGGGTTCAAAATTCCATGCTACATGCAGGGCCAAGAATTAGGTGAGGCAAGCAAAACACTTAGGGAACAAAATCTGAGGAGAAAATTATTTTCAGGGCTGTGCAAGTACAAACCCTGCACTTGCATAACACTGAGAGTGAGTGCTTTCTTAACATTTGTTTCCTATGCATCTCATTCACCTTACCCTGGTCTCAGTCCTAATCACCTGACCTTTATAAGTCCCACTGTAAACCTAAGAGGTTATATCTCACAGTATCTCATAGTTTAAAACATCTCTAATGCACAATCACCTGGGAAACTGAAGAATTTGAGAAAAGGAATACTTATTGCATATACTTGTGGTCTTTTTCAAAAGCAACCATCCTCCACTTTGATCAATGGGTTCTGGCTTCATGAACTGACTTCAACCTAAAAACAAGAAACCCTACATTTTTTTTGTTGTCACGGCTGATCTAAGTCTTTTGCTTCTGCTTCCTCTTCCTCTCCCTCTCACTCTCCCTATACATAGTGATTAGTACCCTCCTTGGCTGCCCCTAGATCTCGGTTCTATAAGCACCATAAATTAGGTATTTTCTGCAGTTTCAGGATATGAGTCTTCTTTAAATCTGATATAGAGACTGTAGCTTTGAAAGCATGCCTTAAATTGCAATTAACTGCTAGAATCTACGTTCTCCAGTTCCATTCTCCTGTTCTATACTGCTGTAAAAATAAGACATCTTCCTCCTAAATTCTTATAATTGTCATTGCCCTTATACTGACTAAATATCTTAGCTACTTGATCCCCCAATGCCTGCTGTCCCAGACTAATTTAGGATCAAGAAGTAAAATAGTCATCATGGGGATATATATTGACAAGTTTATCTGAATTAAAAATTGAGTAATTAAAAAAGTTAAAAGTAGATACATAATGACATTCTTTCTGACATAAAATATGTCTTATTTGCCTAATTGTTTTTGATAATTAATTTATATGCAGGCATTTCCCATGAACCAAATGTTCAGCTCCAACATTTTCAAAAATATATTTCAAGCACAAGAAAACATAAAAGCTCTTAATCCAAAATGTAATATTTTTAAAAAGCATTAAAATTAACATTATTTTATTTTTTCCCAGTAATCTAAGTCTATCAAATTAAGCCAGATGTCTGTAAATTAAAAGTTGCCAGAAAAAACATAATAGACATGTATTAGTCTTGGTATATTTTTTTGATAAACATCTCAGATGTGTATTGTTGTTCTATTGTGTTGTGGTTCTTTGTTTCTTATAAAATTCAAGTAGGACCCAACTTCATGACCAGGGTGAGGTAAACGAGACACTTTGAGAGAAAATCTTAAGAAGGCATTCAATTTCAGAGCCATGCAAGTGCCCACCCTGCTCTTGCATGACCCCAAAAGAGTGCCTCCTTGCTTGTCTCCCCCTAGCCCTGACCACAGTATGACACAATTAAAATGCTAACTGATAGGTCATTAAAGACACCTTTTGATCTTATATCAGTTTGTAATTTTTGTTGTATAACTCAGAAGAGGTTCAAAGGAATGACTACCATTGCTCAATTTCTATCTTTAGGAATAGACTTCTTCTGGCATATATGTATATCCATTTTATGCTGACTTTCCATATGTGTGTGTGTGTGTGTGTGTGTGTGTGTGTGTGTGTGTATACTTCATATAAATTGAGTATATATAGTATATATAATTTATGTATATAAATTGAAAAGTAGGCATAAAGTGAATGTTCAATCCTGTCTTATTCTAGTAATAAATGATAATCATCCAAAGATAAAAAGACATACTTTTATGTAATTGTCTGTATTAGTTTCTTATAGCTGCTGTAACAAATTACTGCAAGCTTCTTTGCTTAAAACAGCAGAAACTCAACATCTTACCGTTCTGCAGGTTAGGTGTCTAAATGAGTCTTACAAGGCTAAAATCCAGGTATCTGCAAGGCTGTGTTCCTTCTGAACGCCCCAGAGGTGAATTCCTTTCCTTGCCTTTTCCAGCTCCCAGAGATCACCTGCATTCCTTGGCTCATCTCAATCTTCAAAGTGCATCGTTCCAATACCTGCTGTGTCATCACAGCTTCTTTTTTTTTGCCTCTGACCTTTTTGTCTCCTCTTATAAGGACTCTTGTGATTATGTTGGATCCTCCCAGATAATCCAGGATCATGGCTCCATCTCAAGATCTTTAATTGCATCTGAAAAGTCCTTTTACCATGTAAAGTAACATAATTACAGATTATGGGGATTAGAACATGAACATTTGCGAATGGGTTATTATGCTGTCTACCATAACCCCCTTCCACCTCATTGGAATGAATTTTAAATAAAAATTTAATATTTATATTAAAAATTCCTTATTAATGTTAATATTTTTATGAAATCCATTTTTTACTAATAAATGTTGATGTTTTAATCCAAGGGCATGGATTTAACATGATTTCTATGATTATAGAAAATTCAAAAAATATAGTGTGCAGCTATATGTTTTCATTACAAAATGTATGATCAAACGACAATATAACAATATTTTGTATAGAAAAATATACTACAGAAGGGCAAAATTCATTTAGAAAGTGAAAAAAGTATATGTATTCAAAAGGAAATGAAATGATGCAATTTTCTAAATGTTACAGAAGACCTATTTCATGTAATATATAAATGGATAAAGACGTGTCAGAGAATCAGGATTTAAATTCCTTTGGCTATATTAAAAACACAAAGAAACTATTATTTAAAAAAGTAAATATTTACAATATGCTAGGAATTATGTAATTTATAGTTATTTGATCTTATGATAGAAATGTTTGGTCATAATATAAAACTGTATGATAGGTTACACAGTTTTCAAAATTATTTTGTAAGATAAATGAGCAAAAATTAGTAACCTCCAGCTGTAGGCTGTAATTATCATAGTGAAATATTGTTCCAGGTTTGGAGAATGCCGATCAGTACCAAAAATTGCTGCAAACAGAACTTGATGCATAATCAGTATGTAATCTATTTTCAGTCCCAGTCTACCTGCCTGAGTCTTCATTTATAAATGGTAGTAATAGCACCACCTTTGTTCTCAGGGTTGTTGTCAATAACCAGTGAGATTTGTCTAATTTTTTTCATAAACATATAGTATAAGCTGCAGTTATTAATGTTGCTTAATTTTATGACAGCAATAACCAGTAACAGGGCTTTTCCTTCACCCTGTGTTTTGGAGACAAATCTGTTATGAACCTGCTTATGAGGAGATCAAAAGATCAAGTAGGAAACCCAACAAATGCTCTTCTTCTCACTCATTAAATTGCCCCTAAGGGGAGACTTCAAAGGGAATGACTAGTGACTGTTTACTGACTTGCAATAGTTCAGGTCTTTGGAGATTTTTCTTTTACACAAAATCTTTCAAAGGGGACTTTTAAAGGTTACATTGAAATATGTCATTCCTACTCCTCAATCTTAATGCCTCTGACCTCAGAAGGACAGTAATAATAGCTTTGTGAAGGGGAATTTGCTACTCACTAGAGATATTGGCAATAATTACTTGGTGGGAAAAGCTAATGATTTTCTCACTTATAGGAAGACTGGCGCTTCCACTGGTTGTTGTTCCTTTGGTAAATTGAATGGCTTTTCTTATGGTAATGTAGAGAACGAATGAACAGCACATTAAGGAGCTGTCTGAATAGGGAAATGTACTGACATTTCACCATTATCTGAATTATGTGTTAAGAGTGGCTTAGTCAAATTAAAATAAATGACAGGTCAAAGCAAAAATCAAAAGCTCTTTCTTATTACTCAGAATACATATTAAGTATTCTCTAATTCTAAGAGTCCAAAATATATTAGACAATTTAGTTTACAGGGACAAGTTATCATTATGGGGTTTGGGTAGGAGACCTGGAGAAATTTGAAGTTCTAACTCTCCATTCTAACCAAGCTTTGACAAGCCAACTCTTACCCTTCACTTTGCTACTTTATATCATTCCCACGTTTTGGTTAACTTTTTACATAGTACAGCTTTATAGTGGAAATGGCTGAAACTGGAGTTCCTGAGAATCTAATCCCTTTTCTACCTTTAATTTACTCCTTGACATGTGGTAAATCACCTTATTTCTCTGCTTCTCATTTATAAATTTCTGATGGTTGTGTTAGATCCATTCTTTTTTTATAAAAAGCTACACAAATAATGATCATGGTGTTGCAGAAACCACTCCCTTGGGCTGGGCTTGAGACTCAGAAAAGCCCCAGCTTTCCTGATTTTATAAGAAGGAAACCTCTTTTATGAACAGAACACTAACTTTACTATTTGCTTTTCCACTCCAGAAAGCTATTAATTGGTGACATGGAGATTATTATAAGGCTAACCTTGAATGTGCTTTAATTAATTTTAAAAATATATGTTTTGATTGTGAAATGGTAGATGAAGGTGATAGACATCCAATGAGGAGAATAATGATCACAGAGAGAATGTGACTTTCCAAATGACATAGCATCTTTGCAAATCATCTTGTGAAAAAAAAAATCCTCAAAGTCAAAGGAAGCTGGGAAGTTCTTCTAGGTGGCTAAGGGTTTGTTGAGCTGACACTGGATGAGTTAGAAGATGAAAGAAGCTAAAACTGACCCTTATAAAGGAAAGAGTAACGTGAAAATCTCTGGCCATTTTCAGAAACTGATCTTCAGAAAACTTGCAACATATACAACCTCTTTTGAAAACAGAAAGTCACAGGCCAATAGCTATATAAATTCCACATTAAAAGAAGGCTATGCAGATGAAAGTCTGATTGCCAAATGGAACAGAGAAGGTTATGTGGACCTGTGCTGCCTATGATACATTCAAGATGCCAACTCTGGAACTCAGTTCATTTGCTGGGCTTGAAGCTGCATGTGGGAGTGATCATCAAGGGCCTTCAGTGTGGCTGCAGGGGTAGCTGTGGCTGAGGCTGCCCTGAGCCCAATTCCCATCCTGCCCTAGACCTCGGACTTTAATGATGCTTTTTCACTTGCACCTGCCACCCCATTTCCTGGTAGGTTCTTCTCTGTATAGCAGGAACCTAAGTCAGAGTTAAAGCATAGTCTCTATAGTTGATGGCTTTGGTTTTCATCAAGTGCAATTACTTGTAATTTTAAAAAATAAATCCCTTAAACCTCAAAAAAAGTAATTTGGATACACTTGTACTTTTCCTGTAATATGGCTGTTAGAGTAAGACATGTTTCCAAACTCATTCTAAGAACTATATGGTTGGCTTCAACTTTTACCAACAGTCTCACCTAAACTTATTTCTTTTCCTATTACGTCTGAGGAAAAGGTTAACATCTACTTGTCAGACAAGTAGCAGTTTACAACAACTCCTCTGGAGGACAAAAAAAAAATGCCTTAAATTGTCAGTTCCAAGAACCTCACTGGACTATACTTTTTCAAAGGATGGAGACTTAGGAAGAATGTAAATAAGTCTGTATCTTCTTTTGCCCAAGAGCTTTCTAAAGAAAACTCAGCTTTAGGTTTTTGTTTCTCTCGTGTCTCTTTCCTTCTTTGGAAGAAATCCTTGGATAAAGATTCTGACATCCTTCTCTCTTTCTCTTCTGCTCTTCTTTGTTCCCTCTGGATTTTCCCCACAAAGCCTGGAGCCCAGAAGCTTTGGATGCTGCCCCTTCTATTACAAAGTTGCGTGGCATAAAGCCTATATCATCTCTGCTCTAGGCATTTGTAAACTCTCTTATATTATTTTGCTTGTCTCTTCTCCCTGGCTACAGGTTCTGCTTGGACCACTTTTTCCTTTCATCAGAATTTTATGACAGAGCGGCTTAGAATTCAGGCATGAGTTTATAGAGACAGAAACAAAGGGGGTTCAATCTGTTTGGCTTCAAGGTTTCAGGCTCATCTTTAGCCAAGCAAAAAATTTTACATAAGGACAACTCCAGCCAAACAGGTTACTGTGCTGAGCTTTTGAATCAAAGCCTCGTAGTAATCAAATGACAGCATTTACCTGTGTTTTACCCAAGTCACATCTTTGCCCTTGCTGTGATTCTAGTTGTCAAATTAGATAATAAATAACTTGAACATGATTTTAGACTGTCATGAAGGAACTAGTAGAGGAAGAGAGGATACAAAATCAGAAAATAGAAGGAATGATAATGAAGCCAGGTCCCTTTATTTTTCTTGTCCATTAATTTTCCTTGAGGTGTAATGAAGAGAGTTAGTGTTAAGTGAACAGCCAAGAACATAATTGGGAGATTCAGAATTCAATGCTCAACAGTCTTTCCCTAAGCACATTTTATTCCCAATGCTGTGTGATATCAATTCTACTTTTGCTCCAGGTTTAATTCCATCCCACAAAGAGGAATTCAGTTTCATCAGTATTTCCCATATTTTCTGATTCTTCATTCTCTTGTCCTCTACTAACTTCTTCCCTTCATCCTATAAACATGTTCAAATTACTCATTATCTTAAAATGGCAGTGACAAGGATAAAGATGTGAGTTCAGTAATACTGGAATATGTATTCGGCTAAAGTGACTCATATGGACATGACAGTTCAGGCTGCGTGGCAACTTGGGAAATCAACAGAAAGAAGTGAGGAATAAGTCATGGATATTCAGAAAACTGAATGTGTAAATTAATGGCATGCATTTGAATCTTCTTTGTAAGCAGAGCCAAGTACATGCTGTTCATAGTGGTTTTGGAATTTTGGTATCCAAAAGTACAGAGTCAAGATGGGCCCAAACTCCAGAGAGCTATGGGTGCTCTTGATGATGAGGTTTAGTTATGTGGGGGCTTGGTAGGAGCAGAAACCACAGTTATTCTGCAGTGGGAAGATGTTGAGGAGCTTATGGAATATGAAGTGATCATTAAGGAGGTGGCAGCACTTGAAGTATTCTGCGAATTCTCTGTGTAAACTCTGAAGTAGGAGAGGTAAACCAAAGCTTAGGGGACTTTATATAGGCTCATCTAAAAGTAGGACCCAGCTAGGAGCCCCAGTCCAAGATCAAAGTGTTAGGGCCAGCTCTGAAAGTAGAATATCTCCTAGAATATGGCTATAAATCTTTTTCTGAAGGAGAAATATGGCAAGGTAACTAGATTAGCCTTTATTAACACAACTGTACTAAAACAACTATTTGCCTCACAGAATTTTGAATCAGTATACTAAAAGGTGAGACTTGAACATAATATGTGCATTGTTTTAATTTTTTTTTTTAATTACTTGACTTCAAATTTTACAAGGCTATAGTAACCTAAACAGCATAGTACTGGCATAAAAATACACACACAAATGAATGGAACAGTATAGAGAACCTGGAAATAAAGCCACATACCTAAAGTCAACTGACCTTCAACAAAGTTGACAAAGACAAAAACATATACTGGGGGAACGGACACCCTATAAATAGTGCTAGGGAAATTGGATAGTCATATGCAGAAGAATAAAACTGGGTCCCTATCACTAACCATATATAAGTACTAACTCATGATGGATTAAAGACTTAAATATAAGACTGGAAACTATTAAAAAATACTAGAATACGTGCTTCGAAATGTGATTCATCACATAAACAGAACTAAAGGCAAAAAAACGATTACCTCAATAGATTCAGAAAATGCTTTTGATAAAATTCAACATCCCTACATGTTAAAAACTCTCAATAAACTAGGTATTGAAAGAACATGCCTCAAAATAGTAAGAGCCATCAATGACAAACTTACAGCCAACACCATACTGAATGGACAAAAGCTGGAAGCATTCCCCTTAAAAACTGGCACAAGACAAGTTTGCCCTTTCTCACTACTTCTATTCAACATAATATTGGAAGTCCTGGCCAGAGCAATCAAGCAAGAGAAAGAAATAAAAGGCATCCCAATAAGAAGAGAGGAAGTCAAACTATCCCTGTTTGTAGACAACATACTTCAATATCTAGAAAACCTCATAGTCTTGGACCAAACACTCTTTCAGCTGATAAACAACTTCAGTAAAGATTCAGGACAAAAAATTGATGTACTAAAATTATTAGCATTTTTATACGCCAACAACAGCCAACCTGAGAGCTAAATCAGGAACACAATCCCATTCGCAATTGCCATAAAAAGAATAAAATACCTAGAAATAGAGCTAATCAACGAGGTGAAAAATCACTATAATGAGAATTACAAAACACTGATCAAGGAAATAAGAGATTACAGAAACAAATTACAGAAATAGATTACAGAAACATGAAAAACATTCCATGCTTATGGATAGGTAGATTCAATATCATTAAAATAACCATATTGCCCAAAGCAACTTGCAGATTCAATGCTATGCCTATCAAACTACCAATGACATTCTTCACAGAACTAGAACTATTTTAAAATTCATATAGAACAAAAAAGAACCCGAATAAACAAGGCAATCCTAAGCAAAAAGAACAAAGCTGAAGGCATCACATTACCTGACTTCAAACTATACTATGGGGCTACAGTAACCAAAACAGCATGGTACTGGTACAAAAACAGATACATAGACCAATGGAATAGAATAGACAGCCCAGAAGTAAGGTCATATACCTACAACCATCTGATCTTTGACAAAGATGACAAAAACAAGCAATGGGAAAAGGACTCCCTATTCAATAAATGGTGCAGGGATAACTGGTTAGCCATATGAAAAAAATTCAAACTGAACCCCTATCTTACACCAGTACAAAAATCAAGTCAATATGGATTAAAGACTTCAACGTAAAACCCCAAACTTTAAAAACCCTGGAAGATGACCTAGGCAATACCATTCTGGATATAAAAACAGGAAAAAACTTCATGATGAAGAGTCTGAAAGCAATCGCAACAAAAGCAAAAACTGACAAGTGGGATCGAATTAAACTAAAGAGCTTCTGTACAGCAAAAGAAACTATCAACAGAGTATACAGACAACCTACAGAATAGGAGAAAATATTTGCAAACTATGCATCTGACGAAAGCCTAATATCTGACATCTATAAATAACTTAAAAAAATTTACAAAAAAAACA
This sequence comes from Pongo abelii, assembly GCF_028885655.2. Classification (NCBI taxonomy): domain Eukaryota; kingdom Metazoa; phylum Chordata; class Mammalia; order Primates; family Hominidae; genus Pongo; species Pongo abelii. The sequence goes on along the minus strand of NC_072004.2, from coordinate 63,547,043 downwards.
AACAACTCCATTAAAAGTTGGGCATAGGATGTGAACAGACACTTTTCCAGAGAAGGCATTCATGTGGCCAAGAAACATGAAAAAAAGCTCAATATCACTGATCATTAGAGAAATGGAAATCAAAACCACTGTGAGATACCATCTTACATCAATCAGGGTAGCTACTATTGAAAAGTCAAGAAATAACCGATGCTGCTGAGGTTGTGGAAAATGGGAACACTTGCACACTGTTTATGGCAGTATAAATTAGTTCATCCATTGTGGAAAGCAGTGCGACAATTCCTCAAAGACCTAAAACAAATAAACAAACAAAAGCAATCCCATTACTGGGTATATACCCAAAGAAATATAAATTGTTCTACAATAAAGACACATGCGTGTGAATGTTCATTGCAGCACTATTCACAATAGCAAAGACATGAAATCAAACTATATGCCCATCAATGATAGACTGGATAAAGAAAATGTGGTACATATACATCATGGAATACTATGCAGCCATAAAAAAGAATGAGATCATGTCTTTTGCAGGGACATGGATGGAGCAGGAGGCCATTATCCTTAGCAAACTAACCCAGAAACAGAAAATCAAATACTTCATGTTCTCACTTGTAACTGGGAGCTAAATGATGAGAACTCATGGGCACCAAGAGGGGAACAACACATATGGGGGCCTACCTGAGAATAGAGGGTGGAAGTAGAGAAAGGATTAGGAAAAATAACTATTGGGTACTAGACTTAGTACCTGGGTGATGAAATCGTCTGTACACAAATTCCCACAACATGAATTTGCCTTAACTATGGGGTACTAAGCTTATCACCTGGGTGATGAAATAATCTGTACAACAAAACCCCACAACATGAGTTTGCCTATACAACAAACCTGCACATGTACCCCTGAACCTAAAGTAACAGTTCAAATTTCAAAAAAAGATTCTAAATGAATAGCCTACGAACAAAAAAAAATATCCAGGACCAGACAAATTCACAGCCATATTCTACCAGAGGTACAAAGAGGAGCTGGTACCATTCCTTCTGAAACTATTCCAATCAATAGAAAAAGAGGGAATCTTCCCTAACTCATTTTATGAGGCCAGCATCATCCTGATACCAAAGCCTGGCAGAGACACAACAAAAAAAGATAATTTCAGACCAATATCCCTGATGAACACTGATGTGAAAATCCTCAATAAAATACTGGCAAACCAAATCCAGCAGCACATCAAAAAGCTTATCCACCAAGGTCAAGTTGGCTTCATCCCTGGGATGCAAGGCTGGTTCAACATATGCAAATCAATAAATGTAATCCATCACATAAACAGAACCAATGACAAAAACCACATGATTATCTCATAGATGCAGAAAAAGCCTTTGAAAAAATTCAACAGCCCTTCATGCTAAAAACTCTCAATAAGTTAGGTATTGATGGAACGTATCTCAAAATAATAAGAGCTATTTATGACAAACTCACAGCCAATATCATACTGAATGGGCAAAAACTGGGAGCATTCCCTTTGAAAACTGGCACAAGAGAGGGATGCCCTGTCTCACCACTCCTATTCAACATAGTGTTGGAAGTTCTGACCAGGGCAATCAGGCAAGAGAAAGAAACAAAGGATATTCAATTAGGAAAAGAGGAAGTCAAATTGTCCCTGTTTGCAGATGACATGATTGTATCCTTTAGAAAACCCCACAGTCTCAGCCTGAAATCCCCTTAAGCTGATAAGCAACTTCAGCAAAGTCTCAGAATACAAAATCAATGTGCAAAAATCACAAGCATTCCTATACACCAATAACAGACAAATAGAGAGCCAAATCATGAGTGAACTCCCATTCACAATTGCTACAAAGAGAATCAAATACCTAGGAATCCAACTTACAAGGGATGTGAAGGACCTCTTCAAGGAGAACTACAAACCACTGCCCAACGAAATAAAAGAGGACACAAACAAATGGAAGAACATTCCATGCTCGTGGATAGGAAGAATGAATATCGTGAAAATGGCCGTACTGCCCAAGGTAATTTATAGATTCAATGCCATCCCCATCAAGCTACCAATGACTTTCTTCACAGAATTGGAAAAAACTACTTCAAAGTTCATATGGAACCAAAAAAGAGCCTGCATTGCCAAGACAATCCTAAGCAAAAAGAACAAAGCTGGAGGCATCACGCTACCTGACTTCAAACTATACTACAAGGCTATAGTAACCAAAACATCATGGTACTGGTACCAAAACAGATATATAGACCAATGGAACTGAACAGAGGCCTCAGAAATAACACAACACATTTACAACTATCTGATATTTGACAAACCTGACAAAAACAAGAAATGGGGAAAGGATTCCCTATTTAATAAATGGTGCTGGGAAAACTGGCTAGCCATGTGTAGAAAGCTGAAACTGAATCCCTTCCTTACACCTTATACAAAAATTAATTCAAGATGGATTAAAGACTTAAATGTTAGACCTAAAACCATAAAAACCCTAGAAGAAAACCTAGGCAATAGCATTCAGGACATAGGCAAGGGCAAGGACTTCATGACTAAAACACCAAAAGCAATGGCCACAAAAGCCAAAACAGACAAATGGGATCTAATTAAACTAAAGAGCTTCTGCACAGCAAAAGAAACTACCATCAGAGTGAACAGGCAACCTACAGAATGGGAGAAAATTTTTGCAATCTACCCATCTGACAAAGGGCTAATATCCAGAATGTACAAAGAACTTAAACAAATTTACAAGAAAAAAATCTAATAACCCCATCAAAAAGTGGGCAAAGGATATGAACAGACACTTCTCCAAAGAAGACATTTATGCAGCCAACAGACACATGAAAATATACTCATCATCACTGGTCAGAGAAATGCAAATCAAAACCACAGTGGGATACATCTCACACCAGTTAGAATGGTGATCATTAAGAAGCCAGGAAACAACAGATACTGGAGAGGATGTGGAGAAATAGGAATGCTTTTACACTGTTGGTGTAAATGGTTCAATCATTGTGGAAGACAGCATGGCTATTCCTCAAGGATCTAGAACTAGAAATACCATTGGCCCCAGCCATCCCATTACTAGGTATATACCCAAAGGATTATATATCATGCTACTATAAAGACACATGCACACGTATGTTTATTGCGGCACTACTCACAATAGCAAAGACTTGGAACCAACCCAAATGTCCATCAATGATAGACTGGATTAAGAAAATGTGGCACATATACACCATGGAATACTATGCAGCCATAAGAAACGATGAGTTCATGTCCTTTGTAGGGGCATGGATGCACCTGGAAACCATCATTCTGAGCAAACTATCACAAGGACAGAAAACCAAACACTGCATGTTCTCACTCATAGGTGGGAACTGAACAATGAGAAAACTTGGACACAGGGTGGGGAACAACACACACTGGGGCCTGGTGTGGGGTGGAGGGATGGGGGAGGGATAGCATTAGGAGAAATACCTAATGTAAATGATGAGTTAATGGTGCAGCAAACCAATATGGCACATGTATACCTATGTAACAAACCTGCACATTGTGCACATGTACCCTAGAACTTAAAGTATAATTAAAAAAAAAAAAAAGAAAGATTCACCTGAAGATCTTCATTTGTGTCTGGCTTGAATTCTGTTTGGCGATTGTGAGCAGCCTGCAGTATCTTCAAAAGAAAGAAGGAAGTTTGAGTCCAAAGTTTATAGTTTGCATACCCCCTTGGATGAATGGAATTCAGTCATGTTGCCAGAAAGTCCTCAGTTTAATCTAAAATATTTGTCTCACATAGCTATTTAGTATGGAGGTAAATCGAGACAAATCAAAACAACAACTAGAACAACAAAGACAATGAAATGGGTGGGACTTCAATGTTTCTGCATGGACAATGACATGGCAGAGAAGGTGAAATATTTGGTTTTGGATCTTGCTTGAGAAAATACAGTAAGAATAGTAATCCTGTAAATACTCTGCCTTGCAGACTCTTGGGAGTTCAGTCAGAGAGTTCTCAAAGTTCTTCCAGATACCCACAAACAAAGGTATTGGCCTGCTGCAGACACCAAAGCCTTGTCATTTCTACATGTGACAGCAGGACGGCAAGTTTGGTGGGTGGAGGTGCTTTCAAGGCAATGGGATTTCAGAACCTACTGGTGACTGGTCTTTTGAGAACTGGGGTGCTTTTGGTCGAGTAGTTAAAAACAACAACTCAAAGCCCCAGAAAAGACAGGGTTTATTATATTTGGCACTGGTTTAGCTTTCCACTGGATGCCAGTCTTCTGTTCTTCTGTGTCTGAGGTATTAAATACTATCAGAGAAAAATCCTTCTGCTAGCCTGATTGATGCCTTTACAAATGCATGGATTTTAAACTTGGTTAGACCCCTTGACAATCTGTTAATTCATCTCTAATTGTCTTTCATTTCTCTTTCTCACAACACTCTGTCAGAAGAATTTCCCCTATGAAATTCAATGTGTTTTGAAAACACCATTTTATAAAGGACATTTTTATTTTTCTATTCTATCATGCGGTTGTGTTTACATGTATTTAAACATTCTATTATTGTTATGTATGAAGGTTGTTTCCAGTTTTGAGCTGTTATGAATAGTGTTTCCATGGATATTTTTGTACTAAATCTTTAACAAATCTCCTATTATTTCCTTACAATAGATTCCTACATGTAGAATTACTAAGAAAGAGTATAATATTTAAATATGTGAATGTACATATGTATATATATGACATAAATAACAATGCTTATTATAGAAAAACATATTAATATGGACAAGCAAATATCCATAATTCTTAGACTTAAAGATTCATGCAGTTAATATTTTTCCATATAATCTTTTAGAAATGTTTTATGCATACACTGTCATAAAGTCTTTGAAAGGTCCATTATACTTCTTGCCAAATTGCTGCCCAGAGGAATATGCAAATATATACTCCTACTTGCCATATATGATTACCTTGATTATTATAATTTAAAAAATCAATATGTTGGGAAATAATATCTCATTGTTGTTTAATTAGAATTTATATAATCTAATAAGGTTGATTAACATTTTTCACATTGACATTTTTGTTTTTTTGTGAATTAATTTACTATTTCTTTATCTTCCTTTATTCCTTCCTTGGAGGGTACAGTTGTTTAAAAATATTTAAAAATTCAAAGAAAATGATAGTCACTCAAATACTCATCACACAGAATTAACCACTGTTTTTATTTTGGCAAAATTGCTCTCAGTATTTTAAATGTTTGTAAGTTGGTTCATTTATACAAGTAATATAGGAAGACATTCTATCCTATCCCTTTTAATAAAAAAGAACATTGTACGTCAAGCTAGAGTGTCCCAACTTTGATCCTTCCATTTTTATTTATACCTCTTCTGCAAATTAAAAACCAACATGAGTTTGAGAAGGAAACTTCTAAAAATTATACATACATACCCACATATGGATACAAACGCATCTACAAAAAGTATATATGTAGTCTTGTGTCTGCATTGTTCTTCAAATCTTTACTTCTTCAGTCAACATGTTTTTGAAATTCCGTATTGATAATATTGAGCCCCTTCATTCCTATCTGGATTCATAGTGTCTGTACATACAGATTTGTTTATCCTTTCTCTTATTGTTGGACACCGAGTATATTGAGTTTGCATAATTATTTTAAAAGGAGTTTCAGTTCTCTAAGGGTATATGAGAAAATTTTATTTTTCCCAATAATGAACAACAATGCTCTGTCAAACTCTCTCCCATGGACTCCTGCTGAGTAGTGGGATCCCTTAATAGATAGCTTATTTGAGTCAGGAAAGTCAGTTTCTGTTATTAAACCAGTACCACTTTAGTTCTTTAAGATTCAGTAATGTACATTTATGTTATCACTGTTATCTCACATTTGATTCAAAGCAATATTCCCTTTCTCTCCCAATCCCTGTACTCAAATAAACTTCTGTTTGTAAGGATTTAGAGGGTGGAGCAGAATAGACTGCTCCTGACTCCTCATCCCCAACTTTGTTTCCACTTTTCCTTTCCCTTCTTCTACCTCCTGGTGTTGGCCAAGAAGAGAGAAAGGGCTAAAAACATATCATCTCTTTAAGAGCCCAACCTGGAGATCCTCTCCTGGGTTGGTGATGAGCACTCTCTGACCTCACTGATTTCACTGCCTAAGAGTGGTGGCCAGCTTCCCACAGACTGACACCTCACAGTGTTCCTCCAGAACAGCAGCCTTCTGGTCTCCCACTGCTGCAGTACCCAGCAGGAGAGCCCAGTATCCACAAGTTCTGTGGCTCCTGACTCTGGGTCAGGGGGCCAAGGAAGGATCTACTTTTTATTTTTTTTAAATATATATATATATATTTATTATACTTTAAGTTCTAGGGTACCTGTGCATAACGTGCAGGTTAGTTACATATGTATACATGTGCCATGTTGGTGTGCTGCACCCATTAACTCGTCATTTGCATTAGGTATATCTCCTAATGCTATCCCTCCCCCCTTCCCCCACCCCACAACAGGCCCCAGTGTGTGATGTTCCCCTTCCGGTGTCCAAGTGTTCTTATTGTTCAATTCCCACCTATGAGTGAGAACATGCAGTGTTTGGTTTTTTGTCCTTGCGATAGTTTGCTGAGAATGATGATTTCTAGTTTCATCCATGTCCCTACAAAGGACATGAACTCATCCTTTTTTATGGCTGCATAGTATTCCATGGTGTATATATGCCACATTTTCTTAATCCAGTCTATCATTGTTGGACATTTGGGTTGGTTCCAAGTCTTTGCTATTGTGAGTAGTGCCGCAATAAACATACGTGTGCATGTGTCTTTATAGCAGCATGATTTATATTCCTTTGGGTATATATCCAGTAATGAGATGGCTGGGTCAAATGGTATTTCTAGTTCTAGATCCCTGAGGAATTGCCATACTGTCTTCCACAATGGTTGAGCTAGTTTACAGTCCCACCAGCAGTGTAAAAGTGTTCCTATTTCTCCACATCCTCTCCAGCAAATGTTGTTTCCTGACTTTTTAATGATTTCCATTCTAACCAGTGAGAGATGATATCTCATTGTGGTTTTGATTTGCATTCTAACTATCTGATCTTTGACAAACCTGACAAAAACAAAAAATGGGGAAAGGATTCCCTATTTAACAAATGGTGCTGGGAAAACTGGCTAGCCATATGTAGAAAGCTGAAAATGGATCCCTTCCTTACACCTTATACAAAAATTAATTCAAGATGGATTAGACTTAAATGTTAGACCTAAAACCATAAAAACCCTAGAAGAAAACCTAGGCGATACCATTCAGGACACAGGCATGGGCAAGGACTTCATGACTAAAACACCAAAAGCAATGGCAACAAAAGCCAAAACAGACAAATGGGATCTAATTAAACTAAAGAGCTTCTGCACAGCAAAAGAAACTACCATCAGAGTGAACAGGCAACCTACAGAATGGGAGAAAATTTTTGCAATCTACTCATCTGGCAAAGGGCTAATATCCAGAATCTACAAAGAACTCAAACAAATTTACAAGAAAAAAACAAACAACCCCATCAAAAAGTGGGTGAAGTATATGAACAGACACTTCTCAAAAGAAGAGACACACGAAAAAATGCTCATCATCACAGGATCTACTTTTTACACCTATGGGAACTTGGAACTGGAGGGCACTGTCAGTGTCCCAAACCTCCATGACTGCCCCTCTAAGCCACTTCTCCTTTATGTTTGTTCCCTTGTACCAGTAGCATGGCATCTCTGGTGACTCACCAAAAATCTAAGCAGAGATAAAATGTCAGTCTCTTTTTCTTGTTTAGATATCTCTGAACTATTCCTAGGGCGTATTAGTCTGTTCTCATGCTGCTAATAAAGACATACCCAAGACTGGGTAATTTATAAGGGGAAGTTTTTTAATTGACTCACACAGTTCCACATGGCTGGGGAGGCCTCACAATCATGGTGGAAGGTGAATGAGGAGCAAAGTGATGTCTTACATGACGGCAGGCAAGAGAGAAGTGCAGAATGAAAGAGGGTGAAACTCCCCTTATAAAACCATCGATCTCATGAGCACTCATTCACTATCACAAGAAGAACATGGAGGTAACAGCACCTATGATTCAGTTACCTCCTGCTGGGTCCCTTCCATGACACATGGGGATTATGGGAACTATAGTTCAAGTTGAGATTTAGGTGGGGACATAGCCAAACCATATCACAGGGGTTCTCCTGGCCCTTACTTTCCTGGCTGTGGGAATTGGAAGAACCTCTCCCAGAAACTTTTATCTTCCTCCCAGTTCTGCTCCCTGGGGTAGGAATGGCAGACGGTGGTGGTCATGTGTTAGTTCTACTGAAATGTTACCTGTGGGCAGGCTCCAGGGGAAAGGGTTGTCCCCCTATATGGGACAGTTTTCTGTACTTAAAGAATGTGAAGCCCTTAATGCCTTTGTTCCTAGCTGTATATTATAGTTAGTTCTAGAAAAAAGGAAAAAATCTCATTTTGTACCTTATATCATCTTTTTACAATTGTTTCTAAATTTTTATTGTTCCACACAATGCTGTTCTGAATATGCTATGCCAATCTTCTTGTACATACGTATGAGTACTTATGATGAAGATATCTAGAAGAGGATCTGCTGAGTCATAAGGTGCGTACATTTTCTGTGTTAATAGATACTGCCAAATTGCCTTCCAAAGTGACTCTACCAATTCACACTCCCATAACACTGCAAGAAATTACTTCCCCTAAACCTTATCATTTTTGACATCATTAAAGGCTTTTTATCTTATGTGTGAAAAATAGTATCTCATCTTTAATTTGCTTTTTCCTGATTTTTATATAACAATGAGTACTTTTACATTGGCTCCTTCTTTTTTTTCTCCTCTTGCAATGTTTATCTTTTTACATACGTGTATGAGATCTTTTTAGAGAATGTCAATGCTTTGTCATAGTATATTTCACTACCATTTTCCCTACCAATTATAGTAGTTCTTTAGTCAGAATGATCTTTCTAAAACTTAAATCTAATACAACACACCTCTGCTTACAATTTGATGTTTGCAATTTTCCTGAAGATAAAATTTAAACTCTTTAACAAACTCCTTTAGGATATATCTTCTGTATACTTGTTCAGCTCATCAATTATCATTGCCTGCCTTATACTCTATGTGTTCCACACATACTGAACTATCTATGGTGATACGGTTTGGCTGTGTCCCCACTGAAGTCTCAACTTGTATTTTATCTTCCAGAATTCCCACGGGTTGTGGGAGGAACCCAGGGGGAGATAATTGAATCATGAGGGCCAGTCTTTCCCATGTTATTCTTGTGACAGTTAATAAGTCTCATGAGATCTGATGGGTTTATCAGGGGTTTCTGCTTTTGCTTCTTCCTCATTTTCTCTTGCCGCCACCATGTAAAAAATGCCTTTCACCTCCCGCCATGATTCTGAGGCCTTCCCCAGCCATGTGGAACTGCAAGTCCAATTAAACCTCTTTTCCTTCCCAGTCTCAGGTATGTCTTTATCAGCAGCATGAAAATGGACTAATACAGTAAATTGGTGCCGGGAGTGGGATGTTGCTGAAAAGATACCCAAAAATGTGGAAGTGACTTTGGAACTGAGTAACAGGCAGAGATTGGAACAGTTTGGAAGGCTCAGAAGACAGGAACATGTGGAAAAGTTTGTAACTTCCTAGAGACTTGTTGAATGGCTTTGATGAAAATACTGATAGAGATATGAACAAAGTCCAGGCTGAGGTGGTCTCAGATGGAGATGAGGAACTTTTTGGGAACTTGAACAAAGGTGACTCTTGTTATGTTTTAGCAAAGAGACTTGTGGCATTTTGCCCCTGCCCTGGAGATATGTGCAACTTTGAACTTCAGAGAGATGATTTAGGGTATTTGGCAGAAAAGACTTCTGAACAGCAAAGCATTCAAGAGGCAACTTGGGTGCTGTTAAAAGCATTCAGTTTTAAAAGGGAAACAGAGGATAAGAGTTTGGAAAATTTGAAGACTGACAATGTGATAGAAAACAAAAAAACAAAAACATATTTTCTGTGGAGAAACTCTAGCTGGCTGCAGGAATTTGCATAAGTAGCAAGGAGCCTAATGTTAATCCCCAAGACCATATGGAAAATGTCTCTAGACCATGTCAGAGACCTTCATGGCAGCCCCTCCCATTACAGGTCTGGAGGCCTAGGAGGAAAAGGTGGTTTTGTGGGCCAGGCCCAGGGTCCCTCTGCTGTGTGCAGCCTAGCGACTTGGTGCCCTGTGTCCCAACTCCTCCAGCTGTGGCTGAAAAAGGCCAATGTACAGCTTGGGCTGTGGCTGCAGAAGGTGGAAGCCCTAAGCCTTGGCAGCTTCCACATGGTATTGAGCCTGTGGGTGCACAGATGTCAAGAATTTAGGTTTGGGAACCTCTGCCAAGATTTCAGAAGATGTATGGAAATGCCTGGATGGATGCCAAGGCAAAAGTTTGCTGCAGGGGTGGTGCCCTCGTGGAGAACCTCTGCTAGGGCAGTGAGGAAAGGAAATGTGGGTCAGAGCCCCTCACAGAGTCCCTACTGGGGCATTGCCTACTGGAGCTGTGAGAAGAGGGCCACAGTCCTCCAGAACCCCAAATGGTGGATCCACTGACAGCTTGCACTGTGCACCTTGAAAAGCTGTAGACACTCAATGCCAGCCCATGAAAGCAGCTGGGAGGGAGACTGTGCCCTGTCAAGCTACAGGGGTGGAGATGCCCAAGACCATGGGAACCTACCTCTTGCATCAGTGTGACCTGGATGTGAGACCTGGAGTCAAAGATCATTTTGGAGCTTTAAAATTAATTGCCCCACTGGATTTCAGACTTGCATGGTTCCTGTAACCCCTTTGTTTTGGCCAATTTCTCCCATTTGGAACTGCTATATTTATCCAATACCTGTACCCCCATTGTATCTAGGAAGTAACTAGTTTGCTTTTGATTTTACAGGCTCATAGGTGGAAGGGACTTGCCTTGTCTCAGATGAGCCTTTGGACTATGGAATTTGAGTTAATGCTGAAATGAGTTAAGACTTTGGAGGACTGTTGGCAAGACACGATTGGTTTTGAAATGTGAGGACATGAGATTTGGAGGGGCCAGGGTTGGAATCATATGGTTTGGCTGTGTCCCCACCAAAATCTCAACTTGACTTGTTTCTCCCAGAATTCCCATGAGTTGTGGGACGGACCTGGGGTGGGGGTAATTGAATCATGGGGGCCAGTTTTTCCCACGCTATTCTCATCATAGTGAATAAATCTCATGAGATCTGATGGGTTTATCAGGGGTTTCTGCTTTTGCTTCTTCCTCATTTTCTCTTGCCATCACCATGTGAGAGGTGCCTTTCACCTCCTGCCATAATTCTGAGGCCTTCCCTAGCCATGTGGAACTGCAAGTCCAATTAAACCTCTTTTCCTTCCCAGTCTCAGGTATGTCTTTATCAGCAGTGTAAAAACTGGCTAATCAATATTCTATCCCTTCTCATGCCTCCCTACGTTGACACATATTTCACCTGTTGTCTCTGAAATGGCCTTTTACCCCTTTGACTTCTATTCTTTTTGAAGACTATACTCATGCACCATCTTATCTAGGGACTCTTCTCTGTGTGAGCAGAATATCTTCCACATAAGCATTTAATAATTTGTATCTGACAATTGCATGATCTCTTTGTAGGCAGGAGTTATAGTTTAACAATTAATAATTCTTTATTTTTATTTTTTTTATTTTTATTATTATTATTATACTTTAGGCTCTATGGTACATGTGCGCAATGTGCAGGTAAGTTACATATGTATACATGTGCCATGCTGGTGCGCTGCACCCACCAACTCGTCATCTAGCATTAGGTATCTCTCCCAATGCTATCCCTCCCCCCTCCCCCCACCCCACAACAGTCCCCGAAGTGTGATGTTCCCCTTCCTGTGTCCATGTGTTCTCATTGTTCAATTCCCACCTATGAGTGAGAATATGCGGTGTTTGGTTTTTTGTTCTTGCGATAGTTTACTGAGAATGATGATTTCCAATTTCATCCATGTCCCTACAAAGGACATGAACTCATCATTTTTTATGGCTGCATAGTATTCCATGGTGTATATGTGCCACATTTTCTTAATCCAGTCTATCATTGTTGGACATTTGGGTTGGTTCCAAGTCTTTGCTATTGTGAATAATGCTGCAATAAACATACGTGTGCATGTGTCTTTATAGCAGCATGATTTATAGTCCTTTGGGTATATACCCAGTAATGGGATGGCTGGGTCAAATGGAATTTCTAGTTCTAGATCCCTGAGGAATCGCCACACTGACTTCCACAAGGGTTGAACTAGTTTACAGTCCCACCAACAGTGTAAAAGTGTTCCTATTTCTCCACATCCTCTCCAGCACCTGTTGTTTCCTGACTTTTTAATGATTGCCATTCTAACTGGTGTGAGATGTTATCTCATTGTGGTTTTGATTTGCATTTCTCTGATGGCCAGTGATGGTGAGCATTTTTTCATGTGTTTTTTGGCTGCATAAATGTCTTCTTTTGGGAAGTGTCTGTTCATGTCCTTCGCCCACTTTTTGATGGGGTTGTTTGTTTTTTTCTTGTAAATTTGTTGGAGTTCATTGTAGATTCTGGATATTAGCCCTTTGTCAGATGAGTAGGTTGCAAAAATTTTCTCCCATTTTGTAGGTTGCCTGTTCACTCTGATGGTAGTTTCCTTTGCTGTGCAGAAGCTCTTTAGTTTAATGAGATCCCATTTGTCAATTTTGGCTTTTGTTGCCATTGCTTTTGGTGTTTTAGACATGAAGTCCTTGCCCATGCCTATGTCCTCAATGGTAACGCCTAGGTTTTCTTCTAGGGTTTTTATGGTTTTAGGTCTAACATTTAAGTCTTTAATCCATCTTGAATTGATTTTTGTATAAGGTGTAAGGAAGGGATCCAGTTTCAGCTTTCTACATATGGCTAGCCAGTTTTCCCAGCACCATTTATTAAATAGGGAATCCTTTCCCCATTTCTTGTTTTTCTCAGGTTTGTCAAAGATCAGATAGTTGTAGATATGTGGCATTATTTCTGAGGGCACTGTTCTGTTCCATTGATCTATATCTGTTTTGGTACCAGTACCATGCTGTTTTGGTTACTGTAGCCTTATAGTATAGTTTGAAGTCAGGTAGTGTGACAACCCACAGCCAATATCATACTGAATGGGCAAAAACTGGAAGCATTCCCTTTGAAAACTGGCACAAGACAGGGATGCCCTCTCTCACCACTTCTATTCAACATAGTGTTGGAAGTTCTGGCCAGGGCAATTAGGCAGGAGAAGGAAATCAAGGGTATTCAAGTAGGAAAAGAGGAAGTCAAATTGTCCCCGTTTGCAGATGACATGACAGTATATCTAGAAAACCCCACTGTCTCAGCCCAAAATCTCCTTAAGCTGATAAGCAACTTCAGCAAAGTCTCAGGATACAAAATCAATGTGCAAAAATCACAAGCATTCTTATACATCAATAACAGACAAACAGAGAGCCAAATCATGAGTAAACTCCCATTCACAATTGCTTCAAAGAGAATAAAATACCTAGGAATCCAACTTACAAGGGATGTGAAGGACCTCTTCAAGGAGAACTACAAACCACTGCTCAAGGAAATAAAAGAGGATACAAACAAATGGAAGAACATTCCATGCTCATGGGTAGGAAGAATCAATATCATGAAAATGGCCATCCTTCCCAAGGTAATTTACAGATTCAATGCCATCCCCATCAAGTTACCAATGACTTTCTTCACAGAATTGGAAAAAACTACTTTAAAGTTCATATGGAACCAAAAAAAGAGCCCGCATCACCAAGTCAATCCTAAGCCAAAAGAACAAAGCTGGAGGCATCACACTACCTGACTTCAAACTATAATAATTCTTGATTTTCTGATATTTAGCGTAGTGCCTTGCACGTTGTGTGATCCAATAGAAAATATTCAAATGAATGAATGAAGTTAAGACATAAAAATCATATTCAGCATGTCATTAACTATCTGAAGGAAAATACACATTTATTTGAAGTAGTTGAGGAAATTATAAAATTATGCCTTAAAAAGTAAAATTAGTAATTGGGCAATCTGAGGGAACAGATTAAAAATTGAAGCATAGGTTATGCAAGGATTAGTGATTCAAGAAAGGAACTGGTTAATGAGATGGTGCTTTACAGTGGAATTTTCTCCTAGTATGTAAGCAAATAGGTATCAAAAACCAAAGGGAACATGATGATTTTTAGTGGAGGATTCAGAAAAAAAGGTAGCTGAAAACTGGTTAGGCAGTTTAAGGCAATTACACTTCTTATCCATATTAAGCAGATATAAATGGGCTAAAGATGAGAATGAAAGCAGAAGTTGTAAAGGGGATTTTGAGGAAGGCCGCTGAAGTACATTGAGTTCTCCTACTCATCTCAAGGGAAAAGGGAATTTATGGCTGCTTTTTACCTTGAGCCTATGAGAAGGACTTCACTGGGGCCATTCAGAGTTGATGTACACACTAGTGTCTAATTTCTGCCTGAGAATAGAGTAAGACATAGTCTGAGTAGCTGCAGACAAAAGAGGCCTAGGCATGGCTACACTAGGAGGATTGTGCACCCAACATTCACTAGGGGGGAAGGAAGCATGACCATTTCTCATGGACCAGTGGTGGACCAGGTGTAAGATAGAGCTGTGTATGAGCCAGAGGGTTGCCTGAAGAGGGAAAGAGATATCTGCAGAGATAAACCAAAGCGCCTGATTTTCAGCACCTGAGAATGGAGTGAGTGACCAAACTCCCTAGAACAGAGATCAGACGAACTGCAGGTGAACACTCCTGAGCATGGCTCCAGATTCCGTGGGAGCATCAAAGGAAGCATCACTCTAAACATTTGCCACGTCCAGAAAAAAGCCATTATTGATGTAAAGACTTTCCTTAACCTTTTTTTCCTCTTTATTTCTCATGTTTCAACCCAGAGTGGCCAGAAACTAATAACAAAATGCAGCTAAAAGGTGGAACAATGGTGAGTAAGGAGAAAAGAAGCCACCTATACCTTCTTCCTTCGCTACAGGCTTCTTTTAACAATAGTTCAGAGCTGGCAGGGAGGTGTGGGGGAGTGGAGAGGCAGAAGATGCCTTACTTTTGAGGCTGTTTGGAGTATTGAACATATGTAGAATGGGACATATCAATTATTAAACTGAAAGTAAATTAAGTATACATGTGCCATGTTGGTGTGCTACACTCATTAGCTCGTCATTTAACATTAGGTATACCTCATGTATAGATATGTAACTAACCTGCATGTTGTGCACATGTACCCTAAAACTTAAAGTATAATTAAAAAAAATAAAAATAAAAACAAAACAGAGCTTATTTCGAAGCACTCTTGTGAGATATAAGTGTAAAGTCACACAGTTCCTGACAAAGTAAATGTTTGCTGTTATTAAGCAGGAGTTGGGGAGCAGACAAATACAATAAATAATTATAATCTAGTAGGATTAACAACAAAAAAAAGAGAAAGTAAATTAAGAATTATCATGCATATAAAAGAGTGAGCCTGAATTTTCTATAGGAACAGAAAAAGGCAGAGCCTCACTAAACAAATGGGTAGGGATAGTGACAGATAAAATAAAATGGCTTTCTGATTTTGTCCCATGAATCATGATTGTTAAGTGTGCTGACTACATTTCACTCACAGCCTGGTGAATACTTGCAGTGCAGTGGCAGCTACTTCAAGGCTCTATGCCAGGGTAAACTATTTTAATAATTTATGTGTTAAATCGGTTCTATTATATTTTATAGACATGTAGATTCCACTTGAGCTTTTCCCTAGATATCAATGCTTGGTTCCTCATTTTTTGCCTCTGTCTTCTGGACCTCTTTGGCCCAGTTTAGTAAGTGAGGAGGTGCACATATAATGAGGCTCACTCAGATAAGCTGGGATAGATTTTTAATACTCTTCATTCTGGCCTCCTGGATAGAATCAATACTATTGATCAGAGTGGCTGAGTTGGCCAGACAGCTGCTATCCCAAGAAAAGGATCTCATCAGTCTGCTGCTGAAAACTCTCAGAAGAAATGGAAACTTTTGCAGAGGATTTTAGAGAATTCTCTGTGCAGTCAGGTAAGCAAATTTAAAGAAGTGAGGTATGGATGTTATAGTTTGCTCTGTTTTTAGCATTGATTCTGATATTAGGAATATTCTGTGTTCCATTAATTATGAGAATAACACTTATTTCCAAAAGAAAGGAAGGTTGCTCTTTATTTATAGGCTAGTGTGTTAGAGTTTGAGTGGAAGCAGAATAATTATGAGAATTATGGTATAAGACATTTATTATTGGAGATAGACCTTATATACTTGAGAGACGACCTGGATAATTAAGAGTCTGAAAAAAAAGTTAAGATCAGAAAGACACATCAGTAACCAGCCCAGGGGTGGATGAATGAGTTGAAGCTTGCAGGGAAATCTGGATGGTAGGCATGTCTGGAAAGGGAATGCCAATGGAAGACTGGTGGTTCTTCAAGGCTATTAATTCTGTGAGTTTGCAGCAAGGCATCTGGTAATGGGCTATTAGTCAACAGGACCAGCAGTTAGGAAGAAAAACTGGATACAGAGTGAGAAAGAGCCTGGGCTAACTAGAATCTTCTGGGACCTTTGTATCTCTCACCATCTCTGACTTCACAGAATGGTGGCTGCTGCTTCTGTCTCATAAAACTTAACTTTTAGCAAACTCCTATCCAGAATTATATAGAAAAGAAAATTTTGGGAAATGCAGTTCTCAGCATAACCACGTTGATAATAGAACAATCTAGTACAGTGGATAGGCGTACATACACACCTCATCAAATAGGCATACATACACAATTTTTAACCTATATTTAACTTTCATGTAAAGACAATAACAAAATGAGGATTCTGTCTAACATGATATAGCTATTTTTTGTAAGACTTCAAGCACACTTATATTTTCCCCCAAAGAAGATACACAGAGTCTCAATTTAACTATATTTTGAGTGATATTTATTCCTCTTTTAGCTGAGTTACATTCTCCCTGTTATTTAAATAGTGTTATTTAATAATAGTATCCTGTTATTTAAATAGTGAGTTATAAAGTTGATTTATGGAATGTAAAAAGAAAGGAAAAATGAAAAATGAGGGAAAACCAAAGAATCAGTTAATATCCATATACAAATATACTCACATCACAATGAGAGAAGTACTCTTCATAGCAGAGTTCATTTTTCTGCAGCTGTTCACATGATCATAGGTGGCAGTTATAACTTCTTTCTTCCAACACCTGTACCATATTCCCTTTACTTTCAGCAAGTACTTCAGCTACTCATGTTTTCTTGTCCATGACGATGACCAAAACCTTTATTTTTACATGGAGTCCTTGTAGTTTTCCATTAAATTTGACCACAGGACATGGGACAATTAAGAGATGCACCAGAGGAGCTCCTGCATTCTAGACATGATTTCCCCCCACTTCCATTGTGTAGAAGCAATGTAATTTCTTTTTGATAGTTGGGATCAGTCACCTCAACACTACAGCAGCCCTATCTTTGCTCATTGTTTTGCTGGCTCAGGGAGACCAAAATGACCAGGCAGCCGTTTCAACTAGTTTAATGACATAATTACTATGCCACCTCCTGGAAGTCTCCTACTTCCATTAGGAATTAAGACTTGAAAACCTGCAGAACGCACGAAGTTATGAATTTGGGGAAACATTTTGCTAGGTGATCATTAGGAGCACTAGTGTTTAGCTACTCTCATTTCCACCTACCGAATCCCTCATCTGTAAATACCGGCTGAGGAAAAATAGGACCATATGGTTGCAAAGGAAAATAGCATCATGGTCACAGATAAAGAGTATTTACAGCATCTTGAAGGTGATCAGCCCAGCCCTGCAAGGTGTTAACTAGCACACTAAGTCTTCAAAAACCCATTCTAAAATTTAACTGTTTCAGGGCTAGGGAACATAGTAACACCAGTAAATTTCATAAATACAAGGCACTTTGTTTCCTAAAAATGAGTTTCTTGGTTCACAAGAAATGTTATGTGATATCATCCATAAAATGGACCAGTGTAAGGAAAGGAGAGGCAATGTTCGAAGCTGTAGACAAGATTATGCTGTAGGGATTATGAGTTTATATAACCCTGAGCTAGTGCAGTGAACAAGGCTGACCTTGCCAACTGAAAGGAAATTAATTTTAGTGGTCAATACTATTAAATATAAGTATCATTCACCACAACAACAGCTGGGTACCAGGTACTGGGAATATGTTTACCTACTCGAACAGCTGCAATTGTGTCTATCACCAAGTTAAGTTTACAGTAATTCTCTGTTAATTTTTAAAAATCCATCTGTCTTCTGCACAGGTCAGATAGGCAAGTGGAATTGACATGTAGTCTGGATTACCACTCCTTCATTTTATATCACCTTTATGGTGGCAATGATATTTCTAATTTCTCCATGAATATGATTGCACTGGTTTACTATTTTGGTAAACAGAGTCCATTCTAATGGCTTCTGTGTGACTTTTCCTATAACAATAGACTTCACCTTATGTGTCTGGGAACCAGTGTGGAGACTGCCAGTTTCTGAGCTACCAACTTTACACTATGGAACAGAGAAGATAAACATAGGTTGGGGTTGGAGACCCATAGTACTGATTGTGAAACAGACATAGGTCAAAACTTCATAACCACATGACCTCCATACGCCCCTACTCTGACTGGTAGAGCACACACAGTGATATTTTTGGCCTTCAGAAATAAGTGTCATTTCAGAGCTAATGTCTAATAATTCCTGAAAGGTCTGGATATTCCCTCTTCTATTCAAATCATCCTGACAAATGGTTAATCATCATACTGAGGAAGACTGGGAGAAAGATTTGAAGTATAAATTTTGGCAGTGTAGTAGGATTCTTTCTTAAGGGGCCCTGGCTTCCTCTTCATTCAATTAAGTCTGGATCAGCAAACTGGCTCAAGTTTGGGAAACAGTTGGGGCTGCAAATCTATTTTGACAAGGAAAGACACATTTCTCTTTGACCTAGAGCGTTTTGCACTGATAAAAACTGGATTCTGATTTGCTGCCGTTCTACTTTAGTCTCAAGGATAATATAATCAATTAGCCAAGACCAAAGATCTCAATGGTTTCAATTATTGTGAAAAGCACTGCTTTGTCTCTGATCATTATAGAAGGAACTATTCTGCAGAATTCCGTTTCTTAAATAGTTTTGTGTTTGTGTTCTCTAGAAATATTTTGCATGAAATTTGGAAGGCAGACTAGAGGGAGCAGCCATAGTAGTGTATGTTTAGAAGGCCAGTCTTGGGGCACCATGTGCTGTAGCAGCTCATGCACGCTCTTGCTGACCTTTCAATTCATGTTCATGATAGTTCCTACAGCTCGGGCTTGAGCTCCTCCTTTTCATCTCTGATACGTGGCTTTGCATGTACATCTTCTGGGGCAGCAGCTAGAAGTGATGTTCCTTCCGCTTCTACTTTATCTTTTCCTTTAGCTTCCCTGTCTCGTGGTCTAGGCCCTACAAGAGATACAGAAGCAACAACTAAACCTAAACTAATTGAGTAGCTTCTCTAAGCACATAAGGTCAAGTTCCTATAAGAAATCTCAGATTCTATATCATACCTAGTGGTTCTGTTTTTGTGATTGAACTTTAACTGATATATTCACATTATTTCTAGTATAGAAGTGCTTATACTTTACTTCTACAATTGTAAAATCACATCATTCCTTCTGAATTTGGAGAGTCCAGATCAATGTCAGCAGCCCCTAGTATCATTCTCGCCCTGCAGAGAATAGTCACCAAAGAGCTGTTCAAGTGTGTGTGTGGACTCCCTTTCTAATGTGTTTCTCAAATCCCTGGTGAAGGGAGAGTCCCAAGACTCTCCTGGACAGCAGAGTTAGGAGAGTTAGGGTATAGTTCAGTGAGACTTACATAATAAATTTATGTGCATAATTCTGATATTTCTAAGACTTGGATACCTTTCTTTACATATAAAACAGTCAGTCCCAGCATTTCAACAATATTCATTGTAGGCTATGTCTGGATCTAAGTTTTAGTTCACCATTCAGGCATACTATTACTGCTGCTCTAGGCCATTCAAGCAAGCGCACTAAATCTGGAGATTCTGCTACATGCACTTATATCAACGCATTTAGCTTGATTCAAACTATTATTCATTCTACCCTGATCCAACATCCTTAGGATTCATTTCCATATTTGATAGTTTTTAATTCAGTATAAACTGGGAGAATCTTGCATTTATTTAGGTGTGTCTGAAACATTCTCATGGGTCATGTTTTGCATTTTACCCCATGCTTCCTGCCAGGACTTTAATCCAGTTATAAATTTGGAAGCAGTGAATGGTGGGAGTGGGTCCTACAGGGGATCGGCAGTCCCTTGTAGGTAACTATCTCAGGGGAATCTAATGCATGTTCTTTAGTTATCAGGAGACTAATCTACTCAGACAAGGGGGCAAAGTCTGCTTCTACTGGAAAAGAAGGCTCTGCAGAATGTTCATGGTGTGATGTTTTCAGCTTCATTAGAATGTACCCATTAAAGGTCTTCATCAAAAGTTCAAGATCTTTTCCTTCCCAGTCAATGGCTAAATCCCCTATCATAAGAAGCCCTATGAGGTTATAGATTCAATCTGAATTGTACTTTAGCCACACACAGGATTAGACTTCTGGTTTGATTTTCAAAAATCTTGTCCCAGTGGTTACAGGAGATTTCTTTTTAGGATAAGCATACAAGCTTTATGATTTTTTTGTACTGGACCTTTCAATGAGAATTTAAAGCCAAAAGATCATCAGTTTCTTTCTCTGAGTTCTCTTATAAACTTATAATTGACCAACTAACATCAAAATGCCTTTTTTAACTAAAAATTTTTATAGCAGCAACCATTTGGTCACCCAAAAAATTGCCTTATATGGATGCCTGCATACAGATGTCCATAGATGTATAAATAGTTTTGTCACTGAATGCCTTGGACCAGCAATATGCTCTTTAACAGTAGTGACAAGGTCACTAATGTTCTTAAGTCTAATTAGGTCATAAAACCAATTCTAGATTCCCATTCTAAAGATTCTGTTCCCTCTCTATGTCCATATGTTCTCATCATTTAGCTCCCACTTATAAGTGGGAACATGTGGTATATGGCTTTTTATTCCTGTTTGTCGGCTAAGGATGATGGTCTCCAGCTCCATTCATGTCCCTGAAAAGGACATGATTTCATTCTTTTTTATGGCTAGATAGTATTCCATGATGAATATGTACCATATTTTCTTTATCCAATCTGTTATTAATGGGTATTTAAGTTGATTCCATGTCTTTGCTGTTGTGAGTAGTGTTGCAGTTAACATATGAATACATGGGTCTTTATAATAGAGTGATTTATATTTCTTTGAGTATATACCCCATAATGGGATTGCTGGTGAAGGGTGGGAGGAGGAGGAGAAGAGCAGGAAAAATAACTCACGAGTACTAGGCTCAATACCTGGGTGATGAAATAATCTGTACAACAAACCCCCATGACACAAGTTTACCTATGTAACAAACCTGAACATGTACTCTTGAAGTTAAAATAAAAGTTTTAAAAAATAAAAATATAATAAAAGATTCTGTTGTCCTAGTACCACTTCTGGTACCAATAACTGTATCAGTCAAGGTTCATTCATGGAAGCAGGAGCATGATGACTATTACAAAATGAGAAGGTTATTCAAGTAATTAGACATTAAACAATTGTGGAAGGAGCTGGAAAACTGGAACTTTCGGGGGAATGTTGAAGCTGGCATATCTGATTGTTAGAGTAAGATCTTTAAGACAGACTGGTAAAGAAGTTTGTAAATGTTATTTGTTCTTCCCGGCTACTGCCTCTGTGAATTTGCAACAAGGCATCTGATAGTGGGCCTGAGATTTCTTTTAGTGAGCAGATATATTCATTTTCTGTTTTGACATTACAATTTACCTTAAATTTAGCAGTTTAAAACAGCACATATTATCTCATAGTTTCCATGGGTCAGGGGTCTGGGCACATGTTAGCCCACTCCTCTCCTTAGGGTAATAAAAGGCTATTATCAAGGTGTCAGTCAGGCCCAGGGGTGTCTTCTGAGGCTTGTGGTCTTTTTTAAGTTCATGTAATTCTTGGCAGAATTGATTTCATTGTCCCTGTAGAACTAATGGAGACTATGTCTTCAGGGCCAGTAAGAAGTGAACCTCTTGACACTGCCTTTTAAAGGCTCCTATGATTATGTCAGACTCACTTCAGATAAGCTTCCTTTTGATTAATTCAAAGTCAACTGATTAGGAGCCTAAAGGTGGGAGTGATATTCTGTCATATTCACAGCTTCCACCCACACTCAAGAGGAGTGCATTTTTCAAGAAGAGTATACCTTGGAGCAAAAACCTTGAATCTGTCTTAGAATTATGCTTACCACTGTAGGAATAGCAGTTGAGACAAGAGCTGGATGTGTAGTAGAGAAGAACCTAGCCAAACTGAAATCTGCCAACATGCTGTGTCTTTCTCGCATTACTTTTAAACGATACACTTCAGAGCATAATAATGAGCGTAATAATGACTGTCGCTTTACTTTTTCCTCCCAGAAATCACTCCTCCCAGAAATCATTCAACTCTGTCTGTCCCTAAGCCAGAACTTTACAGGGAAGGGTTCTGGGAAATGCAGTTCGCAGTGTAACCAAGTTGTCAGTAGAACAACGAAGCATTGTCAGGGTGGAGAAAATTTATTAAATTGTGCTGAGCAGGAACACCTACTTCCCAAAGAATCTGTTGTAAGTAATAAAATATTGTTATTGTTTTTATATGAGGAGGTTTCCTTCCTGTACTGTTCATAGAGCCAACCCACATGAACTGGCTCTTAGTGAAATGAAACCAGCCATTCTCTATTTGTTTCAGGTATAAAGAATGATGTTTTCCACTCTCACTTTTATGATACAGCTAGAGAGAAATGAATGTCTTTCTAAAATAGAACTTCAATAAAATCAGTTTTCTATTTTATGCTATTTAAATGAGCATTTGATAGCAAGAGAAGATGATTTTATTTGTAATGTTGAATATCTGCCTTTGTCTTCATAGTGTTTTTTTTTTTTTTAAATCTCAGGTGACTTTATTTCTATCATGCTTATCATGTATAAGCAAGAGAAAGTTGCATTTATGCCATTATTTTGGAGAAAAGGGGTTTTGAGTAAATGAAGCAAGCTATAAAATCATCACAAATTAGAAAATGCCACAATATCCAATTACTTCCAAAGAAATTAATCTGTATTTGGGAACAAAATAAACTAGCACTTAGAGAGAAATGTGAGAAACTGGACAAAGGGTGGAAGAACAGATGCAAGACTCATGATTTTGTCACAAATTTCCTGTGAGACTTCCTTTAGGTTGCTTCACCTCTCTGAACCTTACATTTCTCATCTGCATTGCCAGGGCTGAGGACAGTGCCTGCTACATTGTCTCTGCTCAGGACCTGTTGAATCATTCAATCACCCAATCAACAGCTTAATAAATCTATAGAATGCTTAGAGTTATATTTCTGCCAGCTTTGATACTCTGTGATTCTGTTACTTCCTCACTCTGAGTTTATAGTTAGGTTTTTATTGACCTTGATGATTACTTCAGGACTTGAACAAAAGGCAGGACTTCTCAATGGAGCTGTCAGCTCAATGCTACTTCATCCCCTAGAATGCCTTACATCTTGACAGCTCATGTAGACTATGTCAATCTGCAGATACCAGATCAATTCTAAGCCTGTGGGGTAAATGACAATTTGAGTAAGCTCCCACTGCTTGCTTTTTCTACTCCTATCTGAGGTAGTTACACAAAGTATAATCATAAAACCACGTCATCTCTGTCCCTTATAGATTGATCTCACCTAGGTCCTCTTAGCTGATTGTCATGCTATTCTCTTGTGATTCTACTCATCTTCCTTACAGCAGCTCTTCCAGATATTCTACTCCAATGTCTATGCCTATCCACCACTCACATGCTATTAAAATGACCTGCCCTTTTCTCTTGTACACTAAAATAAAATCCTAAGTCCCCCACTGACTTGGCCAAAGGGACCCCAGAAAAATCTTGAAACTGAGTTACTGGCCATGATGGGAAGGGAGATCAGATATGCCTCATTATACCCCCTTCCTTTTGTGGTTTAGACACAACAACTGACCAGCATTAATGTTAAAGTAGAGATCATAAGACTGAAATAACAGAGTCTTTGCAGCAATAAAATACAAAATTATGAACACGGGCTGGGCACGGTGGCTGAAACCCGTAATCCCAACACTTTGGGAGGCCAAGGTGGGTGGATCACCTGATGTCAGGAGTTCGAGACCAGCCTGGCCAACATGGAGAAACCTCATCTCTACTAAAAATACAAAAATTAGCCGGGTGTGGTGGCAGGCACCTGTAATCCCAGCTACTTGGCAAGCTGAGGCAGGAGAATTGCTTGAACCCAGGAGGCAGAGATTGCAGTGAACAGAGATCACCCCATTGTACTCCAGCCTGGGTGACTGAGCAAGACTCCATATGAAAAAAAAAACAAAAAACAAAAATTATGAACAGGCTCTAAGGCCATGCCAGACAAGGGTTAAGTCATGCACCCCTATAGTTAAATAATGTGTTCTAATTTCCATAAGGTTTTTCTTTTTCTCTGGCAGCTAAACAAGCACTGGCCTTGAAATAAGCAGTCTTAAAACAATTACAACTCTAGCTCACAGATGCTAACTGAACCTGTTTTACCAGCCATAACTGTAGCTGTTATTGGACAAGAGACTGATTTCAGTGACTTCCTTCCAGATAAGAAGACTAGAGGCTGGTCACGGTGGCTCACACCTATAATCCCAGCACTTTGGGAGGCCGAGGTGAGCAGATCACCTGAGGTCAGGAGTTCGAAACCAGCGTGACCAACATGGAGAAACCCTATCTCTACTAAAAATATAAAATTAGCTGTGCATACTGGCACATGCCTATAATCCCAGCAACTCTGGAGGCTGAGGCAGGAGAATTGCCTGAATCCGGGAGGCGGAGGTTGCGGTGAGCTGAGATCACATCATTGCACTCTGGCCTGGGCAACAAGAGCAAAACTCGGTCTCAAAAAGAAAAGCCAAAGACCAAGGTCTGATTGTAGTGGTTTACAGAGGTCATGCACTTGTGTGCTTCCACGTCCTGAAAAGACCTTTGTACATATAAGGCCTAATTGTAATACATTTAAATGTTAAGTCTCCACCCAAAGTAAACATAGGCCATATGTTACATGCATGCTTGTTTTATATGCATGTGTTAGGACCACCTTAATGAACATTTATAGCTCCTCCTATAACCTGTTGAATATGTATGTTTAGCCAACCCACTTAACATAAAGTTCCTACCCCATCCCCTCCTCCTTCAAAGTACCTGTCTCTGGTCTTGGCCAGAGACATACTTCCAAGTCTGCAGGATAGTCACCTTGCAGGCAGTAGTGCCTTATAAGAAATGAAGTCTTCTTCTCCTTTAAAAATATATAGATTTTTTTAAGTTAGTACACTTCATCTCTTACTTGTTTTCCTCATCATCCCGATTAAATTCACCCTCATATCTCACAAAA
This sequence comes from Pongo abelii, assembly GCF_028885655.2. Taxonomy (NCBI): domain Eukaryota; kingdom Metazoa; phylum Chordata; class Mammalia; order Primates; family Hominidae; genus Pongo; species Pongo abelii. The sequence goes on along the minus strand of NC_072004.2, from coordinate 63,521,423 downwards.
AAATGGCTTACTCCTTCCTACTTTTCCTTTCTGCTTATGTCCATTGCTTTCTCAGCTTCAAATATCACATTGATACAAATGATCTCCAAATCTGAGTCCCACGTACAGACTTACTTCCTAATTTTGAACCCCACATTCCTAGGTATCTTCTAGATATTTTTCCTGAAGATTCTGCCATGTCCTCAAAATCAATATGCTTTAAACTGAAATAATCAGTTTTTCTCTTGTTCTCCCACTCATGCAAATGAATGATTATGCTTCCCATTACTCAGGATTGAAAATTTGGTATTCGTCATGATTCCCCCTTTTCCTTGTTCTTTCATTTCAAAATGTTGTCAAGCTCTGCTACTTCTGGTTTAATTCAAGCTGGTTCAGTGGCAAGGCACTCTGGGACCACCATATTGTTGAATATGGAAGAGGAGAGGAAGGTGTAACAGTAGAAACTGTATTGGAGTATCTGCCCAGCTGTAGAGGGCTGGCTTCATTGGAAGGGGTCCTATGGATACTATGGCCCTTTATTAGTTACTACTATTGGATGTGGTGGACTCAGGCATATTGAGACCAATGTTAATATCCGGATTCTCTAACCGGAAGGCAGGAGAACTGAAAAGGCATAAACCATATTTGAAATCAAGTGTGTGGCAGTAGGAGTACAATTCCAGAACTCCATTTTTGAGGGACTGATTTAGCTACTCAGAGCCCAGGGCTCCACTGACACAGGTTTACCTTGTTAATCCTCCTAAAGCACACTTCCATCATTTCATTTGCCTCGTCAAAAATTATCAGAGGCACCACAGTTTTGACTAAATTGTATGCAAACCATTTTGAAGCTTTCAAAGTTCTCATTATGCCAGTACCAACATCCCCTTTCTGGCTAACTGTTCATGCTTTGTAAATCGAAACTTGGGTTAGGATCTCAAACCTACTTCAGCAAATAGATGCAATAAGAAAAAGAAAGAAAGTTTAGGTGATAGAGAATGAGATGGGTTGGAGTGTGTAGTCAGGGAAGGCAACTCTGATAAGGTATCATTTAACAGGAAACTTGAAAGAAGCAAAGAGCAAGTCAGCAAGATATCTAACAGAAATTCTATTAAGGGCAGAGGCATTACCAATGCAAATACTCCCAGGCAGAAGCATGCTTGGGGTGCTCCAGGGTCACTAGGGAGGCCAAACAGGCTGAAGTGCAGTGCATAAGGAAAAGCAGGACAAGGTTACGTAGGGCCTTTCATGTGTGGTAGCCAAAAGCCCGTTATTTGCAACAGTCCTGGTTTATGTCTATTTTCCAAACAAATTAATAGCACCTTTTTATCCTGGTGTAGTGATACATGCCTGTAATCCCAGCTACTCTGGAGGCTGAGGTCAAAAGATCCCTTGAGCCCGGGAGGTCATTACTGCAGTGAGCAATGATCAGCTTGGTTGACAGAATAAGACCCTGCCTTATAAGATAATAATAACAATAATAATAATCTCCTTTTCATGCCCCAATATATCCTGGTTTGTGTAATAAATTATTTGGCCTATCAGAGGCCACCAGAGAATTCACCAGACAGTTTCTCTAGGTCTAATGATTACAGGATGAAAGGGTTTTTGATTACAATCTCAATTGCTTTAATAAAGATAAGATTGTTTATATTTTCTATTTCTCAATTTTTCAGTAATACAAAATTTTGTTTCTATAGTTTATCTAAATTGTTAACTTCATTGGTGTAAAGTGGTGCCCATAAAATCTACACGATACCTTCTTTTTCATTCTTGATTTAATAATTTCTGTTTTCTTTTATTTTTTTCATTAGTTTTGGCAGGAGATTTTCACATTTATTCATCCATTCATAGCAACAGCTTTTAACTTTGTTGATTTTCTTTATTCAACATTTTTTTCTTACATTATTTCTGTTATTCTTACTTTCCTCCACTTTGTATGGGTTATATTTTCTCAGAGTTTTTTCTTAATTTCTGGATAGTTAAGTCACCAATTTTCATTTTTTCTAAGATATGCATTTAAGTTTTGACATTTTCTTCTATATGCACTCTAAATTTCATCCTGCAAATGTTGTATGGTGTATTTTCATTATCATTTAGTTTAAAGCACTTTCAAAATTGCATTGTGATATTTTCTTTGAACTTGGAGTTATTTAGACATGCATTGCTCAAGTTACTAAAACTTGAGTACTTTCTAGTTATTTTTCATTTTAGCTTAATTTTGATGTGATCAGAACATATAGTTTTAATAATGTCAATACTTTAAATTTCTTTGACGTTTACTTTTTGACTTATTATATGTTAATTTTGATAAATACTCCATGTATGCTTGAAGATAATGTATCCTCTTATTGTGGGGTACACTCTTCTACAAACGTCAATTAAGTCAATTTTGTTATTTGTATTTTCTATGTCTTTCAAATATTGTTATTCTTTTATCCAGGTCTCCTATCAGTTACTGACAAAAGCCTGTAAACTCTGTCTTCAGTTAGATTCCCTAGATCCCAAGTCTGAGATGGGGATTCTTGGGAAGGTGATGTGTTGAGAATGAGGGAAGTGGTGTGTGGTAAGTGCAAGAAGCCAAGCAAGGGTATGATATAAGCAGGAGACTGCCTTCTGCCTGATCCCATGAGGAGATCAAGAACATGAATTGCAACACAAAGTAGGCACTACCTTGAGGCAAAACACCAGCCCACTGGTTGTGGGCTGCTGCAGGGGTTGGGAGTCTAGTTTCGCAGGTAACTAACCATCCTTTGGGCTAATGACACTCTATAGAAGGGGCACATAGAACAGCCAGCATGCATAGTAGCTAGAGAATGCATTTAACAACCTGGTAAAGAGAGTCTGGGTGGTTCATCAATAAACCCCAATAAATCTAGGGGCCCTCTCTGGTTATGGATTTGCCTGTATTTCCTTTTAGTGAACTCAATGTTTATATTATATTTTTTGAATGCATGTTATTAGTACATACAAACCTAGAATTGTTCTATTTTCCAAATGATTATTTTATCTTTAAGAAATGCCTTTGCTATGCTTTTTTTCTTAAATATATATGGTCTGATATATTAGTAAAGCCATTGAGGATTTATTTCTGTTAGTGACTTGATGGAATCACTTTTCCATTGTTTTACTTCCCGCCATTCTATATTGTGACTTTTAAATTATGTTTATTATAGGCTGCATATAGTTGGGTTTTACTATTTAGTCTGAAAATCTTTTTCTCTTAATTGAAATAACTTTACTTAAATATTTTATTGAGTGAGATTCACAACATAAAATTTACCATTTTAAAGTGTACAATTAAATGCATTTAATACATTCACAAAGTTGTACAGCTGTCACTACAATTTAGTCTCCATTTTCGTCACCCTCAAAGAAAACCCCATAAGCATTAAGCACTTGTTCCCCATTTTTCTATCCCCAGAAACACTGGCAACCACTAAATCTTCTTTATATATTTATGAATTTATCAATTCTGGATATTTTATATAAATGAAATAATATATGACCTTTTGTCTCAGACAGTTTTGCTTCATATCACATTATCAAGATTAATCTATAATGTGGCATGTGTCAGTACTCCATTCCTTTTTATGTCTTAATAATATTCCATTGTATAGATATACCACAGTATCCATTCATTAACTGATAGACATTTGTATTGTTTTGGCTGTTGTGAATTGGGTTGCCTTTTGGCCATTCTGAGTAGTGCTGCTATGAACATTGATGTACAAGTATTTGTTTGAATACCTGTTTTCAATTATTTGGTGTGTATACCTAGGAGTGAACTTGCTGGATGACGGTAATTCTGTTTAACTTTTTGAGGAACTGCCAAACAGTTTTTCTACAACAGCTGCACAGTTTTACATTCTCACCAGTAGTGTATGAGTATTCCAGTTTTTTCACATTCTCACCCCCCACTATTATTTTCCACTTTTCTTTGGTCATTGCCACTTGGTGAGACATTTACTTTCAACATAAGTGCTAATATATTTGGCTTTATATTTACTTTCCTACTATTTTTTAAAATTTTTCTTACATGCATAATGTTTCATTTTATCTCACCTCCTGGCTTTTCTTGGATTAAATATTTTATTGCTTTATTTCTTCTTGTTATTTATACATGTGACTGCTATTTATACTAAATAATTTACTATTAATTTGTGCTTCTCTGAGATGTTACAGCAATCACTTTTGACTTATTATAATTTAATACAAGTGAATCAATTTTCTAGGACCTTAGAGCACTTTAACTCTTTCTACCTTCCTTTTGCTTTTTTGTTATTGTCGTCATGCATTTTAATTCCACAAATATTTGTAGTGTTATTCTTTAAGACGGTAATATCTGTCTGGATTTACCTAGATATTAACCCTTTCTATCATTCTGTAATCCACCCTTCATGTTCATATTTCCATCTGGACTTAATTTTCTTATCGCTTTAGTATTTCTTCTTATGCTTGAATATACTCTCCTTAGTATTTTCTTAGAGTGAGTATAGTGGCTACAAATTATCTCAGTTTTTGTTTTTCTGGAAATGTCTTTATTTCACTATTACTTTTGAAGGACATTTTTACTGATTATAGGATAAATTGACAGTCATATTTTAAATATTTAAAGTCTGTCATTTTGTTGTGTCCTGGCTTACATGTTTCTGTGAGAAATCAGTGGTAAATCTTACTATTGATCCTTTAAAGTATTATATCTTTTATTTTACGTAGTTTGCTTTTATTAATTTGGTCTTTATATCTTAGTATTTTTACTCTGTTATAACTAGGAATTACTTATTTGTATTTATCTTGCTTGTTACTTATAGCTGCCCTTGTATTCAATATATTAATGTCTTCTTATCAGTTTTGGAAGACTTTTGGTCATTATATTTAAATATAATGCATTTAAATATAATGCATTTGCTATCTCATCCCATTCTGGAACTGCTCTGTTTCATAAATGTATTATACTCTCTTTTTGGTATTTTCTATTCTGTTTGGTCCCTGCTCTTCAGCATGAATATTTCCATCTGATCTATCTCTTACTTCACTAAATGTCTCTTTCACTATATTCAATCTGTAGTAAAATCCATCCATTCAATTCTTAATTAATTCTAGTTAATTTATTTTTTATTTTGGTAGTTTCAATTTGATTATACTTATAGATTCCAGTTATCTGTGAAATACTACTTCTTGTCATCTATTTTATTGTTGATATTAATCACAATTTTAAAATCTTTGATAATTCCATCCATAGGTCTGTTTCTAATGTGTGTTTTCTTCTTTTTTTCCTCTTTGGTATGCTATTCATTTTTGACTGGAAAAAAAAAAAAACAAACCCTATGTATCTATAGTTTGCTCCTGCCTAGGATGTGTCTCTCTAGGACCCTAAAATGATAGCCTCTGGTATTTTTAAGGGCTCTTATTTCTTGGAAGGTCTAATACCTCATTTGTCTCTGCTAAGCTCTTTGAGGTTGCTTAAAATTTTGCTTTACTTTTAAGCAGCTTTCTGCTTAATTTCTAATTTTTATCCCTAAATAGCTTAAGAAATAGGTAAATAGGTTAAGTGGAAAAGAACTGTTAGCCTTTTTTCCTTATTCCTTTTTTTTTTTTTTTTTTTTTTGTCTGTCTAGGGTACTAGCCCATCAAGTACTGGCTGTCTTTGAAAATCCAGACTCCAATTCCCATCTTCACATCCCTATCTTATGGCTAAAAATTCTGCTGACTTCTCTGTTTAAGAAGGACATTGATATGGCCACAAATAGGCAAATATCCCAAGAAGAAAATTAGTATGCAGACTGTTAGCCCACCTCTGTGTGACTTTCCTCCTTCAAAGATCTTAACTTCTCAAGTCCTTATTACCTTGGCATATCCTTATCACATTCAACTGTGTGTGTGTGTGTGTGTGATTTGCTTGTAATTTTTATCTCAACTTTCTAGTTTATTTTGATGAGAGCCTCAGTCTGCTACACAATCCTCCATTATAGCAGCAAATTGATATATCTGAGTATATTTCAAAAATAAAGCTGGTAATAAGGGTTGACAAAATAGATGTGGGGTATGGAGGATAGTATGTTATCAAAAATAATTTCTAATTAATTGTCCAGAGCTACTAATGAGAATAATAATGTTTAAATTAACTGAAGTGAGAATGATTTTTACTGTTCATTTTTCATAGCCCAAATCAATGTCAGCCTGCTAAATGATCTCAGGATACCTCTGATTATAATAGTATCTCTGCCCACATTTTGTTTTTTTCTTTACAGTACTTGGTAGTGGTTACCTCAAGCTGTTTTTGAATGGGGGCTTGTGTATTATAGTTTTTTTTTTCTAGATTCTCATCTACTACATGAATGACTTGAATAACTTATTTATCATCTCTGAAGTTCCCCCACGTGAAAATGGGCAAAATAATATTAACTACTCACAGTGTTGTTGTAAAGTTTGGGACAATTCATACTGAAGAATCTGATAAAATTTCTGAGAAGCAACAATAAATAAACATGTAATAGCTACAAAGCATAATGATTATCATTATAATCTGCTTTATCTTCCAATTTAGAATATAATATTCTGAGGACTCTTTTTCCATATTAAACAGCCATGTATCTGGGTTGACTCTCTGCTCATAACCAGCCAAACTCACCCAATGGTTGTATTCCTGCTGCGCCATTGAGCATTGAGGCAGTCAGTCGTTCAGTATCCCCCTTTTCCTCCAGCAACTACTTGTTCCCAGTACGTTCTCCCTTTCTCCTCCTCCCCCTCCTCCTTCTTCTTTTCTTCTTCCTCTTCTTATTATTTCTTTCTTTTTTTTTTTTTTTTTTTGAGATGGAGTCTTGCTCTGTCACCCAGGTTGGAGTGCAGTGGTGCAATCTCAGTTTACTGCAACCTCCACCTCTCGGGTTCAAGTGATTCCTCTGCCTCAGCCTCCTGAGTAGCTGGGACTACAGGTGTGCACAACCACACCCGGCTAATTTGTATTTTAGTAGAGACGGGGTTTCATTATGTTGGCCAGGATGGTCTCGATCTCCTGACCCCATGATTCACCCACCTCAGCTCTTCTTTCTCTTTCTTTTTCCTCCTTCCCCATCTCCTCCTCCTCCTCCTGCCCATCCTCTTCTTCTTCTTCCTCTTCCTCTTTCATCTTCCATCTTCCTCTTTCGTCTTCCTCTTTCTTTCTTCCTTCTTCTTCTTCTTCCCCATGTTATTCTTGTGTCAGGCCTTCCATCAGATCACATATCAGACTTTGATTCCCATTCTGGATACTTGAGTTTGCCCCCAAAATTTTCTCTCCCCTATATTAGGTTCTCAGTTCTTTCATATGAATTCTCAACACTCACTTCTCCAGAATCCAATTTTCATTCTAAAACTTGTTCATCACTGTCTTTCTTCTTAAGCCTGTGTTTGGATATGTGTGAGTGGGAATGTGTGGGAATGTGTGTGTGTTGGGGGGGGGGGAATGTGTGGGAGTGTGTGTGTGTGTGTGTGTGTGTGCATGCATACTGGTGTGAGTTTTTGGGGTGAGGGGTGAAGGAGGAGATTTTTCACTGTCCTACATGGGTTCTTGCAGATTTAACTTTTTAATAAATATAGGTCAAATGAATAAATAAGAGCTATTAGCAAGAAATGATAGGCTGTGATATATTTGGACCAGAGCATTTTATAGTCATTTTCAGTATATATAGTTCTGTGAGTTTAATGTATCTATACTGGACTTTTCTTGTTAAAATAAAATAAATAAATATAATATGTACATTATATTTATAATTAAATATAAGTACATATTACATTATATATAAATGTGTACACACACACACACACACACACACACACACACACAGCCTGATAGTGGAGAAATCATGTGGCTCACTGTTTCCAATATAAAGCAAGAAATTCTGGGCCTTCTGTTCCTACTTTTTCAGGTCTGTTTCTCTGTGGTCTAGTGTTCTAAAAGTTACTATATTGATTCCTAGAGCTTTGAAATAAAATGCAATTTTGTGTCCTTTGGAGAAGCAGCATAAAAGACTTTGTGACATAAAACACAGGAAAATTTCCCCCAAATACTCTTCAAGTATTTCCGTTCCCACTTGTCTTCTCAAGAGTCAATTATTCCAAATCCTGTTCCCATCTCTCTCATTGCTCCTCATGTCTGCTATCACTCATCAAACTCTGTCCACTCTTTCTACACTGCCTTTCTTGTGTAAATAAATGCAGCCCTGCCTTCTCCCAATCAATTATCTTCATTCTTTGTCTTAATTAGTGTCAATAAATGGACGTGGGACCTAGTGATTTCAAAAGGCTCCAGACATTCTTTAGAAAATACTATGGAAGAAATGAGGAGGCAAAGTGAGAATATTTTAATATTATTCTAGAATATTTTAATATTTTAGTATCATTAGTATTTGAGAAGCACTTCTAGCACTTTTATAATTGTGTAAAGCTGATATGCATGGTTTGGAAAACCTACTGAGTACTATTTTGACCCAAGGGCAAATCATTGAATACTACTGTATATAAAAAAGTACAAAGGCTCACACTTAGATCTACATAAAGTCTAAATTAATCTTACGTATTTATAAAATTAGACAATATTAATGACACATTTGTATAACGTTCATTATACAAACGAACATGGGAATAGTAACACCAACCTAATAGAATAAAGTTATAAGATTATATGGGGAAATTAATTCTTCCAACAAACATTTATAGAGCATTTACTGTGTGCTTACTATCTGAAGATATAAAGATGACTAGAATTGGTTATAGCCCTCAAGGAACTTGCAGAATATATGGCAATCAAAAAACAGTACAATGTATTAAGGATTATGATTGCATATAAAAGATACAGAACTAGTATAAGGTGATTAACTCTCATGGAGATTTGTGGATGTTCTAGTGTAGACTTCATGCAAGTGATTACCTGCATCTGGGAGTTTGACAGGTAGACAAAGGATGGAGAGGAAATCCAAGCAGAAGACACAGAAAATACAGAATTAAATAGAGAGAAACGGCTTGTTTTATTTAGGGACCAGCAAGTGGGTGATATTTTGAGAACTTTAGGTGATAGAAGCTAAGCTGGAGGAAATTAAGGAGAATGAGGCAGAAGCCAGAACATAAAGGTTGTCTTTGCAACTGAAAGGAATTTTGGCTTCATTACCTACTCAATGGAGAGCTACAGGAAAGCATCCTGGTCATTAGGAGTGATAAGATAAGGTTTATATTTTTATAATTATTCCAAGGCCATTTTTAATGGATTGCTTGGGTGAAGTCAATGAAATAAGTTACAAAGTCATTGTAATAATTCAGAAAAGACAAGTGTGAGAGACATACAATGCCTGATATATAGTAGGTGCATGATCAATGATGGCTTCTTTCCTCATTTGACAATTCTCTAGGTTAGTGATGGCAGGTGTCATTGTTGCCATTTTACAACTTGAGTAATTTAGTTGCTAGTTTAAGTGACTTTTTCTTTGGGACTCAAATAGTAAATGGCAGGCCCAGAGCTACTAATTTTGCGCTTCTGTTTTCAGGGGGTGTTTCAGTGTCTGAGAACTTTGAGGATACAAATGAAAATACCAAGGTTTTAAGTATATAGAATATACATTTTCTGTAAATGACTTTCAAAAACCTGAGTATGAATGAGATTCTTAAGTCCTGTCTGTTCACCTATTTAACAAATACTTTTGGAGAGTTATTATAATCAGGGAGCTGGGGACACAGTGAAGAAATGGACAAAGATCTTAGTCTATTTGAGCTTAAATTCTGGTAGGTGAGTGTTTTTAGAGCCCCTAACTAAATTGGGGTTCCAATACCAGAGCAGCTAGAAAACCTGCTCTAATGGGAAATGATAGGGAAGACAGAGGTGGCTGTTTACAATGTGCCTTTCCTGGAATACACCTTCTACCTGGCATTAATGCCTACTTGTCTCACCTGTGATCAGGGGCCCCTCACATAGAAACTTGTTTATACTGGCAAACATCCTTGTGGCTCTTGTCTGACCCATGCCCGGTTTGTACTTGCCTATCAGTCTGGCACTGGGAGCCTGACCTTGTGTTCTCTCCAGCATTTAAGGGGACACCTGGCTTAAGGTAGCCCCTGGTTCTTCTGATGGAAGGTGCAAAATTAATACCAACACTATATAAAATACATTCAAGGGTTTATTACTTGCAGATCTTGGGCAGGGAGGGTGCAACGAGTCAAGTGGAAAGAGCAGTACTCCATCCCTGAGTCATGTGAAGCAGAAATAAAGAGGCAGAGAGAAATAAAGACAGACAGAAAGAGACAGATACAGAGAGAGAAGGGAGGCAGGCAGGTGGGGGAGGGCAGAGAGAAAAGGAACAAGGCAACTAGCAGTATATGTATATAAGGGAATAGTGTGTTAGTGTGTGGGTTGATTTACGTTCACAGTCAATGCCTGAGTCGTTTGTTCAAAGGAAGCAGCCAAAAAGAAAAAAAAAAAGAGGGAGCTCAGTGTCTTAGGCAGGAGAGACGCCTCCAAGTTCTTATGTCTTTGTTCATTGGCTTGAGCCTTTTGGGTGTAGTGTCGTCCTTTGAGTGTCTAGGCAGCACTTTTTTCTTTGGCATTTCCAGTTCAGTGAGTGAGATGCTCAAGAAGCAAGTGAATACACTAACCATATAATTACCAAAAATTTTTAAAAAGATAAAGCTATGCAACAAATTGTAAGATGGTTAGGGGAAATAAATGATGAAACACCTACTTGATAAGGTGTTCAGGAAAGACCTGTCTGAAGAAGTGACATTTAGAATGATTGAAGGAGCACAACTTGTGAAGATATAGAAAAAGGTCATCTCAGGAAGGCAAAAGGACCATCAAAGATGAAGGATTATCAAATATCATGACCCTGAGATGAACTATTTTATATAAGTTAAGGATCAGCAAGATGGTCAATGTGGGCGGTGCTGAATCAATAAGATGATACCTGAGAAAGAAGGAGAACACAATAAAGAGTTTGTACTTTAAGTTATTTTTTCCCTTTCCCTGAGCAAATGGATGAAGAGTGATGCTGTCTACTGAAAAAACTTGGGTGAAGCTTCAGGGCAAAATCAAGACATAAGGTTGAGATACCTATTGGAAACCTAAGTAGCGATACTGAACCACTTGAATATATTAGTGGCAACTCAGGGAAGAGGGCAATGACAGCAATACAAATGCAGAAGGAATCAGCAAACAAAATGTATTTAAAGCTATGAAATCAGGTAAAATTATTTTGTGAATGAGTATATGTAGAAACAAGAGGGAAAGGGCTGGGGTCTGATAAAGTTTACATTTAGGGAAGAGGAGGAGTTCCTAGCAGGTAAAACTGAGAAGCAGCTAATGAGGAAGGAGAGATACCAGAAGAAAGGAATTTCCCAGAAACCAAGTGACTAAAGGGTGTAAGAAAGAAGAAATAACCAACTGTGTCAAATGTTTCCAAGAGGTCAAATAAGATGAGGACTGAACATTGACCAATGGATTTGAGAAGATGAGGGTTATATTAGTTACCTTGACACATGGCTTTTGCAGAGTGATGGGGATGGAGGCCAAATGGAAGTGGGTTAATAGAAAAAGGGAAGTACAGAAGTGAACAGCATGATGGCACATATCCTGTTCAGGAGTTTACTATACAGGGCATCTGTGAAGTAGAACTGTAGCTAGAGGGGGGGTCATAGGGTACTAGAGGAGAGATTTAGAAGTTAGAGTTATTACAGACTACTTGTGTGATAATGAGAACGATGCAGTAGAGAGACAAAATGATGTGCCAAAGAGTGTGGGCAAGGAATGTCCTGCAGGATAAACTCATGCTGACCCAAGAAGCGACTTAAGCCTGTGAGCAATCTCAGTGAGGAGAAAACCAGCACCACTAATATTTATTGCAAGCATTCCACTATTTATTGCAAGCATTGCACTATCATGTGCAAGCATTCCACTAAGCTCTTCCCTTTGTAACACTTACAGCACAACTCCATAGTATAGGTATTATTATTTCTTCCAATTTATAGGTGAATGAAGTGTATCTTGGAGGGTTCTGATGACTTGCCCAAAGTAACAACAATAATAAATGGTAGAACTTAATTTCAAACCTGAGTCTGTCAGCTTGTGCATTTAATTACTCTCCTGTGTAGGAGCCAGAATTTTTGTCCAGCTCAGTGTGGAATATTTCTATGCAATCAGAAATTATATTTCCTACTCCTTGCTGCTGCCTAAAATTTTTATTAAAAAGATCAATGTCTTAGTAATAGTCTCATATCTCACAGTTTCGGTTAACACTAACATCAGAGTTTCAAGATGCCCAGAAACTCAACCTAAAAGTTACTATTTCACATAAATTTTCCTGAGGACAGGTTATTTGAGCATGCACCATGCAGTAGACATTTTACTATTTTGCCTGCACTTCCTCAACTTAATAAAAAAATTCTAATGAGCTATACTGAAATAAACACTGAGCTAGTTGGTGGGCATATGTAAATATAGAAGATGAAGTTTCTGCCCCCAGATGTTTCAAGCAGGAGGCATATTCAGGGTGGATAGTCTTCTCTAGGGTAATTCTCTCAAAAGAATTGAGTTGGGATCTTTTAGGTCCCCATGTGATTTACTACCAGCACAAATATATAGCAAAGTCTTAGATTTAGGGAACAGAGAGAAAGGAGATAGACAGCCAATCTGTCAGAAAACTTTTTTTTTCCAAAAAGAAAGATGATTGTTTGATTTTCTATCCATCCCAAAAAGAACATGAGGAAGTTTGTAAAGATACAGAATATGAGTTAACATCATTAAGGACACAAATTAAAGAAAAGAAAAATAAGATAACATCAGGTCAAGGGTAGGGACTGAATACCTCCCATGAGTTGACAAGATTTAGCTAGAGGTGGGGAAAGAATCCACATATAAACACAGTGCAGATGCTCTCTAACTGGATGGAAATGGAATAATTATGTTAATTTGTCCCTTTTTATACTCAGAGATGGCTTTTAATTCTTTTCAAGGATTTAGAATTAAAATATGTCCACATTATTTGGCCCTTGCCTCAATCTCTCCTTTCAGGACAAAACAACCCTCTAGTGTGACCTTCACGCAGTATAGATTTCTCTCCTGAAGATCAGGTTAGCAGGCTATCTTGCTTTTACACCATTCATGTGTGCCCACCTGGCTGTTGGGCAGATGTTCTCCTGTAGGGTACAAAAATCTCCCAACATTAAGTTTTAATTGCAGCTCCATAATTGTTGTTTAAATGTTGGCATTCATTTTATGAGCTGATTTTTCTATGCTAATCAGTGCTCAATTCAAATCAGAACAAACAAACAATCACAACAACAAGAAAACAGACCTCTTCTATATTTATAGCTGGTGACTAAAATAGTACCATAAATCCTGACTGTGACTGACTAACTGCTTGAAATCTAATGCAGGACCAACAGAGACTCTCTCTCTCTTTGCACAGCGTTCATAGCTGTAAACAAAAGCTACTCTGATTTGTTTGGGAATCAATTTGATTTGAGAAGGCACTGGGGCTCTGTCAATAAGCAACAAACAAAATACAATTTCCTTTGAATGGAATCGGGATTATGCCTTGAGGACATTGCTTTTTCCCTTCTTAAGGGAATCGGGAGAATCAAGTTGGGAACTCTTTGCCAGTGGCAAAATACAGGAGCCAGTTGATCAGAACCTCTGGTGCTTTTTTTCAAACTGCTTGGGCAATAGAAATGAGAGAAAGGTTCCCAATTCTCAAGAATGTGATTAATCAAAGCATTAGAGAGATCATTTAATGGCATGGAGTGGGTTTGAAAATTTGGTGTCAAATGATTTGGTTCTGATATAGATTTAGCACAGATATGGATCTAACCAAAACTGTTATGTGATTTTGTTTAACCCCAGGTGTGTTCCAAATCTTAAATTATTTTTGCAGCAAAAACTTGAGTATTTCATTTTCTATAGGGTCATTTTAGGGATTACGTGGGAAAATATGTTTTAAAGTTTTGTAGATGATTAAGAGCTAAATAACAAGAAAACATTGTATCTTAAAATATTGCTTTTAGTTGATACATTCTAGAATCTTCTGAACTCTCCACTCCAATTTTTGATAGAAATAGGTGGGTATTTGAATTCTATGGTTTAGAACAAATAGAAATTTCTGCTATTTTTGGCTTCAGGTTTATTACTCAATAAATTATGGATCTGCTATGGTCTTAAAGTTAGAAAAATTTAATCAGTGTAAAACACCAATTCCAAAGACAGTTATTTTCAAGCTCTTTTCCCATTTGGTTGACCCAATTCTTGAAGAGGTCTTTCATTTCAGCATCAAGTCCTCTAATAATTAAAGTGATGCTTTTGCAGCAGATCTTCCTTCACACCCAAGTACATTACTGGATTTTAGCACCAATCAAATAATGAGTCAAAAGAGTATTAGATGTATTTCTGATTGTCCTAGTATGGGTTACAATTTTTCATCTTGATATGAAGGCCTGGAGACAGAAGAGGAGAATAGAACTTTAGTTACAAATGTCCCTATTGCTAAGATGGCTGCTGTGATTTAAAAAAAAAGTCCTGGTCTTAGGCTGCTGAAATGTGCCAATCTTTTTAGGTTCATCATTTATAGGGCAGTTTCTCCACCCATGATTTCTGGTTCAACATTGACTGCTTCGTGATATCTGCTCTTGGCAGTATGTGGTTTTGTTCCTTTAATGGGAATCTAGAAAATTCTTTTTATAGCAATTCAAGTAAACTCAGATATTACAGATACTTAGTCCTCAGCAATATAAGCTCAGCAATATAAACTCCAGACAGTAAGGGTAGAAGCAGGGAGAACAGATAGGAGGTGATTGAAGTTATCAAAAATCTATGGCAGAGCTTCTCAAATTTTAATGTGCAAAGGAATTATAGAGAAACTTGTGAAACTGTAGAATGTAGTGGGGTGAGCCTTGAGATTATGCATTTCTGTGAGCTCCAAGATGATGCTGACACTGTTGGTTCATGGAATACACTTTGGGTAGCAAGGATCTATGGTGTGCCCATGCTTTTTTTCTGCCTCTGTGCCTTTCTCCTTTGACTTGACACTTTAGAGCAGTGGTTTTCTACTCAAGCTTCCCATTAAATCCAACTGTATTTAAAAATACTGGGCTGGGCACAGTGGGTCATGCCTATAATCCCAGCACTTTGGGAGGCCGAGGTGGGTGGATCATGAGGTCAGGAGATAGAGGCCATCCTGGTTAACATGGTGAAACCTCATCTCTACTGAAAATACAAAAAATTAGCCAAGCATGGTGGCACACGCCTGTAGTCTCAGCTACTCAGGAGGCTGGGGCAGGAGAATCACTTGAACCCGGGAGGCAGAGGTTGCAGTGAGCTGAGATCGCACCACTACACTCCAGCCTGGGCTACAGAGTGAGAATCTGTCTCAAAAAAAAAAAAAAAAAAAGAAAAGAAAAGAAAAAGAAAAATGCTGATGTCTGACCTCACATCCCCGGAATTCTGGTTTAATTATTCTGGTGGAAAACTGAAACATGAATACTTTTAAAAAGCTCTCCAGATAATTCTAATGCACAGTCAAGACTGAGAGGTCTGGTTTTAGTTTACTTGGCTTCACCATTTGATGCCACTTTCAGGTCTCTGTTGGATCCATGCTTCACAGCATGCAAACAAGTTGTTACCCATCCAACTAAGCCAGAACTTTGCTGCAGTACTATGCTGCAGACCTGACTTGTCCAGCAAAGAAATTACAGCAGATGGCCACTATCTCTCCACTTGGGGTCCTTAACTCATCATGTTCCCACAGAATCTTTTTTCTTTCTTAAATTTTGCCATTTTTTTTTCCAATATATCTATGTCTCCCTCATTTTGCAACTCAAGGAAGGGGCTGTGTCATATCCATTTTTATTTTATCAGTATAATGCCTGGCATAAACTAGCAATCTGTACAGATGCACAGAGTAAATGAAATGGATTGTAGCAGTGTGCTTGGTGGGCTTTCAGAACTTAAAATTCTTAAGGCATTAATGTATGGAATGTGGATGATATGCATAGCTACCTCCATTTCCCAAATAAAGGCAAGAAAAACCTAGTTGAAAAAAAAAAAAACAGACCAAAATAAACATTAGTTTATGTCACACAGAATTGTCCTACTGAAAATTTCAGAATAATGTTACTCATATCATAATTTCTAATACTTATTTATTGAGCTTACTATCATATTACTGGATACTTTAAAAAAGTATATACACATATGTATGTATATATGTGCATATATATGTGTATGTATATATGTGCATATATATGTATATATGCGCATATATGTGTATGTATTTATGTGCATATATGTGTATATATGTGTATGTATTTATGTGCATATATGTGTATATATGTGCATATATATGTATGTAAATATGTGCATATATATGTATGTATATGTGTACATATATATATATATAATATTTAAGCCTCAAAATGACCATATACAGTACATGCTATTATAACTCCCCTTTTTCTGGAAAGATAATTCTGGCATGAAGAGGTTACGTTTGGTTTGAATCCCATAGTAAGTGGCAGAACTGGGATTTAAACTAAGCAGTTTTGTGTCCAGAGATTGTATCCTAAGCACTACACTGCACTACACTACACTTTCTGCATACCCCACAGGCCACTGATGACCTGTCCAGTTCTAAAGCAAGTGAGGCTATTGAAGCAGGTATTTCCCTGATCCCTTCATGGGACTCGTAAAAGGGATGCCATGTTTACTGAGCCCACAGCTCTCAACTCCTTGCAGGAGGTAGCACGTGAGCAAATGAGGTGAGTACTGGAGCACACAAGTGCTGGAGTGAGCTGGCCATGCCGGCACTGGCAGGAGTGAACTCCTCTCACTTGGACTCATTACGTTCCACCCCTCAGGAGAAGGGGGTGCAGGTGAGCAGGTGCAGGAGCTTGGGCAAGTGCTTTTTGGCACCAGTAGGAGCCAATTCTGTGCTGGGCCTCTGACAGCATCTTGCAGGGGGTGTCTCCAACCCCCTGAAGCCCCAGAAGCAGTGTTACAGTGCTCTTGTCATTCTGCCATCTGCAGATGGCTTAAGCATTAACAGCTCAGTGGACCCTCTTCCTTTTCACGTGAGGTGACTGCCTTCTGCCAGCGAGGGCAAAGGGTCATTTACATCCACACTCGTGGCTCTTGAGTTCTTGTTGGGCATCCAGGAGGAATGAGGTCACGTGAACAAATTGAAGGATGATAAATGTGGGGGATTTTACTGCTGATGGAGGTGGCTCTCAGTGGGAAGGGGAGCTGAAAAGGGGATGGGGTGGGAAGGTAATATTCCCCTAAAGTCCAACTATCTCTGGCTGGATTCTTATCCAAAGTTATGCCATCAAGCTGTCCCTCTGAAGTAAAGCTGCTACTCTCCAATATCCAACTGTAGTCTTCAAAGTTCAGCTGCTTATCCTCTCTGCCAGATGTGTCTGGGGTTCTTATAGGCACAGGATGGGGTCAGGTGGGGCCATGGGTTGTTTTGGAAAAAGCAACATTCAAGTGGGAAAACAAGGATGTAAGTTCTCACTTTGGGCCAGGGTCTCAGGCTTGTCAGCTTAAGGATGGAGCCCTTGCCAGGGACTTGCCCTCTTCTGCCCAGAATTTTCCTGCCTCCTGTCCCTACCACTATCACCCTCATATTAAAACACGTGCTCCTGTTTTATTTTGTTTGTTTTTGATATTTACTGGTTATATCTCATGCTCATAATCAACTTTCATCTTAATTTTTTAATGCCACAAAATCCCTTCAATTATGTTCTTATATATTTAATTACTCTCTATAATCTGAATTTCTACATCAGCTTATAAATAACCTTGAAGCTCTAGAATTAAAAAATCAAGCAAATAAAAAATAAAAATCCCTCTCTGAAATTCATATGTGTCTTCAATTGCCACCCCATCTCTCTAATTTTCCCTTTATTCTTATTACAGAATATTATTTCCCTTATTCTTATTACAGTATATTATTATAATTATATTTTATACCCATTCATCTGTGATTTTATCCTTAATTCACTGTAGCCTGACACCTACCCTCATCATTCCGTTAAAAACCATTCTCAACAGCAGTAACCTCTGCAGACTTAAATGTCCCTGTCTGACAGCTGTGAGGAGAGCAGTGGTTCTCCCAGCACGCAGCTGGAGATCTGAGAACCGGCTGACTGCCTCCTCAAGTGGGTTCCTGACTCCTGACCCCCGAGCAGCCTAACTGGGAGGCACCCCCCAGTAGGGGCAGACCGACACCTCACACGGCCGGCCAGGTACTCCGACAGACCTGCAGCTGAGGGTTCTGTCTGTTAGAAGGAAAACTAACAGAAAGGACATCCACACCAAAAACCCATCTGTACATCACCATCATCAAAGACCAAAAGTAGATAAAACCACAAAGATGGGGAAAAAACAGAGCAGAAAAACTGGAAACTCTAAAAAGCAGAGTACCTCTCCTCCTCCAAAGGAACGCAGTTCCTCACCAGCAACGGAACAAAGCTGGACGGAGAATGACTTTGACGAGCTGAGAGAAGAAGGCTTCAGACGATCAAATTACTCTGAGCTACGGGAGGATATTCAAACCAAAGGCAAAGAAGTTGAAAACTTTGAAAAAAATTTAGAAGAATGTATAACTAGAATAACCAATACAGAGAAGAGCTTAAAGGAGCTGATGGAGCTGAAAACCAAGGCTCGAGAACTACGTGAAGAATGCAGAAGCCTCAGGAGCCGATGCGATCAAATGGAAGAAAGGGTATCAGCCCTGGAAGATGAAATGAATGAAATGAAGCGAGAAGGGAAGTTTAGAGAAAAAAGAATAAAAAGAAACGAGCAAAGCCTCCAAGAAATGTGGGACTATGTGAAAAGACCAAATCTACGTCTGATTGGTGTACCTGAAAGCGACGGGGAGAATGGAAACAAGTTGGAAAACACTCTGCAGGATATTATCCAGGAGAACTTCCCCAATCTAGCAAGGCAGGCCAACATTCAGATTCAGGAAATACAGAGAACGCCACAAAGATACTCCTCGAGAAGGGCAACTCCAAGACACATAATTGTCAGATTCACCAAAGTTGAAATGAAGGAAAAAATGTTAAGGGCAGCCAGAGAGAAAGGTCGGGTTACCATCAAAGGGAAGCCCATCAGACTAACAGCGGATCTCTCGGCAGAAACCCTACAAGCCAGAAGAGAGTGGGGGCCAATATTCAACATTCTTAAAGAAAAGAATTTTCAACCCAGAATTTCATATCCTGCCAAACTAAGCTTCATAAGTGAAGGAGAAATAAAATACTTTACAGACAAGCAAATGCTGAGAGATTTTGTCACCACCAGGCCTGCCCTAAAAGAGCTCCTGAAGGAAGCGCTAAACATGGAAAGGCACAACCGGTACCAGCCACTGCAAAATCATACCGAAATGTAAAGACCATCGAGACTAGGAAGAGACTGCATCAAATAACGAGAAAAATATCCAGCTAACATCATAATGACAGGATCAGATTCACACATAACAATATTAACTTTAAATGTAAATGGACTAAATGCTCCAATTAAAAGACACAGACTGGCAAATCGGATAAAGACTCAAGACCCATCAGTGTGCTGTATTCAGGAAACCCATCTCACGTGCAGAGACACACATAGGCTCAAAATAAAAGGATGGAGGAAGATCTACCAAGCAAATGGAAAACAAAAAAAGGCAGGGGTTGCAATCCTAGTCTCTGATAAAACAGACTTTAAACCAACAAAGATCAAAAGAGACAAAGAAGGCCATTACATAATGGTAAAGGGATTAATTCAACAAGAAGAGCTAACTATCCTAAATATATATGCACCCAATACAGGAGCACCCAGATTCATAAAGCAAGTCCTGAGTGACCTACAAAGAGACTTAGACTCCCACACATTAATAATGGGAGACTTTAACACCCCACTGTCAACATTAGACAGATCAACGAGACAGAAAGTCAACAAGGATACCCAGGAATTGAACTCAGCTCTGCACCAAGCGGACCTAATAGACATCTACAGAACTCTCCACCCCAAATCAACAGAATATACATTTTTTTCAGCACCACACCACACCTATTCCAAAATTGACCATATACTTGGAAGTAAAGCTCTCCTCAATAAATGTAAAAGAACAGAAATTGTAACAAACTGTCTCTCAGATCACAGTGCAATCAAGCTAGAACTCAGGATTAAGAATCTCACTCAAAACCGCTCAACTACATGGAAACTGAACAACCTGCTCCTGAATGACTACTGGGTACATAACGAAATGAAGGCAGAAATAAAGATGTTCTTTGAAACCATCGAGAACCAACACACAACATACCAGAATCTCTGGGATGCATTCAAAGCAGTGTGTAGAGGGAAATTTATAGCACTAAATGCCCACAAGAGAAAGCAGGAAAGATCCAAAATTGACAGCCTAACATCACAATTAAAAGAACTAGAAAAGCAAGAGCAAACACATTCAAAAGCTAGCAGAAGGCAAGAAATAACTAAAATCACAGCAGAACTGAAGGAAATAGAGACACAAAAAACCCTTCAAAAAATAAATGAATCCAGGAGCTGGTTTTTTGAAAGGATCAACAAAATTGATAGACCGCTAGCAAGATTAATAAAGAAAAAAAGAGAGAAGAATCAAATAGATGCAATAAAAAATGATAAAGGGGATATCACCACCGATCCCACAGAAATACAAACTACCATCAGAGAATATTACAAACACCTCTATGCAAATAAACTAGAAAATCTAGAAGAAATGGATAAATTCCTCAACACATACACCCTCCCAAGACTAAACCAGGAAGAAGTTGAATCTCTGAATAGACCAATAACAGGAGCTGAAATTGTGGCAATAATCAATAGCTTACCAACCAAAAAAAGTCCAGGACCAGATGGGTTCACAGCCGAATTCTACCAGAGGTACAAGGAGGAGCTGGTACCATTCCTTCTGAAACTATTCCAATCAATAGAAAAAGAGGGAATCCTCCCTAACTCATTTTATGAGGCCAGCATCATCCTGATACCAAAGCCTGGCAGAGACACAACAAAAAAAGAGAATTTTAGACCAATATCCTTGATGAACATTGATGCAAAAATCCTCAATAAGATACTGGCAAACAGAATCCAGCAGCATATCAAAAAGCTTATCCACCATGATCAAGTGGGCTTCATCCCTGGGATGCAAGGCTGGTTCAATATACGCAAATCAATAAATGTAATCCAGCATATAAACAGAACCAAAGACAAAAACCACATGATTATCTCAATAGATGCAGAAAAGGCCTTTGACAAAATTCAACAACCCTTCATGCTAAAAACTCTCAATAAATTAGGAATTGATGGGACGTATCTCAAAATAATAAGAGCTATTTATGACAAACCCACAGCCAATATCATACTGAATGGGCAAAAACTGGAAGCATTCCCTTTGAAAACTGGCACAAGACAGGGATGCCCTCTCTCACCACTTCTATTCAACATAGTGTTGGAAGTTCTGGACAGGGCAATTAGGCAGGAGAAGGAAATCAAGGGTATTCAAGTAGGAAAAGAGGAAGTCAAATTGTCCTTGTTTGCAGATGACATGATAGTATATCTAGAAAACCCCATTGTCTCAGCCCAAAATCTCCTTAAGCTGATAAGCAACTTCAGCAAAGTCTCAGGATACAAAATCAATGTGCAAAAATCACAAGCATTCTTATACATCAATAACAGACAAACAGAGAGCCAAATCATGAGTGAACTCCCATTCACAATTGCTTCAAAGAGAATAAAATATCTAGGAATCCAACTTACAAGGGATGTGAAAGACCTCTTCAAGGAGAACTACAAACCACTGCTCAAGGAAATAAAAGAGGATACAAACAAATGGAAGAACATTCCATGCTCATGGGTAGGAAGAATCAATATCATGAAAATGGCCATCCTTCCCAAGGTAATTTACAGATTCAATGCCATCCCCATCAAGCTACCAATGACTTTCTTCACAGAATTGGAAAAAACTACTTTAAAGTTCATATGGAACCAAAAAAGAGCCCGCATCGCCAAGTCAATCCTAAGCCAAAAGAACAAAGCTGGAGGCATCACACTACCTGACTTCAAACTATACTACAAGGCTACAGTAACCAAAACAGCATGGTACTGGTACCAAAACAGAGATATAGATCAATGGAACAGAACAGAGCCGTCAGAAATAATGCCACATATCTACAACTATCTGATCTTTGACAAACCTGACAAAAACAAGAAATGGGGAAAGGATTCCCTATTTAATAAATGGTGCTGGGAAAACTGGCTAGCCATATGTAGAAAGCTGAAACTGGATCCCTTCCTTACACCTTATACAAAAATCAATTCAAGATGGATTAAAGACTTAAATGTTAGACCTAAAACCATAAAAACCCTAGAAGAAAACCTAGGCATTACCATTCAGGACATAGGCATGGGCAAGGACTTCATGTCTAAAACACCAAAAGCAATGGCAACAAAAGCCAAAATTGACAAATGGGATCTAATTAAACTAAAGAGCTTCTGCACAGCAAAGGAAACTACCATCAGAGTGAACAGGCAACCTACAAAATGGGAGAACATTTTCGCAACCTACTCATCTGACAAAGGGCTAATATCCAGAATCTACAATGAACTCCAACAAATTTACAAGAAAAAAACAAACAACCCCATCAAAAAGTGGGCGAAGGATATGAACAGACACTTCTCAAAAGAAGACATTTATGCAGCCAAAAAACACATGAAAAAATGCTCACCATCACTGGCCATCAGAGAAATGCAAATCAAAACCACAATGAGATACCATCTCACACCAGTTAGAATGGCAATCATTAAAAAGTCAGGAAACAACAGGTGCTGGAGAGGATGTGGAGAAATAGGAACACTTTTACACTGTTGGTGGGACTGTAAACTAGTTCAACCCTTGTGGAAGTCAGTGTGGCGATTCCTCAGGGATCTAGAACTAGAAATTCCATTTGACCCAGCCATCCCATTACTGGGTATATACCCAAAGGACTATAAATCATGCTGCTATAAAGACACATGCACACGTATGTTTATTGCGGCATTATTCACAATAGCAAAGACTTGGAACCAACCCAAATGTCCAACAATGATAGACTGGATTAAGAAAATGTGGCACATATACACCATGGAATACTATGCAGCCATAAAAAATGATGAGTTCACGTCCTTTGTAGGGACATGGATGAAACTGGAAATCATCATTCTCAGTAAACTATCGCAAGAACAAAAAACCAAACACCGCATATTCTCACTCATAGATGGGAATTGAACAATGAGAACACATGGACACAGGAAGGGGAACATCACACTTCGGGGACTGTTGTGGGGTGGGGGGAGGGGGGAGGGATAGCATTGGGAGATATACCTAATGCTAGATGACGAGTTGGTGGGTGCAGCGCACCAGCATGGCACATGTATACATATGTAACTTACCTGCACATTGCGCACATGTACCATAAAACCTAAAGTATAATAATGATAATAATAATAATAATAATAAAAGAAAAAAAAAAAAGAACACAGGAAGAAAGCCTAAAAAAAAAAAAAAAGAAAGATACAGAAAAAAAAAAAAAAAAAAAAAAAAAAAAAAAAAAAACCATTCTCATTCTACCACTTGTGACTTCCATACTATTAGTCTCCTTTAACCCCATTAATTTTCAGGACTTATATTATTTGATCTTTCAGAAGCTCTGACAGTGTTATTAAAACACTATTTCCTTTGATTTCGATGATGCTTAATGATTATGATTTTTATCTGCTTCTCTGGCTGATTATCATTCTTCTTCGCAGACTCATCCTCATCTATGTAGTAATTAATGGAATTCCTCAAGCTTTGCTCCTATGCCCTCTTTCCCCTTACTCAATGATCTCTTTGTAGATGATATTCTCCACCTGCATTAGTCTATTCTTGCAATGCTGTAAAGAAACACCCGAGGCTGGGTAATTTATAAAGAAAAGAGATTTAGCTGACCCACAGTTCTGCAGGCTGTACAGGAAGAAAGGTGCTGACATCTGTTTCTGCTGAGGCCTCAGGAAGCTTCCAATCGTGGCAGAAGGTGAAGGGGGATCAGGTGACTCACATGGAAAGAGCGTGAGTCACAGAGAGAGGGAGGAGGTGCTAGGCTGTTTAAAAAACCAGCTTTTTCCTGTGAACTCATGGAAGGAAAACTCACTCATTACCACGAAAATAGCACCAAGCCATTCATGAAAGATCTGTTCCCATGATCCAAACACCTCCCATCAGGTCCCACTTCCAAAAGTGGGGATTATATTTTCAACATGAGATTTGGAGGGAACCAACATCCAAACCGTATTACCACCCTAAGATTTTTTTACCACAATATTTGGGGTAGACATTTCTTCTGAGCTCCCAATAGCCTATTTGGGCAAACTTTTTAATGTTTCAGGAGTCCATCAAGATTAGCATGCCCCATGCTGAACCAACTGTTTTCTCCATGTATCCCCCTCTTTAAAAAAAAAAAAATTCACAGTGGGTGGTACCTTATTCCATCTAGTTATGCAATTCTCACTCCCAGAAGTTGTCTTTATCATTTTTCCAGCATTTCTTTTTATTTCTACCACTTCCACTTCCTAATTGCTATGTCCACAATAATTCTCACATATTCTTTTTGTTCTCCACACTGGAGATTTTTAAAAAATATATATATATTATTTCATGTTATGAATAAAATATTTTATCTTAAAAGTAAACCTGATCATGTCACCAAAACAGAAACCAAAACAAACAAAACTGCCCTATTCCTTCCACTTTCAGTTAAAAACACTTCTTAGAAGTCTTAGGACAAGGACCAAGTTCCTCACCATGGCCCAGGAGTCTGTGATGTTTTGCCCTCACCTACTTCTGTAATCTAATTGTGTAATATTTCTCTCCTGCTCATCCCCTACCATATGCCTCCACTTCAGCTGCATTATATTTCAGGTATATTAGTCTTCAACTTCAACAATCCTCCTTATTCCTCCTCCACAGAGCTTTAACCTATGCTGTTTTTCTGAATGGAGCACTGATTGCTCCTCTTCTCCTCGCAAGTTACTATTTGCTCTTCAGGTCTCGATTCATCATTATTTTTTTAAGAAATTAATCCCTAATATTGCTTACTAGGTTACATTTCTCTACAGTATGATCTCATAGTACTCCGTCTTTTCCGTTTTTAGTACTGATCCAAGTTTAATGTAAAATTAAATTTTTGTCAATATCTGTCTTCCTCATTAAACTAGAAGGGTCATGAGGAGAGAGACCATATCTATGTATGCTTATTTTTATTCCCAACACCAAGCAATGGCTGGTACAAGGAGTCACGAAAAAGATATTTTTAGTGGTTGAAAAAGTGTCATTCATACTGACTATTGTTAAGATTATTTAAGGCTTGCTGTACTTAGGAAGGTTTTCTGCACTTAGGAAAGTTTTCTGCTATTTGATTTTTTTCCATTTTGTAGAAGTCAAATGTTATTCCAGCCTTGATAGTTTTCCTGAGGCCCCATACAATGCTTATTTGAAACTTAACTCTCGATTTTCTCAAGTACTTTTTTATTCTAAGTTACACAAAGCTGTATTAGTCATCTAAATGTTAATATTGACCCTTGAAAATCACTTTGTCTTCCCCACTACAGAATCTAGCACCCTCTCAGCCTAAACCCTGTGCAAACTTCCCCTCGATTCTCTTCTCCAGCTGACAAGCTGGTTCTGGAGGAGACGAAGAACATGGAGACAAGGACTTTTTTCTCCTTTTCCACATTTTGGTCAGTTGACAAGTATTTGAGTCTGTGTCTTCGCTTTTCTATTTATGAGTGATTCTGGGAGATATTTAATAATTTTTCAACCATTTCAGTCTTTTTTTTTCTCTTGTTTTTTGATTTTTTATTTTTGTTTTAAGTTCTGGGGTACATGTGAAGGATGTGCAGGTTTGTTACATAGGTAAATGTGTGCCATGGTGGTTTGCTGCACCTACCAACCCATCACCTAGGTTTTAAGCCCAGCATGCATTAGTCATTTTTCCTAAGGGCATTTCAGTCTTTCCAGGTGCTCTCCTCTTCTCTCCCCTGCCTGGCACACACAGACTCACACATGTCTGAGAGGCAGAGATTCATCACAGATTCTTACCTGTGGCAACAGATTATTACTGCAGAAATCAGCTTCAGATTGATTCACATAAGACAATCATCCTTCCAGAGACAGAGTTCCCATAGTAAGAGAGGAGAACACATTCAAATTAGAGTTGAATAAACAAAAATGAAGAGTGCAACAGAGAGAGGACCACACATGTAAGAACCACTCATTGAGTGTCAGAGTGTCATTGTGGCAAATAACATAAAGATTACCTAGTTCAGCCTTCTTCTTTTATAGATTAGGAAACGGAGGCCAAAAGAGTTTGGAAAATTTGCCCCTGTAGCAAAAATAGCTACTTCAGGAGCAAGAATCTTCTGTTTTCCAGGCTTATTCAGAGACAAGTCACTGCATGCCTATAGGTGTCTATGACATTGCCTGCCTCTCTGGATAGTGTCTTGCCTATCCCACTGAAAATTTCACTGTCTCTCATCTTTGAACTAAAGTTATTTTAAAAAGTCTGAAAGGCAAACAAATCTAAATGGTAACTTTCCTTTACATGTTTCCTAGAAGATCTTAGAAGTTATTTTTGGTCCTATCCTTGGTCCACACACAAAAAAAGTATCATCGTATGTATTTCTACTGTGTGAATATTTCTACTAATCCTTGAACCTGACACTGGGCATTTAGTTCTAAGAAGTGGGGCAAGGCAGTATAGAACTAGCTATAATTAAAAAGGCAGGAAAAAGATGTTTTAAGTGGCTATAGGAGAGTAAAGAAGACATGTCTGTGGCTACCTGACATTGGTTATTTGTTGTTATAGGTAGGAAATGACCAAAATCTAGAAGACAGGTTGTTGGTCTGTAATGATTGAAGTTCAGTTTCTAACTCTATGAGATTAGATGCTATTTTTCTCACCTTCATCCTGAGATCTATTTTTTCTTTAACATTAAAAATCACTAAGGAAAATTTGTGAGTACATTTCAGGGGATGCTGTTTTTCAACAAGTATTCTTAAAGGCATGTAATACATGAGGTGCTTTTATAGATGCCTGATATCTCCCTTCCCTTCTCCCTCTAAAACAGTAACCAAGATAGATAGAAGCTTACTTCACATTTCGCTCATATTTGAGCACATGGAAGCAGCTTACAGCCTCTCTCTCTCTGGCCTGAAGGGATTATCCTGGCTTCTGCATCCTCCATCTAAGATGTACAGTAAGAACTCAATAAATGGCAGAATTATTTTGAACAGTTACACTGAATTCCTAACTTATTGAATTACTTCCTGAAAACTAGATTCGTACCTGTATAAAATACTGCCATGCATCTCTATCCTCCATTTTTCTTGGTGTATTCGGTTGGTGCAAAATACCCATATCTATGTTCCTGCCTGAAGTGACCTCAGTATCCCCCAATAACCTATCCAGAGCCATCCATGGGCTAAGCTGCCTCTTGCTGACCATCTCTAGGGTCTCCAAATAGAAAATTATTTTTCTTAGACGAGATATCCTCCCCTTACCAATAGTAAACTTTTCTTTTTCGTTTTTGATACCTGGTCTATTCTACGGACATGTCAAATTAATAATCTCATGTTCTTTCCAGTGTAGAAGGCCTTCCATTGCAAGTCATATCATGAGCTAAGCCACTTGTGGATTGCCTAGGCAAGCAAATCTCTTTTATCCTGATTCATTGGTTTTGACTCTTCATGTTCAATCAAGGGTCTGCCTGCCTTGCTACTGATTCTATCTCCAATCCTGGCTCTTCCCAGGGCAACCTGTGGCCTAGCTCCTGTGACTGCTTAGGATATTATGGAAAACCTATAACTACAGAGATAAGCTAATTGACAATTTATGATTTTCAAAGTAAACCATATTATTAAATTTTGGCCCAATTCCTTCATTGACACTAAGTGCTTGATCATTCAAAATATTTTTTCATTTGTTTTAAGGCATCAATAATGATACTAATCAAAGCCTTCCAAACTAATTAGATCAAGTGACATCTATCTGGATAAAACAAATTACAATTATGAGGTTTATGCTGATCAATACTAAAACCAAAAGAAGATATTATTAGTGGAAAGATTGTTTCACTGGCAATATGTATGAGACACTGAGGAGGTCAGATCACTTGCCTTGGGCAATCAGAATAATTTAGAATCAGAGAGTTGGAATAAACCTTGAGCATATTATAATGAGACCTCCTCACATCTAGAGCATCCTTGATGGTGGCCTGAGAATGCAAAGCCAGCAACGACAAATGACAGGTGGCCATTCTCTCTGGTATATGTGTCTCAAAATTGTCAAAACTATAAGAATGACGAGAAGGAAAGGAAGTTTTACAAAGTAATTCTGTTGACTTTTGAGAGCAACTTAAATTCAGATTTTCAGGTAAGAAAGCTAATTTCCATAGCAGTTATTATATAGAGTTTGCCAAAAGAATTATTTAGGATAATTATAGCTATACATACCTGCTGTATGCCAGACACTGTATTTTTATAACCCTCACAGAACACTATGAAGTAGGTATTAATGGATCCATTTTATAAATGAAAAATCAGATAGGCCAGTAAGGTGAACTTTGTCTAGAATTATTCAGCTAATAAGTAGAAAAAAAATGGATTTGGACCCAGAAATGCCTGACACCAGTTCTATGGTCTTTTCAAAACACTTTGCTTCTCTTCATTTCATTCAGAAAGCCATGCTTTTTATAAGTTGCTTCTGATTTCAACTTAGGTGATAATTTTTATCATCCAGACATTATATGATATATTATACAAAACATTTTGTTTCAAAATAGATGGCTATTGATGTGGTGATCTGGGGAAACATTATTTCACCTGAATTAGGCCGCAAGCATATCACTGTCACTAATGTAATGATGAGAATACACAACCGATGTAAATTTGAAGACAAGGAAGCCAGGAAGGGTGTATCAATTTGAAAGATGTGTTATTTTGTATTGGATGTTAGAGAAAAGAAGAAAAGGGACAAATAGGTGGCACAGACTGCTTATAAGCTGCTATGAGATTTTTGCTGTATTTGAAGGGAGTGAAGGAAGAGCTTTTTGGCTGAACAACTGTCCATGTGGGTAGAGTCAGGATTGGTTAGTTTTGAAGCATCTTAGTTCTAAGGCACCTACACATAAATCTCTCATTCTTCTTACCAGTAACTGAATTCACTTCTGTTGTATTTCAGCCAAAGAAAATTTTAATATCTATAGTGGATTGAGTAGTGGCTCAATAGAGTTCTGTCTAAATCCTTATCCTCAGTACTGTGAATGTGAGCTTATTTAGAAATGGGGTGATATGGTTTGGCTGTGTTCCCACCCCAAATTTCATCTTGATTTGTAACCCCCATAATCTCCATGATCCCCTTGTGTCAAGGGAGAGACCAGGTAGAGGTAATTGAATCATGGGGGCGGTTTCCCCCATGTTGTTCTTGTGATAGTGAGTTCTCATGAGATCTGATGGTTTCAAAAGTGTTTGGTACTTCCTCCTACATTCATTTATTGCCCCCTGCTGCCTTGTGAAGAAGGTGTCTTGCTTCCCCTTCGCCTTCCACCATGGTTCTAAGTTTCCTGAGGCCTCTTCACCCATGCAGAACTATGAATCAATTAAACTTCTTTCCTTTCTAAATTACCCAGTCTCGGGCAGTTCGTTATAGCAGTGTAAGAACAGACTAGTACATGGTGTCTTTGCAGATGTAATTATGTTAAAAATCTAGAGATGAGATCGTTCTAGAATTAGTGGATGGGCCCTAAATCCAATGAAATGTGTCCTTATAAAAGACAGAAGCAGAAAAGACAGAGGAGAAGAAAGACAAAGCAAGAAGCTTGTAAAGACAGCGGTAGAAATGAATTGTACTGCCACAGGCCATGGAACAGCTACAGTGACCAGAAGCTGGAAGGGGCAAGCGAGAATTCTCCCCTGGTGCACACAGAGGAGTCCCACCAGGATCTTGACTTCAAACTTCTAACCTCCACAACTGTGAGAAAATACATTTGTGTTGTTTTAAGTCACCCAGTCAGTGGTAATTTGTATAGAAGCCTTGGGGAATGAATACAAAGTCCAAATAAAAATCTGTCTCCCTCAAATCTTTCTATTCTTTGCTCTAGCCAAGAGGGAGTAGATCCTTCACCCTTCTCATAAACTATATGCAAGGTCACTATGCATGAACTGAAATGTATTCACACTTTACCATGTCAGCTTGAAATTCTCAATCCCTACAATGAATCTGACCATTAAGAGTTTGAACACATAGTTGGGAAAAGCCAGACAGAGCCCTGGGATCACTTTTCCAAATGCTTTCTTTCTTATCCATCAAAGTCCACTGCAAAATGCTGTGTCTATAAAAGCCATGCCAATATTTCTAGGAATGAGAGTAGCAAGAGAATGGACTACTCGCTTGGATTTAACAGTTGGGTGGATCTGTAATCATTTGGGAGTAACAATATTCTCATCTGGACCTGGACTTTTTTTTGGTTGGTAAGCTATTGATTATTGCCACAATTTCAGCTCCTGTTATTGGTCTATTCAGAGATTCAACTTCTTCCTGGTTTAGTCTTGGGAGGGTGTATGTGTCGAGGAATTTATCCATTTCTTCTAGATTTTCTAGTTTATTTGCATAGAGGTGTTTGTAATATTCTCTGATGGTAGTTTGTATTTCTGTGGGATCGGTGGTGATATCCCCTTTATCATTTTTTATTGCATCTATTTGATTCTTCTCTCTTTTTTTCTTTATTAATCTTGCTAGCGGTCTATCAATTTTGTTGATCCTTTCAAAAAACCAGCTCCTGGATTCATTTATTTTTTGAAGGGTTTTTTGTGTCTCTATTTCCTTCAGTTCTGCTGTGATTTTAGTTATTTCTTGCCTTCTGCTAGCTTTTGAATGTGTTTGCTCTTGCTTTTCTAGTTCTTTTAATTGTGATGTTAGGGTGTCAATTTTGGATCTTTCCTGCTTTCTCTTGTGGGCATTTAGTGCTATAAATTTCCCTCTACACACTGCTTTGAATGCATCCCAGAGATTCTGCTATGTTGTGTCTTGGTTCTCGTTGGTTTCAAAGAACATCTTTATTTCTGCCTTCATTTTGTTATGTACCCAGTAGTCATTCAGGAGCAGGTTGTTCAGTTTCCACGTAGTTGAGCGGTTTTGAGTGAGATTCTTAATCCTGAGTTCTAGCTTGATTGCACTGTGATCTGAGAGACAGTTTGTTACAATTTCTGGTCTTTTACATTTATTGAGGAGAGCTTTACTTCCAAGTATATGGTCAATTTTGGAATAGGTGTGGTGTGGTGCTGAAAAAAATGTATATTCTGTTGATTTGGGGTGGAGAGTTCTGTAGATGTCTATTAGGTCCGCTTGGTGCAGAGCTGAGTTCAATTCCTGGGTATCCTTGTTGACTTTCTGTCTCGTTGATCTGTCTAATGTTGACAGTGGGGTGTTAAAGTCTCCCATTATTAATGTGTGGGAGTCTAAGTCTCTTTGTAGGTCACTCAGGACTTGCTTTATGAATCTGGGTGCTCCTGTATTGGGTGCATATATAGGAATCCAACTTACAAGGGATGTGAAAGACCTCTTCAAGGAGAACTACAAACCACTGCTCAAGGAAATAAAAGAGGATACAAACAAATGGAAGAACATTCCATGCTCATGGGTAGGAAGAATCAATATCATGAAAATGGCCATCCTTCCCAAGGTAATTTACAGATTCAATGCCATCCCCATCAAGCTACCAATGACTTTCTTCTCAGAATTGGAAAAAACTACTTTAAAGTTCATATGGAACCAAAAAAGAGCCCGCATCGCCAAGTCAATCCTAAGCCAAAAGAACAAAGCTGGAGGCATCACACTACCTGACTTCAAACTATACTACAAGGCTACAGTAACCAAAACAGCATGGTACTGGTACCAAAACAGAGATATAGATCAATGGAACAGAACAGAGCCGTCAGAAATAATGCCACATATCTACAAGTATCTGATCTTTGACAAACCTGACAAAAACAAGAAATGGGGAAAGGATTCCCTATTTAATAAATGGTGCTGGGAAAACTGGCTAGCCATATGTAGAAAGCTGAAACTGGATCCCTTCCTTACACCTTATACAAAAATCAATTCAAGATGGATTAAAGACTTAAATGTTAGACCTAAAACCATAAAAACCCTAGAAGAAAACCTAGGCATTACCATTCAGGACATAGGCATGGGCAAGGACTTCATGTCTAAAACACCAAAAGCAATGGCAACAAAAGCCAAAATTGACAAATGGGATCTAATTAAACTCAAGAGCTTCTGCACAGCAAAAGAAACCACCATCAGAGTGAACAGGCAACCTACAAAATGGGAGAAAATTTTCGCAACCTACTCATCTGACAAAGGGCTAATATCCAGAATCTACAATGAACTCCAACAAATTTACAAGAAAAAAACAAACAACCCCATCAAAAAGTGGGCGAAGGACATGAACAGACACTTCTCAAAAGAAGACATTTATGCAGCCAAAAAACACATGAAAAAATGCTCACCATCACTGGCCATCAGAGAAATGCAAATCAAAACCACAATGAGATACCATCTCACACCAGTTAGAATGGCAATCATTAAAAAGTCAGGAAACAACAGGTGCTGGAGAGGATGTGGAGAAATAGGAACACTTTTACACTGTTGGTGGGACTGTAAACTAGTTCAACCCTTGTGGAAGTCAGTGTGGCGATTCCTCAGGGATCTAGAACTAGAAATTCCATTCGACCCAGCCATCCCATTACTGGGTATATACCCAAAGGACTATAAATCATGCTGCTATAAAGACACATGCACACGTATGTTTATTGCGGCATTATTCACAATAGCAAAGACTTGGAACCAACCCAAATGTCCAACAATGATAGACTGGATTAAGAAAATGTGGCACATATACACCATGGAATACTATGCAGCCATAAAAAATGATGAGTTCACGTCCTTTGTAGGGACATGGATGAAATTGGAAATCATCATTCTCAGTAAACTATCGCAAGAACAAAAAACCAAACACCGCATATTCTCACTCATAGGTGGGAATTGAACAATGAGAACACATGGACACAGGAAGGGGAACATCACACTCTGGGGACTGTTGTGGGGTGGGGGGAGGGGGGAGGGATAGCATTGGGAGATATACCTAATGCTAGATGACGAGTTGGTGGGTGCAGTGCACCAGCATGGCACATGTATACATATGTAACTTACCTGCACATTGCGCACATGTACCATAAAACCTAAAGTATAATAATAATAATAATAATAATAATAAAAGAAAAAAAAAAAAACAATATTCTCAATATGTTCCCCTCTCTCTTTAAGTTTTATTTTAGATAACATAGTCAGAGTTGTTAGTTGATCAGATATTGTACGATTCTGTATACTGTGGCATGAAAGATAAACTGAACTGTTTCTACTGCAATAGCCAATCCCATTTTTTAGTAAGCATTTCAGCTACCCAGGAAAAGTGTTTTCCTGCTGATAAATTTAAGCATGGAACCATAACACACCGGCTGTTCCTTCCCTCCACATGCCGTCTTCACTTGCATTTCTAAACAAGCTGCACTCCAAATCCCATGTCTGCTTAAGCACCCACAACTCTTAATGGTGACTTTTTAATAACTGGAGGTTTTGGATAAGGGGAGTTTTGGCAGAGGATCCAGAAGTTTGAGTTTAACCCAATCTTGAGAAAATGTCAGGTTCTGGAATGGATACAACTATCCAGAAGTTCAAACACTTAAATGCATAAAATTAGGGAAATTTTTTCCTTCTTTTTTTGTCAATGTCTTATACAATAGTACACTTTAAGCTTTTTCATTGAAGTATTTCTATGCTGCCATTTTCAGATTCAGGTTCAACTAATATCTATTAAATATCTATAACCTCCCAGACAAGGTTGGATGATTTACATACTTTATCTCATTAAATCCTGGAAAATAACAATGTAAAGGCAGGAATTATTATCCCTTTTTATCTTTACAGCAGATAAAGAAGCTAAGAGACAGAAAAATTTAATTACTCATCCCAAATTTACCCTGAATAAATCTCAGAGCTATGACTCAAACTCTGGTCTTTAGATCTAAATTTATTATTTATTTCCCATTTCTTTTTGTTTAAAAAGTTGAATTGGTCAAGCATTTCTTAATATGCCATGTATATAAATTCAGGTATTCTGAATGGGCATTATTTCACAGTAGCATTTACCATGGCAGTAACTGCAGAAAATGAGTTCTTCAGAGTAAGTTATAGTTGAATATCATTATGTACAGGGAAATTTAATTTTATAAAAAACCAAATTGGCCTTCAAACTGCAAGCATTTAAATTTTAATGTGCTAATTTTAATTAAGTTTAATTAATGCTGCTGAGCTTGGTAAACTTAAAGAACTTCAAACGATACCCCCAGAAGCTCTGAAACATCTTTCTTATTTGTCAAAACCTGCCTTCTGGCAGAATCCCAACTCATGCCTTCACAGAAATTGCTTACTCTTTGCTCTTTCTGAATCCATTCTATCATTTATCCATTTGTTATGAAATCTGATTTGTAACTGAATCTTTGTCCAATACTTTGTCCAATACAGAGAGAGCTATGAACTCTGGGATTATTCATGATCTTAAATAGTGCAACTGAGTTCTGCTGCCCTCCCTTCATTTATAGCTGGGCTGTGTCTTCTAGGTTTGCTCCAATTCATGGTGCATCTTGTTACATATATCACAACTGGTTCTTCAGGGATGAAGGTTCTACCCCCATTTCTACCTTGCAAATTAATGTTGAGGGAAAGACCTGAGAGCCTAGTATCTCATCCTCCAGAGTTTCCAGATTCTGTGTCTGGATTCTTGAAAGATACAGCGTAGATGTCCTTTAAAACCCCGAGTGGAGGTAGAGCATGGAGCCCGATCATTCAGATTTGAAGGTAGCAGAAACATTCTGGAAGCTGTTAGAGTGAAGAGCTTTAGAGTTTTTTAGGTTGAACTCTCTAGAGAACTCTGACATTTAAACTCCTAATGTCAGTTCATGTAACAGTTAGGAAATTTTTCTTAAAACTGCCTCAGGCTCTTCAGCCAAGTTCCTTACTATTTCCAGGTCTCCACATGACTCTGTCATTCTCTGCCATTCTATTTCACCTTTTCTCCAGGGGTCACATAACTCTATCTTCCTGACTGTTATCCAAGATGAGTAATACTTGTCCTTACATAACTTCAGTCTCACCACCTGTGCACCAGCACCTAGCCCACCACATCTCAAAAACTTGACTTTAGGAACTCTTCATTTATCTCACATTATCTCTCTCTGCTAGAAAAAGACATTTCTCTTATAAACATGCTGCTAACTCTCCCACCTTAAAACAAATCTCCAAATAAAACTAAAACAAAATTTCCCTTGATTTCATTTCCCTGCCAGCTACCACCTCATTTCTTTGCTCCTATGTATAGAAAAAAAATGTTTAAAGTGTTGTACCTACTCACTATCTCTAATTCTTCAGCGCCTATTTTATTTTAAAGGCTCCTAGCGGGCTTTTATTTATAGTACCAGTTCACAGCGACTTTCCTAAGACATTATTTTCTAACTACTGATTAGCTCTTGTACTCATCTTGCATATCCTAAGAGCAGAAGTTATCACGGTGGACCACTTCTTTTACATCAGCTTCCAGGTGTCATACTCCCCCAGATCTCATCCTACATCAATCATAATTGATTTTTCTTAGTCTCACTTGCTAGTTTTCCTCTTTATCCCATGACTTCCAAATTTATATCCAGGGGAGACCTCTCTCTTAAAACTCTAGGCCCATATAGTCAACTGCCTTCTTAAATATAGCATTTAACATGTCAAAACTAAATTCTGGAAAACATGCTCTCTCATATGCAAACCTGCACCACCTGCAGTCTTTCCCTTCTCAGTTGGTGGCAAGGGCATCTCTCAATTGCCCAGTTCAAAAAACGGTAAGTTGACTCCTCTGTTTATCACACAAGTGATATCCAATCCATTGGGAAATCCTGTTGGTTCTAGCTTCAGAATATATTCAAAAGATGTACACTTTTTACACCACTCACTACAACACCCCTGTTGCAAGTCACCATCATCTTAAGGCTGTACTATTCCATTAGCTACCTAACTGGTCTCCTCCCATCAGCCCTGGCTGCCCCTCAGCCTGTCCTCAACAGAACAGCCAGTGTATTATCCTAAAACACATGTCAAATCATGTCATTCTTTTATCCCAAAGCCTTCAATGACAGCCCATTTAATTCTGGGTAAAAGCCAAGGTCTTGGCATTTTATAGTAGATGTAATGGTTATGTCACAGTAACTGCTATTCATGACACAAATTAATCATTTACTCGTTATAAAAACTAAAAAGAAATTCTCTAAATTTTTGTAGTGAAAAAGAAAGTTTGGTAGAATGATAGATGAAAGGTAAAAAAAAAAAAATCTGACATTTTTAATATAGTCAACTCAAGAAGCAAATATTGAACATCTGAGATAATTAAAACAGCACGTTAGATAAGCTAGAGATTAAAATACATAGACTAGAATTTTAGGGACTCATATGCAGTTGACCCTTGAACAACACGGTATTGGGGCATTGGCCCCCCCAATGGTAAAAAATCTGCATGTAACTTTTGACTCCCCCACAACTTGAATACTAATAGTCTACTGTTGACCTTATGAATAACATAAGTAGTCAATTAATATATATTTTGTATATGTAGTATATACTATATTATAATAAAATAAGCTAGGGAAAATAAAATACTATTTAAAAAATGAGGTAGAGAAAATATATTTACTATTCATTAAGTAGAAGTGGATCATCATGAAGATCTTCAGCCTTTTCATCGTCAGGTTGACAAGGCTGAAGAGAAAGAGAAAGAGGAGAAGTTGGTCTTGCCAATTCAGGGGTGGTAGAGGCAAAGAAGATCTGCATATAAGTAGACATGCACAGTTCAAACCTGTGATGTTCCAGGGTCAGCTATAGATACATATTCATACAGACTCATGACATATGAGTGATTCTTACAAGTCAAATTGTGATCATGCTTTAGTAAAGGTACAAGGTCTAAGAGATCATAGAGTAGGATCTGAGAATGAGTTGATATTTAGAGTTTTGTTCTTTGGATGAGATTTGGAAAGACCTTGTGGTGAATGAGGGGTGTTAATGCTGAGGAAAGACATTGCATAGAGAAGGAAAACATAGGAGGAAATAAAAAGGGAAAATGTTCCAAACATACTATGTAAATAGGACATTGAGGGGTAAAATGCTTAGTTGGAAGTGAAGGACAGGGAAGCTGTATATAGCACACAGGCAGAGACAAGTGGCAAAAGATTTGAAAGAGCTGATGACTGTTGATGCAGTATTTTTTTTTTTTTTTTTTTTTTTTTAGATGGAGTCTTGCTCTATCACCCAGGCTGGAGTGCAGTGGCGCGATCTCAGCTCACTGCAACCTCTGCCTCCTGGGTTCAACCAATTCTCCTGCCTCAGCCTCCTGAGTAGCTGGGACTACAGATATGCACTTCTGCATTTGGCTAATTTTTGTATTTTTAGTAGAGACGGGGTTTCAACATGTTGACAATCCGGTCTTGAACTCCTGACTTCAAGTGATCTACCCGCCTCGGCCTTGCAAAGTGATGGTATTACAGGTGTGAGCCACCGCACCTGGTCTGATGCAGTATCTTGTATGTCAAGCCAAGAAATGTATAAGCTTTTCTTTATTCCAAGAGAAGCCATTAAAAATGTTGAAGAGAGTGCTTTACTTGATTCACAGTTTTAGTTCAATTAATCCAATTATAATTTATTAAATAGCCAATCTGTCCTCATTATTATCCTAGATAGTTTGATATTCATAAAAATCACTTAGGCTATTGGACAAAAATACAAATTTCAGACTTATATCCAAATAAAAGCTGGTAGATCTGGCATGGGTCCCAGATATCCATATTTAACACAAGCCCATGAATGACTCTGGGCAATTGGTGTGAAGACTCAATTTGGTAAAATACTGATGTACAACATACAAGGTGGTAGAAACCTTGTTAGCTGTGCTCTCCGACATCCTATATTTTAACTTGGAAATCAAGATTTCTATTCCAAATCTGCAAAGATGAAAAAAACCTCGAAGATATGTGATACAGACATAAAATGCTTTCTTGACACATGTGATTTCTAATTCTTATGATGTCAAATGTATGAATTTATTTTTCTAAGTATATATTTATACTTAGAAAAATCTCCATGACATTTATCTTTACAAGAAGTATTGTAATTTATGAATAGTTTCACATTAAAGTTTTCTAGGATTTGTTTTTCTGAAAAGTGGAAAATAAAGCTCTAATCTAATTTTTGTTTCTGAAACCCACTAATTTCCCCAATTATTTGTTAAATATAGCACCCCTTCTAAGTTTATTCGTGATTTTTCTTTTTAATCATATGTACTATAGGAAATCAGGTTGAAATTAGGTGAAAACTATAAATTATATTAATATATAATTCGCTCTTCTTTTAATTTTAAAGCCTCAAAAAATTAAAGAATAGTAAAGTGAACATCAATATGCTCCTCTCTTAGGTTCAACAACTCTTTTCCCTGCTTAATCCTAGTCCTCATTTTATCTCAAGGGGAAGAGAAAGACCCTGTATCCCAAGGAGAGAGTAGAATCACAAAACTGTATTTTTCCAGATCTTTTTTCAACAATGAAAGACTCATTACAAACTAGCTGTGTACTTTGGGCAATTCATATGGACTGGTGTCATGGGAATAGCACTGAAATCTGACTTGGAGCCTTATATTCTAGATCAGGCTTTGTCTCTTACTCCCACTATGACCAATTATAAAGTCATTCATTATGGACTTCTGTTTTTCATTATGTCAAATGGGGAGAAAATAATAGGTTAAAATGGGAAAATGTATTAGTACAGAGAGAAAAACACAATTAGGTAAACATCTTTTGAACATTATGTATGCTGACTAGATAAGCGAAAGGGATAGGGAAGGATCAGGTGGTGTGGAGATAAATAAGATGTACAGCTAATGCTTAGAAGATATTAAGATAACAGAAAGGATGATTACATATTTTAAACTCCAAGATGGTGAACAAAAATAAAATGTGATGAATTTCAGAGTGATCCAAACATGGAAATGGGCCTAGGTATGTGATTAATGACTAAGAACAGGTAGGCAAATTACTAGTTATTAAAAGTCATATTTTACTCATGATATATGTTAGACTGCAAAGTATTACATGATTTTCAGCAGTAATTTGTTATATTGATAATGCATCCCATGGACGAAGCTGGGTAGCACTTGGTAATACAAAGTTTTCAAAATACAAAGTGGTAAGTAGTAGATTTGGTTAATTAGTAATGGATAATCCATCTACAATTACTGCCTTCCAGAAGGCAACAGTTGGAGATAACAATGACAATACTAAAGGTATTAAAAAGAATATAGAGAGATGGCCACACCTAAAAAATGGACAAACAGAATATCCATGTGGTGATTAAGTCGTGCATGGTAAGGTAGGAATGTGTGATGGGGGAGAAAGCCCTGATTGGCTTTCTATAGTCATGGACACTGACAAAAAGTACCGATTAGCTGAATTTCTGTTATCTGGTCCACTCTTCTCCTGTTATGTGTGACTAGCTATGGGATAGCAAATACTCAAAAAAGTTTCATGGTTAATGAGTGGGTTAATGAACCCACAGAAAGCACTTTAATTAATTCCCCTTGTGGCAAGAACCAGGAGACAGGACTGAACCTGAGCACTTGCATTGGAGATGTGCAAAATCCTAGCACTAGTACATAGATGACACTGAGAAGAAGAACTACAGTCTGCACTCCACCTGAGAATTTTCTTAGGATAATCGACAATTAAATATTTTTCAAAATGTGGATTCATATGAGTAAAATTGAATTCTCTTTTTCCCTCCACAAATTGACTTCTCTTTGCAATCAACAGCCTCATCAATTTCCCAATCACCTGCACTCGAAGAACTGCATGTCATTTTTTATGTTCCTTCTTTCACAAGTCAGTAATTTAAAAAAAATTAACAATTACTTATTGAGAACTGAGTGTTGTGCATCATACTATATAATGTACTTAAATACCTAACTTTATTCTGTCAAAACCCTTCTGAGGTATTATTAGCTGATTATACAGATGAGGAAAGCAAGACTGATAAAGATTAAGTAATCTGATCACAGTTTTCCTGCTGTATCAACCAAAATTTAACATAAATGAATGCCTATTACACACACACATGCACACACATGCACACACGCACAAAGTTCAAATGGATCCGCATCCTCAAATAATATATTTTAAGGACAAGAAAAGGAGAAAGGGAAAACCTTTAAATTAAAAGACACTTAGTAGACATACGTATTTTGATAATGGAGGAAAAACTGTAGGGTTTGAAGATACACATCTGGATGAAAAATTATAAAATAAATACAAGGAATCAAAAATTGAGGTGGTGATTACCACTTGAGAGAAGGGAGTGGATTGAGAACCAGAGAGTAAAGTAGGTTTTCTAATAAGTTTCTAAAGAAAAGATAATGGGAATAAATTTCCCTGAGTCCTTGCACATTACTAGCAGTTTATTCCTTCCCACTTGAAAGTCAGTTGAGCTGGATATAAAATCTGTGGTTCATATTTTCTCTCCTTACTATCTCTTAATACTCGTAACATCTGAAATATGCTATTTCATTTTCTTCTGGCATACAATGTTTTGATATAATTTTGTTTCCCTTACAAGTCACTTTTTTGCTTAGTTAACTTGGAGGTTTTATATATCATTCTTTTTCTTCAAAGTTACATTATTTTGCTATATTATATTTTGACATTGGTCATTCCGGGTTACAAAGTATCCAGTTTGATATGTAGTCTCAAGTCTTTTTTAATGTAATAAATATTTTTGAAATATAATTTAATATTCTGTTCTCTTTGATTTTCAGAGACTCTTATCATCTATAAGTTGAATCTTTTCTGCTTATACTTTGTATTTTTGGAAGCTTTTTATCTTTTAATTTTTTGTTGATTTTTCAATTTTTCATCCTTTGCACCTTCTATGTTTTCTATGGCAACATCATTTTGTTTATCCCTTTTAGGTTTCTTGCAATTTAGCCTTTGTATTAGTTCTCTGCTGCTGCATAACAAGTTGTCACAAAATTTAATGACTTAAACTAACAATAAAAATTATTTCTCACGATTTTTTTCTGAGTCAAGAATTCTGGCATGGCTTGGCTGAGCAGTTTGACTCAGAGACTCTTATGGGGTTGCAGTTATTTGAAGAACTGATTGAAGGCTGAAAGATTTACTTTCAAGGTAGCTAATGCATATGGCTGGCAGGCTGATGAAGACAATTAGCAGGAGGTCTCAGCTCCTCTCTGTGTTGGCCTTTCCACAGTACTAACAGAATGAGCTCAACAGGTAGAAGATAGCTTCTCCCAAAACAAGAGATCAAATGGGGTAAATGGAAAATGCAATACCTTTTATGGCCTAGCCTCATAAGTTACATGTCATCTCTTCCACAGTACTCTATTGATAAGTTCTGTGTCAATGTAAAGGAGTACTATAGAAAAATACAAATATTAGAAGACAAAAGTCATTGAAGTCCATCTTGGAGGGTGCCTATCACAAATTAATATCTGGAATAATTTTTAAAATAATATGTATGTACATATGTTGTGAGTTCTGTTATCTGCTTTATGAGTTTTCTTCTAACTCTGAATTATGTTGTTTATACCTATCTGTTTCTTAATGTCTGTTAACTTTTGTCAATACAAAAAGTTACTGTTTTGATCTGTCCTTTGAGCACGTATTTCTGGTGTGTTTTGTTATGTATAAAAATGTTTTTTTGTTCAGTATTCTATTTTCTTTTATGACAATTGTTACAACATTTGACATTGGTATTTTTCTATTACTTATTTTATATTGTGAGTTTCTATTACTTATTTTATATAGTGAGTATTTATTGCCTGTTTTGAGATTCCACTCTTCTCTGGTGCATTAGATGTCCTGTTGCAGCCCTGTGCTCTCTTAAAAACAGAGATGGTTACTATGCACATAAAATGGCTGTTGGTTGTCTTTACCACTTGTGCTTTGGAGCTCAGGAGGTTGACTTGTCACTTAAATTTTTTTTTTGTATAAGTTGTCAGTAGGTTTAGTATTTCTATTTAGTTGTCCCCTTTGTTTTTATACTGATAGTTAAAGGTATCCAAAGCTATGCTGCCACCACCTACCATTTCTAAAATCTCTTTAGCGATTTCAATCTTAATGTGAATGCTGCTGCCATTAATAATTTCTCATATGTGCCTGAATATTTATTTTACTTTTTTAGGGTTGATAATCCTATGTTTGTGCATCTGATTACCTGGCCTGTGGACTATGCTTCTATCAATGAGCAGTGAGATGAAATATATGGCCCTAAGTGTTCATTCTGTACCAAATACACTCAAGCACACATGTGTACCCACACGCATGCATTTTCTTATATTCAAAAATAGATGATTCTGATTCTCATTAAT
The DNA here is from genome assembly GCF_028885655.2 of Pongo abelii. Taxonomy (NCBI): domain Eukaryota; kingdom Metazoa; phylum Chordata; class Mammalia; order Primates; family Hominidae; genus Pongo; species Pongo abelii. Next base: position 63,478,819 of record NC_072004.2, on the reverse strand, counting down.
TAGTGTAACAAAATCAAGTCCAAGATTTTTGGACTTGCACTCTTCTGGGCCTTTGCAATCTTGAATCAATATTGTAAAATCTACAGACTAAAATCTAAAGTTAAGACTACTAATGCATACATTGCACAACAGAAGGTGAAAGGGAAAAGAAAGAAAAGGGAAACTGGTTTTAAAAATACAACTACATATTTTGACTTGCAACTGAATATGCATTTTAGTTAAATGCCAGATGGCTTAATGTTAAAATTAATAGTCAGTTGAACCTTGATATTTCCATCTTAAAATTAACTTTTAGAATACAGAAACAAATCTTAAATATTACTGCAAATATAAATATTATTAAAGTTTTCATATTGAAATTATAGTAGTCAAATTTTGTAAGTTTGAAATTATGGTGCAAAAACAATAATTGCTCTACTGTCAACTACTAGATTACTTCTAAAATCATTGTACTGCCTATTTGTGATTCTAAATAGATGTTGGCTTTCATGCTTTTTTTTAAGGATACATTACCTTTCTTCAATAGTTTTATTTCATACTATTTTTATTCTTTAATATATTTGAATCAAAAATATAAGATTAGGTATTTATATAAGATATAGTTGACTTCCTCTTTTCCTATTTGAATGCCCTTTATTTATTTCTCTTGCCTGATTGCCCTTGATAGAACTGCCAATACTATGTTGAACAGGAGTGGTGAGAGAGGGCATCCTTGTCTTACAGTGGTATTCAAGAGGAATGCTTCCCGTTTGATATTGGCTGTGGGTTTGTCATAGATGGCTCTTATTATTTTGAGGTATCTTCCTTCAATACCCAGTTTATTGAGAGTTTTTAACATGAAGATATGTTGAATTTTATTGAAGGCCTTTTCTGCACCTATTGAGATAATCATGTGATTTTTGTCTTTAGTTCTATTTAGGTGATGAATCACACTTATTCATTTGCATATGTTGAACTAGTCTTGCACCCTGGGGATGAAGCCTACTTGATCACTGTGAATAAGCTTTTTCATGGGCTGCTGGATTTGGTTTGCCAGTATTTTGTTGAGGATTTTTGCATCAATGTTGATCAAGGATATTGGCCTGATATTGGCCTGAAGTTTCCTTTCATTTCCTTTCCTTTTTCCGTTCCTTTTTCCTTTCCTTTTTCCTTTCCTTTTTCCTTTCCTTTCCTTTCCTTTCCTGGAAAGGAAAAGCCTCATAGAATCAGTTGGGAAAAGCCTCATAGAATGAGTTGGGGAGGAGTCCCTCCTCCTTAGTTTTTTGGAATAGTTTTTATAGGCATGGTAGCAACTCTTCTACCAAATCCTAAACTATAAAAACCCTAGAAGAAAACCTGGGCAGTACCATTCAGAACATAGGCATGGGGAAAGATTTCATGATGAAGATGCCAAAAGCAATTGCAACACAAGCAAAAACTGACATATGGGGTCTAATTAAACTAAAGAGCTTCTGCACAGCAAAAGAAATTATAAACAGAGTAAACAGACAACCCACAGAATGGGAGAAAATTTTTGCAAACTGTGCACCTGACAAAAGGTCCAATATCCAGCATCTATAAGGAACTTAAACAAATTTACAAGACAAAAACAAACAACCCTATTAAAAAGTGGGCAAAGGACATAAAAATTGACATTTTGCTTTTATTTTATACTCACCAGATGTTACGAATCCCTAATAAGGCTTGTCTTAAAATACTCATGCCTTTAACTTGATTAAGTCATTTAAATATATATACATGTATAATTTAATTCTATGAAGGCTAATATACAGAAATTATTTATTGACTGAGATTAAGATATACACAAATTTTCATTACTTTTTCTTATTAATTATACCTTATGAACATCTTCTAGTTCAAAATAATAAAGTTTTTCTAATATTATATAATAAATTATGTCTTTGTATTAACTGTCAAATTATGTCTCTGTTTTTGACCTATATGAGTTTTTAATAGTTATTTTTATTCATAAAATTAAACCCATATATCAACCTAATTAATTATGACAATATTTTGCTACTATAATAATATATATAGTTTTCCTTGACCTAACTGATGGACTTTCAACATGTAAAATATACAAGAACAGTATGTCAAGGTAACATCATGAATATTTATCCATATATGATAATGAATATTTAAATATTAAAAATATATATGAATATTGATTGCCCAATTTAAATAAATCTTCCTTTCATCTAAAAAATTAGCAATAAATTAGCCAAAATATATTTTAAAAATATAGCTTGAAGACATGAGAAAATTAGAAAAGTGGTGACAATATCGAAGAGAGAAACTTAAAGATGTAATTCCTGAATTTTATGGCTACTTTTTCCCTAGGGATAACTTTTGGCTCTAGAAGAAATGAGAAGAACGTAACAAGCTGAACAGTACTTTTGATGGTTTCTCAAGATGTACAAACAAAAATTGGAGCCCTGGATCCACCAAGCTTGGGTTGGAGGCCTAGTGAACCTCCTACATCTTAGATTTGTATTATAAATGGTTAAATTTTAGAGCAAGGGTGAATCACAAGTGTGAAGTAAGCCCTCACAGCAACTGAAGGCAAGTTTTGACTTGTCTTAATCACTGAAATTGGATGTTGATCCTTGATTGATTATATCCTTAGTCATTTTTCATAAGCAAATTAAATCTGATCTGGAGGAAATTACTATCATTCTAGGTCTCATATTATTTTAATAGTCTTTCAAACAAATTTTCTGGTATTCACAATCAAAAGAACAAGACACATGAAGAGTTCTGTGAGTAGAATTGTGTTTCCCAAAAGACATGTTGAAGTCCTTGCTCCTGGTAACTGTGAATGTGATCTTATTTGGAAACAAATCCTTTGCAGATGTAATGAAGTTAAGATTAAATCATTGTTAGTTTGAGTAGACTGTAATCCAATATGAATGGTGTCCTCATAAAAAGATAAAAGACACAGACTTATACAGGGGGAATGCCACATGACAACAGAGGTAGAGATTGAAATCATGCATCTGTAGTTCAACAAATGCCAAGGAAACAGGAACATAAAACAAATAACAGGAGAAATAATACACAGTGGAATCAGACCCACAGGACTCATGTTAAAATCATTATTCATATATGTCTGGTAAAGATGGCATTTGTGAATTTACTGTTGAGTCTTCAGCTCTTCTTCAGCATAAACCGATGATAGTTAAAACATGAAAAGACAACATTTAAAATTAAGATAAATATCTTCATGGACCAAAAAGTACATGGAAAGAAAGTGGTGATCAGATGATAAACTATAGTATTGGTCACATCAAAGTCCAAAAATAGTGAAAGGGGGCTGAGGGTGTGAATATGACCCCTAGAGGAATTGCCAGAAAAGAACAACAAAAATACCTGGCACAAAGTGGGGGTCCTGAGTCAGGCCAACTGCTTAAAGCAGGGGATGGAGTGGGGGTCCCTGTCAACCACTGCCTGTGGCTGCAGCTTATATAAAGATCTCTGCCAATAAAGGCAGAGGATAAAGAGCCACTGAATAGATCCTGAAACAAGCTGCTTTCTACTTACTTTTCCCCACAGAGTCACATACAAAATTTACATGTAAATAGTAGTGACAGAGGGTCTTGTGAGTTTGTGGACATTACCACAAAATCACTAGACCCAGAAAGTAAGCTGAGAGAGAGAATGAATGAGAGAACCTCAAATTCATGAAGAATATGGAGATTGCTCTCAAGCCATCAAAATCATTTTTCTTCTTGCATACAATATCAGAAAGCACATCCAAGCTTCTTTGGACGTTAGATGAAACACATGACTATATATTTTTTGTGTGTGTAGAATGTAAACAGCAATGCAATATGCTGCTTCCCATTTTGACCTACTAAATAAATCTTATGAATTATCCTCTATACCTCTATACTTTTTTCCCTGACTAGGATGGCTAATACCCAGGACAACTCTGAAAGCCATATACTGAAAATATGACAGGCATAATTCAATGATTCCTCACATGATTTTCTGCCCCCTTGTGTTGACCCAGTGATTCAATCAAATGTCAGTGTAGGTCCTGCTGTGAAGAGCTTTTACCAATGTAATTAGGGCCTTACATCAGTTGATCTTAAGACAGAAAGATTATCTTTGGTCAGTCTGACCTAATCAGATGAGACCTTAAAAAGAACTGGATTCTTAAAGGAGATTTGAAGTTTGAGAGGAATTTGACCTGAGAGATATTATCAGTTGCTGGCTTTGAAGAGGGAGGGGGCAAGAAATGAAGGTGGCCTCTGTGAGCTGACAAAGACCTGGCTGACAGCCAGCAAAATACTGGAATCTCAGTTCCTCAGCAGGGAAGGGAATTCTGCCATCCTCCTGAATGAGCTTGGAAGTGAAATCCCTAGAGCCTCCAGAAAGAAACACAGCCAGGCCAACACCTTGATTCTCTCATTGGAAAACAAAGAGCAGAGAATTTAGTCATGTTGTGTCTCCACTTCGGACCTCCAGATCACTGAGTAAAAAAATGGGTGTTATTTTAAGCCAGTAAGTGTGTGCTAGTTTGTTATGCAGCAATAGAAAACAAATACAGAAGATGGCAGGGCCACTGTCACTCTGTGTGTGAATAATCCCTATGGAGGAGAGCCATCCCAACTGAGATGAACACCCTTTCTTGACTACTCTGCAAGTCTGAAATAAACAAATTGTTAAACTACTGAAATACTGAGTCTATCTTTTTACCAGCCTACTTTACCCTAACGAATACACTGAATGATACAAATGAATTATGCCATTTATTTAACGTTTACATATGAGCAAAACAGTAGTATCCATTTTGAATGAACTAATACACATTTGAATACTCATATCAACATGGGCCAGAAAGAGATACCTTCACCTCTTTTGAACAGGTCTTAGAGAGAGACACCACTTCCGTGGATGGCATCCTAGGGCCAAATCTAGGGGAGGGTATTTAGATATAATCTATGGAAATGAGAGTTATGTAACAAGTTAGTTTGAAAGGAAGGGTGATATAAGATGGATAAAGTATACAAAAGGGCTGTGGTGTGGTTTTATTTGTTAATAAAACCTGGAGTAAAAATGGCAAAATGTTAAAATTCTTTAAAGCCTGGAACTTTTTCATGTATTTGAAATAGTTTATAATAAAGCATGATTATAAACTTCATGATAATTTATCTCTTATCACACATGCATACATGTATGGGAATTTAATTTATGACAAGGGTGGCACTATTAATATCCATATAACAATGAACACATGGCCGCTATTAGCAGTGGGGTATAATTTGTGCCACTGGCATTATTACTCTGAGTAAAATTTTTGATGTTAGTTTTTACTTTCTCATTACCCATCACACAGTAATGAAGTGGCCCCTAGGAGAGGAAACTTGAATTCTGAAAGTGAGATTTAGCCAGGCACAATTGCACACACCTGTAGTCCCAGTTATTCGGGAGGCAGAAGCAGGAGGATCCCTTGAGCCCAGGAGTTTGAGGTTGCAGTGAGCTATGATCGAGCCACTGCACTTCAGCCGGAGTGACAGCGAAAATTGAAGGTAAAACATGTCGAAAAAGGATCTGTTGGCCTTGTTCTGTGCAGGAGACGTGCAAGGGAAGAAGAAAAGACACACACACATGATACCTTTAAGGGTAAACTCTGTTCTGTTCTCCCAGACAGAACAGGCTTTCAAGGAGTCTTTAAGTTTCTTCAGGGAAATTCAGGGCAAGAAACTCTAAAGCATACCTTTTCCTAAGCTAGCAATACATAAGCCAGAAAGCAACATATTTTGATCCATATTATCTGGTTACACTTATATTCTTTATTTATTTTTGTACTTTTTTTTATTTTTATTTTTTTTTGAGATGGAGTCTCGTTCTGTCACCCAGGGTAGAGTGCAGTGGCACCTCTGCCTCCCGGATTCAAATGATTCTCCTGCCTCAGCCTCCCAAGTAGCTGGGGTAAGAGGCACCTGCCACGAGGCTTGGCTAATTTTTTTTTTGTATTTTTAGTAGAGACAGGGTTTCACCATATTGGTCAGGCTGGTCTTGAACTCCTGACCTCGTGATCCACCCACTTCATCCTCCCAAAGTGCTGGGATTACACATGTGAGCCACCGTGCCCGGCCGTGTCCTTCTAAATCTTTAGTAGGTTTTTAAAGTCTTATTTAAAAGTCTCTTGGCTGGGCACAGTGGCTCATGCTTGTAATCTCACCACTTTGGAAAGCTAAGGAAGGAGGACTGCTTGAGCCCAGAAGTTCAAGACCAGCCTGGGCCACATAGGCCCTGTCTCTCCATTTTTTTTTTTTTTTTAATTAGCTGGGCATGGTGGCTAATGCATGTAGTCCCAACTATTGGGGAAGCTGAAGCTGGAGGATTGCTTGAGTCGGGGAGGTCAAGACTTCAGTGATCTGTGATTACACCACCACACTCCAGCCTGGGCTACAGAGTAAGACTCTGTCTCAAAATAAGATAAAAGAAAATAAAATAAAAATCTTGTCTCAACTATGCTAAGTGACATTAAAAAGTTGTTTGCATATTCTTGGTGACAGTGGTCATTAATAATATATTTTTAAGCGAAAATGAAACTGGAGACACAGGAAAAAGCTGCAACTATCAGCTGTTTGACCCCACATGGAGAGTCTCATTCTATGGTCAAGCTAAGAGAACATAGTTTTACAGTAGTGTTTCTTAAATGCTGTTAAGCTTATTTTCCAGAAATACAATTCTGCTGCTGTCTCCACCCTCTAATGATCAGCATCCAAACTATTATTACATTAATTTCTTACAAGGGTGGCACTATTAATATCCATAAAACAATGAATACATGGCCACTATTAGCAGTGGGGTATAATTTGTGCCACTGGCATTATTACTCTGAGCAAAATTTTTTTTATTGATACCTGAATTTCATCACAGTCTCTCACCTTTTTTCCCTATCTACACTCCAACAACTATCTTTGAAGTAGTTTCCATTTTCATCTCATTACTTTTCTTTTTCTTTTAGATTCATGGGGATACATGTGAAACTCTGTTACAATAGTATATTGCATGGTAATGAGATATAGGTTTCTACTGACCCTGTCACCCAGAAAGTGAACTTAGTACCCTACTACAAAGTTTTTCAGCCCTTGCCTTCCTCCACTTTCCCCACTTTTGGAGTCTCCACTGTCTATTGTTCCCATCTTTATGTCCCTGTGTACTCAATGTTTAGCTCACCCTTATAAGTGAGAACACGCAGTGTTTTGTTTTCTGTCTCTGCATTAATATGCTTAGGATAATGGACTCCAGCTGCACCCATGTTGATGCAAAGGACATGATTTCATTCTTTTATATAGCTGTGTAATATTCAATGGAATGTATGTACTATATTTTCTTTGTCCATTCTACCACTGATGGGCATCTAGGTTGATTCCACATCTTTGCTATCGTATTAATAAATAGTGCTGCAATAAACATATCAGTACAAGTGTCTTTGTTGTAGAGAATTATTTAACTTTGAGGATATATCCAGTAATGAGATTTCTGGGTTGAACAGTGATTTCTCATCACATTATTTTCTGTTTTTCAGAGGCACCTTCCTACATACATTGCCAGAAAAACAAAGCAAAACAAAACCTACTGAATATAGTTATTCTTCCTTTGTTCTACTTGCTCTCTACATAAGGAGGGTATTTGAAACTTCAGACACCATTTTGCTGCTATGAGGAAGCAAGTATGAAGATGAAAACTTGGCTAAAGCTATGGCTCTCAACTTCTAACATGCATAAGAAAAACAACTAGGAATCTGGGCTCTGATTCAGTAGGTTAGGGTGAATTTACCCATAAATTTACACTTCTGACACACTTCTGATGATACTGATGCTGCTTGCCCATGGACCACATATTGAGTAGTGCTAGGCTAAAATATGGCAGATAGAAAGAGCCTATGACTCTGTCCCAGTAAGACTGGGCTGCTATAACAAATTACCATAGATTGGGTTGCTTAAACCAGAAACTTTTATTTCTCATGATTCTAAAGACAGACTTCAGAGATCCGAATGCCAGAATAATTAGTTTCTCGGTGAGGGCCCTCTTCCTAATTACTTCCTCACAGGGCCTTTCCTTGGTGTATGTACACACACACATACAGATCTCATGTGTTTCTTCCTCAAACACCTCATACTCCTGGACTGAAGTGATCCTCCTCCTCCTCCTCCTCCTCCTTCTCCTCCTCCTCCTCTTCCTTTCTTTTTGAGACAGGGTCTCTCGCTCCCATTGCACAAACTGGAGTGCAGTGGCATAATTACGGCTCACTGAAGTCCTGACTTCCTGGGCTCAGGTGATTCTCCAGCCTCAGGCTCCCAAGTAGCTGGGACCAAGAGGCATACGCTACCATGCCTGGCTAATTTTTGTATTTTTTGTGGAAATGGGTTTTCACCATGTTGCCCAGGCTGGTCTTGAACTCCAGGGCTCAAGAGATCTGCTCACCTTGACCTCCCGAGGTGCTGGGATGGCAGGTGTGAGCCACTGCACCTGGCCTCTTCTTTTCTTGAGGACATCAGTCCCATCATAGGGGCTTCACCCGCATGATGTCATCTAAACCCAGTTACCTCCCAAAGGCTCCATTTCCAAATACCATCACTGAAATTAGGAATTAGGATTTCAACATACAAGTTTTGGGGGAACATAAACATTTAGTTCATCGCTGACAACATTGCAGAGCAGTTGAATTAATGGCAGCAATAGCTGTATTCTGGAATTTTTCTTATGTGAGAAAAATAAACCAATAGTTGTTTAACCCACACTTATTGTTTCTTTCAGCCAATCTTATTCTGACTGTTAACAATCATCATTATTATCAAAACCTTCAGCATTATTATCATGCTAGTCATTATTATACAGTGTGCTGGGCAGTATATGCATTCTTTAGATATAATTATTTATGCCTAGGTCAATACCCAGAAATGTTTTTCCTAGGTTTTCTTCTACAATTTTTATAGTTTAAGGTCTTAGATTTAAGTTTTTAATCCATCTTGAGGTAATTTTTGTATATGGTTAGAGATAGGGATTCAGTTTCATTCTTCTACACGTGGCTATCCTGTTTTCCCAGAGACATTGGGAATGCTTATAAACTGCTGGTTGGAATATAAACTAGTACTACCTCTGTGGAAAATAGCATGGAGATTTCCCAACTAAAAGCATATCTACAATTCGATCCAGCAATACCACTAGTGGATATCTACCCAAAGGATATCTATAAAGAAGTCATTATATCAAAAAGACGCCTGCACACCTATGTTTATCACAGCACAATTCAAAATTGCAAAGACATGAAATCAACCTAAATGCCCATCTACTGATGAGTAGATAAAGAAAATGTGGTGTGTATATATGTATACATATGCATATGTACATAAACACACACAGACACACACACATACATCATGGACTACTACTCAGCCATAAAAAAGAATGAAATCATGTCTTTTGCAGCAACTTGGATGGAACTAGAGGTGGTTATCCTAAATGAAGTAACTCAGAGATGGAAAACCAAAAGAGGGGATGTAGGGAGGAGGTGAGGGGTGAAAAAAATCACCTATTGAGTATAATATACACTATTTGGGTGAAAGCCCAGACTTCACTATGCAATTCATGTAACCAAAAACCTCTTGGACCACTATAACTATTCAAATAAAAAATAATTTAAAAATCATGTAATTTTCTGTCCAGGTGTGGTGACTCATGCCTGTAATCCCAGCACTTTGGGAGGCCGAGGCAAAGTGGATTGCATGAGGTCAGGAGTTTTGAGAGCAGCCTGGTGAACATGGTGAAACACCATCTGTACTAAAAAGACAAAAATACTAAAAATACAAAAAATAGCTGGGTGTGGTGGTGGGCACCTGTAGTTCCAGCTACTCGGGAGGCTGAGGGAGGAGAATCACTTGAACCCGAAAGGCAGAGTTTGCAATGAGCTGAGGTAGTGCCACTTTACTCCAGCCTGGGTGACAAAGCAAGATTTGATCTCAAAATAAAATAAATAAATGAACAAATAAATAAATAAATAAATAAATATTTTAAAAAATTAAAAAGTTAAAAAAATATAATTTTTATCAACTCTTCCAGCAATTCTGTGAAATGCATATAGTTTTCTCTATGATAGAAGAAAATAAGAAAGGGTTTAAATGGTTTAGCCCAGGTTATATTTAGAACGTTGCTCTGCAAGCCAAATTCACTCAAATTCCCTTGTTCTTAACCTGTGTTATAAACCACCTCCTACATGGAACATATATTTAACAAAATTTGGTGGATAATTTACATTTTCTTGCATCATTCTAATCAGACTTTTTATCTTACCATCTTACATGACTTACTACTTTCTCTAACATTGTTTATTCATTTCCACATAAACACTTAATGCTATGGGTAAGTTTCCATACTGAACTCTGAGGCAGGCCATCCCAGTCATTAAGGAGATCACAAGCTAATAATAAGAGACTCAGACAAAAAAAAAATTCCTTCTTATAATACAATTTATAACTATTACAGTGGTATTAAAAGAAAATAAATTCTACAATTTTGGACAGGTATTTATACACAAGTCATTTTCCCTACTAGGGTTTAGCTTGGTAAGATTAGAGTCCACGTTTTTCTGATTTTGGCATTTTTAGCAACTGCAGATTATATGAATGAGAAGTTTTCTAAAAATTTGAATTAATTTATCCCCCCATAGCAGCATATTTTACACACATGCATACTCACATATACACACATTCAGCTTTATACATAAAGAGGGTATTTGCATTGTTTTTTGATAAACTTTTTATTGAAAGGCAAAAATATAGAGATCATTTTGCAGCTTAAAAAGAAGAGAAATTAATAAAATAGCAATGAAAGCTTAAGTTATCATGTATTGAGCATGTAATATTTGTCATACTACATTCTTTACATGTATATTTAAAATAATTACAACAAACCAGAAATGTAGAATCATGTTATTTTAATGGCAAAAATATCTGAAGCTCAGAATAAATAACCCTTGTAAATCAAGGGTCAGGCTGTTTTGGGAAATAAAATTGTTCTGTTGTCTATGGCTGGTTTCACTCTACAATGGCAGAAATGAGTGCTTGTGACAAAGCCCATATGGTCCATAAAGCCTAAAATATGTATTATCTGGCTCTTTCTAGAAAAAGCATTTCTAAGCCCTGAAGTTGCTTCCGTTTATTCAGAAGCAAGTAATAAAGACTAAGTATAACCAGTTCTGCCTGTCTCTACACACCATTTAGATAGGCTTTGGAAACCTCAGACTCTGATTCTCAGTCTCAATTTGACTAGGTGCTAGCTGTGAAACCACTGCTAGCTGTGAAACCACGGGAAACTTCTCAAACCTCTCTTCCACTTCGTGCCCTCATCTGTAAAATGGAGATAATAGTAGCATATGTCTGATGGTGTTATTATAAAAATTAAATGTGCTGATTTACATAAAACCCTAGTCACAAGACCTTGTAATTGCTCAGGATGTGTATGAACTTACTATCTCTGCTGTTGCCACCATTACTTTTACCTTCATGATACTATTATTTTTACTGTTACAATGACCACTCTAAAACAAGGCATTCCTATAATCCCATGGTTATTTTTATTGCAAATTACTATTAAGGCCCTATTTCTTATTTCCTATTTTTGTGCCTTTTCTATTTCTTTCTACCATTTTAGAAATGGTTGTGGCATTACCATGATATTTTTCTTACTCATAATGAGGTAGCGATGCTCTTGTTATAGATCAAAACCAAGACTTATATCAAGGTCTTGGCAGAAAATGTGACTTTTGTATATGTGTGCCTATGTATGGCAGGGTGTCTAGCACAGAACAGGGGCTGAAAGATTATAGAATTAACGTTGAAGCATTAGAAAACAGGTCACATATGAAAAATAAGGACAGATACAAAAAACTACTTAATTTTCTAGGGCAATAATAGGGAGTGGATATTTTGTCTTTGAGAGAGAATCGATAAAAACTACTTGAATCTGATATTTCAAGTCTTAGTAACTATTCCTTTATTCTCTGCCTATTTACACATTGTACTTGTCATCTGTTAGCCAGCAGCCCACTTTTTTTTGACATACACTTGGCACTCCCTTACATTAAAATAGCTATGGGGATTTTCCATTTAAATTATTTTCCACCCCAGTGTCATTTTGGGGAACTCGAATCTTTCTTTAATGAAGTAGTCAACTCCAAGTAAGATGGTTGGCCTGCACTGTGCAAAGCAAGCTTACTTGTAAGAATCTTGCCAGGACAAAAAGGAGAGTTAGGAAGTCTCTTGTGACTTCCCAGTGCTTTTGAAATTAATAGCTGGCACATTTTGAATCACAGCACAAGAGCAACAAAACAGAAGATCTATTTTAATAGACTTGAATCTATAACTAGAGGGATATAGTGAGAGCAAGGAGAAAATGAATTTGACCTTTATTTGCTCTAAAAGGATCTTTATGTAGGTAAAGGAAGCTGTGCAACAAAATAACGAAGTTGTTGCCCATGGTACTGTAAGTACAAATATCTTTCCTTCTCAGGGAAGAGAGATATTTTGCTGGATTTGAAAAACAATAGAAAACAAAGCATTTATTGACAGGCAATGAGCTCTGATTGAAAAATGTAAATATTAATTCATCTGAACACTCAACCAATTAGGAAACTAGAGAGAAATACAGTGGATTTTTGAAAAAGGTAGCAGGTCAATGGTGAGGATAACATGGTATAAAGAGTAAGTGAAAGTAAATTTCCTTCCTCAGAAAACTAACATACCCTTGATCCACTTATTTGTGATTTTTCTGTTGTTGTTGTTTGTTTGTTTGTTTGGGACGAGTCTTGCTCTGTTGCCCAGGCTGGAGTGCAGTGGCATGATCTCAGCTCACTGCAACCTCCACCTCCCGGGTTCAAGCGATTCTCCTGTCTCAGCCTCCCGAGTAGCTTGGACTACAGGTGCGTGCCACCACACCTGTCTAGTTTTTGAATTTTTAGTAGAGACAGGGTTTCACCATATTGGACAGTCTGGTCTCGAACTCCTGACCCTCATGATCTGCCCACCTTGGCCTCCCAAAGTCCTGGGATTACAGGTGTGAGCCACTGCACCTGGCCAACACTTATTTGTTAATTTAAACATGCATTATGTGTTAGATGCTGAGGAATCTGATAAATAGTGCTTATTTTAATGTTGATTTTAGTTTAGTGAGACGTGCAAGTAAACATACAATTACATTTGGCAAATGCAGTGGTAGAGTTATACCAGGATACTGTGTGGTATGGTTGGCTGTGTCCCCACCCAAATCTCATCATAAACTGTAGTTCCCATGATCCCCACGTGTCATGGGAGGGCCCCAGTGGGAGGTAATTGAATCATGGGGCCAGTTACTTCCATGCTGTTCTCGTGATAGTGAGTTGTCAGGAGATCTAAAGGTTTTAAGAGGGGCTTTGCACCCACTTTGTTCTTCACTTCTCCTTGTTGCCAACATGTGAAGAAGGACATATTTTCTTCCCCTTCTGCCATGATTGTAAGTTTCCTGAGGCCTCCCCAGTTATGCTGAACTGTGAGTCAAACCTCTTTCCTTTATAAATTACCCAGCCTAGGGTATGTCTTTATTAGCAGCCTGATAATGGACTAACACAGTGTTAAGTCACAGTGAAGTGGGATGCAGGATGTGGTTTACAGTGATACATGAGTTGCTGTAAAAGCTTTGCTCATTTTGAAAGCAGGATTATCCTGGCTTCATAAAATAAGTTGGGAAGTGTTAATTTTTCACTTTTCTGGAAAAGATTGTGAAGAATCAACATTATTTCCTACTTAAATATTTAGTAGAATTAACCAGTGAAAGATTTTTAACTCTGGATTTAAATTCTTTAATAGATGTACAGTTATTTAACTAGTGCATTTTTTTTTTCCTAGAGTTAGTTTGTGTCTTTGAAGGAATATGTTCTTTTTTTATGTATTCAAATTTCTTGGCATTAAGATGTTTATTTGATGTTTCCTTATCACATTTTAATGTCCATTGTAGTAATATCTTTTTTTATTTCTGATAATGTTGTATCCCATTTTTTTCTTTGTCATTCTTGCTAGAAGATAATGAATATATTGACTTTTATTCAGAGAAGCAGCTTTTAGCTTCATTGATTTTTTCCATTGCTGTTTGATTCCCCATTTCATTAATTTTTAAATCTTTATTATTCCTTTCTTTCTTCATGTCTTTGGGATAATTTGATCATCTTTCCTTGGATTCTTAAGACAGAATTTGAGGTCTTTTGTTTGAAATCTTACTTATTTTTTCTAATATACATTTAATGCTATATATTTTTCTTTAAACACTGCTTCAGGTAAATTCCACAGATTTTGATGTTTCATTTTCATTTTCATTGGGTTCAAAATATCTTCTAGTTTCCAATGAATTTTCTTATGTTATCCTTAAGTTGTTTAAAAATATTTTCTTTAATTTGCAAATATTTGGAGGATTATTCTGATATTATTTATTATACTGTTATTGAGTTTCAGTTTAGTTTGATGTAGTCAAAGAACATATTTATATGATTTGAATCCTTTTATATTTATTTAAATTTTTATGACAAAAATGGTTATTTTTGTAAGTGTTCTGTGTATGCTTTAAAAGAAGGTACATTCTGCTATAGTTAAATGGAGCGTTCTAAAATATCAAATAGGTCAAATTGGTTGACAGAATTGTTCAGTTATTCTGTATCTTTACTGATTTTCTCTGAACTTTCTTTAAAAATGTTATTTTTTTTCTACAAAACTCCTTTAATTTTTCAGAGAAGAGTGTTGAAGTATCCAATTAAAATTGCAACTTTTTCTAAATCTACTTTCTATTTTCTTAACAAATGTATTTTGTATAGTTTGTACCTCTACCATTGACTGCATACACATTCGGAGTTTATTTTTATTTTTATTTTTATTTAGTTTTTTTGAGATGGAGTCTAACTGCAACTCCCAGGCTGGAGTGCAATGGCGCGATCTCGGCTCACTGCAACCTCTGCCTCCCAGGTTCAAGCTATTCTCCTGCCCCAGCCTCCCGAGTAGCTAAGACTACAGGTGTGTGCCATCATGACCAGCTACTTTTTGTATTTTTAGTAGAGATGGAGTTTCCCCATATGGCCAGGCTAGCCTTAAACTCCTGACCTCAAGTGATCTGCCCACCTCCGCATCCCAAAGTGCTGGGATTACAGGTGTGAGCCACCACGCCCAGCCACATTTGGAGTTTTTATATCACCTTGATGAATTGATCCCTTTATTATTAGGAAGTATTCTTCTTTATCCTAGATTATAGTTCTTTGTTCTAATATCTGATTGTCTACAGTTAATGCATGCCCTCAAGCTTTCTTTTAATTAGTGTTTAAAATAGTAGCTGTTTTTCAATCCTTTTACTTTCTACACACAAATACACAGATTGTGTGTATAAAGTGTGTATGCATAAATATATATAATATACATATATAATATGTAATTGTATATAATATATAATATGTATATTGTATATATTTTTCTAACTTGAGTTTATATCCATTCAGGTCTTTATTTTTTTTTAATCCAATGTGACAACTCTTGACTTTAAATTCGAGTGCTTAGACTGTTTACATTTAAAGTAATTATTGTTATGGCTGAATTTGAATCTAGCACCATACAGTTTACTTTATATATTTTCTTTCAACACTTTTTTTTCTTTTTTGCTTTTTCCCGGCTTTTGATTTCACTTTTTATCCACCATTGGCTTACTACTAATAACTCTCTGAGTGTTTTGTTTTATTGTGGTTCTACAGTTTACAATTAACATTATACCACTCCATTTACAGTGCAAGAGTTAAACCAGTATGTCTTCATTCTTCACTCTTTGATTTCTTTGTGCTACTATCATCATACATTCCAATGGTAATTTTTTACATTTTTAAATAGATATTTATTAATTTTCCCATCAGGCTGCTAGCTATTCATTTGTTGTTAATTTATAATTTTTATGTTATCATGAGAAGGTGCTCTACTCTTCTATTTTTCAGAATTCTAGAATTATGGTTTGTTTTCTACTTTAATTTTAAATTTATTTCTAGGAGATTAACAAAAATATTACATGTCTTTAGAAAGGCTTATTTCTCACATTCCTTTGACTGTTCCAGATTTAACACAAATAGTATCTCTAAGAGGTAGTTAGAAAGGTTGGTGGTAGTTTTAAATATGTTTATATTTATATATCCCAAACAAAGAGCATTTTGGGAAATATTTAAGTATATTTTCTGTTAATCTTTATTTATTTATTTATTTATTCTGAGACAGAGTCTTCCTCTGTTGCCCAGGCTGGACTGCAGTGACACAATCTCAGCTCACTGCAACATCTGCATCCCAGGTTCAAGCAATTCTCCTGCCTTAGCCTTTCAAGTAGCTGGGATTACAGGTGCCTGCCACCTCGCCTGGCTAATTTTTGTATTTTTAGTAGAGACAGGGTTTTGCCAAGTTGGCCAGGCTGGTCTCGGACTTCTGACCTCAAATGATCTGCCTGCCTCAGCCTCCTAAAGTGCTAGGATTACAGGTGTCATTCACCATTCCCAGCCTATTTTCTGTTAATCTCTATGTGAATAGTGTTAACATGATGAAATGAGATGTATATGTCAAAGTTATACCTAAGCTATTAACACACTCTATAGAGTGATAATCATGCAAATAATGTAAGTTAGTTGTAATAATGTTGGTATAACAGTAGACTGAGAATAATTATAAGGAAGATTACTAGGTAATACCCTTTTTAAACATTTTCTCTGTGGATGTAACGAACAAAAATTCCACCTTTTGATAATTTGGAATATATTACTAAAGAGGATTCTGCTTAATTTATCTTTTGACTCTTAATTAGCTCACGTTTAATATAACTTAATCAACATTTATGTATCTGCTGTTCTATGAAATGTATGTTGAGTGAAGGGGTTGCAATGAGAAGAAATTAGAGCTCCATGGATCTGAATTGAGAGGATGCATATTGCAGCACCAACATGGTCTTTCAGAGATGCTAAGGGAGTTAAAATTACATAACACCACAGAAGCATGATCAAAGACTTATTTGAATGAAAAAATACACAACTGTTACAGATATGCTAATGTTGACTTTCTAATATACTAAAATTGATTAACACTGGAAAGCCCCTCCTTTTATAGAATGTAACAAAATGTGAATTGAATTGTATCTTTTTGTTTGTTTGTTTTGGTTTTGACACAGCGACATTATGCCAACATTTTTTGAGCCCAGTATTTTGTTTTCAGTTTCTCCAAAGTGTGCTCTACACATTATGATGTTATGAGTGGCAGGGTTACATAAGGGCGATAAATTATTTTACCTCCCTGCCTTCCTTTTTCTGAATTACTAAGATGCAGTGAAAATCTTGATTTTTCTTTTTGGATGTTGTTTCGAATGTGAATATATTAGGCTTCATGGGTTTTTATCCAAGATATGTGTTCCATACCCCAATTCACTCAAAATAAAGGGTAGAGTACAACCCAAAATGGAAATCTGACTATCGCAGCACTCTTAGGAAATGCTAATTTCAAAAGACTTAGGGAACTTCTAAAAACATCAGAAATGTGCCACTTTCAAAGCTTCCCTTAAGTCTGTCCTCTTTAGAAATTGTGAGGGATAGCATTAGGAGATATACCTAATGCTAAATGACGAGTTAACGGGTGCAGCCCACCAACATGGCACATGTATACATATGTAACAAACCTGCACGTTGTGTACATGTACCCTAAAACTTAAAGTATAATAATAATAAATCAAATTAAAAAAAAAGAAATTGTAAAGTTATTTCCTGCATCCTGGAGGCCTGGGTTGGAATGTTCTAGTCCCTTCCTAGCCCTCCAGATAGCAAGCTCTGTGTCTTTGAGGCAGATGGACACACTCTATTTTTACTCTAGGGCCAGAGGTATAGATTGCAGTAGGTACCTGAATAAATAAAATTTGTAGCATCTATTCCTCTGGAAAATTAAAGTACTGCTCAGAACCAGTTCTTGAAAAATGCATTACTTGATCTATTTCTGCAGGATGCACTTTCTTTCGATGAAAGTTTATCTATTTGACTTGTGAGTTGGCTTCTAGTGAGCTGGCTTCTGACTCTCAATGCTAATACCTGGTTCTTTTGCAATAGGTGTTTGCAGTCATTATTTCTTTCGATATTAAACCAATGGGGTTTTGTGAGATGCCAAATAATTTTTTTGTAAGAATCACAGTCCTGGTTTCCAAAGTAGAAGGTATTTAGAATGAACGTCAAATTTGTTCATTTGCTCATTCACTGAATATTTGCTTAAGAAATATTTTTTAATTCCAATATCACGCTGATAATTCTTCTTGCTGAAAATCCCTGCCTGAAATTAATTCCCAGATGAATGCAGAGAAACACACGTATTTGGACAAACATAATAAAGAGATCCACAGAGGACTGATAATGAATACCAAGAATAAGGATCAGGGTGGTAGAAATGAGAAGGAGATTCTGCTTGAAGTGAGATATAAACGTCTAATTGGTTTCAAGGTTTATACTTTCAATCACATCATTTAGCAAAAAGGAGTGAGCTCAGCATTTTCTAACCTGTAGACAAGATGAAAATAATTTGTGCTGAATATGTAGTTTTTTCTTTCCCCTTTCCAGGTTTTAAAAAAAGATAGAAATAAAAGAAAGAATACAGAATTAGGCTAGACATCTTAGTAGAAGCATGAGCCTCTTTTGTAGATTTAGTAAAACCTTATTCTTATTATACTCAAAATGAAATTAAGATAATTTTATAAAGATCTTAGCTGAATTACACATTAACACAGAAAAAAATTGCTAAGAAAATTGATATGGAAAATTCTTCAGTATGTAATAACTGTTTTGAAATATACTTAGAATATCTCTTTACATATTATAATTTTGAATAGAATAAAGTAATAAATCCATAGTTTGGAGAAGATTCCTCTGATCATGGTAAATATGGAAAAAGTGATAGGAGATGACAGAAAACAGCAAGAGATACCAGTTAAGAGAGAATCATAATGGCTGGGCTTGAGTCAAGGACTATACAAAGATGACAGAATGGTGGGGGTGGGGGGCGAAGCATATCTTCAAGCTCTTTTATGAAGAATAAAAAGGTAGACTAGCATTTGTGTGACTAAGTAGCTTCTAAAATGCTCCCCAGGATTTCAGCCATATAGTATTCACAATCCTGTATATTCCCCTCCTGTCGAGTTTGGGCTGAACCTAGTGACTAGTTTCAAAAGAATAAAATAGGATAGAATTGCTCTAAAGATAGCAAATGGGATGGGATGTCACACTGAGGTATGGTTATAAAAGACTGACTTTTGCTTTGATCTCTCTGTCTTGTCTCATTTACTCACTCTGATGAAGCAAGCTGCTGTGATACAAGCTGCTGTAAAAACTGAGGCCTCCAGACCAACAGCCAGGGAGGAGCTGGGTTCTGCCAACAACTACATGCGTGAGTGTGGAAACAGATCCATCCCCAGTTGAGCCTTGGGAAGACTTCCGTCCTAGCTGGCACCATCATTCAGCCTGTGAGGAACCCTGAGCCAAGAATACAGCTAAGCTATAATTGGATTCCTGACCAACAGGAATTGTGAGATAATATAGCTGCTGTTTTAAGTTATTAAGTTTTGGGGTAATTGGTTACGTAATAATTCATAACTAATACAGTCTAATTCACTTCTCCCTCAGTGTCTCTAATACCCAGAGGCAATCTAATCAGGCTAGTTGACTGGGAGAAGTCAAAACAAAGCAACAATAATAAACAGTAAATATCACAAGTATTACTTTATTTTTTTGTTACTTCCCTATAATCTAGTATGTATTTATGCCATTTGATTATTAAAAATTATCTGGGCCATTATTTCCACTTCTGGGAAGGAATCACAGAAGACTAATCCAAGAGAAAATTAAAATTATATGCACAAATTTGCTCATACTATAGTCACCTATAATTTTAGAAAATGGGAAACTATTGGTTATTCATCTGTATAAGAATAGTTAAGTATGTTATATGATGCAGTTACTCAAGGGAACATGACCCAAAATTGACTTTGAAGGCTAAATAGAAATAAATTAAATAATTTATGTAGTCTTGAAGTGAAAGGTGCAGAATAGAAAATGATACATCTGCATTAAATTATGTCTCCTCAAAGTACAAAGATCATATCAGAAATGTTAAAATGATTAATTTTTAGGAGAGAAGTATCCTAGAGAGATAATAGGAAAACCATGACAAAATTTTGAAAGACTTGTCTTTGAATATTGAATCAAGAATTAATTAGCTGTGTGATTCTGAGCAAGCATTTAATGCCTTGTCTTGACAAATATGCAAAAGATATAATTATATTACAGATTATTTAGAATGAAATGAGGAGTGTGTATAAAGTACCTTATACAATGTTGGCACAATGGCACAATGTTGATATTTGTTGCCTTTTATTTCTACCATTGTTAATGTATATAGACATCTAAAAATTATATATTAAATTTCTTGCTTTATACCTGGTACTGCTTGAAAGGAGTGATTTGAACATTTTGTTGCCACCATAAAAACTGATTATACCCCATGCTCTGTTGTGTTGTACGATTTCATTTGCGACCATTGTGTAACTATTTTGGGATGTCACTAGCAGAATATCTTTCAAAGTACTCTAGTTCCTGCAAATCTTTGTAGTGTAGAGTTTCAAGTTCATATTTCCTCCAAGTTTTGTAAAATATAGTCATATTGATTAGAGTAAAATTCCATCACTTTAAGTACAAATGATAAGTTTTTTTTATTTGAAGTTGGTTTTTCTAGGGAAAAGAATTTTTCAGAATTTCCTTGGTGTGCTGAGCTTTATTAAAAAAAAAATATATATATATATATATGGAAAGGTTATTTTTGTTTTACTCCACTCTCCCCACCCAGAAAGTCTATTGCTTTTGTGTGATACTCTTCTGTTACTTTCTATAAGTCTGCCTGTGACCATATCATTTGATATTCACTTAAATAAATTATCCTTAAAAACTCTCTGGGTGATCAATGTATTAGACTGATATAGCAAGAACAAGCTGTTTTCCTTGTTATTAAAGCCATATATGTTTGCCCATTTTTTCAAATGTGAAATTGAACATGACAAGAATGCATGAGCATTTTCCTGGGTAATACCCCTCTGGTAATTCAGTAGGTCTATAGGTAGATGGCATAATTTTAACATAGCCTTTTTAAAAATTCTTACACACCATCTTTGGTTACATGAAACACTTTATGAAAGTATGTTATCTGTAGAGATTCTGGAAATATTAACTCTTCATCAGATTTTGCTTAAGGTTTCAGTATTCTTAACCCACTTCATTTCTTATTTTTTGTTTGTTACATGGATATAACCAAATGATTTCCCTTTCTAAAATACTTTCTCATTAGAAAGCTAAATGTAGCGTCCTGAATAAGTGTGCTAGAATAAATAAATTAATGATATCAGTTGTTAAAAGTGGTATAGTTTCTTTCACTCTCAGATAAGTTACTCTATAACAATCACCTCTGTGTTTGTGTGCAGAGAAGAGACTCACATTAGTGGCCACTGGACCAGTGGGAGGAAGAGCTTATGGGAAGAGACTTCTTTGGCTCATCTCATGTTACATCTTGGAGGTAAGTGACTAGTCTCAAAAATATTAGACTAGATTGTCCCTAGCCTGATTTAACACCTTCAAATTATGACTGAAAGAATGGAGGTCTGGTATATAGAATACCTTTTCTAGGTTCCATGGCCATCTAATGGTAGAGACGAGAATGATTGTGCAGGAAGTAACTTCTCTCATACTCAGTTCAGAGTATGTGTTCACATAGAAAATTATGGGATTTGCCTCTGAGATTGAAGAAATAGTATACTGAATGTCATTTGGAGAGTTTTGAAGCGTAGAAAAAGAGAAATATATCTCTTTGATTTGCTTTCAGTCTGATACACAATAATGTTTTATTTTTGAATGTCATTTTATGAATTACAAAGTGCTTTCATGGGCATTCTATTATTTAATAATAATCCTGTGTGAGCCAGACATTTTTACTTCTATTTCACAGTGAAGAAATTTTGGTTCAGAATAGTTAAGAGACCTTTCAATAGTCACACATTGTGAAGGAAAAAATTGAGAGAGATTGAGAGAAGATTGAAAGAGAAAAAGAGAGAGCTAGAACAAACTCCCAGCATAAACAGAATTAGTCCTTCCCCCCCAAAATGAAATTATAGGACATTTAATGCTCTGCAAACCATACATAGCACAGACAATTTCTGTTTACCAAATATTTATGAGCTTCCCTATATTTTCTAGGACTCTTTTAGTTAGATGGAGCTACTTTACTGATAGATAATAGTTCTAGCTAATTTGCTATAAACAGAAGTTCTGTGGGCCGAATCCCTCTATGCTGGCATGCAACCCTCATTCCTCTCTTTCCCTGCCACAGTGACCTCAAAGGCCCCATCCCAGAAAGCACAGCCACAAAAAACGTGGCCTCTACCAGCACGGATCCCTGAATGCAATGGGATCAGAGCCTCCTGCTCACACCTGGTAAGTATATATCATGAGTAATAAATCAACCTTTTGATGTTAAGCCACTAAGATTTCAGACGTAATTTTTATTGCAGCATGAAGCAAAGTATCTTTTAAAAGTAATCTTTTTAAATATTACTATTTTAAAGGAGCAAGAAAATTACATTCTTTCCACTATCTTAAGATGTATAAAACGTGTTGCTTTCTATAGCAGATTTTTTAAAAGACAATTTATTCAACAAATACTTTTGTCTTTAAATCCTGACATGCACAATAGCACAAGCTCAGTGGCTGGTCACCACTCCAGCACTACTAAATGATGGTATGAAGACCACTTCCGAAGAAGGAGGGACAGGGACAGCTTCATGGTTACGTGGCTAGTGGGTTTCACACTCAGAAGATCCTGTGATGAGAGTTTAATGCACTGCAGTTACTGTCTTAATAATCTTAATAGATTTATCTTTGAATTTTGTTTTGTAAGCAAAATCTGATGGGACAATGGCACTTGAGCCTAGAGCTTGCCTTGGCTCACATGCTATTGCCTCCATCTCTCTCTCCAGGATGAATTCTCAGCTGCCTGCTCCTCTTATCCTGTGCTCTAGCCTGCCTGGCCCCCCTTTTCCCAATCTGGTCTTGCCACTTTCTGCCACAGGTGGGAACCTGATAGTAGATGGAGGATTAGGGATAGGCACAGGTGCCCCGTGGTATCCAGAGGCAAGAGTAGAGCATAGTGGTGACAATCCCTGCCCTGGGCTGACAACTCAGCAGTGAATAGGTGGAGACCAAGGGCATCCAAGGCTCAGGTTGCAATATCCTTGGTAATTGCCCAATGCACAGCAGGCTGGGGAAGTGGGCCTGTGGGAAGAGGAGTCACCGTCTGGACTCCTCAGATGCTGCCCTGGCTAATGCATGGTATGTAGCCCAGGCAGCTGTTAAGCAGAGCTTGTGCACACATGGCCTGTGTCATTTGGCAAAGCCCTAGGCACATGTGAGGGTCTGGCTCACTCCATGGGTGTCCCCATGTTAAAGGGTGCTTTCCTGGCCTGCTTCATTCCTGGAAGTAACTTCTATTCCTCCTTCCAACCTTCCTTAATCTGGCTTGTGTTTTTCTCTTCTACTAGCTCCAGGGACTCCCTGGGGATAAGCCATGTAATAAGAATTGTGTAATTACAGTGCTTCAGCATATGACTTAAATATTCTGATATCTGCATTTAAAAGTGGCCTTGCATAATATAAACATGGATGATAAGATCTATCTAATAATTTAAAATTTTATTTTCTCTTTACTTAGAATTAAATAGCAAATATAGAAAATCATGAAAAAACACGAGAGAGACAATAAAGGAAGAGAAAAGGCTTTATATTTCAACATATCAAATGACAAGTTTTTATTGATTTTTGAATGAGGGGCTTAGCATTTTTATTTTGCATTGGGTCCTGAAAATTATTTAGCACATCTTGAGGAAGAACCAGCATTGAAAAAACAAAAAAAAAAAAAACAAAATGAAAACCCTGTAAAATGTGAATAAATGACCCAAAAGTGAGATATCTTTCAATAAGAATCTCCCATGGTAAACTCCTGATGCTTTAAGATGCTGTTTAGTTGTCTAGATCGCTTTAAAAATCACAACAACCTGCAGCTGGCCTCACCAAGCTGCCTCTGAAGTCTTTCTGACTTTGAATTGGGTCCAGCTATACACAAAAGGCTTACATTTCTTCCTTAACTATAACGCTAAAATAAAACATACAAGGTCTAAAAAAGAATTGCTGAATGGGTTTATCAGATCCCCACAGCAGTGGGAAGTCACAAAGAAAGACAAAACAGTCTTTTGCTTCATACTTGCTTTTGAAATCGCATCCCTCCAGTTCCTCTGTGCTTCTTTTGCAAAGGGCAGACTTTATTTCTGCCAAAATCTTTGCAACAGAGCCAACAGAATTTATCTCAAGCTTGGCAGCCAATATACATTATCCACAGGTTTCTGGCTAAACTATTAAAATTAATCAGGTGGCAAGCTTTCATTTTAGCAGCTCTAATAAACAAGAGAACCAGATTCCCAGGGGGTGGAAATATCAGTAAATATAGCAGCTTTAAAAGGAAGAAATTCTTCAAAATGTCCGAAGATGTACTCAAGCTTTAGTCAAATGGACCTAAACTACGGTTACAGTATAGGCAAAACCATTCATTTTTATTAAGGCATTTTTCAGTGAAAGAGGAATCAAGTCCATTCTACACATAGGATCTCAAACAAACTTTCTTTAGGTTGCATGATACAATGTTCTATTTGAGGGGTGGTAGTGTAAAAGAGTCTCTGCAGATACAGTTTTCCTTGTGGACGCTAAAATTTCAGAAGTAAGGGTTTCAAATAATAGTCCTGACTCTGGATATTTAGAAGACACATGTGGCAGGAATAGAAATATTCACCAAATATTTCACATGTTCTCTATGTTTTCTAGTACTCAGGCAGTTAGGCAGATTCTTACAATTTATTCCAAGCTTGTGACATGCATTACATTTAGGCTAAAGCACAGAAGTACGAGTTCCCGGGCTTCTCTTCCCCTCTATGAGTGACATGTTGAATTGCAGATGGTGCAGCTCTGCTCAGTGTAGATTCCTGAGACCCTATGTGGAGTAAGCCCCATGCCAAACTGTCTTGGGCCTGCAGCATATTCACTGGGCCAGCCTGTGTTGACTGGAAAATGAACACTTGTTGCATTAAGGCACTGGCATTTAAAGGTTAATTTGTAATGCAGTATATCTAGCGTGTCCTAATTAATAATAAGATTAGTACCAATGCTATGATGTGGCCACAGAAAAATTTAAAATGATGGAGGTCAGTGACACTAATAAAAAAGACAGGCAATAACAATTCTCGTAGTTAGATGGGAAATAACACACCTGATAAACCACAGCTCTGGGGAAAAGGAATGGAAAACAAGATGACAGTAGTGTTTATTTCTGGTCTTATTTTTTTGCATTTAGTTTGAGATTTTACAAAGAAGGAGATAAACTCATGAAAGAATTGACCATTTGCAAGTAAAAATGGAAGAGAACAGAAAAATTCCAAAAATGTATGAATTTGTAATGTTGAAAAATAAATTTGAATGACAATATATCGGTCTTTAGAAAAAATTAGATTAATGGCATGACCTTCAAAACAGTTGATAAAAATCCTTCAGTGGATTAATGTACCACATGACAAACAGCAAATTAAGGATATAATGCACAGAAAAGCATATCGATTACTTAAATATGTCAGGGCAAAAGTAACATTAAAAATTTCTTTCTATGTCTCAATTCTATGTGCCCACCATTAATTGCAGACAAATGTTTTGGTGTCAAGAAGGCAAATAGCAAACTTAGACCAATTTTTCAAAAGAACTGTATGTTATGGGGGGAAGTTGGCAGTACTGATTACTTTCATTTAAAAATGACAGGCAAATAAATAAAAAGTCTACTAAACTTTTGAGATAGTGACGAAGAAATAACAAACTTGGACTAGAACATCTTGGGTCACAATCTTCTATGGATAAGGTGTGGATTACCCCAATGATCACTTTTGTAGGATATGTGGCAAGGAACAATGAACCTTCCAGACCAGTGAACCTGGTGCCAGGGAGAACAATGGATGAGAGGACGCCTCCTAGAAAGCAGAATCTAGACCAAATATAAAATTCACCTCTACTCTTAGGCTTGCTGTTCTATATGATGGGTGCCCAGTTGCATTGCAGATTTGGACCTATAACTGATGCATGGCTCCAGCTTTCATCAGACACTGATTATTGTGCACCCTGTATTGGGTGCAAAACTGGAAGAGTGAAATTTTATGCTATATTTTATTAATAGACTTTCATACCAAAAATTTCAACCACCTTTGGTGTAGAGGCTATTGTACATACCAGTGACCCTAAGTTTTGAGGTGACACAGTGACTGGGTAAGACTTTTGTGTCCTCCCAATGGGAGACTGTGAGTGTGTTATAGATGTGAGAAGAAAAGAGTAGAGAGATTTTTTTTTATTTCCACAAGAATGAAGTGTAGCTGAGATTACGATAATCAAAATATTCCAAATGCTGCTCTATATTCCGAGCCTCTATGAAAAAAGAAGGGGTAATGTGACTAATTATGCAATAAAGAACATGTCAGATCCAAGTGTCTCAAGTCTCTCTTCCTATGCTATAGTGACTACTGACATTTTCAGTGGTGGAAATTTCCACCAGCTGATGCTGTTGAGGAGACACGTGAAGAAGTTTTCTACCCCAACTCCCATATATAACCATATTCCTCATGAAAAAGAAATAAGGCTTGGTTTAATTAAACAATTGAAAATTCTGAGTTAATATCTTACTGCCACATAATCTAATTTAACCTAATACAAGATGATATATGGAATATAATTTCAAATGAATGGAAAAATGTGAGAATGAAACCAGTGAGTTTCTATGATTACAGAGGAAGTTCATCTCCAGTGAAAGTGATGTGGGAAAGAGTCCAAAATTTGTAATATGGTAGACCTGATTTGACTCTACTCTCTTTATATATATATATTTTTTTATTATACTTTAAGTTCTAGGGTACCCTTTCACATTATTAATTCTGTGGGGTTGAACATGTTATTTAAACTTTTTAGCCTTAATTTCTTCACAGATAAAGTGGAAATAAAACCTACCTTATAGATTATTATAAATATTAATGAGAAAATGTTATATAAAGGGTCTTTGACGATGCAATGGCAATATAAGACCAGCTAGTTGTCCTTTTTTCCCAGCCCTACCATTATTGGATGGACATGGTAAAAATGAAAATAAAAGTCATCAAGTGAAGTATGGAATTGCCGCAGAAACTCAACTGCATTTCAGAGAAATGCAACTAATTGAACATACAAAGCTCATCCAACCTCAGAACTCATCAGTAAATGGTTAAAATAAGCATTTATTGCTGAGTTCTGAGGTTGGGTTTAACTTTGTGTATGTAATGTTTTAGATAGGTAACAGAAATTCTTGCAGCTGCCCAAAACTATCAAATGTGGTGCCAGATTCTAGTGAAATTAAAAGTACATAACTTTGCAGCAAATTTTTTAAAAAGCAAAAATAAAATAAGCAATTAAAAACTCCAAGTAGGTCAAATAGAATGAGTCAGTAGCTAGAAGATTAAGATTAAACCATGAATTTATCAGTGTATGGACCATGAAGTGAGATCAAGGCTGAGTCTCTTGTGTAAAACTGCCTGTGTTCAAGTCCCAGTTCATCCACTAATTTTAAGCAAGTCTCTATACATCTCTAGTTCTTAGTTTTCTGTGTGTGAAATGAGAATGATTGCATCTCCTTCATATGTTGGATGTGAGGAATAACAATACCCATAAAGCAGGTATCGTACTGCCTGGCAGGTACTCCGTAAATGTTAGTCTTCATTAGTAATATGACCACCATCATCAACATCATCATTATTAATGGTGTATACGGACAATTTAAAGGGCAACTTAAAACTGGGGAGGATTGTAAGGATAAAAATGGTAGGTACAGAATACGAATCTGGTAGTGTTTAGGAAGGTTTGTAAGCCATCTAAGGTAGAGTTCTCTGATCAAGCATTGCACACTAAACACACAGGTACACTTCCAATCTTCATTCCTGTAAGAAGAGTTAATCAAATTATAGTTGACCATTGAACAACATGGGGTTGGGGTCGCAGAACTTCCATTCAGTTGAAAATTTATGTATAACTTTGACTTCTCCAAAACTTTATTAGTAGCCTACTGTTAGCCACAAGCCCTACTGATAACACAAACAGTTGATTAACATATATTTTGTATGGAATATTCATAATATATGGCATTCTTACAATACAGTAAGATGGAGAAGAGAAAATGTTATTATATAAATCATAAGGAAGAGAAAATATATTTACATTTATTAAGTGAAAGTGAATAATCATAAAGGTCTTCATCCTCATTGTCTTTATGTTGAGTTGGCTGAGGAGAAGGAAGAAAGAGAGAAGTTGGTTTTGTTATCTTAGGGATGGCAGAAGTAGAAGAATTGTGGGGGGTGGAAATGGAGTTAGGAGAGGTGGGCACACTTGATTTCAACTTTTGTTGAAAAAAAATCTGTGTATAAGTGGACTGGTGAGTTCAAATCTGTGTTGTACAAAGGTCAACTGTGATAGCACAAAAATTGAAAATTGAATACTGATCTTTCTAAGGTATTGAGAAAACTTTCTACAGTCATTGGGTAAATGTATTCTTCTGAGACAGCTACTATGATGAACTAATTATAACTGAATGTTATTTATTAATTAAAGATGATGGATTTCATTTGTTGATCAAGTACTTCACTTGTTTAATTATCTAATCATTTTATTTTAACCTAGAGAGTGAACACTGTGCCAGGTGCTGGGGATACATCTGAAAAAAGATATGACATTTATCTTGGCCTTCATGGAGCTGAAAACAAAAATTCCAAAAAGAATGAATCACTCTATGATTCTATCATTTCTATTACTGCTCTTCTCACCTTGTTCTGCCATGATTTCTTTGATTTCCATGATAGCAACAGCTATCTTTTACCTGAAGGCAGTGACAACATCTTAATCATCCTGATAATAATTGCGCTAAAATATAGCTGGATTAATGTCTGTATTTTGTTAAGGCTTGCTGAATGAATTAATGAATGAAACAAAATTATTCTCAGAATAACCCTATATATTTACATCCTTAATTTTGTTGGAGGAAAATATATACATACAGAACTTATTTTAATCATTTACTGATGAGTTCTGAGGTTAGGTTGAGCTTTGTGTATGTAATGCTTTCAAAATTTAAATAAAATTAAATAATATTTCTTTAGGCTGGGATAGGTCCAGTTTTACTTCTCATAGTATGTTTCTTGCCTGTATGCAGGTATAGGATGTCTGGATATCTTTCCAATCTTACGGAGAGTCAAATGATTTCATAACTTTTGGGTTGTATATATTATAACAAGGAGATTAGGCAAACGTACACTGAACTCTCATTTTTACTTTTAAATTAAATTTCAAAAAATTGGCCTTGCCCATATACATTGAGAGTTTTTCCTTTGAGTATATGATAACTTCAACATATATTCAAGAATGCTGTACAATCATTGCTTCCCCTGAGATACCCTCACCTACTTTCGGCAGGACCAGAGCTGCGCTAAGAGTAGAGCTCAGGTTCTAGAGAGATGTATCTGGAGCACAAATTCCTATCCAAGGCAACTGAAGAGAGTAAGTTTGGATACGCAATCCAAAGAAGTCAGAGTAAGGGATCCAAGTTAGTTCTCTGAGATCAAGAGCTGAGTACAACAAAATATCACCTTATAATATGGAGACCCACGTTCTAATCTGAGCTCGACTATTTATAATCTATGTTATATGTAACAAATGACTTAGCCACATTGAGAATCAGTGTTGTACCTTGTTGAATTTGTTAGGACAGAGGCTCCCTGTATTAGTCAACCTACTGTACCCTTCCCTGGTGAATATACCTACTTACTATAGTTCTTCTCTTAAAACTACACAGATATTTCCATTATAGCTGTGTTTTCATGTTGTATTTTTAAATCAAACATTGAAACCAATACTGATACGTACAACCAGTAAGTACATGAAATTGTATGTCCTTTCTAGAAAATAATTTGAAAATAGCTATAAAAAACCCTTTAAAGTATGTGTACCTTTGACCCAATAATCTTAGTTTTAGGACTCTTTCCTCACAGTTGCTATCAAGAGTTTTTTTATACCAGTATTTTTACTATAGTAGTATTTATAATTTGAAAAAGCATGTACAATTTAAATTTTCAATAGAGGAAAGATGTGGATACATGACAGGAAAGTATACAGCCATCAAAATTCATGTTTTCACATAATATTTGAAAATATGTGGAAATACTGACATATAATATTACAGGAAAATAGTTTGGTATTATAGATACTTTAATCCAAGTTTTGCTTATGTGCCTGCACATTTTAAATATACATTTATGCAAATATTAAATAAAGGTACATATCAAAATATTAAGGTATGTACCTGTTACAGGCAGCACTGTGTCCCCCTCAGATGCATATGTTCATGTTCGAACCCCTAGTACCTCAGAATGGTACTATTTTGAAATACTGTCTTTAAAGAGGTAATTGATTTTAAATGAAGTCATGTGGGTGGACCCTAATCTAATTAGACTGGAGAAGATGAGATCAGGACACAAACACCTAAGGAAAAGGCCATGTGAAGACACGAGGAGAAGATGGTCATCTACAAGTCAAGGGGAGAGGTCTCAGAAGAAACTAATTCTGCTGACACCTTGATCTCAGGCTTCTAGCCTCCAGAATTATCAAAAATAAACTTCTGTTGTGAAGCCACTCTGTGATATTTTGTATTTTTTTTTATGGCAGCCCTAACAAACTGATATGGTACTGCTGGGAGGTGGACTTATGAATGGCTTTTATTTCCTTTTTTATATATTTCTATATAGCTACCAGTATTTTTATGTTGAGCTTAAACAATGGGTCCAGGCACTGTTTCCTCAGAGCCACGAGGCTTTCTTTTTCTTCTTGTAGAATAATTGGATCCAGATCACACTTTTGTAAGCCGTTATCTATGTATGTATCTTCCCTACATAACTGTGAGCCCTTGGAGGGTAAATGTTTTGTTCAAATAAACTGTGTAACTCCTTTACCTAGTGTTCAAATTAGCACACATTAGAGAGCCCCAGATGTTTGTGGAAAGAAATGTAGACTGCACTCATTTTAAATGTGTGGAGGCTGCTCTCTCACATTTTAGGAGCAGTTTGCTCTGTAGCTGTGATGAGGATTTCTGAGTGTTCCCATCACCTCTGAAAAGCATCATTTCTCAGTGCTAAGCTGAGACTTCCCTTTATAGGGAAAAATACATTGTGTTTTTTGGGTTTCATAACAGTGTTGTCTGGTTTTTGCTCCAACTTTCCATTAGGAAGTCCTCTGCTCCCAGGCCTCTTTATTTTCCCTCCATCCTCTTTATAGTGTATTTTCTCTCCATCCTCCTTCCTTTCACACACAGTGTTTGTCCACACATGGGTCAAAGAGTGGGTCAAAAATACTTTTTAGCTCAATAAGAAACTGCTACATATAAAAGACTATTGATCTAAACTTCAGAGTAAAGGAGAGTAGAAGGCCAAAGAATGGGTTTCCTTGTTTATTTAGTGAGGGGAAAAAGGGAGCTGGAAAAGAAGGAGGAGGTAAGAGGACAGGTAGCAATAAATTCTCGCCTCCCTCATTTTAGTCACTTTCCAGAAGTGATATTGGTCTTTTTTCTGGAAGGGGCAGGAAAGCCTTGGTGGTTTGAAGTCAATGCTAGCCCTTATTAACTGAATGTGTTCTTAAGAATGTCATTATTGTAAGACATCAACACGTTTTTTAAGTTACTTTTGAGTATTTACTAAGTACAAGGCACATTACATATGCTACTCCTAATCCAGAAATCATCCCAGAAAAGTAGCAATATTAACCTTAAAGAACCTGCTTTCCAAAGGTTAATTTTCTTACCTGGGGGTCACAGGAAAATGTCTCTGAGAGAGGCAATTGTCTTACTGAAAGTTCCTCAGATCTTCCCAAGAATGGGTTCCAACAAAAAGATCCTCAGATCTTCCCAAGAATGGGTTCCAACAAAAAGACATCACATTTATTGGAGGTCTAACATGACAGAAATTTTGTATACACAATATTGTTCAATTTGTTCAACGTCACTAGCAGGTAAGAGTTAGCATCATGATCTTACGTGGCAGAAAATGGAGGCTCGGGGGAGGAGCCAAGATGGCCGAATAGGAACAGCTCCGGTCTACAGCTCCCACCGCGAGCGACGCAGAAGACGGGTGATTTCTGCATTTCCATCTGAGGTACCGTGTTCATCTCACTAGGGAGTGTCAGACAGTGGGTGCAGATCAGTGGGTGAGTGCACCGTGCGCCAGCCAAAGCAGGGGCGAGGCATTGCCTCACTCGGGAAGCGCAAGGGGTCAGGGAGTTCCCTTTACAGGGGTGACAGACAGCACCTGGAAAATCGGGCCACTCCCACCCGAATACTGTGCTTTTCCGACAGGCTTAGGAAACGGTGCCCCAGGAGAGTATAGCCCGCACCTGGCTCAGAGGGTCCTACGCCCACGGAGTCTCGCTGATTGCTAGCACAGCAGTCTGAGATCAAACAGCAAGTCAGCAGTGAGGCTGGGGGAGGGGCGTCCGCCATTGCCCAGGCTCGCTTAGGTAAACAAAGCAGCCTGGAAGCTTGAACTGGGTGGAGACCACCACAGCTCAAGGAGGCCTGCCTGCCTCTGTAGGCTCCACCTCTGGGGGCAGGGCACAGACAAACAAAAAGACAGCAGTAACCTCTGCAGACTTAAATGTCCCTGTCTGACAGCTTTGAGGAGAGCAGTGGTTCTCCCAGCACGCAACTGGAGATCTGAAAATGGGCTGACTGCCTCCTCAAGTGGGTCCCTGACCCCTGACCCCTGAGCAGCCTAACTGGGAGGCACCCCCCAGCAGGGGCAGACTGACACCTCACACGGCCCGCCAGGTACTCCAACAGACCTGCAGCTGAGGGTCCTGTCTGTTAGAAGGAAAACTAACAGAAAGGACATCCACACCAAAAACCCATCTGTACATCACCATCATCAAAGACCAAAAGTAGATAAAACCACAAAGATGGGGAAAAAACAGAGCAGAAAAACTGGAAACTCTAAAAAGCAGAGTACCTCTCCTCCTCCAAAGGAACGCAGTTCCTCACCAGCAACGGAACAAAGCTGGACGGAGAACGACTTTGACGAGCTGAGAGAAGAAGGCTTCAGACGATCAAATTACTCCGAGCTATGGGAGGATATTCAAACCAAAGGCAAAGAAGTTGAAAACTTTGAAAAAAATTTAGAAGAATGTATAACTAGAATAACCAATACAGAGAAGTGCTTAAAGGAGCTGATGGAGCTGAAAACCAAGGCTCGAGAACTACGTGAAGAATGCAGAAGCCTCAGGAGCCAATGCGATCAAATGGAAGAAAGGATATCAGCCCTGGAAGATGAAATGAATGAAATGAAGCGAGAAGGGAAGTTTAGAGAAAAAAGAATAAAAAGAAACGAGCAAAGCATCCAAGAAATGTGGGACTATGTGAAAAGACCAAATCTACGTCTGATTGGTGTACCTGAAAGTGACGGGGAGAATGGAAACAAGTTGGAAAACACTCTGCAGGATATTATCCAGGAGAACTTCCCCAATCTAGCAAGGCAGGCCAACATTCAGATTCAGGAAATACAGAGAACGCCACAAAGATACTCCTCGAGAAGAGCAACTCCAAGACACATAATTGTCAGATTCACCAGAGTTGAAATGAAGGAAAAAATGTTAAGCGCAGCCAGAGAGAAAGGTCGGGTTACCATCAAAGGGAAGCCCATCAGACTAACAGCGGATCTCTCGGCAGAAACCCTACAAGCCAGAAGAGAGTGGGGGCCAATATTCAACATTCTTAAAGAAAAGAATTTTCAACCCAGAATTTCATATCCTGCCAAACTAAGCTTCATAAGTGAAGGAGAAATAAAATACTTTACAGACAAGCAAATGCTGAGACATTTTGTCACCACCAGGCCTGCCCTAAAAGAGCTCCTGAAGGAAGCGCTAAATATGGAAAGGCACAACCGGTACCAGCCACTGCAAAATCATACCGAAATGTAAAGACCATCAAGACTAGGAAGAGACTGCATCAACTAACGAGCAAAATAACCAGCTAACATCATGATGACAGGATCAGATTCACACATAACAATATTAACTTTAAATGTAAATGGACTAAATGCTCCAATTAAAAGACACAGACTGGCAAATTGGATAGACTCAAGACCCATCAGTATGCT
Organism: Pongo abelii; assembly: GCF_028885655.2. Classification (NCBI taxonomy): domain Eukaryota; kingdom Metazoa; phylum Chordata; class Mammalia; order Primates; family Hominidae; genus Pongo; species Pongo abelii. The sequence goes on along the minus strand of NC_072004.2, from coordinate 63,444,415 downwards.
GTATTCAAGAAACCCATCTCACGTGCAGAGACACACATAGGCTCAGAATAAAAGGATGGAGGAAGATCTACCAAGCAAATGGAAAACAAAAAAAGGCAGGGGTTGCAATCCTAGTCTCTGATAAAACAGACTTTAAACCAACAAAGATCAAAAGAGACAAAGAAGGCCATTACATAATGGTAAAGGGATTAATTCAACAAGAAGAGCTAACTATCCTAAATATATATGCACCCAATACAGGAGCACCCAGATTCATAAAGCAAGTCCTGAGTGACCTACAAAGAGAGTTAGACTCCCATAAATTAATAATGGGAGACTTTTACACCCCACTGTCAACATTAGACAGATCAACGAGACAGAAAGTCAACAAGGATACCCAGGAATTGAACTCAGCTCTGCACCAAGCAGACCTAATAGACATCTACAGAACTCTCCACCCCAAATCAACAGAATATGCATTTTTTTCAGCACCACACCACACCTATTCCAAAATTGACCATATACTTGGAAGTAAAGCTCTCCTCAATAAATGTAAAAGAACAGAAATTATAACAAACTATCTCTCAGATCACAGTGCAATCAAGCTAGAACTCAGGATTAAGAATCTCACTCAAAACCGCTCAACTACGTGGAAACTGAACAACCTGATTCTGAATGACTACTGGGTACATAACGAAATGAAGGCAGAAATAAAGATGTTCTTTGAAACCAACGAGAACCAAGACACAACATACCAGAATCTCTGGGATGCATTCAAAGCAGTGTGTAGAGGGAAATTTATAGCACTAAATGCCCACAAGAGAAAGCAGGAAAGATCCAAAATTGACACCCTAACATCACAATTAAAAGAACTAGAAAAGCAAGAGCAAACACATTCAAAAGCTAGCAGAAGGCAAGAAATAACTAAAATCAGAGCAGAACTGAAGGAAATAGAGACACAAAAAACCCTTCAAAAAATCAATGAATCCAGGAGCTGGTTTTTTGAAAGGATCAACAAAATTGATAGACCGCAAGCAAGATTAATAAAGAAAAAAAGAGAGAAGAATCAAATAGATGCAATAAAAAATGATAAAGGGGATATCACCACCGATCCCACAGAAATACAAACTACCATCAGAGAATATTACAAACACCCCTACGCAAATAAACTAGAAAATCTAGAAGAAATGGATAAATTCCTCAACACATACACCCTCCCAAGACTAAACCAGGAAGAAGCTGAATCTCTGAATAGACCAATAACAGGAGCTGAAATTGTGGCAATAATCAATAGCTTACCAACCAAAAAAAAGTCCAGGACCAGATGGGTTCACAGCCGAATTCTACCAGAGGTACAAGGAGGAACTGGTACCATTCCTTCTGAAACTATTCCAATCAATAGAAAAAGAGGGAATCCTTCCTAACTCATTTTATGAGGCCAGCATCATCTTGATACCAAAGCCAGGCAGAGACACAACCAAAAAAGAGAATTTTAGACCAATATCCTTGATGAACATTGATGCAAAAATCCTCAATAAAATACTGGCAAACAGAATCCAGCAGCACATCAAAAAGCTTATCCACCATGATCAAGTGGGCTTCATCCCTGGGATGCAAGGCTGGTTCAATATACACAAATCAATAAATGTAATCCAGCATATAAACAGAACCAAAGACAAAAACCACATGATTATCTCAATAGATGCAGAAAAGGCCTTTGACAAAATTCAACAACCCTTCATGCTAAAAACTCTCAAGAAATTAGGTATTGATGGGACATATCTCAAAATAATAAGAGCTATTTATGACAAACCCACAGCCAATATCATACTGAATGGGCAAAAACTGGAAGCAATCCCTTTGAAAACTGGCACAAGACAGGGATGCCCTCTCTCACCACTTCTATTCAACATAGTGTTGGAAGTTCTGGCCAGGGCAATTAGGCAAGAGAAGGAAATCAAGGGTATTCAATTAGGAAAAGAGGAAGTCAAATTGTCCCTGTTTGCAGATGACATGATAGTATATCTAGAAAACCCCATTGTCTCAGCCCAAAATCTCCTTAAGCTGATAAGCAACTTCAGCAAAGTCTCAGGATACAAAATCAATGTACAAAAATCACAAGCATTCTTATACATCAATAACAGACAAACAGAGAGCCAAATTATGAGTGAACTCCCATTCACAACTGCTTCAAAGAGAATAAAATACCTAGGAATCCAACTTACAAGGGATGTGAAGGACCTCTTCAAGGAGAACTACAAACCACTGCTCAAGGAAATAAAAGAGGATACAAACAAATGGAAGAACATTCCATGCTCATGGGTAGGAAGAATCAATATCATGAAAATGGCCATCCTTCCCAAGGTAATTTACAGATTCAATGCCATCCCCATCAAGTTACCAATGACTTTCTTCACAGAATTGGAAAAAACTACTTTAAAGTTCATATGGAACCAAAACAGAGCCCGCGTCGCCAAGTCAATCCTAAGCCAAAAGAACAAAGCTGGAGGCATCACACTACCTGACTTCAAACTATACTACAAGGCTACAGTAACCAAAACAGCATGGTACTGGTACCAAAACAGAGATATAGATCAATGGAACAGAACAGAGCCCTCAGAAATAACGCCACATATCTACAACTATCTGATCTTTGACAAACCTGAGAAAAACAAGAAATGGGGAAAGGATTCCCTATTTAATAAATGGTGCTGGGAAAACTGGCTAGCCATATGGAGAAAGCTGAAACTGGATCCCTTCCTTACACCTTATACAAAAATCAATTCAAGATGGATTAAAGACTTAAATGTTAGACCTAAAACCATAAAAACCCTAGAAGAAAACCTAGGCGTTACCATTCAGGACACAGGCATGGGCAAGGACTTCATGTCTAAAACACCAAAAGCAATGGCAACAAAAGCCAAAATTGACAAATGGGATCTCATTAAACTAAAGAGCTTCTGCACAGCAAAGGAAACTACCATCAGAGTGAACAGGCAACCTACAAAATGGGAGAAAATTTTCGCAACCTACTCATCTGACAAAGGGCTAATATCCAGAATCTACAATGAACTCCAACAAATTTACAAGAAAAAAACAAACAACCCCATCAAAAAGTGGGCAAAGGACATGAACAGACACTTCTCAAAAGAAGACATTTATGCAGCCAAAAAACACATGAAAAAATGCTCACCATCACTGGCCATCAGAGAAATGCAAATCAAAACCACAATGAGATACCATCTCACACCAGTTAGAATGGCAATCATTAAAAAGTCAGGAAACAACAGGTGCTGGAGAGGATGTGGAGAAATAGGATCACTTTTACACTGTTGGTGGGACTGTAAACTAGTTCAACCCTTGTGGAAGTCAGTGTGGCGATTCCTCAGGGATCTAGAACTAGAAATTCCATTTGACCCAGCCATCCCATTACTGGGTATATACCCGAAGGACTATAAATCATGCTGCTATAAAGACACATGCACACGTATGTTTATTGCAGCATTATTCACAATAGCAAAGACTTGGAACCAACCCAAATGTCCAACAATGATAGACTGGATTAAGAAAATGTGGCACATATACACCATGGAATACTATGCAGCCATAAAAAATGATGAGTTCATGTCCTTTGTAGGGACATGGATGAAATTGGAAATCATCATTCTCAGTAAACTATCGCAAGAACAAAAAACCAAACACCGCATATTCTCACTCATAGGTGGGAATTGAACAATGAGAACACATGGACACAGGAAGGGGAACATCACACTTCGGGGACTGTTGTGGGGTGGGGGGAAGGGGGAGGGATAGCATTGGGAGATATACCTAATGCTAGATGACGAGTTAATGGGTGCAGCGCAGCAGCATGGCACATGTATACATATGTAACTTACCTGCACGTTGTGCACATGTACCATAGAACCTAAAGTATAATAATAATAATAATAATAATAATAATAATAAAGAAAAAAAAAGAACCAATAAATAAAATTTAGAAAAGTCAAAAAATAAAATAAAATAAAATAAAAATAAAAATAAAAATAAACATTTGAATACAAAAAAAAAAAAAAAGAAAATGGAGGCTCACGAAGGTGGAGTAAACTGACAAATGAACATGATATTACATAATGAAGCTGAGATTTAAATCTATTTCCATCTTATTCTGAAGGAAGAAATCTAAATAAAGAATCAGAGGTTTTTATTAAATAGTAAGAGAGTACCCTCAAACAGAAAGAGAAAAAAAAAGAGTGTGGTAGGCCTTATGCTATCACTGTCTCTACTTCAAAAATTCCTCCTGACTCAGATTAAGGGCAATCCCATATTGTTAGCATGGGAGTGAAGCTAATACACATTTTACTTTTAAGAAATTGTGCTGCTCTGCTTTTAAATGACAGGAGAAAAGCAGAGACAAACCCAAGTCATATATTAGTAGCATCATTTTCTCAATTGCTGAGCAAATAAGAATCTGACATTCACTGTTTTCTAGGTCATATTTTGTCTATAACTAACCAGTCCAACATGGTAGCCACTGACACCATACTGTTATCTAGTATCATGAAAATTAAAATTCATTATAATTAAATAAAGTTAAAAAAATCAGTTTCTTAAATGCACCAGCCACATTTTATACATTGAATAATCACATGTGCACAATGGCTACCATATTGGATACTGCAGGTAGGAAACATTTTTATCACTGCTGAAAGTTCTATTGGACAGAAGTGATCTACATTAATAGCTTAGAAAGAGTTACAGCTTCCTCTTTGCCACAGGGTATATACTACAAACAGCTATTGTGTTAAACAAAAGTTGTCTTTAGGTTCTTGCTTATTAATTAATCTCTATTTGCAAAGAATACTTTTTCAAGTTGACAATGAGTCCTATTTTTAGATAAATGAATGCAGGAAGTAACCCAGGCAAAAATCATGGGTCAAGACACTCATATTCATCTTTATTTTAGGAAAATCACAATCAATGAAAGAATTAAAAAACGAATGGGTAAATTATGGATATTTTACATGGCTTTCATTTATTTGTTTTTGTTTATTCTTGCAAGTAACACACATTCAGTTTCTGCTATTGATGATAGGTACTGCAGAGTGTACAAAAGAATGCTTTCAAAGTTTTCAGAATCTGGGAACAGAAATAGAGATAGACAACTTTATCTGAAACTCAGTGAGCTAAATGCCAGAATAGCAGTATGCAGGCAATTTGTTCATAGCACTAGATTTTTCTGGTAGCCTGATCCCTGGCTTATCTACATAATAGAAGAAAGGGAGAGAGAGAGGGAGGGAGGGAGAGAGAGAGAGAGAGAGAGAGTTAGAGAGAAAGAGAAAGACAGAGAGCAGCTGCTGAACTGAGTACTGTTGGAGCAAAAGGGTGACTCTCCTGCTGATTCTGTTTTCCAACCCAGATCTATATACCACCCTTCCTTGTCTTACTCTTTGCAAGGAGGGAGGCTGACCGCAACGGACTGTATCACCTGAACACTCTCGGTTTGACCATTAGACATTACCTATAGGAAATCAAAGGTCAGGAGAGGAGAGAGATTAGGTTTTTCTGCTCTATCTCCAGCAGGAGCTGGAACTATTACAGTTCCCAGATCTAACTCTCAGGTGGAGCTCCACAGCTAGTCTCTTACCCTGGTGCTTTCAGCTGCCAGGCTTCCCACTATCTATTAGGTCTGAGCGTTTCATCATTTCTTTTCATTCCCTGAACTCTACCCACCCCTCTGTAAACAGTCCCTTCATGAAAGCCTCTTTATTTGAAACATCCAGAATAAATTCTGTGTCCATCTGGGACCCTGACTTAGTACAGCTAAGGAAGAGAACTTTGAAAGAAAGAACTGTTTTAAAAGGATTTCAAAGAGCTGGTCTTACATCATGTACTGATGCCTTTGGGGTTACAGGATTAAATGAAGAACTTCAATGAGGTTACAAGATTTGTGTCCTATTTTCCATTTCCCTATGCTCCATTCCTGTTCCCAAGAGATAACCTTAGTGAAGGGTTTCTGTGTAGCCTTCTAAATATTCTACATTGCAGGCTTTTTGAAACACACTGAAGAAAAGGAAGTCTGTCTCCTTCTTGTTAGAGAGGAGAACAGTAGTTACCATCATAAGATTTCCTCATCTGATGGCACTAGTGGTTCCCAAAGGGTGATCCCATGATGAGCAACACCAGTATCACCTGGGAACTGGTTAAATCTGCAAATGTATAGGCCTTGTACCAGACCTACTGAATCAGAACTCTGGGGGTGACGTCCAGAACTGTGAATTTTTATTAAGCCTGCAGGTGACTGTATTGCACACTCAAGGTTGAGAACCAATGGGCTGAACGTTGCTTTTATATAGCTCTTGTGCTCACTCATCTGGGAGTCATTGCAGCCCCATACAGAGTTGGATGACCTCAGGACACCTCATCAATTGCCTGGAGCAGCCATTCTGTGACATAGCGATAGGTGAACAACGCTAAGTCACTGGGATGTAAATATTCACTTCTCTGTTTACACAGGAGACTGAGAACATATCTATACTTGTATCATCATTTGTGCTCTTTTTGTGAATTACATTTTTATATCTTGTTATCTAAGTTGTCATTGTTAATATTAGGAGTCTTTTCTGTTTATCTATATATATATAATTTTCCTACTATGTGTTTTTCAAAAAACATTCTCCCAATCTGTTACTTGTCCTTTAACTTTTAAAATGGTTTAGTTTCAAAATAAAAACCTAAAACTTAAGTTTTTATTTTGTCAAGACTGACAATCTAAAATTTATAGGTTCTTGGTTTCTTGACTGGCATAGAACTGTTTCCCCTTCAAAATAATAAACATGCCCTCTAATACTTTCTCCTTTATATGTAATTATTAATTTAGTTTTATCTTGTTTAGATCTTTATTCCATATATGAATTTACTTTTTTGTAGGATATTATTTATGGATATAAAGCCTTTATTTTGCCAAATGTTCAATGACTTATTTTATATCTTTAGATATTTTAAATTTTTTTTACTGATTTGAAATTTCACTATTATGATATACTAATTCTTTATACATAGAATGAGTTTTCCTGAGATCTCATCTTTTTGTTATTTTATCTGATAGATAAAAATTCTTTATTATTTGTCTGTCTTGACAAATATTATTTTGACTTATGTTTAAATATGATTTTTTAAATTGCCATATGCTGGTCTTATGTTTATTATAATAATTATTTTCTTGGTAATTTAAGTTTTTCCATAGGCATATATTACAGGAAGTAGCAAATGTTCAATTCGCAATAATTCTCTTTTGTTCTTTCTTGCTATTTTTTATTGCAGTTCATTTTTGTGTGCTGAATAAAATAAACACTTTATACTTTTGTGCATAGCATGTGATTATATAATTTTATTCTTTTTTTCTTTATATGTTTCCTCTATGGTCAGGGATTATTATTTTTTAATACCTTGAATTTTATTTGAATGCCTGGGAATGCTTGATTCCTTGTATTTATGAACAAAGGCCAAGTTGGATTAGCTGAGAAGTTTTTGCCAAAGGTGTCTCATTAGGCTTAGTTCCTCAATTTGTAGGTTGACTTTGGGTTCTGGGTAGTTTTTTTTTTTTTTTACACTTTCAGTTCTAGGGTACATGTGCACAACGTGCAGGTTTGTTACATATGTATACATGTGCCACGTTGGCATGCTGCACCCATTAACTCGTCATTTACATTAGATATGTCTCCTAATGCTATCCCTGCCCCCTTCTCCCACCCCACAACAGGCCCCAGTGTGTGATGTTCCCCTTCCTGTGTCAAAGTGTTCTCTTTGTTCAATTCCCACCTATGAGTGAGAACATGCGGTATTTGGTTTTTCATCCTTGCAATAGTTTGCTGAGAATGATGGTTTCCAGCTTCATCCACGTCCCTACAAAGGACATTAACTTATCCTTTTTTATGGCTGCATAGTATTCCATGGTGTATATGTGCCACATTTTCTTAATCCAGTCTATCATTGTTGGACATTTGGGTTGGTTCCAAGTCTTTGCTCTTGTAAATAGTTCTGCAATAAACATACGTGTGCATGTGTTTTTATGGCAGCATGATTTATAATCCTTTGGGTATATATCCAGTAATGGGATGGCTGGGTCAAACGGTATCTCTAGTTCTAGATCCTTGAAGAATCGCCACACTGTCTTCCACAATGGTTGAACTAGTTTACAGTCCCACCAACAGTGTAAAAGTGTTCCTATTTCTCCACATCCTCTCCAGCACCTGTTGTTTCCTGACTTTTTAATGATTGCCATTCTAACTGGTGTGAGATGGTATCTCATTGTGGTTTTGATTTGCATTTCTCTGATGGCCAGTGATGATGAGCATTTTTTCATGTGTCTTTTGGCTGCATAAATGTCTTCTTTAGAGAAGTGTCTGTTCATATCCTTCGCCCACTTGTTGATGGGGTTGTTTGTTTTTTTCTTGTAAATTTGTTTGAGTGCTTTGTAGATTCTGGATATTAGCCCTTTGTCAGATGAGCAGATTGCAAAAATTTTCTCCCATTGTGTAGGTTGCCTGTTCACTCTGATGGTAGTTTCTTTTGCTGTGCAGAAGCTCTTTAGTTTAATTAGATCCCATTTGTCAATTCTGGCTTTTGTTGCCATTGCTTTTGGTGTTTTAGACATGAAGTCCTTTCCCGTGCCTATGTCCTGAGTGGTGTTGCCTAGGTTTTCTTCTAGGGTTTTTATGGTTTTAGGTCTAACGTTTAAGTCTTTAATCCATCTTGAATTAATTTTTGTATAAGGTGTAAGGAAGGGATCCAGTTTCAGTTTTCTACATATGGCTAGCCAGTTTTCCCAGCACCATTTATTAAATAGGGAATTGTTTCCCCATTTCTTGTTTTTGTCAGGTTTGTCAAAGATCAGATGGTTGTAGATGTGTGGTATTATTTCTGAGGGCTCTGTTCTGTTCCATTGGTCTATATCTCTGTTTTGGTACCAGTACCATGCTGTTTTGATTACTGTAGCCTTGTAGTATAGTTTGAAGTCAGGTAGGCATGCAGAAAAGAAGAACTCCCTTTAGGGTATAAAGTCAAGAACGAGTCTGGAAAATGTCTTAGATGCTGATATGGTTTGGCTGTATCCCCACCCAAATCTCATCTAGAATTGTAATCCCCATAATCCCCATGTGTTGTGGGAGGGACCCAGTGGGAGGTAATTGAATCATGGGGGCTGTTTTCCCCATGGTGTTCTCATGATAGCCAGTGAGTTCCCAAGGGATCTGATGGTTTAGTAAGCATCTGGCATTTCCCCTGCTGGCACCCGTTCTCTCTCCTGCTGCCCTGTAAATTGGCGCCTTCTGCCATGATTGTAAGTTTCCTGAGGACTTTCCAGCCATGTGGATCTGTGAGTCAATTAAAAACTATTTTCTTTATAAATTACCTAGTCTTGGATATTTCTCTACAGCAAAGTGAGAATGGACTAATAAAGATGCCAAACTCAAAAATCTTTAATTTGCAGTGAGGGCAGGGGTTGAGCACTTTCGCACATTTAAATCTGGAGAGAGGTACCTTGTTAGAATCCTCCCTTTCCACTCATTATTTTTATTTATGAAGTTTTGAAGTCATGGTGCCTTGCTTTCCTCTTTAAAATTGAAAGCCTATGTAATGTTTCCTTCCCACCTTGCCTTCGTCAATCACACTTGGTTTAGAGCTTCCCTGGAAGACCTATCCTATTTGTCACAGACACACTCCTGAGGGTAGAACGTGTTTCCAACATTACAAGCTTTTCAAAGGCAGTTAATTGTGCAGACAGAATTCTAAATGTTCTATAAAACATTAGTTTCCATAAAGCAATCTATTAGGGTTATTAATTGGGATTACTTCAAAGCTATATGTTGATTGGGGAAGCAATTATCTTCTCTAGAACCTGTACTTGCCCCTGAGCTTTGAGTGTTCATTTTCTGTGTGTTTTTCGCCTGTATTTATTTTGCCTAGTGCTTTTTTCCTTTACTCTGATTTTTACAATTAATCAAATCTCCTGGCTTTCTGGTTTTTCTCAAAGTTTTTGTCTGATTATCTCCCACACTATCAAGAACTACACATCGCTCATATCTGTTGGATTTTCTGTGAGATTGTGGGATAAGAAGTAAATGAATATGCTTAGTCTTCAGTCTTGAAATAGATATCATTTGTGTCTTTACCTTTCTGAAGTTCAACCTTAGCTCCTAGATTCCATGGTTCTCCATCTGTGCCCCTTTAGAAAAGGAGTATAGCAACCAAGTTCAGGAACACTATTCTTAGAATATGAATCCAGCCCCTATTTGGATATCAAGGTGAATGGGGCTGACTCCTTCTGGCTCTTGTGACATGGTTGTCTTTGGCAAAATGATGAAGGAAAAGTAGAAATCAAATACATTAACTGATAATGTTTATTTAATATTTTATTCATATCATGCTATTAGATTCTTACAATAAACCTTCTAGATAAGTATCAATTGCAGTCTCATTTTACTTATGAGGAATTTTGATAAAACTGTCCAAGGTCATTCATCTAGGACAGGGGAACTAGGAGTCGTGCACATGCATTTCTAGAATCTGCATCCTGAGCTCTTTAACCTCTAGAAATGCTGCCTGGCATCAGAGAGCTTAGATTTTCTTTGCTACAATATATTTTCACATTTTTTGTGCATTTTCCACTCTTCTCCATTTCACCAAAACTATATTCTCAGAGTTGTTGGCTCATTAATGCAGTACCTTTGATGTGGAGTTCTACAGTTCCATTCACTCTCCCGTGATACGAATGCTGGAAGTCCACAGACCACACTCTCTGGCAAGGCTCTAAGTGATTACCCAGGCTACTTTCATCATGCCTTATACAATTGAGCTTTAATAATCCCCAGAAGTTCTAGCACCCCTGGTTACCACATCTTAACCCAAAATCACTATTATCTTACTCAAGATTTCAGTCGTCTTAAAGCATTCCTAAAAATGTTGGCCTAAATTCAACAACCTTTTCTGTGTTCCCAACTACCTCTCAGAATGACCCTAACAGGTATGTAGATGTCTTCCCCATTTTCCCTTTAGTGGAAGCTAATTTTTGTTTCATATCATACATACCGCATGGCCTCTAGGTTCTTTTCACCACTGTTTCAAGGCTACTTATTTTCCTACCCCCATCAAAACTTATAGATTCTTAGAGCTCCATGTCATTACAAGTTAACATTTGGTAGCCTCCCTTCTTGCTTCTGTCTACTAACCTTTATTTATTTATGAGTTAGCACATGATGCATTGTTTTCTCTGTCACTAATTATATTCCAATCTTGATAACTTCAAGATCCAAACAAATAATTTGCCAACCCTTAGGAGCTAGACTTCCTGATTTAGTGATCTTTTCTGCCACCCCACTATAACCAACAACTTCTGTTGATCTAGTCATGCAGAGTAATTGCACCTCCTCCAAAATCATGATGATAAGCATGCTCATGTCTAGGTACAACCTCTGATCCTTCTGGAGGGTAATTATGGTAGTTAGTCTAGTCTGCAAGTTCTATACAATGAAGGCTAATGCACAATGTGATTCTTGCCAGAGTCAGAAAACATCAAATTTAAAGAAGTGTGCAGAGCTGCAATTAGGGTGAGGCAGAAAGCCAGAAAAGGAAATCAACATGGGTCATCAAAATAAATCAGTGCTCCAGAATTAGACTTCAGTGTTGGAGACTAGAAAATCTTCAATGGAGGATAATGCAAGCAAAGAGCAATAGATCTGATAGGCAAACAGACAGATGTGTAAATAGTAGCAAATAATCATCCAGAGGATGTTATCTCAGCTGGTTTCCATGGATGATTTGATTGATTTCAGGGGTCATGGGTTGAGCAAATACCTATCAGGGTTACCCAAGGATCAAATGCAAGTATGGCATGGATGTAGAGGAGCTTTCCAATGCAAATGCCAGTTGTTCCTGTACTCTTGATTGAAATGACCCATCTTGATCTTATACAAAGTACTAATACTGTGGGATTTCTACTTTCTCTTGAAATCAAGGCAAATTTTTTTCCTTGCTTCTTCAGTGGTTAAGAGAATTATGCAGAAACTAGCTGGGGTTGGTTAATTATTCAAACGTCATTATTATACATAAGAAGCTTATTTGTTCCATTTCTATTTGTGCATACATATTTATTTTTTATGATCCTACTTCCCATCAGTGAAGAAAAGAGAATAGAATTAGCACATCTGTACCATTCGTTGTGACAAAATATGAACTTAAGATCTGTATGGTGATTTAGGGAAGCATATTCCTGGGAGTCCATGATGAGCCTCATGGAATAAAATTTCAGTAATAAATACAGTTGTGGGAATCTGCATTAAAAAGCAGCACTAAAAATAAGACATGAAAGAGTGTTATGGAAGCTTTTTAAAGAGAATTTGAACAGAAATAGAGCCAACCCTGGAGAGATGGAAGATTGGGACAAATCATGTGTGGGAAGGGGGTGGAAAGAGACAGAACAAGAATGAGGCTTTTCCCTGACATATTCCAAAATATTTGAATGCTAGTACCTTGAAGGAATCATAAAAAGGGTGTTTAAGGTAGCAGGAAGGGAGGAGAAAGCAACAAAGTGTAAGCATTTTTTGTAGGCAAAATATACACAAAGTCACAAAGCTTTGTATAGCTTTGGAGAAAGTAAGGAAAGGGGACATACTTAAATGTGTTGGAGCTAATTGTATTTGCTAATTTTGCTTTCAGAGCAGCCAGGAGGAGTGCCCAGAGTTAGTGCTGGGCTCTTTGCCACCTCATAATAAAACATATATTCCTTGGAATGCAAGAATACATGCCAGACACCCCAAATTCTTTTTGTTATCAGATATAATTAGGAATGGGACATCTTTTGAGGTTTTTTTCAACATATATGTATTGATTGCTTTCCCTGGTGTGACTGTGACATACACTAGTAACATGCAACAAGAATTTAGGAAGGATACAAATAAACAATATTAAACCAAATAGATGTATCTTTAGATTTTACTTTCCTCTAATGCAACTGGTACTGGTCTTCCATTTGCAGTACAAATATAAATATGGTTATGAAAAAAAATGTATTTACATAAAGAATGGTTTATTATTTCTAAAAATAATTACCTATGTAATGTTAGGTTAGCCTACATCTAGGCAAAATTTGTGAAGGAGGTGCTCTAGTGACTGACATTTGGAAATCACTGAAGTATAACATGATAAGGCAGAAAGAAAAGCTGAAAATTAAAAAAATGTGAATTCTCAGATTTGCTAATAATTGCCTGTACATTTGGGCAAGTGATTTAACCAGTATAATTAACCTCAATTTTCTTTCTTTTATTTTCTTGAATATGAATAACTAATCACAATTTAGCTAATTAACAGTATTTTGTGAGAATTCAATGAAAAAATATATATACATATATAATTGTTATCTAGTGTTATAATGTGGAGGTACTGTGGATATATCCTAAAAGGGTCCTAATTGAGTCATGCTTTTGGATAATACCCCTTATGTTGAGTGTGGCCACCATGACTTGCTTCTAAACAATCAAATATGACAAAGTGATCCCCATATTAGGTTTGGTTGCATAAGTTCTAGCAGAGACAGAGAGAAAGAGAGAGAAAGAGATTCTCCTATTGTTCTGGAAGAAGCAAAAAGCCAAAAAGCCATGCTGTGAACTGCCTATGGAGAGGAACTTCTAGGATCTGAGGGTCACCCCCAACCAACAGCCAATAAGAAGCTAGGGCCCTAGGGAATATCCCCACCAACTCAATGAGCTTAGAAGCAGATTCTTTCCTAGTTGAGCACTGATATCATTTGGCTGTGTCCCTCCTCAAATATCATCTTGAATTTTAGTTCTCATAATCCCACGTGTTGTGGGAGGTACCTGGTAGGAGGTAATTGAATCATGGCTGTGGTTACCTCCATGCTGTTCTCATAATAGTGAGTTATCACAAGATGTGATGGTTTTATAAGGGGCTTCTCCCTTCACTTAGCTCTTGTTCTCCTCCCTCCTGCCATCATGTGAAGAAGAACATGTTCACTTCCCCTTCCACCATGATTGTAAGTTTGCTGAGGCCTCCCCAGCCATGTGGAACTGTGAGTCAATTAAACCTCTTTCCTTTATAAGTTACCCATCCTCAGGTATATTTTTATTAACAGTCTGAGAACAAACATACAGTACATTGGTACCACAGATAATGGGGTGCTTCTATAAGGATACATGAAAATATGGAAGCAACTTTGGAACTGGGTCATAGACAGATGTTGGAACAGTTTAGAGGGCTCAGAAGAAAACCAGAAAATGTGGGAACTTCCTAGAGATTTGGAGGGCTCAGAAGACAGGCAGATGTGGAAAAACGTGGAACTTCCTATAGACTTGTTGAATGGCTTTGACCAAAATTCTGATAGTGATATGGACAATGAAGGCTGAGGTGGTCTCAGATGGAGGTGAGGATCTTTTTGGGAACTGGAGAAAAGGTGATTCTTGCTATGTTTTAGCAAAGAGACTGGCAGCATTTTGCCCCTGTCCTAGACATCTGTGGAACTTTGAATTTGAGAGAGACAATTTGGGGTATCTGGTGAAAAAAATTTCTAAGCAGCAAAGCTTTCAAGAGGTGACTAGGGTGCTGTTAAAATCATTCAGTTTTATTTATTCACAAAGATACAGTTTGGAATTGGAACTTATGTTTAAAAGGGAAGCAGAGCATAAAAGTTCAGAAAATTTGCAGCCTGACAATGTGATAGAAAAGAAAAACCCATTTTCTGAGAAGAAATTCAAGCCTGCTGAAGAAGTTTCCATAAGTAATGAGGAGCCAAATGTTAATATAAGACAATGGGAAAAATGTCTCCATGGCATATCAGAGATCCTCACAGCAGCCCCACCCATCACAGGCCCTGAAGCCTAGGAGGGAAAAAATGGGCCAGACCCTGGGTTCCCCTTCTTTGTGCAGTCTGGAGACATGGTGCCCTTCATCCCAGCTGCTTCAGCTCCAGCTGTGGCTGAAAGGGGCCAAGGTAGAGCTTGGACCATTGCTTCAGAAGATGCAAGCCCCAAGCCTTTGCAGCTACCACATGGTGTTGGTCCTCTAGGTGTGCAGGAGTTAAGAATTGAGGTCTGGAAGCTTCTACCTAGATTTCAGAGGAAGTATGAAAATGCCTGGATGTCCAGGAAAAAGTTTGCTGCAGGGGCAGAGACCTCATAGAGAACCTCTGCTAGGGCAGTGCAGAAGGGAAATGTGGGGTGGGAGCCCCCATACAAAGTCCCCACTGGGGCACTGCCTAGTGGAGCTATGAGAAGAGGGTTACCATCCTCCAGACCCTAGAATGGTAGATCCACCAACAGCTTACATCTTGCACCTGGAAAAGCTGCAGACACTCAACACCAGCCTGTGAAAGCAGCCAGGAGAGGGGCTGTACCCTGCAAAGCCACAAAGGCAGAGTTGCCCAAGGTTGTGGGAGCCCACCTTGTATCGGCATGCCCTGGATTTGAGACATGAAGTCAAATGAGATCATTTTGGAACTTTAAAGTTTTAATAACTGCCCTATTGGATTTTGGACTTGCAAGAAGCCTGTATCCCCTTTGTTTTGGCCAATTTCTCTCATATGGAATGGCTGTATTTACCTAATGCCTGTAACCCTGTTGCATCTAGGAAGTAACTAACTTGCTTTTGATATTACAGGCTAACAGGGGGAGGGCACTTACCTTGTCTCAGATGAGACTTTGTACTGGGAATTTTGGTTAATGTTGGAATATATTAAGAATTTGGGGGACTATTGGGAAGGCATGATTGTGTTTTGAAATGTGAGGATATGAGTTTTGGGAGGGTCCAGGTGTGGAATGATATGGTTTGCTGTGTCCCCACCCATCTCATCTTCAATTATAGTTCCCATAATCCCCACATGTCATGGGAGGGACCAGTGGGAAGTCAATGAATTCTGGGGGTGGTTACCTCCATGCTGTTTTCGTGATAGTGAGTTCTCACAAGATCTGATTATTTTATAAGGAGCTTCTCCCTTTGCTCAAGTCTCATTCTTCTCTTTCCTGCCATCATGTGAAGAAGGACATGTTTGCTTCTCCTAGCACCATGATTGTAAGTTTCTTGAGGCTTCCCTAGTCATGCAGAACTGCGAGTCAACTAAACCTCTTTCCTTTATGAATTACCTATCAGCATGAGAATGGACTAATACAAGCAACCAGATGAAAACAGGGATTGAATGATTCTGATTCTCCTTATGAGTCCCTAAGCAGAGGAAACATCTAAGCCATGCCTAGACTCTTGAATCACGCAAATTGTGAGATAAATGTATGCTATTTTAAACCATTACATTTGCAATAATTTATAAGGCAACCGTTGAAAACTAATATGAGTCAAGGGAAACTGCTTTGGCTGTCTAGGTATGTAGATAATACTTATTGTATTATTGTATTTTCTATACACACTTAGAATTACTATTACTTTTGTTTTGGTTAGGTGAACCCTACAAATCTAAGAAAGTCATGAATATTTTGAGAAACTATCCTAAAGACCTAGGATTGATTTATAAATATGGACAACTAATAATTATTGTGATTTTTCCCAATGTTCTAAGCAGAATATCTGGGTCTTCACATTTATGATTTTGGTTCATTCCCATAATGTCCTAGAGAGGGATATGATTATACTCCTTTTTCGTATGAGGGAACTTGCCTAATGTCATAAGCATTCTTCAGTATTAGTCTTTTCTTACTGGCCTATATTGATTAGTCCTTCATCTTTCAGCAATGGAGCCTGTAATGAGACCCAACCAAAGGACTGCATTCTGCTCAGAATGATGATTAGTTCAGGTTCAGTCATATGGCCTATAGCGAGGCATTCTTAGGATCAGCATAGAAGCTACCAGAATGAGAATCTGTATTTTCTACTAGACATGTATTTATAAGGCTTTCAGAACCAGGCCCTTCCATAAAGAGCCTAAGAATCGATCTCAAAACAATGGAAGGTAGATTCCAGGAGAGGCAAGGTACCAGGTCTTGATGAGAATATTTGAGCCCCCAAATCCAGGTGTGTCCAAAATCAGAACTATTTCTAGGCTGTATAATTACATGAACCAATAAATGCCCTTTCTTGCATTTAGATTTTTGTCTTGGACAAAGGGGAACTAATTTATATAGTTAATACAAAAAAGAGCTGAGTAGGGAAGCCAGGTGTGCCTAATCACAAATTCAGAGAAGATGAGAGAGCTATATACCCTTATTTGCCAGAACCTCTCTACCCTTGCCCCTTTTTGTCATATGTACAGTGATGAAATGGAAAGAACAACAGAATGATAAATAAAATACCTGGGTTCTTACTTAAGGAACACACCTGGTATGGGATGGAGTCAGGACTGTAATTTAGATCTTCTAACTCCCAGCCCAGTGTAATTTCTGCTACATTGCAAAGCAACACGGAAAGTTACCAGAAGGAAAAGTCACACTCCCATTCTCACTTTTCCAGAGGAGAAAACTAAAGACCAGATGATTGAAAACAGTATTATTTTACAGTCTTTGTTAGGGAGTTTGGTGAGGCTGTGGGAACAACACAAAACCCTTAGAGATTTTGTACTTCTTCCAATTTGGACTTAATTTTTTCCTTTCATTTCCTCTTCATTAACGCTACTATTTGAGACAAGATGTGTAGACTATCAGTCAGTGGGATAATTTAGGCACAAGCACCTAGAATATTTACTGTTTTTAAAAAATCAACATGTTTGCCTATCATCTGCGGGCCTGGTGGGAGGCACATTGGTCATAAGTTATAGATAGCTGTATTTAACAACAAAATGATGATTACTTTGGAAAACCAATGAGCCACATTTCAATTAGCTTCATAATTTAACTTCTAAATGTTTTTAGCCTTTAAAAAAAAGCAAAATTCTTTCTTGTGTCAATCAAAACTAATATGGTTATAAATTTTGCCAAAAATACAAATATGTCTCTTTCTTCTTTCTAAAATTATTGGAAAAAAACAACTCCTATTTTGATCCATGTTTTGATTTTAAGGATCAGCCTAGTTAGGTTTTGTTTCCAAGAAATAATATCATTTAGAGTGGTCCCCAGTGGGGTTTACAAACTATATACCCACCTCCAGCATACAGTTTAAACTTTGGAACTGATAGTTATGTCCCAAATCTCTGGAATTAAAATTATGTGATCAGTGTTGTAGAAGGCCCCATTACTTTTCAAAATAAGTCCTAGTTAGGCAAGAGACTGACTTTAATCAGCAGAGCAATGATGTTCTTTGGCACTTTCCTGAGATACTGGTCACTTGTCAATGAAATAGAGTATAACCGGGCTAAACATTTAATGTTCTCCCTCATACATCAATGGACTCAATTTCAAAGGCATTTTTTTAGTCTTCCTAAGTGGAGACAAATGTGTGTGTGTGTGTGTGTGTGTGTGTGTTGAGAGAGAGACTATAAAGAAAATCAAATGCAAGTAATTGAGCAGCAGGGTTTATTACGAAATTGAAATAGCGTGAACAATCTAAGATGCCTTATAACTTGCTATCACGGTGGGGATGATTTACCACTCTTCTCTGCCTTAGTGAGAGCTTAAGGTGGTATGAGAAGAACCAGGTCTATACTGGTAGAGCCAGGAGGTTGGCTGAAGAAGCACTGGCCCAAAGCTGAGTCATTTGGGAGAACTATGGCTTCAGCCATCAACTCCCTGTGGTCAAAGATTGGCTGAGAGGAAGAATTTTAGTGATTATGAGGTATAGCAGATTTTATACCTCATAATACTGCTGGTACCTTCTTCAGACCACATTGATACCTCCTTCAGACAACATTGCATCCAGTGGTACCTCCTTCCATTGGTACCACTGGATGCATCCTTCAGACCACATTGCATCCGGTTTCTCAATCTTGTGTGCCCATCCTCCAGTTCCTGCATTTTTTGTGGCTAATTGCTTCAATCTGAAGATTTCCCTTGGACACTTAAACCACTTGCCAATGATACAGCTGGAAGTGACATGGTGCCTTATGTTGGGCGGGGCAATAGCCAATGACTGGCTAGTATGGGAACACAAAATCCTGTTTCTTTGCTTGAGGTAAGATAATAAACTGTAGGGTGGAATATATGCTCTAGATCAGTCCAGTACTAGTGGCTACTAAAATTTAAATCAATTAAAATTAAATAAAGTTAAATATTGTGATGGTCAATTGCATTAGCCACATTTCAAGCATTCATTAGCCACATATGGCTTGAATATGGATCAGTACAGATAGCACATGGAACAGTACAGATGTAGAACATTTCCATCATCACTCAAAGTTCTATTGGACAAAGCTTCCCTGAAGCTCCCTGAAGGAACAGACTAAGTTTAAGACTTCCTCTGTAATTGAAAACTTGTTTAGCAACTTTACCCTTATTTGTCCTGCCTGCTTTACCCTCATATTGTTTTCTTGTAGGTATGTTTTCTTTACGATCTTTTGCATTGAAATCCTTGATTCAAGATCAGTTTTGGGGAAACTGATGCCTGACTCAAGATAAGTCAACTGGAAGAAATTTCAGTTTTTTTAATTTCTATTCCTGAGTGTTAAATGCCAAAATATACTTTCATTATTCCTTATTTTCTTATCTTATTTCCTTCAAGATAACCCACTTAATTGTATTTCCAACAAAACTGTATTTAAAACAAGACGCAGAGTTGCAATTCATGGCTGGCTCTTTGCTGAGAACATAGTGCTCCTTGATTTATAATGTGCTGACTTCAGGACTCCAAGAGATTTGCTATACCTAGAACCCTGTGTGTGCATATATAATAGACATCAGATGTGTTTTCTATGTTTTCTGAGAAGAGAGATTGTTGACTAGTTGCAGGGTAACTATACAGGTCTAGCTGTGAGTTAGGCTTTCACATGCTTTCCTTTAAATTATCTGTAATTAATTGTTTAGTTCCTTAATATTCTATGTCTGTTTTACCCATGTAGCTAGTCTAACCTATTTTTCTATTACACATGCACAAACTGAACTAATAGGCCAAATACACTCAGTTGTTGATATCATTGTCATTATAATCATCACCAACCATTTATTGAGTCAGGGAAATATGCTAAGGTTTATACAGGCATTATTTTATTCAATACTCATAAGAAGCCTAGAAGCTGGTGCCATTGTTATTACTCTCATTCTATAGATAAGCAGAGTAAGGCATATATTGAAGATTTGCAGTAATTAGATAGGACACAACTTAATTCCTTTCCACTATGATCCCAATCCATCAGTTTGCCAGGTCAGTGGGAGTGGGGGGAGAATCGTGATTTTTAACCAATACCACTTGCTCATATTTCAGTCTGTGCCATTTTTGGCGTGCTAGTGCATAGTCAGTAGTAGTGGAGGAGATCAAGCACTTTAGTGAGAATAAGGGCAATGTCTCTTTTCTCTCAAATTGCTTGCCTTATGCTAACTTGGAAAGTAAACATCAACAGATTTGGCTCCATTACTTAAAAATAGATATATAGCATTTCCTTTGCCTGAATTCTAAAGAGCTGTTATTACTGTTTTAAAATTGAGCTAATTAATACAATAGAACTCTAATTAGGTTTCCTTTGCCCTAGATATTGGCCAGGCATTGCAGGTTTATTCTAGAAAATGTTCTTCATAGCATTGGGAGAATAATGAGTCTCATTCACTTTTAGCTTGGGCCACATGTGAACTAGTGACCCAGAGGTGGATGGCTCAGAGGCCCATTACCAGCACCCAAAGCCATCTATTGTGACAAGAGTGTTGATGGATCCAGCTTAATGCTGCCCAGATATTATCTCTGAATCCTCAGCAAAAGACAAACTGCAGCCACAAGGCAGACATAAAAGTCTCTTGCTGAGATTTGTAGAAAATGCTGTCATTTTAATTAACATTTCCAAACAATAATAATCATTATTTAGTGCTGCAAAGCCAGCCACATACCAAATGCTAAATTTCTGAGTGTTTTAAAGCAAGAAAATACTCTTCTGGTAAACGGAAAGGAAATTTGGTTTGTAGTTTCTTGACTGGGAATATCAAATCAAAGTGGGGCTTTTTCTTCTTTTTTAAAAATAAAAACTTTGTGACTTATTCTGATGTCATTCTTCCTTTGCTTATTTGCTGCCTGACATGCAATACCTTCGCAATAATTCTTACAGTGGATAAAAATTGTATTTTTAACATTGATCTTAAGATCTTGGGCTTTGTGGTCTACAAAAATCAAAGGTAAGTGGAAGTGCTTTGGAACTTGAAACACAAAGGAATACGATTGATTTTTATAAGAGATTAATTTTTTTCATGCCAAAGAATGTAGGCAACAATTTCATGACTTCCATTCATCAGTCTATCTTCCCATTCCTATAGTTTCCAAACCACTGATTTATCTCATAGATTGATAACCTTATCTCCTGCTGTTCATCGCACCAAAAGAGATAGTGCTTGGGAACAGAAAGCAAAAGCTCTGAACTCACAGTTGGTCTTTGGTTTGAATCTGGGTTATTTGTTCCTAGTTCTCCCTCCCATCTGTCTTGCTTAACCCTCCCTAATCAGCTATGGGTCTTGATGCCATCCAATAATGTCGCAGCCTCACTGAGCTCTCATGAGCTCATTCTGATTCAGGCAGAGCAATTTCAGACCCATCAGCCAATGGCGTCAAAATCTTAAGAGGAACTAGAATGTACTTATCTCTTTGCATGTGTGAGGCAATTCTCTAAATCATTCATTAGAAGGAACCCGGTGAGCACATATTATTATCATCATCATCCTAATTTTACAGAGAAGGAGACTGAGGTACAGAGAGGTTAAGTAACTGGCCCAGAGTCAGGATCTGAACCCAGGCAGTCTGGCCATGCATCCAATTCTCTCAGCCTTTACTTTGCACTTCCCTTCCACTTAGTCAGAGGTATGTGCATCTGGCCATTTCCGGGATTTACTTTGATCACCTTCCTGCCCAGCGGGTTTCAGATTTTCTTTGAAAACCCCTAGGTGGAGCCAAATTTTGCATCTGTATTTTACTGTGTTTTTTAGACCTTCATAGGTACTAGGAGTCTTGTCCTGTGTTCTGAATCTCAGCCACTTGACAATTTTTTTAAAAGCTCTACTTGTTTCTCACTACTCTCTAAGGCAAGAGGATTCTGCAGAATTCCAATTGTCCCTCAGCAGCTGACTTGGATCTTGTTTTAAATAGACTGATCACCTAGTACTTTGCCTATCTATATTTAATATGACATTATTAGTTGAATGGTTTCCACCACCTCTCTTGAGTCTATCTACTTTGCTCCATTTCTACCTTTACATATTGTGTAAGCCACCATCTTTTCTCACTGGGATGACTGCATTAGATTCCCAATGGATCTCTGGGATTAACCTCTCACCTCTCCAATCCATTCTCCATGCTGCAACCAGTGTAGTCTATTGAATAAGAAAAGCTGGTCATTTTCATGATTAAAACTTTCATAGCTGCCAATAACTCTTAGGATCAAACCCCAAATCTCTGACATGGGTGGTGAGGCCTTGACTGATAGGAATCCAGCTTTACCTCAATACACTCCATCCCTATGCCATGCATCTTCCTATTACAGAAATTTAACACAAATTCCTTCTGCCTTGAACCATCTTCTGATGATGTAAATGGCTGACTTATCCTTCAGGTCTTTGCTTAACATTTATTTCTTAAGAGAATTCTCCCCTATGCTTGCAGATCAGATCAAACCCTTCTTGCATAAGCTCTGGCAGCCCCTTTCTTTTGGGTGCTTAATTATGTATTGAGTACTGCGTGTCAAATATCTATCAGCTGAAAATTGTTAATACACTGTAAGACTCAAGAGCATTAAGACCTTATTCGTTAGCCCAGGCAACATAGTGAGACCCTGTCTCTACAAAAATAAAAACAATAATTTAGCCTGACATGGTAGTGTACTCCTGTAGTCTCAGCTACTAGGGAGGCTGAGGTGGGAAGATCATTTGAGTCTGGAAGATCGAGGCTGCAGTCAGCCGTGATTGTGCCATTGTAATCCAGCCTAGGTGACAGAATAAGATCTGTCTTGAAAACACATACACACACACACACACACACCCCTTATTTGTCTTTTTCACAGCTGTCTTCAGTGTATGTAAACTATACTGCCTGGCCTATAGCAGATGCCAGATAATGAAGGGGTGAATGAATGAAGGCATGGACTGCTGCATAAAACCTGCTGCTGTTAGCAGATCAGAAAGCTCCATAAAATATAGCATTTATTGGGCACTTAGTACACACTATAAATATTATTATGGGATTAAACATTTTTATCTCATTTCATATTCACAACAACCTAATAAGTTAGGTTCTAATATTAACCTCATAATTACAGATGGGTAAATTGAGGCCCTGTGAAAAAGCTAGATCTGAATCCAGGTGATGTATAGATGGCCAACTTTTGACTGATAAACTAAATGTTCTTCTCCCCCTCTACACACGCACACACACACACACACACACTGTTTTCCAGCTTAATTGTTTATTCATGATACTCTTGATTCTATGGCTATGGACAGGCTTAGGGTAAAAACAAGGGTCCAAAAAGAAGTTTGTTTGAAGGAAACTTCACATACTACTCATACTCTTCTTAGTCCCCTCTGAGACCAGCAGTGGGAGTGGGGTGGCTGACAGGAGGACGTGAAGAGAGGGAACAAAAATGGGCTGTTGCCTTTCTCTTGAGGCCAAAGTTCTATTTATTAAAATAAACACAAAAGCTGTCTTTGGACATTTGTCAAGTGACTTCTCACCTCTCCTTTAGGCCTTTTGAGTAAATATTCTTTGATGTGTCAGACATTTTGTGTGGATTTAGCTCATTAAGGGGTCAAATTATATGCAGCATGCTGTGCAGGTAAGGTTGAGATATCAAGAATTGGGCCTGGATTTTGCCAACCATCTCTCTATCAATTAATTCAAATTTTATATGAAAGTTGAAAACACTCGGTGCCCATGGTTTTTCAATGAAAATGTAAAAAAAAATTCATTTGTATTATAAATGATGATACTCAGAATTTATATGATAAATACGGTGTTTGAATCAAAAGTATTTATTTGTTATAAACATATACTTGTTAATTATGAAATCACCAAACTAGGATGCTGCAGAACCTGTTTGTTTTGTCTTGCTTTTTTGTCGTTGTTGTTATTCCCTGGGTTAAGTTTTAAAATTCATAATTTGGAAATGATCAAACCATGGCAAACATGCTGAAATTCCTTAACACATTTTAAGATCACAAATTTGTTTAATTCCAGAATGTAAAGCTCAGGTCAGGAGATTTTATTATAGATTCAAGCTTCTAGCTTTGTATTTTAAAAATTTAATAAATTTGGGGGATTTTATTCCTCCACACTGTGAGCCATATTTTCATTTTATGACACCATCTAACTCAGTCACTAGATAAGGCCTTAAAAAATAATCTGACAAGATACACTGAAGTCAGGAAGACAGCCAGGTGAATGTGTTGTGCAATTAAATTGTATCTAACAAAAGACCAGTGGTTTCTCTACATCTAAGAATGATCAGACAACCATGTCCACATTTGATTGTTCATCTGTGGGCTGAAGTTTAGGCTACTAACTCAACTTGATCACGTAATGTCATGCGACTTTTACCATCCTTTATACTAAATGCTATCAAAAGTAGATTGTTAGGTTCTTGGCAGATTATATATTTAGCAATCTACAAAATTTCATTCATTAAGGTGTTAGAAGGAATTCTCTTTTTAGTGAAACAAGATACATGCCTGTTAATGCTAGATCTTCATAAGAAACCTTAGCTCATGCATTATAATTTCTTTAAGCCTCTCAGGGTGATTTGAATATGCAATTTTGTGTTTCCCTCAATATGCTATTAAGTTGATGTAGGCAGAAAAGCGGATGCTTTCGTTAATACAATGAATTGGATGATGTATAAAGAGGAGAGATAAAATTAGTTTATACTAATCATGACTCCTTGAGAATACATTTGACACCATGTAGTTAGAGAAGGATTCCTTTCTAAAACCAATTCTTCCAGGATAATGAAAACAACATTTTAAAAGCATATAGAGGAGTTCTTGCAAGAAGGTAAAATAATGCATTATTAAAGGTACTGCAGCTTCTTGATAAAAATTTTATGATAACTGTACAAATGTTCATCTAACCTTGCCTTTTAGCAATATGGAAAAATGAGCTCTGCTTATTTCAAGTTGTAAATTGGTTTCCTCTTGTTGTCTCATTTAAACAATCTTTTCCTGAATAGACCCAGAGGTGGTAAATGACTCCAAATTATAAGCTACAGGTTTTTTTTCTCCTGCAGAATTATTGTACCCATGATATTAACACCTTCCACTTTGTAGTAAAGCAACTTGCGTTTACAGAGGTTATTATGTTTACTCGAAAGAATATGCCAACGGATGATAAATATTAGTGGTGAGAAAGAGAGTCAGAGCACTGAGCACAATCTTAACCAAAAAACATCTTACAAGAGTAGTATTTAGAATGTACGGTGGGGGAGAAAACAAAGGGAAAAATTTCCAGTTGGCACTTGCATCCATTACAAAACTAACAGAGGTGACTGGTGAAAGCAAAGAATACTAACTCCAGCCTTTTCTGTCTTCAGATATTGTATTTGCTCCCTTCCTTTCTATCACAGATGCATACAGAAAGAGGGTAAAGAGAGAAGCATATGCCTTTTGGGCACTCTTGTATGTAGAAATACCACAAAACAACAGTTTTTATTTCGATGTATTGCTATCTTTAGGCTTGATGACTGTTGATTGCAAAAATTTCATCTACAGATTTTTTTTTAGTCCAGACGACTTGTAGCCTGACATCACAGGGAGGAGAAAGCCCTCATCTCTCTACCTTGCTACTGAGTACCATTTGCCATCATTCTACAACTGCTCCAGCATGACACTTGGATTAAGGTGTTAGACTCAAACTTGATCAAAACTGCCCAATAGCCTAGGGAATGTGTTTTATGGAGATACACAAAGTTGGAAGTATTTAATTGAGGCTCTAGAGTGGTGAGTAGGACCCAGGTGTTACAGCCAGGAGACCAGAGTTTCAATCACACTATTATCACTTATATAGGTTGTTGCAAAAGTAATATTACTGAAGGTAAATACATTATTTCACCTCTTTAAAACCCCACTGACTTGTATTGTATTTGCAATGATTAGATCTAAAAGTGACTTAAAATAAGTGAATATCCTAATACAGTACCTGTCACAAAGATGATTCTCAATAAATAACGTTATATTCACTTCTGAATTTATCGATCTCTAGGGAGTTGTTCTCTTTTTCCATATATCTGAGCACATATTAACTATTTCTGTAATTATGATGATTTGTCAAAACAGCCCCACTTTTCATTTGGACTTCTTGAAATATTAAGGATCAGCAAAAGCTAAGAATGTTCACCATGTAGATAACACATAAGTCAGTCATGTTAAAGCAAGCTAGGTGTGGCATATTATTTAATAGAATTGACTCAACCTAGAAACCTTCAATCTTGCAGTGTAACTGTCCACCGAGTTCCACTTGGCCAAAGGAATGTATGTATGTATGTATGTAAGCACATTTTGCTGAGGAGACAAACAAATGATTTGCTGGGAATTAGTAATTTAGTTTGTAATGAGAACTCAAAACTGTTGACCCTATAATATAGACAGTGGGATCTGATGGTGATTTTTAAATAACCTTTATGAGAAATTGACAATAATTGTTCTCCACTAGGACTTAAACAAGAGTATATTACGTTTTGTTCTAGGCACTGTTTTCTACAAATAGTAAGTGGGCCCTTTTTTTCTAAGGAGGAAATACCTGAGTACAGTTTACATAAACTTACATAGCACTCCCTACATAAAGGACAGTTTCCATGTGTTTTATATTCATTACTTCATTTAACTCTCACACATGAACATTGTGAGATATTTTCTTATTTGAAAAAGGAACTGATTACTATTTGCAGATAATACTTCATGTCTTCATCTTCTGTTTCTCAAAACTTCTCCTCAACTGTAATAGTTTTGGGGAGGGTAACTATACTTCCAGTTTTGCTGGGTGTGGTTCTAGGTTAATGAATGTTGTCCTGGTGCAATTAATTATGGTTTTCCATTTTAGTATTGCTCCAGTTTGGAGAATAAATTATATAGTCCCCTGATTAGGGGACCTGTATTCATTTTCCAGTATGCTGTGGACAGTGCTGGGTCCTGCTTTCTTGAGAACCTGAGGCCACCCATGTCCTTGACCCATTCTTTCTGTATAATCTGTCCTGCCAGCACTTTCTCTGCTTTGGAGAATAGTTTCAAGAATAATAAGAAGCAATAAGATAGTCAAAGGATTTTTTCTCAACCATTTGTGTTGTGGGAACATTCATCTATTCTATGATTTCATAATGTCACCTATGTAAAACCAATAAACATCTCCCATGTATGGTATCAACAATATTGATCCTTAATAACTTTGTGTTCAATAGCATTTATATAATTATGTTTCAGATAGGGGTGGCAAGTAATTAGTGGGTTGTAAATTCTATTTAATGTTTCCAAAGAATCATTTAAAAGCAAAATAGAAATCTAGTGAAGAATATCAAAATGTGTTGCACAGATTAGAGGACACATTACTTGGAAAAAGTTTTGTTTCATGTGTTTTTGAATAGAGAAGAGACAGAAATATATTAAGCTCTACCATGTGTTGGGTGTTGTGTTAGGTATTTTTGCATTCTTTGATCTACAAACTATTTTTAAATCAATATTATTAACTCTTGTTTCTATCGAACATTAAAGTGAAAGTAACACGTTGCACAAACATAATCTTTGCGTTTAAGCTGTTTTAACTTCTTTAGACAATATTTTAGGTTCCCATCTTAGGACTTCTGATGCAATATTTTTATACCTGTGGGTCCTTGTCCTTTCCTTGACTTCTCATTTAGCTACTGTTTCAATATACTGATGCTTCTCTTAATTGCCATCACTGTAGATCATTGTTTTAACAATTAATATTCTTTTAAGCAGTGTTAGGCAAACAAAATATTTCTGCATCTCACAATGTTGAATAAATCAGTGGGGAATGGATATGTTCAAATTTCTGCAAGTTCTAATAGTTTTGCATGTTTTACTGTGTTTTTAGAATATAACATTGGCTGGGCATGGTGGCTCATGCCTATAATCCCAGCACTTTGGGAGGCCAAGGCGGGTGAATCACAAGGTCAGGAGTTCGAGACCCACCTGGGAAACATAGTGAAACCCCGTTTGCACTCAAAATACAAAAATTAGCTGGGCATGGTGGTGGGTGCCTGTAGTCCCAACTACTCGGGAGGCTGAGGAGAATCTCTTGAACCTGGGAGGCGGAGGTTGCAGTGAGCTGAGATTGTGCCAATGCACTCCAGGCTAGGCGACAGAGGGAGACTCCATCTCAAAAGAAAAAAAAAAAAAATATAACATCTACTTTTAAAAAGTAGTGTTCTTGTTATAGTCATCCAGATGATTTCAGAAAACAATAAGTCTGGAATTGCTTAAATGAGTTTTTTATTATGAATTTTAAATTTTTTGGATTGTGCATTCCATGGTGGGAAAGTTTGTGTAGACATTTATTGAATTAAGTTTGGGGTTAATCGTTTTGTGGAAGAAGACTGATAGGATTTGTGGAGTACATTGCATTTGTGAGAAAACAGTCCTATTAGCAGTAATGTTTCAGCAGCAGCTGCAGGACAGCAGGTTACAAAGTTTTATGAAGAAAGGTCACAGGTAGGTGAGAGAAAAAGGGAGAGAGAGAGAGAGAGAGAGAGAGAGAGAAAGTATCAAGCTCAACACAGATGTTACATCCCCATTGCCAGGTCAGGCAACTCATTGTCTATTATATTAAAATTATCTGTATTTTCACCAAACTTTCTGTCTTCCCAGAAGCATCCTTCTTTTGGGGATTTGGTTCCTAGTTTCATAATTTTTTTTCTAATGTAACCATTATTCACATGTTAAATTGAGTTCTTTTGAAGTTTTAAAATACAGTTGTAGCTTGCTGGGTTTACCTATGCAAGAAAGCATTGCCAAGACAGTTTCTATTTCTCCCATTGTTTTTATTTCTTGTTAAGACCTCAGTGGATCAGTTCTGATACTAACAAACCATCACCTGGGCCTCAATGCATGGCATTTCTTCCCTGAAATGGTGTTCTGCTGTTATTGGGTTAGTATAGTGATGCTCAAACCTGGCTACATATGAGAAATACAAAATATTCATGGCTGGGCTCCATGCCCAGGGATTCTGATTTGATTTGGTATTATATTTCACACTGGTATTATTAATAAGCTACTCAGGTGATTTTAATGTGTGATTCTGTTTGAGAAATATTGGTATAAGGTAAATTATTAGACAAATTTGAAAATAACTTAGATGGTAGTTAGAAGAGTTTTTTTCTAAAACAAAATCATACATTTACTTGTGTATCTTCACAGCCCTTGCTTATCTAATCCTTAGAAGATGAAGTTCAAGATCAAGTTCTTGTTTCTCTCCAGCCTCACTGCATGGTAGGTTCCTCCTTTTGATATACATTCCAGTAATACCAAACTGACGGTAGATTCCCAGTTATACTCATGTTAGCTGTATTTCTGTACCCTTGTCCACTTAAAATGCCCTTTGTCTTCCTACCTTCTTATTGCTGATGCTGATACTGTCCAATTACATTTCAGAAACATCCATTCTAGAAAAATTCCCATGATGCTTCGGGTAGCACACCCTCCTTTAATAACTTTAAACTTCATGAAGTTATAGAGTTATAAATGTCCCTTCATGTTGTAATTTATTTATTCTGCAACTATCTTAGGTTGTGGATCCCCTGAGTGTAAGGAGAGAAATAGCCTTTTGTCTGTATCCATGTGTGGATATGGATGTACATAGTAGACACTCAATAAATATTTGTGAAATTAACTATATTTCCTCCTTCATAACCTTAAAAAAAACTTAAAAACAATATTCAGGGCTGGGCATGGTGCCTCATGTCGGTAATCCCAGCACTTTGGGAGGCCGAGGCGGGTGGATCACTTGAGGTCAGGAGTTTGTGACCAGCCTGGCCAAACATCGTGAACCCCATCTCTACTAAAATTACAAAAATCAGCTAGGCGTGGTGCTGTGCACCTGTAGTCCCAGCTACTCAGGAGGCTAAGGTAGGACAAACACTTTAACCTGGGAGGCAGAGGTTGCAGTGAGCCGAGATCATGCCACTGCACTCCAGCCTGGGTGACACAGTGAGATTCTGTCTCAAAACAAAACAAAACAAAACAAAACAAACATTATTCAACCGATTGATGTCTCCTGCTACTTAAATTCCTTACTCTTTGTGTGCCACAATTTGAGCTCAGTGAAAAAAATCCAAAGTCTTTCTTTTCCTTTTAATCTATTGATATTGTCTTCATTCACTTCAAAGGTAAGTAGCTTGACATAAAAATTGTGTTGAAATACAAGAAAGACAAAGAGAACCATGAGCTCTTGCTCTTAACAAGACTCCTCATTTATAAGAAGAAGGTAAATGAAGATTGGTGGATGCAATTTCTGTCAATACAGTGGGAATGTTTTTAAATAATAAATAGGAGAAATTCCAAGTAGGGATTACTGATAGTTACACAAAGATTTCAGGTTTTGCCACTATATCCTCAAAACGTATTTGAAATTTCAATTAGCATTAATTATTCTACATGTAACTATTTTATGACATGACATATAGTTTTTCAACTCAAGGAACTGCTAGAACTATAGGTTTCTTATTAAAATTGTTCTTCTTATTTTTCTATCTTTCCTGCTCTGCATTTTTCTTTCCTTCCTTCCATCCTTCTTTTGTTCCTTTTTCACTTATTTTCCTCCATCTCTTCTTTTTCAATGTCTGTCTCACTTTCTCTTATTCTTTCTTCTTCTAAATTTGAAAACATTGAAACATTTTTTACATACCTATTTCTCATATCCACTACATTCCATTACTGTTCTAAATGCCAGTAAGTCAAACATAAACAAGCCATAGCACCTATCCTTAGAAAGTAGGAGTTTCATGAGGCAGAAAGACAAAAATCAAACAATTGCAATGATAGATGTTATAGATATTAAAATAGATGTATTGCAAGGTGCTATGAGAGCACAGAAGAGCAAACAGAATGCCTTATAAAGTGTAAAATATTCTTAAAAGGTCAAAAGAGAGAACAAACAGGTTAATTTTGAGCTGCTATCATGTACAAGCTTACTACTGAGCATCGGTTTCTTCACATTATTAACACATACAGTCTTCATAATTAACTGTATAAGATGGGAACCATACTTATCACCATTCATTTAGATTTGAAAACTAAACCAGAAATGTTGTGTGAATTTCCAAGGTTTCATGTCCAAGGTGATGTCTTCTTGCCTTAAATATAATTATTAATATTATTATATGCAGCTTTAAGGGACTACATACTGCTTGGTGCTGCTTGTTATTATTGGGGATAGAAGATGTAGCTGTAAGTTAGCTAAATTTGTTAAGAGTTAAGTCTGTGCCAAGTACTCTACTAGGTCTTTGTGATATTAACTCATGAACACCAATTTGAAGTAGGCAGTCCTATGATCTATTTTAAAGAGTAAACTGAGTGTAAACTGAAAGGTTAGGATTATAAAGGTTAAGAAAGGTAGAATTGATTGTTGTACATAGCCACTTTTGAGCTAACCATGCATGAGCAACAAGACAGACTTTTGCAAGAACAAGTCATGATAACAACTATGACTTTGAGGTGTCATGTAAGCAACACAGATGACAGGTGCTTTACATCAAATGCTACCCATAGAAGCAAGCTCCACTTTTTGCACTATCTGGACCAGTTAAGGTAGCAGCAGCACGGTGTGATAGAGGTCACATGAGCTATGGAGTCAGCACAAAATTTCAATTCTACCTATGCTCTCGCTTCAGTGATCTTCAGAAAGTTACTAAAATTTTGAGGTCTCAAATTCCTCATATTTCTAATTGGGAGAATGATAAATATTTCAAATGATAGGTGGACCAATTGCATAGTTCATTCACATACTTGGAGCTCAGCAAATATATATATTTTTCTACTTATACTTACTTTGATTCCAAAATTTTACTGGTATGGTAAATAATAAAAATGAGATTCAAGTATCATTCTGACCAGTTTCTAAGCACTTTAAATCCCCCATTGTGGTTCTGTGTCTGAAGTTGGTTCCTGCCGGTGGATTCGTGGTCTCGCTGACTTCAAAAATGGAGCCACAGACCCACCGGCAGGAGCCAACTCCAGACACATCTTAGGGACTCACTTGGGATTCACCACGCATTGAGTACCACTGGACCCCTTTCGCTTGCTATTCTGTCCTATTTTTCCTTAGAATTCAGGGGCTAAACACTGAGCACCTGTTGGCCAGTTAAAAGCAACTAGCGCAGCTACTGGACTAAAGACACGGGTGTCAGGCTTTCTGGGAAAGAGCTCTCTAACAACCCCCAACTCTAAGAAGTCAGGAGCATTAGTTTGCCTGGAACCAGCTTCTGCTTTTCCTGCACTTCTGGGCTGAGCAGAGGGTTGACAGAGAGGAAAGCCATTCAGCTCCGGGGTCCCAACAAAAAGTTGGTTGACCCTGCAGCCATGAGCAGAGCTCTCAAAGTTACATTGCCAAAGCGAGACTTGCCCATCTATCCTATCTATCCTGACCCTTGTCTCCTGGGTCTTAATGCCTATCAGTCAAACTGCTTCTTGCCTCTCTTCTCTGAGGTTAGTCTTGCTTCTAAAAACCACTCCCTGTCCCTGGTGCTCATCTAGTCTCTCCTGTAAGGATGATTTCTAATATAAATTTTGGGACTCTGTTCCTTTCTTTAGGCACCTGGGCTCACCAATCAGAAAGACATAATTTTTGCCCAAAGTCCCATCAGGGGGACTATATAGAATTTTAGGATCCCTCCTTAGACTAGCAGGCCTAACAAAGGCTATTCCTGAAGCTAGAATATGCGGAGCCTCGGAAATTATAGACTCCAAAATTGGAGGATATCCTTCCTATTTGTATGTAAAGTGAGGACAAAAGGCATCACTCTTCCAACGCTGGAGATCCCTTCCCTCCCTCAGGATGTGGCCCTCCACTCCATTTTGAGGCATATCATCTTTACAGGAAAAGGGTGAAGTCCCAATACCAACAGGAGAAAATGCTTATGACTCTAACTAACAGGTTTTTGAGACTGCGTCGGTAAGGACCACTAAATCTGACCTTTCTCGGTCCTCTTTGTGGTCTAAGAGGAAAGGCAATGGTGCAGGTTTTCGAGAATGTGTCAGTAAGGGCCACTAAATCTGACCTTCCTCAGTCCTCTTTGTGGTCTAGGAGGAAAACAAGTGTTTCTGCTGCTGCTTCAGTGAGCACAACTATCCCTAACAGCAGGGTCCAGGGACCATTGCAGGGTCTTGGGTGGGGGAAAAAAAACAGGCCAAAACTGCAAGAATTTTTTTCTTTCTGTTTTAGATGTGAAACACTCAGGTATCAACAAGCTCACCCTTGAAATGCATCCTAAGCCATTGGGGACAATTAGACCCACAAACCCTGAAAAGAAGCAGCTTATTTTTTTCTGCACTACAGCCTGGCCCCAGTATTCTCTCTCTGATGGGAAAAAATGGCCACCTGAGGGAAGTATAAATTACAATACTATCCTGCAGCTTGATGTTTGCTGTAAGAGGGAAGGCAAATAGAGTGAAATATCTTATGTCCAAGCTTTCTTTTCATTGAAGGAGAATCCACAACTATGCCAAGTTTGCAATTACATTCCACAGGAGGACCTCTCAGCTTACCCCCATATCCTAGCCTCCCTACAGCTCCCCTTCCTATTAATGATGAGCCTCCTCTAATCTCCCCCACCCAGAAGGAAACAAGCAAAGAAATCTACAAGGGACCACAAAACCCCTTGGGCTATCGGTTATGTCCCGTTCAAGCTGTAGGGGAAGGGGAATTTGGCCCAACCCGGGTACATGTCCCCTTCTCCCTCTCTGATTTAAAGCAGATCAAGTTAGACCTGGGGAAGTTTTCAGATGCTCCTCATAGGTATATAGATGTCCTACAGGGTCTAGGGCAAACCTTCAATCACACTTGGAGAGATGTCGTGCTATTGTTAGATCCAACCCTGGCCTTTAATGAAAAGAATGTGGCTTTAGCTGCAGCCCGAGAGTTTGGAGATAGCTGGTATCTTAGTCCAGTAAATAATAGAATGACAGCCGAAGAAAGGGACAAATTCCATACCAGTCAGCAAGCCATCCCCAGTATGGATCCCCACTGGGACCTCGACTCAAATCACGGGGACTGGATTTGCAAACATCTGTTGACCTGTGTTATAGAAGGACTAAGGAGAATTAGGAAAAACCCCATGAATTATTCAATGATGTCCATCATAATTTAGGGAAAGGAAGAAAATCCTACTACCTTCCACGAGCGGCTATGGGAGGCTTTAAGAAAATATACTTCCTTGTCACCTGACTCCTTCAAGGGTCAATTGATCCTAAAAGATGTTTATTACCCAATGAGCCACAGATATCAGGAGAAAGCTCCAAAAGCTAGCCCTGGGCCCTGAACAAAATTTGGAGGCATTATTAAACCTGGCAACCTTGGTGTTCTATAATAGGGACCAAGAGGAACAGGCCAGAAAGGAATAGCGAGATAAGAGAAAGGCCACAGCTAAGAGAAAGGCCACAGCTTTAGTCATGGCCTCAGACAAACAAACCTTGGTGGTTTAGAGAGGACAGAAAACAGAGTAGGCCAATCACCCAGTATGGCTTGTTATCAGTGTGGTTTGCATGGACACTTTAAAAAAGATTGTCCAACGAGAAACAAGCTGCTCCCTCACACATGTCCACTATGCCAAGGCAATCACTGGAAGGCATACTGCCTCAGAGGACAAAGGTTCTCTGGGCCAGAAGCCCTCAGCCAGATGATAGAACCACAGGACTGAGGGTGCCCGGAGCAAGTGCCAGCTCATATCATCACCCTCACTGAACCCTGGGTAAGTTTAACCATTGAGATTCAGGAAATTGTCTTCCTCCTGGACACTGGTGTGGCTTTCTCAGTGTTAATCTCCTGCCCTGGACAGCTGACCTCAAGGTCTGGACAGCTGACCTCAAGGTCTGTTACCATCCAAGGAATTCAGGGACAGCCGTAACCAGGTATTTCTCTCACCTCCTCAGTTGTAATTGGAGACTTTGCTCTTTTCACATGCTTTTCTTGTTATGCCTAAAAGTCGCACACCCTTATTAGAGAGAGACATATTAGCCAAAGCTGGAGCTATTATCTATATAAACATGAGGTACACATTACCCGTTTGTTGTCCTGTACTTGAGGAGAGAATCAACCCTGAAGTCTGGGCATTTGAAGAATAATTTGGAAAGGCAAAAAATGCCTGCCCAGTTCAAATCAGGCTAAAAGACCCCACTACTTGTCCTTATCAAAGGCAATATCCCTTAAGGCCTGAAGCCCATAAAGGATTGCAGGATATTGTTAGACATTTAAAAGTTCAAGTCTTAGTAAGAAAATGCAGCAGTCCCTGCAACACCCCAATTCTAGGAGTACAAAAACCAAATGGTCAGTGGAGACAAGTGCAAGATCTTAGACTCATCAATGATGCAGTAATTCCTCTATATCCAGCTGTACCCAACCCCTATACCCTGCTCTCTCAAATACCGGATGAAGCAGAATGGTTCACTGTTCTGGACCTCAAGGATGCCTTCGTCTGCATTCCCCTGCACTCTGACTCCCAGTTTCTCCTTGCCTTTGAGGATCCCACAGACCACACATCCCAACTTACGTGGACGGTCTTTCCTCAAGGGTTTACAGATAGCCCTCATCTGTTTGGTCAGTCACTGGCCCAAGATCCACGCCACTTCTCAAGTCCAGGCACTCTGGTCCTTCAGTAAGTGGATGATTTACTTTTGGCTAAACAGCAGGCTACTCTAGATCTCTTGAACTTTCTAGCTAATCAAGGGTACAAATTGTCTAAATCGAAGGCCCAGCTCTGCCTACAAGTCAAATATTTAGGCCTGATCTTAGCCAGAAGAACCAGGGCCCTCAGCAAAGAATGAATACAGCCTATACTGGCTTGTCCTTGCCCTAAGACATTAAAACAGTAGTGGGGGTTCCTTGGGATCACCAACTTTTGCTGACTATGGATCCCCAGATACAGTGATATAGCTAGGCCACTCTATACTCTAAACAAGGAGACCCATAGGGCAAATATTCATCTAGTAGTATGGGAACCAGAGGCAGAAACAGCCTTCAAAACCTTAAAGCAGGCCCTAGTACAAACTCCAGCCTTAAGCCTTCCCATAGGACAAAACTTCTATTTATATGTCACAGAGAGTGGGAATAGTTCTTGGCATCCGTACTCAGACTTGTGGGACAACCCCACAACCAGTGGCATACCTAAGTAAGGAAATTGATGTAGTAGCAAAAGGCTGGTCTCACTGTTTACAGGTAGTTGTGGTGGTGTCCAGCTTAGTATCAGAGGCTATCAAAATAATACAAGGAAAGGATCTCACTGTCTGGACTACTCATGATGTAAATGGCATACTAGGTACCAAAGGAAATTTATGGCTATCAGACAACCACCTGCTTAGATACCAGGTGCTACTCCTTGAGGGACTGGTGCTTCAAATATGCACGTTTGTGGCCCTCACCCCTGCTATTTTTCTCCCAGAGGATGTGGAACCAATCGAGCATGACTGACAACAAATTGCAGCCCAGACTTATGCCATCTGAGAGGATCTCTTAGAAGTCCCCTTAGCTAATCCTGACCTTAACCTATATACCAGTGGAAGTTCCTTTGTGGAGAATGGGATATGAAGAGCAGGTTATGCCATAGTTAGTGATGTAACTACTTGAAAGTCCCACTTCCCACAGGGAACAGTGCCCAGTTAGCAGAACTGTTGGCACTTACCCAAGCCTTAGAGCTGGGAAAGGAAAAAAGAATAAATGTGTATATAGGTAGCAAGTATGCTTATCTAATCCTACATGCCCATGCTGCGATATGGAAAGAAAGGGAGTTCCTTTAAAGAAAGGGGGGAACCCCCATTAAATACCACAAGGATATCATGGAGTTATTGCACACAGTGCAAAATCCCAAGGCGGTGGCAATTTTACAGTGCCAAAGCCATCAAAAAGTTGAAGGAGAAAAAGCAGAAGGAAACCATTGGACAGATGCTGAGGCCAAAATTGCTGCCAGGTGGAACCTCCCATTAGAAATACCTATGGAAGGAACTTTGGTATGGAACAATGCTTTCCAAGAGATTAAGCCCCAGTATTCCCCAGCCGAAACAGAATGGGGACTTTCACGGGGACATAGTTTTCTCCCCTTGGGGTGGTTAATGACAAAAGAGGGACAGGTATTCATACCCAAAGCCAGCCAGTGGAAAATACTTAAGACCCTTCACCAAACTTTTCATATGGGTATTGAGAACACTCTTCAAATGGCCAAATCTGTATTTACAGAGTCAAATCTCCTCCAGACCATCCGACAAGTAGTCAAAGCCTGTGAGGTGTGCCAAAGGAATAGTCCATTGGTTCATTGTAAGGCCCCTCTGGGGGAACAAAGAACAGGGCACTATCCTGGAGAGGACTGGCAGTTAGACTTCACCCATATGCCTAAGTCAAGGGATTTCAATACTTTTTGATCTGTGTTGATACCTTTATAAATTGGATAGAAGCCTTCCCTTGCAATACAGAGAAGGCTCAGGAAGCAGTTAAAGTCCTAATTCATGAAATAATTCCTAGATTTGGTCTTCCCCAAAGCTTACAAAGCGACAATGATCCAGTTTTTAGAGCCATGTAACTCAGGGAATTTCCAGGGCACTAGGGATACAATATCACCTTCATTGCACCTGGAGGCCACAATTCTCAGGGAAGGTCGAGAAGGCAAATGAAACACTCAAGAGGCACTTAAGGAAACTAACACAGGAAACTCATCTCCCATGACCTACTCTGTTGCCCATGGCCTTTTTCAGAATCCATAATTCTCCTCACAAAATGGGGCTCAGTCCATATGAAATGCTGTATGGACGATCTTTTCTCACAAATTACCTCTGAGTCATCCAAACAGCTCCATTCAGATGGCTTGTCAGCTTCTCAGAGCCCCCCAAAATCATCACCTCCTCCCTGCTTAACAAACAGTCTGGGTTTTGTAATGGCAAACATACTCCCTGCATGACCATTCACCCCTGGAACCCCTGCAGCAGCACACCCACCACTAGTGAGTGCCTTCTCATCCCCAATTTCAATTACTCTCTAGAACGGTTCCTAGTACATACAAAACGGTTTTTTTCTCCAATGAGAAAATAGAACACAGGGAGCCTCTCAACTTGCTCCCAACACCATTTTCCAGCCACTCACTGGAGCTACCTTGGCAAGTACTCTAGGAGTATGGTAAAATGAAAACAACAAACTCACACACCTTTTTAACATACACAACCAGTTCTGTCTACCCAGCCAAGGCATATTCTTCTTTTTTTATTATTATTATTATTATACTTCAAGTTTCTGGGTACATGTGCACAATGTGTGAGTTAGTTACATACGTATACATGTGCCATGCTGGTGTGCTGCACCCATTAACTCTTCATTTAGCATTAGGTATATCTCCTAATGCTATCCCTCCCCCCTCCCCCAACCCCACAACAGTACCCAGAGCGTGATGTTCCCCTTCCTGTGTCCATGTGTTCTCGTTGTTCAACTCCCATTCATGAGTGAGAACATGCGGTGTTTGGTTTTTTGTCCCTGCGATAGTTTACTGAGAATGATGATTTCCAGCTTCATCCATGTTCCTACAAAGGACATGAACTCATTATTTTTTATGGCTGCATAGTATTCCACAGTGTATATGTGCCACATTTTCTTAATCCAGTCTATCATTGTTGGACATTTGGGTTGGTTCCAAGTCTTTGCTATTGTGAATAGTGCCACAATAAACATACATGTGCATGTGTCTTTATAGCAGCATGATTTATAGTCCTTTGGGTATATACCCAGTAATGGGATGGCTGGGTCAAATGGTATTTCTAGTTCCAGATCCTTGAGGAATCGCCACACTGACTTCCACAATGGTTGAACTAGTTTACAGTCCCACCAACAGTGTAAAAGTGTTCCTATTTCTCCACATCCTCTCCAGCACCTGTTGTTTCCTGACTTTTTAAAGATTGCCATTCTAACTGGTGTGAGATGGTATCTCATTGTGGTTTTGATGTGCATTTCTCTGATGGCCAGTGATGATGAGCATGTTTTCATGTGTTTTTTGGCTGCATAAATGTCTTCTTTTGAGAAGTGTCTAAATCAATGTACAAAAATCACAAGCATTCTTATACACCAGTAACAGACAAACAGAGAGCCAAATCATGAGTGAACTCCCATTCACAATTGCTTCAAAGAGAATAAAATACTTAGGAATCCAACTTACAAGGGATGTGAAGGACCTCTTCAAGGAGAACTATAAACCGCTGCTCAATGAAATAAAAGAGGATACAAACAAATGGAAGAACATTCCACGCTCATGGGTAGGAAGAATCAATATCGTGAAAATGGCCATACTGCCCAAGGTAATTTATAGATTCAATGCCATCCCCATCAAGCTACCAATGACTTTCTTCACAGAATTGGAAAAAACTACTTTAAAGTTTATATGGAACCAAAAAAGAGCCCGCATTGCCAAGTCAATCCTAAGCCAAAAGAACAAAGCTGGAGGCATCACACTACCTGACTTCAAACTATCCTACAAGGCTACAGTAACCAAAACAGCATGGCACTGGTACCAAAACAGAGATATAGATCAATGGAACAGAACAGAGCCCTCAGAAATAACGCCACATATCTACAACTATCTGATCTTTGACAAACCTGAGAAAAACAAGCAATGGGGAACGGATTCCTTATTTAATAAATGGTGCTGGGAAAACTGGCTAGCCATATGGAGAAAGCTGAAACTGGATCCCTTCCTTACACCTTATGCCAAAATTAATTCAAGATGGATTAAAGACTTAAACGTTAGACCTAAAACCATAAAAACCCTAGAAGAAAACCTAGGCATTACCATTGAGGACATAGGCATGGGCAAAGACTTCATGTCTAAAACACCAAAAGCAATGGCAACAAAAGGCAAAATTGACAAATGGGATCTAATTAAACTCAAGAGCTTCTGCACGGCAAAAGAAACTACCATCAGAGTGAACAGGCAACCTAGAAAATGGGAGAAAATTTTTGCAACCTACTCATCTGACAAAGGGTTAATATCCAGAATGTACAATTAACTCAAACAAATTTACAAGAAAAAAACAAACAACCCCAGCAAAAAGTGGGCGAAGGATATGAACAGGCATATTCTTATGTGGAACTTCAACCTATATCTGCCTTCCCACCAACTGAACAGGCACCTGCACCTTAGTCTTCCTAAGTTCCAACATTGACATTGCCCCAGGAAATCAGACCCTATCAGTGCCCTTCAAAGCTCAAGTCTGTCAGTGCAGGGGCATACAACTAATGCCTCTACTTATAGGGTTAGGAAAAACCACTGCTACAGGATCCAGAATAGCCATTTAATCTACTTCATTGTCCTACTACCACACACTCTCAAAGGATTTCTCAGACAGTTTGCAAAAAGTAACAAAATCTATCCTTACTCTACAGTCCCAAATAGACTCTTTGGCAGCAGTGACTCTCCAAAACCACCGAGGCATAGACCTCCTCACTGCTGAGAAAGGAGGACTTTGCACCTTCTTAGGGGAAGAGTGTTGTTTTTATGCTAACCAGTCAGGGATAGTATGAGACGGTGCCCAGCATTTACAGGAAAAGGCTTCTGAAATCAGACAACGCCTTTCAAACTCTTACACCAACCTCTGGAGTTGGGCAACATGGCTTCTCCTCTTTGTACATCCCATGACAGCCACCTTGCTATGACTCGCCTTCGGCCCCTGTATTTTTAACCTCCTTGTCAAACTTGTTTCCTCCAGGATTGAGGCCATTAACCTACAGATGGTCTTACAAATAGAACCCCAAATGAGCTCAACTCACAACTTCTACCGAGGACCCCTGGACCAACACACTGGTCCTTTGACTGGCCTAGAGAGTCCCTCTCTGGAGGACACTACAACTGCAGGGCCCCTTCTTCACCCCATCCAGCAGGAAGTAGCTAGAGTGGTCATCGCCCAGTTCCCAACAGCAGTTGAGGTGTGCTGTTAAGAGGGGGGATTGAGAGGTGAGGCCAGTTGGACTTCCTGAGTTGAGTGGGGACTTGGGGAACTTTCCTGTCTTACAAGAGAATTGTAAAATGCACCCATCAGTGCTCTGTAAAACGCACCAATCAGTGCTCTGTAAAATGCACCCATCAGCAGGATTCTAAAAGTAGCCAGTCGTGGGGAGGATTGAAAAAAGAGCACTCTGATAGGACAGAAATGGAACACGGGAGGGGACAATAAGGGAACAAAAGCTGGACACCCCAGCCAGCAGCAGCAATCTGCTTGGGTCGCCTTCCACTCTGTGGAAGCTTTGTCCTTTCACTCTTCACAATAAACCTAGCTACCACTCACTCTTTGGGTCTGTGTCATCTTTAAGAGCTGTAACGCTCACCGTGAAGGTCTGCAGCTTCATTCTTGAAGTCAGCAAGACCACAAACCCACTGGCAGGGACCAACTCTGGACACAGTTTGATATTTCAATGAAACTCTATTTAAGCTCATTATTTCCTCAAAAAGTATGTTCTTTGTTTTGCATGTCTTATATTTTGACTTCCTAATACTCCAGCATTTTAAAGCC
The DNA here is from genome assembly GCF_028885655.2 of Pongo abelii. NCBI lineage: Eukaryota > Metazoa > Chordata > Mammalia > Primates > Hominidae > Pongo > Pongo abelii. The sequence continues at coordinate 63,402,689 of NC_072004.2, read as the reverse complement.
ACTTCTCACTGTTGTTATTGAGTCTATAACACTGTATCATACAGCCTTGTACTTTGTATTTATTATGTGAGTACATATTCCTGGAGTAGATGCCTGGACTTCATCATTTCAAAGTCTCAGAAAGAAGGCTTTTCTCTCTAAACTCCTGCCCTATTTTGAACAGGAGAAAAAACCGCTGAACAGGAGCTTGGGGTGATGGAGTAGTGGAAGACATTTTGTAGCAAAATTAAATGATTCAGGAATATAAATCAGCTTATAATTCAACTAAATCTTGAGGGAGTAATTTTTGGCACTGAGACAACTGCTGTGGATAGACCCACACCTGTATCTTATGGCATCACTCGCCTTATCTTTATTTTCTTCTCTCCACTTCTAGGCTAAATTTAGTTTATTTTCTGCAGCTTGTCTTATGGAATACCCTTAAATGGCATCAGGGTTCTCTCATAGGTGCATATTGTAGCCCATTATTGCTTTGGGAGCCATCAGGCAGAGGAGCAAAGGAGAGTAATGAGTCCTTACATAACACTGCAGTATTTGCTGTTCCCAACCGCTCTGTTCCTTGCTAAGGCAGTATGGGGAGCAGTTACCTCTACCACATACAGTCTGAATGTCTTATTCATTCTTGGAAAAACAATTTCCGTACACTCATTAGAGCCAAGAGTTCCATTTCTCCAAACGGATTTTTGAAATGGGAACACTGAAGTAGAATCTGACAGAGGCAGAAAAGCCAGAGGTACTCAAAGGGATAAGAATAAAAACAAAGGCAGGGAGGATCTTGTTTAGAGTCTGTCATTGGGAATGAAACAAGCCCCCATTTGATCCAGGTTTTTATGACCATCAGAATAGAAATAGCCACTTGAATATATAAAGATTTCTTCCTATGTGTATAAGAAAATGAAAATATTAATAGGCCATCTCTGAATAGACACCAAAGTCAGACAAAACTTCTTTTGTGATTATCTTTTGGGAGTCATAAGGGTAAAGATAAGAGGATTTTCTACTGCTGACAATGCTAAGGTAGACTATGATCAGGTCTAATAGAGCCTGCTTCAAGGATCAGATGAGTATAAGTCAACTTCCTATAATTTATAGATTAGGGAGAAGAGCAATAAAAAGTTTTCAATTCATCCTTCATCCCTAGACCACCTTATATTGCTGCTAGTAGCAGTACTGGGTGTAGGGCTCCAACCTCAGAGGCAATTCATATAGGACTCAGACTCATCAAGCAAACAATAAAGAAAAAGAACCCAGCAGAGTGACTCTATGTTATAAAGGAAGGTAAGATCCTTGAACAGTGTGTTTATACTGCTAGAATTCTCTCATACTCATCCACTCTGGCACTCTCTGCCATATCTTTGCAAAATGACTATGAGTGTGTATGATTGCACACATAAGAAATAGACTCACTAAAGAGTCTACAAAAGTAGACTCATTAAAGTGTATACATATATACACACACACATACATACACACATACATATTTATACACACACATATATACACACATATATATACACATACATACAAGTATATTTTATATATATATGATAGTAGCAGCCAAGTCTAGGCATAGAATATCACAGTATGTAGTAGCTAATGTTGAACATAGTACTACAGAGGAGAGATTTCCTTTTATGCTTCCTACCCTCCTTCACTATCATACATATGCATGCTAACACATATACCAGTGATTCTTTTGCTGGATCAGAGGAGGTAGTGTATACTTTGGGCAATCCCATCTAACAAGCACTGTATGGGTTGCCATGTGGCAGTTACATGACAAATAACACAGAATTTGGCGAATTGAGTGCATAAAGTTTTCCTTTCCTTTCTTTCTGTGTCTTTCTTTCCTTCTCTGAGAAACTAGGACCAAGTTATCTCCTTGGGATTCAGGGACTTATCTTGGGACTGAGGACTTCCAAAGGAGGAGAAAAGGACATTGCCATTCATAGTCTGATGAGGCCAAGGTATAATTTAACTTTACACTAAAAAGAGTGGTATCACATTTTGTATTTAATGCTGGTGAGGTATTTATTTCCTCTATTGTTTATTAACATAAACAGCCATTTTAGAGCTTGAGACTTTACAGAGAAGAGGAATGCAAAAGAAAAGGGAAAGGAAATAGCATGTATTGGGCGCATACAATGTTATGTTTTGGGTACATAATCCGTGTGTTTAAAAGAACTCTTAGATGATATTAATAACTAAGCTAAATCCTAACCTTAACCTTAACTGTGTCCTTAATACCAGCATCAACACAAAACCCAGAGAACAAATAAGTTGGTCACACAATCTATTCCTATAAACTTTCCAGATATGTTAGCTCATTCAATCCTACCAAAATTCTGTAAGATATTTCAGGTTGAATCTCTTTAAGGTGTAGGAAAGGTTGAGAAATTTACCTTAAGTCATATAATTATTGGAAGGTAGATTTGCAGTGTGAACTTAAAAGTCACTGACTTTTCATTTAAGGATGGGGAGACTGAGATGAAATGTGAAGGAAAAAGACTTAGAGACAGAGCCAAAACTGGATTTCAGATTCTATGCCTGCTAAAAAGTGTTCTTTCTAACCTACTATCTTCACTGGGGCTGTAAGTGCCTACAAAATTAAGTATGAAAGTATCAATCGAAAGTGAGAAGGAAAAACGGTGGAGAAAATTGCACTTGCCACAAACAAGACTCAGAATTTTGATTCCCCTTCTTTCTTAGGTTACATAATCTAAACAAAAGAACTTCAAGAATTTTCAGTCACAGCTATAATGTCCCTGGTAATGTTTTTACATAGCCTTTAAGTTTTTTTTCCCTGCATTGCTTTTATTACCTGCTGAGTATTATTATATTTTACACATTATTTGACATGAAACCTTGCCCTTGATGAAATGATACTTTCTTATATTCTCTTGAAAACTTGTAAGACCGGAAGCAGATTTATTATTCCATAGCTTCTACCTTTCTTGAATAAAGCTGCATGAATACACTATAACTTTGGTCTTGGGAATGGAGTTTCTTAAAGAGAAATATAGGTGGAAGAATATCATTTTGTCTTTTTATCTTTTATCATATGCAAGCATAGATGAGCAAAGAGCAATTCAAGAGAAGAAAGATTTTACATGACTTTTTTCATTGATTCATGTAGTAACTGGTAATATACTGACAACATATTATGTCTAATTATATTTGCCCAATATATATTATTAACAATTCAAATCTCACAGTATTGTGTTTTTCTCTTTATTTTCTAAGTTGACTTTATTTTTTAACTTATGAATTATATGTGATATTTTAATATAAGCATACTATGTATAATGATCAATTCTGGATAACTCGGATATTCATCACCTTGTTTTTCTATTTACATTTGTAATTGAGGGGGTCTGGGGTCAATTTGCAGTACAACTTGAATAAACGTAGAAAATCTAATGGTGTGCATTCTGTATTACTATTTGCTCACTGATTTTGACTTTGATATTTTATCCTTATTTTTCGATTCTCTATTTTTAAAATATATTCGTTTTTGTGTTCTTAATTAATTACACTTATTTAAACTTTTTCAAATCCTTTTGGGAAACGAAGGACGATAGGTAGAGGGTTAGTTAATAAGCAAGCAAGAAAGCTACATTTACTCGACGACGTTGTGTCAATCAGCCTGTTTTGTTTGTTTTCAGTTTAAAGTGAGAAATTTCTTAAAGGGATTTAAACAATTTATCCTGTTTGGCATGGTTCCTAATACCTATAAAGGATTTTCTGCTTTCTATTTTGGAACAAGAATGATAAATTGAACAAGGTTGATAGAATTGAACAGCAACGCGTGTGTGACATTTTGCTGTCATGTCTTCAAATCTGTTCATATAATGGAAATTTTGCATTGTAGTTGAAAATAATTTATCTATTTTAATGCAGATGCAGATGTATTCAGTTCAACTGATTGTTACTTCACTGTATACACTGATCAGTTATTTATGTTTGTAATCTTATTAGTGGCTTTTGATCTCTTTGATTTTTTTAATGGTGATTAAAAGATACTTGAAACATGTTGCAGTATCTTTCTTAAGTAGCCTAACAAATGTAATTAGTCAAATACTAAAGTTAACTCATAAAATTTGTGACTCACATAGAATAATCTTCAAAATAAAACTCTACTAATTTATAAGCTTAGGTATTAGTATGAACTAAGAGTTCTTCAGATCTTTCATTACTACTTTTTTCAAAATACCTGATCAGGATGAATAATAGAGAAGAAATATGTGAATTGGAGGAGGTTTTACTGTATGATATATATGAGATATCGTTTGACTCTACCACAGTAAAATATACCAATTCTACTTTCATCGTCTCTAATACTAAGCAAAATATTTTAAGACTCAACTCTAGCCTGAAATTGTAATTATACCATCTAAAAGCTAACCCTAATTCTAGCACTAATCTTAGCCAAAATCCTCATGCTAATGCTCAATCTATTTAAAGCCTCTTACTCTAGGAGATTAACATTTATTTTCATGCTAAATTTGAATCCTAGCCTTACCCCTAACTGTACCCTTAATACCAGCATCAACACAAAAACCTGAAAAACAAATAAGTTTTAACTCACATATGAACTTTGACTGGTAGTGTGTTCTCAGGGTCACTTTGTTGAGGAAGATCCTAAAACTCAGTGGGAAAGAGTTTGGAGACAATGAACCATGTCTTTCCTGATACAGAAGTAAAGGACAGCAGCATGGGTGCCAAGCATTTGCTGTCCCTATCCTAATAATACCCCTTGCCCTGGTCTGGCCTTGACTCCCTAAAGGTAAACATTGCTGGCAAGTCATACGACAAGAGAAGAAAATTATTCTCTGCTTTGGTCTCTATTATAATAAAGAGGTAGGGCTTGAGTTCCTAAGGACCAAGTTTTCTTCCCTAGAGGAAATATACTTTTTAAAATGTCACAACTTGTCAAAATGATTCATTCATTCCATATATATGAAAGAATATAGACATATAATTGTCTCAATGCTCCATTTTAATATTGAAGCGACTAATTACCAAAGAGACCACCTAACAATCATTCTGCTATCAAGAGAATACGTTTTCTTATTTTACTTCTCTGAGACTTTTATGTAATATATCAAATGTTATTAATCTCTGCCAATTATTAATTTGAAATAATTAATGGGGTATTTCACAGGATGTAAGCATAATTTTCTCAGTGTAGTTTATTTTTCTAAGCACATGGGCATGATATTCAAGCCATGGCTAGAAAAAAATCTTTTTAAATTAGTTTCATTGAAAATTCATAGTACAGATATAACTAAAAAACATTGATTAACTCCCAGATACACTTAACCAGGTTCAACAATTATCAATCCATGGTTAATCTTATTTAACTTACATATTATATGTTTTTATTCAATTTTAGACATCATATTATCTAAACACATCTCTATAACAATGACTCTTGATTTTTAAAAATAGCTTAATTGAAGAATATTTGAATATCATAAAATTCACCTACTTAAAATGTACAATACAGTGGTTTTTAGTATATTCAGAATTCTGTTAGAATTACCACAATCTTATTTAAGAACATTTTCATCACTCCCAAAAGAAACCCCATATACATTAGCAGTCACTCCACATTTTACTCCCACCTGCAACCCTAGGAAATCACTAATCCAGTTTTCTACATCTATTTTCCTATTCTGGACATTAAATATAAATTAAGTCACATTATATGTGATTTATTGTGTTTGCTTTCTTTAACTTGGTATAATGCATTCAAGATTTATCCATGTTATATTATGTATCAGTACTTACTCCTTTTCATTATCTAGTAATATTCTGTTGTATGGATATACCACATTTTGTTTATTCATTCACAGTTGATACACATTTTGATCGTTTCCATTTTGTGGCTATTAGAAATAATGCTGCTCGAAATATTCATGTGCACATTTTTGCATCAACAGATATTCTCATTTCTCTTGGTTATGGAACTAAGAGTGAAATTGATGGGTAATATAGTAATGCTTTATTTTAAAAAAAAGTTAAAAACATTTTGAGGAACGGCCAAACTCTGCCAAAGTTGCTGCATCATTTTACTTCCTCACCAGCAAAACATGGGTTCCAGTTGCTCCATATGTTCATGAACAATTATTATTGTCTGTCTTTTTTACTGTAGCTATAATAGAATTTGTGGACTTATATCTTATTGTGACTTTGATTTATATTTCTCTAATGACTAATGATGTTGACCATTTTCATGGGCTCATTGGCCATTTGTAAATCTTTAGAGAGATATCTGTTCATATTTTTTGCCCATTTTAAAATTGGATTATTCCTGTTTTTTATTATTGAGTTGTAAAAATGTTTTACATATTCCCTTCTCTGATACAATTTGCAAATATTTTCTCTTATATTTTGGGTTGTTGTATGGTCTGTTCTCACACTGCTATAAATAACTACTTGAGACTGGAAAATTTATAAACGAGGTTTAATTGACTCATGGTTCTGTTGACTGAACAGGCTTCTGCTCCTGGGGAGGCCTCAGGAAACTTACAATCATGATGGAATGCAAAGGAGAAGCAAGTGTCTTCTTCACCTGGAGGTAGGAGAGAGAGAGAGCACACGCACAGAGGGAAGTGCTACACACTTTCAAATAAATACATCTCGTGAGAACTCTATCAAAAAAATAGCAAGGTGGACGTCCACCCCCATGAGTCAATTACTTCCCACCAGGCCCCTCCCACAACATGTGGGGATTACAACTGGACGTGAGATTTGTGTGGAGACACAGAGCCAAACCATATCATTATGGCTCTGGTCCCTCTCAAATCTCATGTCTTTCTCACGTTTCAAAACCAATCATACCTTCCCAATTATTCCCCAAAGTCTCAACTCATTACAGCATTAACTCAAAAGTTCAAGTCCAAAGTCTCATCTAAGACAAGGCAAATCCCTTCTGCTTATAAGCCTGTAAAATCAAAAAACAAGTTAGTTACTTCCAAGATACAATGAGGGTAGAGGCACTGGATAAATGCTTACAATTAAAAAGGGAGAAATTGGCCAAAACAAAGGGACTATAAGCCTGATGCAAGTCTGAAACCCAGCAGGGAAGTTATTAAATCTTAAAACTCCAAAATAATTCCCTTTGACTCTATGTCTCACATCCAGGCCTCACTGATGCAAGGGGTGGGCTGCCAAGGACTTGGGTAGCTATACCCCTGTGGCTCTGCAGGGTGCCGGCCCACCAGCTGATTTCATGGGCTGGCATTGAGTGCCTACAGCTTTTCCAGGTGCACAGGGCAAGCTGTTGATGAATCTACCATTCTAGGCTCTGGAGGATAGTGGCCCTCTTCTCACAACTCCACTAGAGAATGCCCCAGTGGGGGACTCTGTGGGAGCTTCAACCCCACATTTTCTGTCAGCACTCCCCTAGTAGAGGCTCTCCATGAGGGCTCTGTCTCCACAGCAGACTTCTGCCTGGACATCCAGGCATTTCAATACATCCTCTGAAATTTAGGTAGGAGCCTCCAACTCTTGCTTTCTATGCACCTGCAGGCCCAGCACCACGTGGAAGCCACCAAGGCTTGGGGCTTGCACCTTCTGAAGCCATGGCCCAAACTGGACCTTGGCTCCTTTTAGTCATGGCTGGAGCTGAAGCTAGAGCAGCTGGGATGCAGGGAACCATGTCCTGAAACTGCACAGAGAAGCTGGGCCCTGGGTCTGGCCCATGAAACCATTTTTACCTCCCATGCCTCTAGGCCTGTGATGGAAGGGGCTGCCTTGAAGCTTTTTGAAATACCCTGGAGATATTTTCCCCATTGTCTTGGCTATTAATATTTGGCTCCTCATTACTTATGCAAATTTCTGTAGCAGTCTTAAATTTCTCCCTAGAAAATGGGTTTTTCTTTTCTACTACATGGCTGGGTTTCAAATTTTTCAGACTTTTGTGCTCTGCTTCCCTTTTTAATGTAAGTTCCAGTTTCAGATAGTCTCTTTGTTAATACATATGAGCGTACACTTTTAGAAACAGCCAGGTCAAATCTTCAATGCTCTGCCAATTAAGAAATTTCTTCCACCAAATACCCTAGATCATTTCTCTCAAGTTCAAAGTTCCACAGATCTCTAGGAGAGGGGCAATATGCCACCAGTCTCCTTGCTAAAGCATAGCATGAATGACTTTTACTGCCTTCAAACTGTTCCAATCTCTGCTCATTACCCATTTCTAAGGTCACTTTCACATTTTCGGATATCTTTATAGCACTGCCCCATTCCCAGTACCAATTTTTTGTATTAGTCCATTTTCACAATGTGTAAAGAACTGCCTGAGACTGAAACATTTTTAAGAAAAGAGGTTTAATTGACTCATGGTTCTGTGAGCTGCACAGGCTTCTGTTTCCAAGGAGGCCTTGGGAAACATACAATTATGGTGGAAGGTGAAGGAGAAGCAAGTGTCTTCTTCACATGGTGGCAGGAGAGAGTGACAGAGCAGGCAGAACTGCTACACACTTCCAAACAACCAGATCTTGTGAGAACTCTATCATGAGAATAGCAAGGTGGAAATCCACACTATGATTCAATCACCTTCCACCAGACCCCTACCCCAACACATGGGGATCACAACTGGACACGAGATTTGGATGGATACACGGAACCAAACCATATCATTCATCTTCACTTTTTTATCATTGAGTTATAAAAATGTTTTCCATATTCTCTTCTTAGATATAATTTGCAAATATTTTCTGTTATTCCGTGGGTGATCTTTTCACATTCTTTGAGATACTGTTTGTGGAAAAAGTATTGGTTCTGATAAAATCCAATGTATATATTTATTCTTTTGTTGCTTACACTTTTGGTGACAGTTAAGTAACCGTTGTCAAATATAAGATAATGAAGATGTACCTCTACATTTTCTTCTAAGAGTTTTACAGTTTTAACTGTTCTTTATTGATTTTTTGGCACTTTTGTCAAAAATCAATTGACCAGAGATGTAAGGGCTTATTTCTGGACTTTCATTTTTATATTATTGAATTGTGTGTCTATCTTTTTGCTAGTAACATAAAGCAGTTTTGATTATTGCAGTTTTATAGTAAGTTTTGAAATAAAAACATGTAAGTCCTCCAACTTTAATCCTATTTTTCAGGATTGTTTGGCTATTCTGGCTTCTAATTTTTGGATAAGAATCAGTTTGCCCATTTATTTTTAAAAGGAGCTTAGATTTTGATAAGGATTGTGTTAAATTTTTGGATAAATTTGGAAAGAATTGATATCTTAACAATATTAAGTCTTCCAACCAATGACAAGGGATGTTATTCCATTTATTTAGCTCTTCTTTAGTTTAAAGTTTTATAGTTTTTCTTTTACAAATCTTGCACTGCATTTGTTACATTTATTACCAAGTTCTTTATTTTATTGGTGCTACTGAAAATATAATTTCTGACATGGAATGTTATTCCATTTATTAAGCTCTTCTTTAGTTTTGTAATGATGTTTTATAGGCTTTTTAAGACAAATCTTGCACTGCACTTGGTAAATTTATTACTAAGTTCTTTATTTTATTGATGTACTGAAAATATAATTGTATTCTGAATTTCATTTCAGGTTGTCATCACGAGTATATAGAAATGCAATTGATTTTTGTTTATTGGTTTTGCACCTGCAATCCTGCTAAAGTGTATTTTTTTAGTGCACTCTTTATGATTTTCTTTGTTTTCAATATGGATACTTTGTTTTAAATATGGATACTTTCTATTTATTATTTTTGCCCAATTTCTCTATCTGGATTCGTGAGTTTCTGTAGATGCCTGTAAGATGAAAAAGTATTTTGTGAATGTTTTCTATTATGGAAGAGTGTTGAATTTTGTAAAATATGATTGAATGAGATGATCATGTGATTTGGGATCTTCATTCTATTAATATGCTGTATTATATTGATTTTCAGATGTTAAACTATGTTTGAAATTATAGGTTAAATCCCACTTGTTCATGGCATAAAATCTTTTCAAAAATTTCTTCGATTTAGTATGCTAGGATATTGTTGAGAATGTGTCTATACTCGTATGAGGTGTAGGTCTATTCAGATCCATTGTCTGTTTCTAAATAAGATAATTTGGATTTTTTATGGTGAATTGTTTGAGTACCTTGTATATTCTGAATATCAACCTCTTGTCAGATTACTAGTTTAAAAATATTTTCCCATTCAGAAAATTGTCTCTTCACTCTGGATTTTTTTCTTTCCTGTGCAGAAGCTTTTTAGTTTGTTATAATCTCATTTATCTATTTTTTTTTCCTTTTGTTGCCTTTGCTTTTAAAGTCTTATCCATAAACTGTTTGCCTAGACCAATGCCCTGAAGCTTATTCTCTATGTTTTACTCTAGTAGTTTCATAGTTTTGGGTTTTACATATATGTCTTTAATCAAGTTTGAGTTGAATTTTGTTTGTGGTGAGAGATAGGGATCTAATGTCATCCTTCTGCATATGGATATTCAATGTTCCTGGCACCATTTACTGAAGATACTGATCTCTCTCCAATAAATGTCCTTGGTGCCTTTGTCAAAAATCAATTGGCTGTAAATACATGAATTAATTCCCGGGTTCCCTATTCTGTCCTATTGTTCTGTGTGTTTGTTTTTATGCTAGTAGTATGCTGTTTTGGTTACTATAGCAATGTGGTGTTTATACATATACTTTTTTTCAGTCAGGGTTATGTTGATCTTCATTTTTAGTAGTTTGCATTACAAAAAATAGATTATTGTTTTCATTTTCGAATGTAAAATTGTAATATTGACTATGCCTTTTCAAACTATATACATTTCCCTCCCCTGACCCTTCCATTTCTTCAATCAGATTCTGGTATGCCTCTGTAGGGGTCATTTACCCTATTCTGCATTGAGAATTCATCTAAAATAATGAGTGTTTCTTTAACTCTATAGCTAGTGTGGTCTTGGTTCTGGATGGAATTGAGAAATGTATTAAATTTGGAAGGCAATCAGAGAAAAGAATTCTTTGTTTTTATTGATACATAATGTTTGTATATCTTTATGGGGTATACGTGATATTTTGTTACATACATAGACTGTGTAATGATAAAGTCAAGGTGTTTAGGATATTTATCACCAGGAACATTTATAATTTATATGTTTTGAGAATATTTCAAGTTCTCGCTTCTAGCTATCCTGAAACGTGCATTACAGTGTGGGTAACTATAGACCCTTACTCTACTTTCAAGCATTATAATTACTCCTTCTACCTAATTCTATGTTTGTACCCATTAACCAACCTCTTCATCCCTAACCCTGAGAACACACGCATGCAGCTGGGTGCAGTGGCTCATGCCTGTAATCCCAGCACTTTGGGAGGCCGAGGTGGACAAATCACCAGGTCAAGAGATTGAGACCATCCTGGCCAACATGGTGAAACCCAGTTTCTACTAAAAATACAAAAATTAGCTGGGCGTGGTGGCGTGCTCCTGTAATCCCAGCGACTCGGGAGGCTGAGGCAGGAGGATCACTTGAACCCGGGAGGTGGAGGTTGCAGTGAGCCGATATCATGCCACTGCACTCCAGCCTGGCGATAGAGTGAGACTCTGTCTCAAAAACAAAACAAACAAACAAAAAACAAAAACAACAGAACAAAATACCATGCATCCTTTCCAGCCTCTGGTAACCACTGTTTCACTTTTTCCCTCTTTTAACTCCATGAGATCAACTTTTTTAGCTGCCACATATGAGTGACAATATATGATATTTGTCTTTCTGCATTTAGCTTAGTTAGCTTAACAAAACGGCCTCTAGTTCCATTCATTTTGCTCCAAACGATTTCAATTTTTTATGGCTAAATAGTATTTCATTGTGTGATTGTACCACGTATTCATTATCCATATATCCATCTGTGGATGCTTAGTTTGATTCACTCTCATTGCTATTGTGAATACTGCCACAAAAAAACATGGGATGCATGTATCCTTTGATATACTGATTTCCTTTCTAATGGATAAAACTCAGTGGTGAGATTGTTAGATTGTATGGTCGTACTATGTTTTGTTGTTTTTTTCCCTGAGGAATCTGAACACTATTGTATTTTTATTTTTTTTATTTTTGTGGGTAGATAGGAGGTGTATATATTTATGGGGTACATGAGATATTTTGATACAGAAATTCAATTCAAAATAATCACATTAGAGTAAGTTGAGTATCCATCACCTCAAACATTTAAACTTTGTGTTATGAACAATCCAATTATACACTTTTAGCAACTACAAAATGTACAATAAATTATTGTTGACTGTAATCACACTATTGTACTACAGAATTCTAGATCTTACTCATTCTAACTATATTTTGTTACCCATTAGCCATCCTCACTTTCCCTCAGCCTCTGGTGACCACTATTCTACACTCTATCTCCATGAGTTTAATTGTTTTAATTTTTAGGTCATATGAATAAGTGAGAAAATGCAAACTTTGTCTTTCAGTGCCTGGCTTATTTCACTTAATATAACGTTCCCCATTTCCATCCATGTAGTTGAAAATGGCAGGATCTCATTCTTTTCTATGGCTCACTAGTACTCCATTATGTATATGTACCACATTTTCTTTATCCACTTGTCTGGATGGACACAGGTTGTTTCCAATTCTTGAATATTGTGAATAGTGCTGAAACAAACATGTGACTGCCAATATCTCTTTGATATACTGATTTCCTACCTTTGGATACATATCTAGCAGTGGGATTGCTGGATCCTACTGCTAGATATATATCCAGGTAGTTGTCTTCTTGCTTTTTTGAGGAACCTCCAAACTGTTCTTCATAGCAGTTGTACTAATTTTTTGTCAGATGGAAAGTTTGCAAATATATTCTACCATTCCGTAGGTTGTCTCTTCATTTTGTGGATTTTTTTTCTGTGCAGAAACTTTTTAATTTGATGTGATCCCATTTATCCACTTTTGTGTTAGTTGCCTGTTTGTGGGATATTACTCAAGAAATCTTTGTCTAGATCAATCTTTGTTGTGGAGAGTTTCCCCAATACTTTATTTCCATAGTTTCATTGTTTGGGGTCTTAGATTTAAGTGTCTCATCCAATTTGATTTGATTTTATATGGCAAGATATATGCATCTAGTTAGTTTCATTCTTCTGCATATGGATATCTAGTTTTCCCAGCACCATTTATTGAAGAGTGTCCTTTCCCCAATGTATATTCATGGCACCTTTATCAAAAATGAGTTTATTGTAGATGTATAATTTCCAGATTCTCTAATCTGTTCCATTGGTCTACGTGCCTGTTTTTATGCCAGTACCATGCTGTTTTGGTTACTATGGCTCTGTAGTATAATTTGAAGTCAGGTAATGTGATGCCTCCAGCTTTGTTCTTTTTGCTCAGGATAGTTTGTCTATTCTGGATCCTTTGTGGTTCCATATAAATTATAAGATTGTTCAAATCCATAGATTGCTTTGAGTAGCATAGATATTTTAACAATATTGATTCTTCTAACCCATGAACGCATAGATTGTCTTTCAATTCTTTGTTGTCCTTTTGTATTTCCTTCATCAGTGTTTTATAGTTTTCATAATATAGATCTTACATACTTCTTTGGTTTAGTTAATTCCTAGGTATTTAATTTTTGTGTGGCTATTGTAAATGAGATTACATTTTAAATTTCTTTTTCTCATCATTCACTGTTGGCATATAGAAATGCTATTGATTTTTGTATGTTGATTTTGTATCCTTCAACTTTACTGAATTTGTTTATTAGTTCTAATAATTTTCTTGTGGCAACTCCAAAAGAAAACTATTAGAACTAATAAACAAATTCAGTGGAGTCAACTACATTGTGGAATCAAATATAAAGTCATATTATCTGCAAACAAGAATAATTGGACTTCTTTCATTCCAGTTTGAATGCCCTTTATTTCTTTCTGTCGTCTAATTTCTTCAGCTAGGACATCCAGTATTATGTTAAATAACAGTGGTGAAAGCACGCATTCCTGTCTTCTTCCAGATGTTAGAAGAAAGCCTATCAGTTATGTCCTGTTAAATGTGGTATTAGCTATGGGTCTGTCATATGTTTTTATAGTGTTGATGTATGTTCCTTCTACAAAGAGTTTTCTTAGGGCTTTTTTAAATCATAAAGGAATGTTGAATTTTATCAAATAGTTTTTCAGCATCAGTTAAAACAATCATATTTTTTTTGTCCTTCATTCTGTTGATATGATATGAAATGAGTTTGGAAGTATTCTCTCCTTTCTTTTTTGGAATAATTTGAGTAATATTGGTATTGGTTCTTCTTTAAATGCTTGGTAGAATCCAGTAGTGAAGCCAACAGGTCCTAGGCTTTTCTATTCCTGGAGACTTTTTATTATGGCTGTCATCTCATTATTGGTCTCATTATTGGTCTGTCTGGGTTTTGAATTTAATTGTTCAGTCTTCATAAGTCATATGTGTCTAGAAATTTACCTGTTTATTCAAAGTTTTGCAGTTTATTGGCATATAGTTGTATGTAGTTGCCTCTAATGGTCCCTTAAATTTATCTGGTGTCAGTTGTAATGTCTCCTGTTTTATTTCTGATTTTATTTATTTGAGTCTTCTCTCTTTATTTCTTAGTTAGCCTGGTTAAAGAATTGTCAATTTTGTTTATCTTCTCAAAAACCCAAGTTTTCCTTTTGTTGACATTTTGTAATTTTTTTATTTCCATTTCATTTATTTCTGCTCTGACCATTATTATTTCTTTTCTTCTACAAACTTGGAGTTTGGTTTCCTCTTACTTTTCCAGTGTTTTAAGGTACACTGTCAGGCTGTTCATTTAAAGATTTTCTAATTTTTTGATGTAAGTGTTTATTGCTGTAAATTTTCTTGTTGGTACTACTTTTGCTGTATCCCACAAATTTTTGTATATTGTGTTTCCATTTTTATTGTTTCAAAAAATTTTTAAATTCTAATCTTAATTTCTTCATTGACCCACTGGTCATTCAGAAGTATACTGTGTAGTTTCCAGGTGATTGTCTAGTTTCCAACATTCGTCTCGTTATTGAGTTCTAGTTTTATTTCATTGTTGTCGAAGAAGATATTTAATATAATTTCAATTTTCTTGAATGTTTTAAGACCTGTTTTGTGGCCTAATGCATAGTTTATTCTTATGAGGGTGCTGAGAAGGATGCGTACTCTGCAGCTGTTGGATGAAATGTTCTATAGTGCAGATTAAGTCTGATGTTTCTTTGTTGATTTTCTGTTCGAATGATCTTTCTAATGCTAAAAGTGGGATGATTAAGTCTTCAGCTCTTATTGTATTGGAGTTGTTCTCTCTCTTTAGCTCTAATATTTGCTTTATATGTCTGAATGCTCCAGTGTTGGGTGCATATATTTACAATGGTTATATCCTCTCGCTGAATTGTCTTCTTTATATAATGATCTTCTTTGTCTTTTTTTAATAGTTTTTGTCTTGAAATCTATTTTGTCTGATAGAACTACAGATACATCTGCTCTTTTTTGGTTTCCATTGGCATAGGATATCTTTTTCCATCTCTCTTAATTTTCAATCTATGTTTGTCTTTATAGGTGAAGTGTGTTTCTTACAGGGAACAGACCACTGGGTCTTGTTTTTTTAATCCATTCAGCCACTCTATGTCTTTTGATTGGATTAGGCCACTTATATTCAATGTTATTAATGATAAGTATAAACTCTCTCCTGTAATTTTTGTTATTTTCTTTCTGGTTGTTTTATTGCCTTCTCTTCCTTCTTTCATTCTTCCTTCCATCTTCCTTTTAGTGAAGATGATTTTCTCTAGTGCCATGGCTTAATTTCTCAGTTTTGTTTTTTTTTTGTATGTGTGTATCTGTTGTGTTTTTTTATTTCAGATTACCATGAGGCTTACAAATAATATAACCCATTATTTTAAGCTGATGACAACTTAACACTGATTGCAAAAATAAACTATTAGTAACTAAGAGATAGCTTATATAACTCTACACTTTTTATCCACCCTTTTTAACTTCTTGTTGTTTCTATTTGTACCTTATTATACTGTCTATGCCTTGAAAAGTTGTTGTAGTTATTATTTCTGAACAACTCATCTTTTAGTCTTTCTACTCAGGATATAAGTAGTTTCCACACCATTATTGCACTGTTATAATATTCTGTTTTTCTGTATACTGTTACCAGTGAGTTTTGTACCTTCAAATGATTTCTTATTGCTCATTATCACTCTTTTCTTTCAGATTAAAGAAGTCTCTTTCGCATTTCTTGAAGGACAAGTCTTGTGTGATGAAATCCCCCAACCTGTTTGTCAAGAAAGGTATTCCTCCTTCATGTTTGAAGGATATTTAAACTGGATATATTATTCTAAGATAAAAGCTTTTTATTTCCTTCAGCACTTTAAGGATGTCATGCCACCCTCTCCTGGCCTATAAAGATTCCACTGAGAATTCTGCCAGATGTATTGGAACGCCCTTCCATGTTATTTGTGTGTGTGTGTGTGTGTGTGTGTGTGTTTCTTGCTGCTTCTGTCACCCAGGCTGGAGTGCAGTGGCTTGACCTCAGCTCACTGCAAGCTCCACCTCCCAAGTTCACACCATTCTCCTGCCTCAGCCTCCTGAGTAGCTGGGATTATAGGCACTCGCCACCATGCCCGGCTAACGTTTTGTATTTTTAGTAGAAATGGGGTTTCACCCTGTTAGCCAGGATGGTCTCGATCTCCTGACCTCGTGATCCACCTGCCTTAGCCTCCTAAAGTGCGGGGATTACAGGCATTAGCCACTGTGCCCGGCCAAGGGGAGTTTGATTATTAACTATCTTGAAGTAGTCTTATTTGGGTTAAATCTTCTTGGTGTTCTATAACCTTCTTGTACTTGCATATGTATATCTTTCTCTAGGTTTGGGAAGTTCTTTTAATATCCCTTTGGATAAACTTTCTATCCTGGTCTCTCTGTCTCCCCTTCCTCTTCAAGGCCAATATTGCTTAGGTTTGCCATTTTGAGGCTATTTTCCTAATTCTTGTAGGCATACTTTATTCTTTCATGTTCTCTTTTCTTTTGTTTTCTCTTACTTTGCATTTTCAAATAGCTGGTCTTCAAGCTCACTAATTATTTCTACCACTTCATCAATTCTTGTTAGGAGATTTTGATGCATTTTTCAGTATGTCAATTGCATTTTTAATCTCCGGAATTTCTGCTTGATTGTTTTTAATAACACCAACCTCTTTGTTTAATTTATCTAATATGATGCTGAATTCCTTCTCTATGTTACTTTGAATTTCTTTAGTTTCCTCAAAACAACTATCTTGAATTCTCTGTTTGGAAGGTCACACATCTGTATCTCTATGGGACTAGTCGCTAGTGCCTTATTTAATTCGTTTGTTTAGGTTATGCTTTTCTGGATGACTCTGATGCTTGTGGATGTTTTTTAGTGCTAGGCATTAAAGAATTATGTATTACTTGTAGTCATCACAGTCTGGGCTTGTTTGTATCTATCCTTCTTGGCAAGGATTTCCAAATACTTGAAGGTACTTTGGTTTTGTGATTTAAGTCTTTAGACACAGCAGCTGTATCTGTATTAGGGCGCAACACAAGCCCATGAACAACTATGGCTCTTGTTGACTCTTATAGGTACTGCCTAGGTGATCTTAGATAAGATCTGGGATAATTCTTTGGATTATCAGGCAAAGACTCTTCTTCTCTTCCCTTACTTTGCCCCAGACAAAAGGAGTCTCTGTCTCTGTGCTGAACTTCCAGGAGCTAGGGCCAGGGGTGACACAAGTACCTCTATGGTCACCACCACCAGGACTGTGCTGGGTCATACCTGATGCAAGCACAGCACTGGGTCTCACCCAAGGCCCACGGTGACCACTGCCTGGCTACTGCTTCTGTTTACTCAAGGCCCAAGAGCTCTATAATCAGCAGGTGATGAATCCAGCCACCCTTGGGTCATTCCCTTCAGGGTGAAGAGATCCCCTCAGCCTTGAGTGGGTCCTGAGATGCTGTCCAGGAGCCAGGACCTGGAGTCAGAAACCTTAGTAATCTACATGGTGTTCTATTCTATTGCAGCTGAGCTGCAACCAGGACATAAGACAAAGTCCTTCCCACTCGTCCCTCTCCTTTCCTCAAGCAGAGGAAACTCTTGCCATTGCTGCCACCACAGCACGCCTGTGAAAAGTACTGCCTGGCTATCATCCATGTTCACTCAAGGCCCAGGGACTCTTCAGTCCAATTGTGGTGAATGCTGCCATGTCTGGGTCTCTCCCTTCAGGGCACTGGGTTCCCTTCTGGCCCAGGGAAGGTCCAGAAATACCATCCAGGAGCCAACGTCTGGAATAAGGGAACTCAGGAGCCTGCTTGGTGCTCTACTCCACTTTGGCCAAGCTGGTGCCCAAGCTACAAGACAAAGTCCCTTTCACTTTTTCCTCTCCTTTTCTCAAATGGAAGAAGTCTCTATCCATAACCATCATAGCTGGTAATGTACTGTGTCACAGCTGAAGCCAGTAGAGCTCTGAGTTTCACCCATGGCCTACAGTAAGGGGCTGACTCCAATTGCTGATTATTCAGGGCCCAAGGGCTCTTTAGTCAGCAGGTGATAAATCTTTCCATGACTGGGACCCTTCCTTCGAGGCAGTGAGTTCCCTTCTGGTTCAGGGTGTGTCTAGAAATGGAATCTGGGAGTGAGCGCCTGGAAAAAGTGTCTCAAGAGCTGCCTGGTACCCTATCTACAAGAGACTATGTGAGGCCTATCATATGTATACTCCCTTTGATCCTGACAGCCCTGAGAATCAGCGCATGATTAATATGGCTTTAGTTAGTCAAAGTGCGGAGGACATTAGAAGAAAACTACAGAAACAGGCTGAGTTTGCAGGCAGGAATACTTCACAGTTATTGGAGATAGCCAACCAGGTGTTTGTGAATAGAGATGCGGTAAGCCACAGAGAGAACCGCAGAGAGAGCAAACACCAAGCCTGGCAAAACACTGACCTACTAGCCACAGCTATCAGAGGGGTCTCCCCAAAGGGGCAAGAGAAGGGGGGGCCCAGGAAAAATACCCAGTGTGGCCATCCAGGCTTGCAGCATAACCAGTGTGCTTACTGTAAGGAAATAGGACATTGGAAAGACAAGTGCCCCAGTTAAAAGGGAAACAAGCTGACTCTGAGCAGGAGGCCTCAGACAAGGACTAAGGGGCCTTGTTCAATCTGGCAGAAGAGTTACTGAATGAAGGGGACCAGGCTCATATGCCCCCAAAGAGCACATGATCAGGATGACAGTCGGGGGCAAGGACATTGAGTTTCTTGTCAATACTGGTGCTGAACATTCAGTAGTAACCACCCCGGTCGCCCCCTTATCCAAAAAGACTATTGATATAATCGGAGCCACAGGGGTTTCGGCAAAGTAAGCTTTCTGTTTGCCCTGGACCTGCACTATTAGGGGGCATGAGGTAATTCACCAGTTCCTGTACATGCCTGACTGCCCCTTGCCTTTACTGGGAAGGGAACTACTTAGCAAGCTGAGAGCCACTATCTCTTTTACAAAGCATGGCTCTTTACAGCTAAAGTTTCCTGGAACAGGAGTCATCATGGCCCTTACGGTTCTTCAGGAGGAGGAATGGAGACTCTTCTAACTGAGCCAGGCTAAGCAGTGGCCAAGGGTGTGGGTGGAAGACAATCCTTTGGGGTTGGCAACCAACCAGGACCCATACCAATAGAAGTTAAGCCTGGGGCCCAGCCGGTCAGGCAAAAGCAGTACCTGGTCCTCAGAGAAGCCCTTGAGGGCATCCAGGTCCATCTCAAGTGCCTGAGGGCCTTTGGAATTATAGTCCCTTGTCAGTCTCCATGGAACACTCCCCTCCTACCTGTTCCCAAGATGGGTACCAAGGACTACAGTCAGATACAGGATTTGCACATGGTCAACCAAGCTATAGTGACTTTGCATCCAACGGTACCTAGTCCGTATACATTGTTGGGGTTGCTGCCAGCTGAGGACAGCTTGTTCACCCGCCTGGACCTGAAGGATGCTTTCTTTAGAATTAGACTAGCTCCTGAGAGCCAGAAACTGTTTGCCTTTCAGTGGGAGGATCTGGGGTCAGGTGTCACCACTCAGTACACTTGGATCTGTCTCCCCAAAGGGTTCAAGAACTCCCCCACCATCTTCGAGGAGGCACTAGCTCGAGGCCTCCAGAAGTTTCCCGCCAGAGACCTAGGCTGTGTGCTGCTCCAGTAAGTTGACAACCTCCTGCTGGGACACCCCATAGCAGTCGGGTGCACCAAGGGAACAGATACCCTGCTCTGACACCTGGAGGACTGTGGATATAAGGTGTCCAAGAAGAAAGCTCAGATCAGCAGACAGCAAGTACATTATCTGGGATTTAGTATTCGACAGGGAGAATGCAGCCTGGGATCAGAAAGGAAGCAAGTCATCTGCAATCTGCCGGAGCCTAAGACCAGAGTGCAGGTGAAAGAATTCTTAGGAGCTGTAGGGTTCTGCAGGTTGTGGATCCCAAACTTTGCAGTACTGGCTAAGCCACTGTATGGAGTCACAAAGCGGGGAGACAAGTAACCTTTCAAATGAGGGTCCCAACAGCAATGAGCTTTTCATGAGTTAAAAGAAAAATTCATGTCAGCCTCAGTCCTGGGGTTACCTGATCTGACAAAACCTTTTATGCTATATGTGTCAGAGAGAGAAAAAATGGCATTTGCAGTTTTGACCCAGACTGTGGGGTCTTGGCCAAGGCCGGTGGCCTACCTCTCTAAACAACTAGACAGGGTTTCTAAGGGTTGGCCCCCATGTTTGAGGGCTTTGGCAGCAACAGCCTTGCTAGCACAAGAAGTGGATAAGCTAACTCTTGGGCAAAACCTAAACATAAAGGCCCCCCATGCTGTGGTGACTTTAATGAATACCAAAGGACATCATTGGCTAACAAACGCTAGACTAACTAGGTACCAAAGCTTGCTCTGTAAGAATCCCTGCATAACCATTGAAGTTTGCAACATCCTGAACCCCACCACCTTGCTCCTGATATCAGAGAGCCCAGTTGAACATAACTGTGTAGAGGTGTTGGACTCAGTTTATTCTAGCAGGCCAGACCTCCGAGACCATCCTTGGACATCGGTAGACTGGGAGCTGTACATAGACGGCAGCAGCTTCATCAACCTACAAGGAGAGAGGTGTGCGGGACATGCAGTGGTAACTCTGGACGCTGTCATTGAAGCCAAATCGTTGCCCCAGGGCACTTCGGCCCAGAAGGCGGAACTCATTGCTCTAATTTGCGCCTTAGAGTTAAGTGAAGGTAAGACTTTAAACATTTGCACTGACTCTCAGTATGCCTTTTTAACTCTCCAAGTGCATGGGGCATTATACAGGGAAAAAGGCCTGTTGAACTCTGGGGAAAAAGACATAAAGTATCAGCAAAAGATCCTGCAATTATTAGAGGCAGTGTGGAAGCCCCAAAAGGTGGCAGTCATGCACTGCAGAGGACACCAGCGAGCTTCCACCTCCATTGCTTTGGGGAACTCCCGAGCTGACTCAGAGGCTCGAAAAGCAGCATCCACCCCCTACCAGGCATCAGTCACAGGCCCCCTGCTCCCTCAGGCACCTGACCTTGTATCTACTTATTCTAAAGAAGAGACGGACTTTCTCTGGGCAGAGGGAGGGCAGGTGATAGAAGAGGGATGGATCTGGTTATCGGACAGAATAGCCGTGCCACAACTGCTAGGAGCCACAGTCATACTGGCTGTGCATGAGACCACCCACCTAGGCCGAGTCACTTGAAAAGTTGTTAGGCAGGTACTTCTACATCTCGCATCTGTCAGCCCTTGCCAAAACAGTGGCACAGCAGTGTGTCACCTGCCGGCAGCACAATGCTAGGTAAGGTCTAACCGTCCCGCCCAGCATACAAGCTTATGGAGCAACTCCTTTGAAGATCTCCAAGTAGACTTCACCAAGATACCCAAATGTGGAGGTAACAAGTATTTGCTAGTTCTAGTGTACATAATCTGGGTGGGTGGAGGCCTTCTCAACAGGAACTGAGAAAGCTCGTGAAGTAACCCGTGTGCTTCTCCCAGATCTCATCCCTAGGTTTGGACTGCCCTTATGAATCAGCTTGGACAACAGGCTGTCGTTTTGGCTGACTTGGTACAGAAGACAGCAAAGGTATTGGGGATCACATGGAAACTACATACTGCCTACCAACCACAAAGTTCCAGAAAGGTGGAGCAGATGAATCGGACTATCAAAAATAGTTTAGGGAAAGTGTGTCAAGAAACAGGATTAAAGTGGGTAGAAGCTCTCCCTATGATATTGTTTAAGATTAGATGTACCCCTTCTAAAAGAATAGGATATTCCCCTTATGAAATATTGTATCATAGGCCCCCTCCCATACTACGGGACTCTCAGGCACTCCTAGAAAGCAAGGTGAAATTGAGTTACAGCGACAGCTACAGGCTTTAGGGAAAATTACACAATTTCAGCCTGGGTAAATGAGAGGTGCCCTGTCAGCTTATTCTCCCCAGTTCACCCTTTCTCCTCAGGTGATCAGGTGTGGATCAAGGATTGGAACATAGCGCCCTTGTGGCCACGGTGGAAAGGACCCCAGACCATCGTCTTGACCACTCCCACAGCTGTAAAGGTAGAGGGAATCCCAGCCTGGATCCACCACAGCCACGTAATACCTGCAGCACCTGAGACCTAGGAGGCGAGACCAAGCCCAGACAACCCCTGCAAAGTGACTCTGAAGAAGACGACAGGCCCTGCTCCAGTCACACAGGAAGCTGACTGGTCCACCTATGGCTGAAGCATGAGGAAACTCATCGTGGGACTCATTTTCCTTAAATTTTGGACTTGTACAGGAAAGACTTCAACTGACCTTCCTCAGACTGAGGACTGTTCCCAGTGTATACATCAAGTCACTGAGGTAGGACAAAAGGTTGCTTCAGTCCTATTATTTTATAGTTATAAGTGTACCAGGACCCTAGAAGGAGCTTGTTTGTATAATGCTACTGTATACAAGGTATGTAGTCCAGGAAGTGACCAGCCTGATGTGTGCTATAATCCATCTGAGCCCCCATGACTACCATTTTTGAAATAAGATGGAGGACTGGCAGCTGGGGTAAAAGCTGATATGAGTAAAGTAATAACTAGAACAGAAGAGAAAAGAGTCCCCTAACAAATTATCTTAAAATTTGACACTTGTGCAGCAATTAACAGTGATCCGTACGGAAACAGAATAAGATGTGGCTCTCTAGATTGGGAAAAGAGCTATATAGTAGAAAATAAGCACATTTGTCATGAATTAGGACTGTGTAGTGATGAATGTATTTACTGGTCCTGTGTCATTTAGGCCACCTGGAAAAAGATAAGAAGGATCCTGACTGACTTCAAAAAGGAAAGAGTAACTCTTCCTGCACTAGTTGTCACTGTAACCCATTAGAATTACTAATTACCAATCCCCTTGATCCCCACTGGAAAACAGGAGAGTATGTAACTCTAGGAATCAATGGAGCTAGACTGGATCCCTGAGTAAATATTTAGTCCAAGGGGAGGTGCTCTCCCAAACCAGTGTTTCCGTTTCAGACCTCTTATGATGAGCTGAATCTGCCAGCACAAAAGCTCCCACAAAAAAAAAAAAAAAAAAAAAGACCAAGAACTTGTTTCTCCAGTTAGCAGAAAATGTAGCTCATTCCCTCAATGTTACTTCCTGTTATGTATGTGTATGTGGGGGAACCACTAAGGGAGACTGATGGTCTTGGGAAGCCTGAGAATTGGTGCTTACTGATCCAGTTCCTGACATAATTCCAGTCCAGAAGGCCCAAACCAGCAACTTCTGGGTCTTGAAAACCTTGATTATTAGACAATACTGCATAGCTAGAGAAGGAAAAGACTTCACCATCCCTGTAGGAAGGCTCAATTGTCTAGGATAGAAGCTGCATAACAGCACAACAGGAACAGTCAACTGGTAGGGTCTAAACCACAGTGAAAAGAATCCCTTCAGTAAATTTTCTAAATTACAGACTGCTCAGGCCCATCCAGAATCTCATCGAGACTGGACGGCTCCCGCTGGACTATACTGGATATGTAGGCACAGAGCCTACACTCAGTTACCTGATCAATGGGCAGGTAGTTGTGTCATTGGCACCATTAAGCCATCCTTTTTCCTACTGCCCATAAAAGTAGGTGAGCTCTTAGGTTTCCCTGTCTATGCCTCCTGAGAAAAGAGGAGCATAGCTATAGGAAATTGGAAAGATCATGCATGCCCCAACCCCCTGAAAGGATCATACAGTACTACAGGCCTGCAATATGAGGACAAGATGGCTCGTGGGGTTACTGATCCCCCATCTACATACTCAATCGGATCATACAGTTACAGGCCATCTTAGAAATAATCACTAATGAAACTGGCAGAGCTTTGACTCTTTTAGCCCAGCAGGAAACCCAAAGAGAAATGCTATCTATCAGAATAGATTGGCCTTAGACTATTTGCTGGCAGCTGAAGGAGTCGTCTGTGGAAAATTCAACTTGACCAATTGCTGTCTGCAAATAGATGATCAAGGACAAGTAGTCAAAAATGTAGTTAGAGACATGACAATGCTGGCACATGTGCCCATGCAGGTTTGGCATAAGTTTGATCCTGGATCCCTGTTTTGAAAATGGTTTCCAGCTCCAGGAGGATTTAAAACTCTTATTATAGGAATAACAATAGTGTTAGGAATCTTCATGTTACTCCCCTGTATGTTACCTGTATTTCACCGGTTGCTAAAGCTTCGTTACCAATTTAGTTCATCAAAAGACCTCAGCACAAGTATATTACATGAATCACTATCGATCCATCTCACAGGAAGACCTGGGTAGTGAGGATAAGAGTGAGAACTCCCACTAGTGAGTGAGGTTCTCAAAGTGGGGAATGAGGAGAGAGGACAGAGGCCTTGTCTCCAAAGAAAAGGAGGAAGTACAAACTGAAAAATAACAGACTGATCGGCACCACTGGCCAAGCCTGAAGGTTAAAGATTAACCCCCACCTTAACCGCTTGTGCTATCTATAGATCACAGACAATGGTATGGAGAAATACTTGCCTTGCTCACCACCCCCACAAAGTCACATACCCCATGCTTGCTCAATCTATCATGACCCTTTCACGTGGACCCCTTAGAGTTGTAAGCCCTTAAAAGGGCCAGGAACTCTTTCTTCAGGGAGCTCGGTTCTTGAGACACAAGTCTGCTGTTGCTCCCGGCCAAATAAATCCTCTTCCTTCCTTAACCCGGTTTCTGAGGGGTTTTGTCTGAGGCTCGTCCTGCTACACTTTTAGTATTTTTATAGTGTTGGGTGTTTTGTTTAAGTCTTCAATACATTTTGAGTTGATTTTTGTATATCATGAGAAATAGGGATCTAGTTTCTTTCTTTTGGATAGGGATATCCAGTTTCTCTAGCACCATTTCTTGAAAAGAGTGTTAATTTCTCAATCTATGTTCTTGGTGTCCTTGTTGAAAATCAGTTAGCTGTAAATATCTGGGTTTATTTGAGTCATTATTCTGCTCCATTCGTCTATGTGTCTGTTTTCATACCAATACCATACTGTTTTGTTTACCATAGACTTGTAAGGTATTGTGATGCCTCCAGCTTTATTCTTTTTGCTTAATATTGCTGTGGCTGTTTGAGATCTTTTATGGTTCTATACAAATTTTAGGATTTTTTTTTTCATTTTGTGAAGAATGTCATTGGTATTTTGATAGAGATTGCCTCAAATCTGTAGATCTCTTTGGGTAGTACAGATATTTTAGCATATTAATTCTTCCAGTTTATAAATATGAGATGTCTTTCCAAGTTTTTGTGTCTTCTATTTATTTCATTAGAGTTTTATAGTTTTATTTGTAGAGATATTTCCTAGGTAAATTTATTCCTAGGTATCTTATTTTTTGGAGTTATTATAAATGGAATTGCTTTATTTCCTTTTCAGCTAGTTTTCTGTTGAAATATAGAAACACTACTGATTTTGGCATTTTGATTTTACATCCTACAACTTAGCTGAATTTGTTTATCACTTCTATGAGTTTTTTTAATTGAATCTTTACTCTTTTTCCATATATCAGGTCATGTCATCTGCAAATGGGTGTCTTTAATTTATTTTTCTTGCCTAATTGCTATGGAAGTCCTAGGTTAGGACGTCCAGTACTATCTTAAATAAGAATGATAATAATGATCATCCTTTTTGTTCTCGTTCATACAGAAAAAGCTTTCAGCTTTTTCCTAATCTGTTTTTTTTTTCTTTTTTGCTGTGGGTTTTTTTACATATGGCCTTATTGTGTTAAGGTATATTCCTTCTATATCTAAGTTGTTGTGAGTTTTTATCATGGAGGAGGGATGTTGAATTTTATCAAATACATTTTTCTGTGTCTATTGAGATGATTATTTGGTTTTTATCCTTCATTCTGTTAATGTGGTGTATCACATTTATTGTTTTATGTATGTTGAACCATCCTTGCAACCACACTAATCATGCTGTATAAATTTTCAATGTGCTTTTGGATTCAATTTACTAATAGAGGCATTTGGAGCTGTAAATTTCCCTCTAACCCTAGTTTAGCTATATCCCATATACTTTGCTGTTTTCTCAGTCTTCAAACAATGAAAAATAGGAGAAGAAAATAACCAACTGGATAAATTATTCATTCTCCCTCCTGCACTAATCAAGGAATCTGACCCTCAGTGATACAATGTAGTACATTCTGAAAATCTTAGTGGGTAAAAAACTAAGCTACGGTTGTATTTGCTTGAAAACTTACAGCTAACAATGAAACAGATGCCCTAGTGGTTTTTCCTTCTTCTTTGGCATCTCTTTATCTCTACTCTTGTTGCACTTGACCCTCCAATAAAACGTTACCTTATAATTGCTATATCAGGATCTGTGTTCTAAAAGACCCAGGCTAAGGTGTACATGGCAATCACAATGTATATGTTTGCTAAGAGTCCTTAAATGTTATGTCCATTAACCATGTGGAAAACTGGAGTATTATCATAGATTTAAATCTTTAATTCAATATCAGAAACCAAAAAAAGAAAAAAGCTATTCTACTATCTCAGTGCAGCTGGTATCTGTGCTCTCCTCTACATGTCTACAAATTCTACCTAGGTTTACAAATTGTCTCTTGTTTCATCTTATCTGGACAGGCTTATTAGCTTTCTAAACAGGGTGCCACCTCCAGATATATCGTTTTCAAACTCTGCAATAATGATTGTTTTTAAAAAAACTTGATTCATTTTATCTTACTTCATATCACTTAATAACTTTCTATCTTTTTGATAAGTTTTGTCCATTTTCATTTTTTTGGTCATTTTAATCTATAATTTATACCAATATATAATTGAAATTGGTTGAATGGATAAAATCCAGATATGCCTTAGTTTATGACCTGTTTATGAGATTTTAAGAAAAAAATTATGACTATATCCTATTCTCACTTTCAGAATCTATCCACGAATATCTCAGTACTCAATATACATATATATTATTTATATATAAATATAGATATATATGTATTACATATATATTACAAATATATTATGTATATTGAGTACTGAGGTATTAATGAACTCATATATTCATTCATATATTCATAATATATAAATATATATGCTTATGTATATTCATCCATTGATATGTTATTTATAGTATATAAATGTAATAAATATAAACAATATATGTGTAAAAACTTAGTACTGAGGTATTCATGGGTAGAGTCTGAAATATAAATTTATATTATATATAATGTAAATATAATGCATCTGTGTGTATTCATAAATGAACCTGCTACCTCTCTGCACTCATTTTTTACTGCTTCCCTAATCTGTGCTATAATCTCATCTTTCTGAAGTAAATTATTTCTCTACATGTGCTAGATACATGCTATAAACATTCACAATTTTTCTATTCTCATTTACTATTCTTTGCTTAGAACGTCCTCCATGGATGGATTCACCTGGCCAAGCTCTGTTCACTTTTTAAGGCTTAGCATAAATATCAAACTCCAAACACAATTTTTCCCTCTTCCTTATCCTGAGATTGTTATTCTTTGAGGTCTCTTAGGGCTATGGACATAGCTCTTCCATCACATTGCATATACCCATCTCTCTTTCAACTGTAAGATTCTTGAAGGCAGAAACCATGTCCCATGTCCCATGTGCCTCTCTGTGCCCTGAGTTTAAAAAGTTACTTGGCAAAAAGAATCACTAAAATGTTATTGAATTAAATTGATTCCTTTCTATAAAATACACATTGTCATAGAGAATGGGCTCTAGTTATTACTGTAAAATTTCAAGCATAAAGCACATAAAATGAAGGCACATTTGTCGTCATTAGACAAAATAGATAAATCTGTAAATATATACTCAAAAGTAGCTATCTTGCCACATTTCTCATAGCTTTAAAGGAGAAGATTGCTTAAACACTGGAAGACAACATAATGGAGAGATGTTCCACACTTTGGATTCCATTTGTGCTTGGTAGTTGAAGATAAACCACTGGAAAAAATGGTGGTAATGATAATAAAATCACTGAGCCTAAAATGACTTGGGTGTATGAATTCAAAAGCCACAGGGCCTTTTTCTCCAATGATTCAGGTTAACAAAAGATACTCTGATATGCTGCATAGTTTACCTTATAATTTTTTTAAAGTCTAAGAATCTATCATAGTGGCTGAAGTGTAAAGGTTTTTAAAAAATGATAGGCAGACTTTAATGCAATTTTTAATACTATATTCTGTGTCCTCTGACTTCAAAATTGTAGCACATTTTACACAACATTATCAGTGGTACCAGATCACAGAATACTTCTGAAATAAGCATATCTTCTTACTGTTTACATTTTTAAATCCCTTTAAGTACTACTATGGGATATAAAAATGCACTGCAATTCCTTTATAGCTATATAAATGCTGTGGGTTAAATTGTCCAAATTGTGTACATCTCAACTACTTGATATGAAATGTATGCTGTTTATTTCTGTAGAATAAAAAACAAGGTAAATATTAACTCATTTTTTTGTTTTACTGTTACAGGTAACAACAAATTCATTTCTCTTCAAACTGAAATAAATAGCTTTAAGAAAATACTTTTCAGTTTGGGGTTTAAAGAAAAACATATTAATGAAATATTAACAGAATACGATTACTGTCTATATGTTAAAATTTATATGTTACAAGAAGGGCATGTTCAAAGGTTAAAAATAGCTTGAGTGGAAATTTAAAATGAAGTTTTCTCTTCATAGTTAGAAACTAGAGAGTTGAAAGAGATCTACACAAGTAAAAAGTCACTTATTTTGTTGTACTATGCTTCTATATTTAGTTATGTCTATGTATACATATATACACATGTCTACACATATACATATAAATACACGTACGTGTGTGCGTATCTGTGTGTTTTATAGTTAATGATATATTTTGCAGATCTGAGAAAAATAGGCTGCTAGAGCCAATGGGATAGTAAAAATGTCAGAGAAAGGGGAACAATTTTGGAAACATTATGAGAGAGGCAACTTGGAGACAAGAACAGGGAATGGGATTTGGGATTAAGTTCGTTTTTAATGAGAGTATTCTCTAACACCTCCCAGTGGAATCATCAGAAAACTCAAGACCACTAGATACTCTTTGGGAGTAATTGAATTTTTAATGTTATCTGTGAAAAGTGTTTTGTTTTATTTCAGTGTTAATGTGTGTAAAAACAGAGGTGGCTTGCTAAATCTGCCCTCAGTATTAAAATTCATTCATGTCTTCAGCAAATGCCATTGAAGGCATACCCCATGCCAGCCATTCATTGATTGGCTGTGATAATATGTTGATGATCCAGATATCATCCCAGACTTCAAGGGGCCCTTGACATGTGCCTGGCTGTGGAAACATATTCCATGTGTGTACAGACAAACTAATTACAAAGGAGAACCATAAGGGTCAATAAACTCAAAGGCACCAGGTGCCCTGCATACACATAGACCAGGCATATATCCTAGTTTGGGGATGCGTCTCAATTCTTAGAAAAAACTCAAAGCCTGGTTTTATTACACAATTTGATTTTGAAATTCTTAATTACTCACTGAATATAAATATATACCAAATTATGAATTATTTAGTTTTCATGCATGGAAACACATTGTAGAAAGAACATGGACATTGATGTTAGACACTTATAATTCTAGATCTCCCTAACTTGTTAATATGTAGGTATTAACACACAGGTTAATATGTAGGAAATTAACTCACCAATCTGCTTCCTTTCTGCAAAGCAAAGCTAATGTAAACTTTGTAGGTTGTGATTATTAGACATGTAAGGCAGCTAATACAGTGCCTGGTAGTGTCTAATAAGCATTTGGTAAATGAGAGTTACTGCAGAACTTTGCAGATGTTTTAATAGGCAAGTGTCATTCTGAATTTCAAAGAGGGTCTAGAGTTTATGGTACTTCCCCAACTTAATTCATTTAAAGAATATCAATTAAAATTTTGTCAAACACAAAATATGAGGCTGCTTGTTTTCTTTAGGAGTAAAGCAGCTCAAAGGAGTATAACATCAAAACTTATTGACCACACACGTGCCCTGTCAATTTTTAAAAAATCAACATAACGTGAATGCAGTTTTCATAGATGAAAAATTTCATAATAATTATAAACAAAGTGTTACCATATTGTGGGATATTTTATGTATAAGTAATCATGCTCTGTAATATTTTACAGCCCATTTAAACATTTTATATGTTAATATCATTTTTAAATGCTGACTTCTAAAAAACTGGCTGTATAATATGCTGGCACTTTGCTACCTCCGCATTCATTCTGAATTAATGTACTTCAGAAATTCATTTGGAAGACATAACTGCATCTTTATCTCTAACCTATTTTAATTGGTTATAACAATTAAACATAACAGATACCATCAAAAATAAATAACTTTATCCTGCATCATTATTGTTGTTGCCGTTGTTCTGATTAAATGATCTTCTTTAAGTATACTTTAAGTATTTTATGGTAACTTCTAGACAACATTCTTTGGCAGTCATAACCTTCTGAGGAAGAGAAAGCAAATTCATAATTATTATCTAATGTGAAATACTAGAAAGTGATGCTGATAGTTCAGAAACCTGTTTTGCTTTTGTCATATTGTTATTTTTCCCCTTTGGTGTTGGCTTAACCAGTGTGGCCAAATGCTGAGCTTTTTCCAAGCCAAGAATCCCAAAATATAACCTGGTAAACAGTTGCCAGTCTGTCAGTCTTCCAGTCCAGAACCAGCTTAATAACAACAATCCAGTCAAACCATCCCCTTCTCAAGCAGGAGACTCTGTGGGTTCCTCATTTCACAAATGTCAATGCCAGCTTGGCCCTCTAACCTCTCCCCTCATATGGCTGTCTCTCTGATGAACCTTGTTTAATTAGCTATTTGCCTATTTCTCCTCTGTCCTGAACACTTATTATTGGAGACGATTTCTGTAGCCTCCCAAGTGCTCAAATAACGGTTTTCAGCCACTGTTCATTGAGACCCCATTATCTTTCCCAAGCCCAGTTGGAGCTAAATCAGGCAAGACCTGGGGTTAGCTACTTTGTATTGGCTTTCCAAGTGCATATCTTATGTATTAGAGAATATATATTCTAAGGTGGCAACCTTAGAGTATACATTCTCAGATGCAAATTTTAGTGCAAATCTAAGATTCTTTTAAAAATTTAGCCTGAAGCAATATTGGGAAAAGTGTGCAATTATCCAAATGAAGTAATCACAAGTGTATGACTCATAATTGCATCGTTTATATTTATGAACATTTAAAACTATCCTGGCAGGATGTGGTGGCTCACGCCTGTAATCCCAGCACTTTGGAAGGTCAAGGCAGGAAGATCACTTGAACCCAGGAGTTCAAGACCAGTCTAGGAAACAGCAAGAACCCGTCTCAAAAAAAAAAAGAGAGAAAATTTCCCAATTGTTCAGTAATAGAAGAATGATAAAATGACAACTATGGAATACAAAGTGATGCCATTAAGAATAATTAGGTACATTTTTATTGAACTGAATATATTTTCAATATATATTTTTATTAAAAAATGTTATAATATGTAAAAAATGAAGATATATTAATAAAAATGAAGCACACATATTTATATGTGTGTATATGTGTGTATGTACGCATATATATACACACACATGAGATCAGACACAACAGTACTACTGTTTATATCAAGGTAGTAGGATTATATGTGAATTTTACAAATTTTTTTTCAGATTTGTATTTCTTACCATGAACATTAATTACTTGTGTAATATTAACTTACGTAATACTTTAGAAGTTTTAATCATGTTCCTGTTCTTCTTTCTCAAAATATTTTATAAAAGATCACAAACAACTCAAACTATTCTCCACATCCCACTTTTGCTGGCACCCCATTTCTCTTTCCTTTATTTAGACCTAATCCTCTTAGAATATCTGTCCTTTTTTTTTTTTCCATTTCCTTACTTTTAAAGCAGTTTTCAAATTGTTCTAATCACCATATTCCATTGAAATTCTTGATGAAAGTGATCAATAAATATTTGTGGCTAAATATATGTAATTAAAAATAATTTCTTGAGTCTCTTGGCCTCAGTGCATTGTTGATCCCTCTCCCCCAAACAGGTGCTTCTATGACATCCTAAATTTTCACATCACAGCATGCATGAAACTTGAATTGCTTGTTTAATTTTCTCCCCTCCAATTGAACCATAAGATCCATAAAGGAAAGATACAATCAACTTGATTCTTAATACCAGGCCCTAGCCCAGTGTCTCATATATGCTAGGTGACCAACACATATGTATCAACTAAACTAATGAATAAATAATATATTGTTTAAAAAGAACATGACCATCCTGAAATGATATCTTGTCATTGATATTCTATTCTAGTTTCAGGAATCTAAATAATTTAAATGTTACCCTTCTCAACGAAGACCCTGTAACAGTTGTCCCCCTTGGCACCAAGGACCGATTTCATGAAAGACAATTTTTTCCACAAGTTGGGGTGGGGCAGCAGATTGTTTCGGAATGATTCAAGCACATTACATTTATTGTGCACTTTATTTCTATTATTATTACATTGTAATATATAATGAAAAATTGTACAACTCACCATAATGTAGAATCTGTGACAGCCCTGAACTTATTCTGTTGCAACTTGACAGACAGTCTCATCTGGGGGTAATGGGAGACAGTGACAGATCATCAGGCATTATATTCTCATAAGGAGCATGCAACCTAGATCCCTCGCATGCACAGTTCACAACAGGGTTTACACTCCGATGAGAATCTAATGCCACTGTTGATGTGACAGGAATCCTCCTGCCAGAGGATCTCAGGCTGTAACGCCAGCAGTGGGGAGTGGCTATAAATATAGATGAAGCTTTACTCCCTGGCCTGCCACTCACCTCCTGCTATGCAGCCTGGTACCAGTCCATGGCCTGGGGCCTGGAACCTGGGGACCCTGAACTATGAGATAAGAAAATAGGGATCAGAGATTTTTACTGGAAAGTAGGTACAGTGAAGTCTAGTTTTACTACAGCTTAATAGCGAGAGGAAACTCAGCCTCAGAAGGGATATATCAATTTTCTAAAATCACTGGTAGAAATAGTAAAGAATTTGGTTGGTTTCCCTCTCCCATTCCCAATCTGTGCTCCTATCAATCAAGTATGTTATATAAGCTTAACCCATGCACCAGAAGATGGAAAAACAACAACGAAAACACAGGGCTGTTGAGATTTATTGAACATAGATCACATCAAAGACATATAGCTGCAAAGAATCTAATTAAAATTTGTTATTTCAGCTGGTCAGCTGTATTCTTTCTGTACAATTAGGGGTTGTGATTTTATTTAAACCAAGTTCCAATATTCCCTCCCACTCCCAGGTCACTGACAGAGAAGCACTTGGCAATTGGGAGGAGAATCTAGACAACACTTCCCTCAGCATTCTTTCTGGGATGGCTGTTTGGGCTAAAATTGCAGCCTCTGCTTCACATATGTTATATCTGACTATATATTTAACTGCTGCAGAGAGGGAATTCCTCTTTATGATTTGAATGTTAGCTGATTATTGAGTATGGAAGAAATGGTGCTCTCTGGAGTAACTATACCTATTTTTCCCATGTGACACGTGTGCTTGGACTGATGATCTTTCAGTCTTTAATGAGTTTCTCAAACAAGCATTATAAAGTGAAAAGAAAAGTGTGTTTGGCTTTCTTCAAAATTCTAGCAATTTGTTCTATGGCACAGAGTGTATAGGGTGAAATGCTATGAATAATAGGACTCTATTCATTCAAGATGAAAGCAGGATTAGAGTTTTGTTCTCTGACTGTACCTCTATTACTTAGATTGCTAAGAAAAGCTTTATTTGTTAAATGTAGAATTCATAAAGATAATGCTTACTAATTCAATATAATTCATAAATAGGAGTGTAATTCATTCTGTCCTCATTGTACATGAAGGGAAGATACTCTGCACAGGAAGCTCACACTTACATTAAGACAACTATGGACTTGGCCTTGAAAATCAAATAAATTACCTTCTCTAAATCATCATAGTGTTTATTTATGGCATTCTTAACTATTTGACCATAAAAATTTATAAGGGCAAAGGGACAGTTTACATTTAGTAACAAATTAATTTAGATTACAGGTAGACAATGCCAAATCCTCGTTTTTGTTGTTGTTTTTGTTTTGTTTTGTTTTTAAGAAAGCTGCCAAATCAGTCGTTTATCCTTTTTTAATGACAAGGAACTGGCTGAATGACAGAAATGTTTTCCTTCAACAGGTCAAACAACACCATCTATTGTAATATAGTTAACACTGGGTCTCCCTTTCAATGGAATATGACACAGAATTTCACACACTCTTAGGAAGAAAGAAAAGACAACCTTCTTCATATTGTTCAGCATCTTTCTTTATGTTAGGCACTCGTATTAGTCCATTTTCACACTTTTATAAAGATACTACCAGAGGCTGGGTAATTTATAAACAAAGGAGGTTTAATTGACTGACAGTTCCACAGGCTGGGGAGGCCTCAGGAAATTTACAATCATGGCGGAAGGGGAAGCAGGCACCTTCTTCACAAGATGGCAGGAGAGAGAGAGGAGTGCAGGGGAAAGCACAACTTATAAAACCATCAGATCTGATAAGAACTCACTGTCACAAGAACAGCATGGAGGAAACTGCCCCATAATCCAATCATCTCCCATTAGGTGCCTCCCTCAACATGTGGGGATGACAATTAGAGATGAGATCGGGTGCAGACACAAAGCCAAACCATATCAGCACTGTACTAGACAGGGTACCTTACTTTAGCTCATGTAATTTTCTTAATAATATATGAAATAGGCATTATTAATCCTGCTTTTCAGATGAACAATTTGAAGTTCAATAAATTTAAGTTATCGGTCAACATTGCCCATTTAGTAAGTGGTAGGGAAACACACAGAAACACACATACATATACACATTTCTTCCTTTTAACTGAAAAATTTGTTGTCTTTGGACTACACAGGTTTTAATTTAGGGCCACACTAAAGATAAAATATAGGGAAGGAGAAAGAAACATACTTAACATGAATGGGCAGGGGAAAAAACAGAACAATGAAAGCCTTTATATAAATGGTTTCACTTTGTTACATAGTCTGACTTTCTAATAAGTGTTCCAGTGGGTCACCACCCTCTGCAGAAGCTCCTGAGCTGGATGTGTAAGCTTGATGTTAAAAACAGGGTGAGGACACAGCATTAATCACTAATCAACTTCTTTTGCTCCTGCCTTTTCTTCTTGTTTATCATTATATTATTTCTGCTATGAATTTTTTTATATTCTGTTATTTTTAATGTATGTAATATTTTATCTCCTGAGGGTATTATAGACTGTTTTAAAAAATCTTTTATTCTGCTCTCTGTATTTTTTTTTTTTTTTTTTTTTTTTTTTTTTTTTTTAATCTTCAAAATTTCTGGTTTATTGATGAGGATTCTTTTTTTTTTTTTTTAATGATATATTTTATTTAACCCAATATGTACAAATGATTATTTCAACATCTAACCAAAATATAATAATTGAGATACTATATATTCTTTCTTTTGCATGCTATCTTTTTTTTTTTCTTTTATTATTATTATCATTATTATCATTATTACGCTTTAGGTTTTATGGTACATGTGCGCAATGTGCAGGTAAGTTACATATGTATACATGTGCCATGCTGGTGCGCTGCACCCACCAACTTGTCATCTAGCATTAGGTATATCTCCCAATGCTATCCCTCCCCCCTCCCCCCACCCCACAACAGTCCCTGAAGTGTGATGTTCCCCTTCCTGTGTCCATGTGTTCTCATTGTTCAATTCCCACCTATGAGTGAGAATATGCGGTGTTTGGTTTTTTGTTCTTGCGATAGTTTACTGAGAATGATGATTTCCAGTTTCATCCATGTCCCTACAAAGGACGTGAACTCATCATTTTTTATGGCTGCATAGTATTCCATGGTGTATATGTGCCACATTTTCTTAATCCAGTCTATCATTGTTGGACATTTGGGTTGGTTCCAAGTCTTTGCTATTGTGAATAATGCGGCAATAAACATACGTGTGCATGTGTCTTTATAGCAGCATGATTTATAGTCCTTTGGGTATATACCCAGTAATGGGATGGCTGGGTCGAATGGAATTTCTAGTTCTAGATCCCTGAGGAATCGCCACACTGACTTCCACAAGGGTTGAACTAGTTTACAGTCCCACCAACAGTGTAAAAGTGTTCCTATTTCTCCACATCCTCTCCAGCACCTGTTGTTTCCTGACTTTTTAATGATTGCCATTCTAACTGGTCTGCTCTCTGTATTGTCTCTGTTTCTCACAAGCTCATTTGTTTTACACTGGAGAATTTCCTCCAATGTATGTTGATCCTTGGCTGATGGTGCATGGTTCAGAGTAAAACATATAAAAGCTGAAATGAAATCTGGCAGGAGGACACACTAATGAGGGCACTCATTGTGTACCTAAGTCAACTAGAGAGTGATTAGATAGTAATTGGTATTTTTTTTTATTGGAAGGGCTTTCCACAATTGAGTGTCTATAAGCATTTAATTTTGGGCCTGAGCCTGAGGGTAATCTTCACCTCTGGAGGTAGACATAGTGTAATCCTGGATGCTAGTGTTTTTTTTTCAGCTTAATAAACAGAAAGAGACTATAGTAGTTCTCAGCACTATGCACATTGACTTTCAAATATTCCGTTGTTATCAGCATGATCTCTTCTCTATTCTCAGCCGTCCAAACATCTCTGCTAAGTAAACTCCATTATATTTTGGAAATGAGAATAAGTAGTCACTTGACTAGGTGGAATGGAGCAAAATATCTGGAAGTCTAATATTTATGTATCCAAGTTTTCTATGATCCTCTTTTCAGCTTTGCCTTACCTTTACATTTCAGAGATTCTTAATGGCCCTAATCTCTGAGGCTTTCTGAGTTTAATTCAGTTTAGTTTTCCACTTTGTTGATCTCTTCCTATCCTCCTGCCAGGTTTGGATATCTGCTTTCTTCTGTTTTCTGAGTCAGTTCCTACTTATCCATCTGCTCTTAACATCCTGTAACAAAGACAAGTTATCTCTAAGCAACTATGTTTTCTTCATTCCTGGACACAGAGCTGGTTTATATTTCTGAGCCTGCCGTATAGCCATGCAAATGAGTCGTGGTAATGAAACACAAGGGAGGTAATGCATGCCATGCACAGGTCTTGCGCAGTGTGGCCTTTGACATGTAACTGCATTCTCTTCCACTCTTCCTTCTGAAATAATTTTGGAAGCCATACATAAGATGGAGGTGTGCTATGGGTGATTGTGCAGTTGTGAATTGCGCCCCCTCCCCACTGAAATATGCTGATGCCCTGTATTAGTCCATTCTCAACGCTGCTGTGAAGAAATACCAGAGATTGGGTAATTTATAAATAAAAGAGGTTTAATTGACTCAGAGTTCTGCATGCCTGGGTTGGCCTCCGGAACTTACAATCACGGCAGAAGGCACCTCTGCTCAGGGTGGCAGGAGAGAGAAATGAGTGCTGAGCAAAGGAGGAAACCCCTTATAAAACTATCAGATCTCATGAGAACTCACTCACTATCACAAGAACAGGATGGGGGAAACAAACTGCCACCATGATTCAATTACCTCCACCTGGTCCCTCCCTTGACACATGGGTTTATCGCAATTCAAGGTGAAATTTGGGTGGGGAAACAGAGCCAAACCATATTATGCTCTAAAACCTAGTGTGACTGTTCTGGATATAGGGACTGTAGAATGCAGTTAAGGTTAAATGAAGTCATAGGTTGGTTCCCTAATCTGATAATATTATTCTTCTTATTAAAAAAAATTAAAGCGCTCTCTCTCTCCACTATGTGAGGACACAGCACAAAGATAGTTGATTGCAAGCTAGGATCCTTCAACAGAACCATGCTGACGTCCTGATCTCAGAACTCCTGTCTCCATAATGGTAAGAAAATAAATTTCTGTTGTTGAAGACATGTAGTCTGTGGTATTGTGTTATGGCAGTCTGAGATGACCAATACAAGGAGCCACATATAGAAGGAGTCTGTGTCTCTGAATCATTTCTTGGAGAATTGCCAGCCAGGCAGGAATATCCATTAGGACTTTGGATAAGAAAAAATATAGCTTCTACTGTGATGTGCCACTGAGAAACTGGAACTTACCTATCTAGTATAACAGCTCCTATTACTTTAACAACTTACATTTCTCATTGCCTGTGGTCTCCCATCTATTTCTGTCATCCTTGTGGATTTTATACTTTACTATTTTATTGTCATTTAGAGGACTGTTGAAAGGGAGGGGCAGTGAGCATGTATGTTTTATTCACTATTCACCTTGTGTTACTAAATCTATTCAGCTTATGAACTTTTAATTTTGCTTCCCTGTTTTGGCAGGGTGCTCAGACCTTAGACTTAATGAAATCCTTTGTTTTTTAGTTTGTTGATTCCTTTAGCATAATCTCTTAGACATTATCATGTATTCATTCATTTATCTCATTTCTGACTGCTTCATGACCACACAGTATGAGTAAGCTCTAGTAGACAAGATTTTATCTATGAGACACACAGTATTATCTTTCAGCTTCATTTAGAATATTTACATCTGTTAGATTTGGTGCACTGGAGTGAAGAGAAAGGGGCATTTTATCTCCAAGATCATATTAAGTACTAGGGAATCCAATTCTGATAAGATGAAAAATAATGATTAAAATCATGTTTCCTTGGAGCATGTCTCACTCTCAGATATTAAACATTTTTTGTTTTTAATGTCTTCTCACAGGGGAATTTGAAGAGGTAACAAAAGATGTATGTCCTTGATTCCTATGGGGTGTACCTTCATTCCTTCATAATCGTGAAGGAGAGACCACACAAAAAGAGACATCTGCTTCCCTCCCTACAGGGATTTGTATTGGGTACTGTTCTTCTTTTCTTAAAGCCTATATATTTCTTAACACCTCATGGTTTAATAGCCATGAAAACTCATAGCTTACTTACTTGTCTTCTTTGCTAGGGGAACTGATCTAATTGGGCCATATTCTTAATACTAAATGGTATCATTTTTCCTCAAGGATAAGTAAGAAATGCACTGGTTTTCAAGGTCCATGCATCAGGTCCACCTAAACAAAGTCTCTTGGAAATAGTAAAATTGGAATGAGGCTAGGATTGTCCCTGCTCTTTTCTACTTGGGATTGACTAAATAAGTGAGTTAGAATAGGCATTTGTTCTAAATCGCTTTGTCTTCAACTCAGCAAAGCAGAAGCCAACAATGAGGCTGCTGGTCCAAGCTACATTCTCCAATCCAACTTGATATGGTTTGGCTGTGTCCCCACCCCAATCTCATCTTGAATTGTAATCCCCATAATCCCCACATGTTGAGGGAGGGAGGGACCCAGTGGGAGGTGACTGGATCATGGGGGCATTTTCCCCCATGCTGTTCTCGTGATAGTGAGTGTTTTTTCAGGAGATCTGATGGTTTCTAAGTGTTTAAGGCCGGGTGCAGTGGCTCACGCTTGTAAACCCAGCACTTTGGGAGGCTGACGTGGTGGATTACCTGAGGTCAGGAGTTCAAGACCAACCTGGCCAACACGGTGAAACCCCATCTGTACCAACAGTACAAAATGAGCCGGGCGTGGTGGCACACACCTGTAATCCCAGCTACTGGGGAAGCTGAGGCAGGCGAATTGCTTCAACCTGGGAGGTGGAGGTTGCAGTGAATGACCCGAGATCAGACCACTGCACTCCAGCCTGGGTGACAGAGCTCCACTCCATCTCAAAAAATAATAATAAATATTTGAATGTTCTTCCTTCACATGCTCACACTCTGTCCTGATGCCTTGTGAAGAAGGTGCCTGCTTCCCCTTCTGCCATGATTGTAAGTTTCCTGAGGCTTCTCACACCATGCAGAACTGTGAGTTAATTAAACCCCTTTCTTTTATAAATTTCCCAATCTCGGGTATTTCTTTTTAGCAGTCCAAAAATGGACTAATACGCAGCTTTACCACAAGTTTAGAAAACTTACTTTAATTTTGTTTTTTAACTTTGTGAATATTGTCCTCATTAGCTTGAACCCATAAGCAAGAATACATGAAGGCACTCCAAACTCCAACAAAATTACCATATTTTTGTCAATAGTCACTATCTCTTGCTAAAATCCTCTTACAGAATTCCTGAAATTAACAGATTCTCGGTCAGGCAAATCTTCTAGGTTTTAAAATGGGAAAGTCTTTCAGTTTGTGAAAACTATATTTAGATTCAAAGTCACTGAAAACATAGAGTTCCTTTTGATTATAAAAGAGGATCATATAATACTAGAGTAGGAAGAACTCTGAAAGTCTATTATAGTTTCCCTTGTTCATCGTACACATGGGGAGAAGCTTTTATGTATTTGATGGAAACTTCAGCCATGGGTAATAGCTCTGTGATCATTGGTAGAAGGCTGAACTTTCTCCCTATTGCATTGGCTGGCTAGAGAATAGTAAATAAAATTTTTAAAACACCTGGATTGCTAACCATGAAAAACCTGATTGTTCAAAAAGTATTTTTGTTTCCACTGCCAATCTAATGCTAAGTCATGCAAAAAAAAAGAACCTAAAAATGGACAAAAACCTAGATCTCTTTTAAATCATAAGTAATGTCACCCTACAAATAACTCCATTGTGAAATCCTTTCTTCGGAACACATATGCTAAGTATCCTGAGAGGATGGAGAATAAACTCCATTTTGGGCTTGGAAAATTATGGGAGATATTCATGAAGAAATAATACAGGGATACTATCATTGTTATTTATATCTTTTAAAACATGTTAGAAGTAAAGGAATCCTCAAGGAAGAAGGAAAAAAGTAGTGCTGAAGCTAGGCAGTGAAGATGGGGTGGTAATGCAGATAGTGTTAAGAGTGGCAATGCATCTGAGCTTGCTGGGGATGAAGATGGCAGTTGTAGAATGAAGTGATAACAGAATCATTTGAGAGGTGGTAGTAGACATAGTATGGTAGGAGGTAACTTAATCTCAAAGTCTGTAACAGAGTACATATGGCTTAGACTGTATCCAATCATGTTTCCAGGAAATAAGCATTGTAAGTATTAAATTCAAACACGTTTGAAAGCTAATTGCTATTGCTTTTGGACTACCACTTAAATGAACTCTTGCTATGGGGGATTGGTGCTAACTGAAGATTTCAAATTGCTGTATAAAGTATGATATAAATTAATGATATAGAAGATGATCTATAAAAATGTTCAGCCAAAGATTTATAGTTTTATAGCAAAACATAGTATTGCTCCATGTTTGAAATTGATTTTCTTTCAGGAATTCTTGTATCTCAAATCAGTAATGTGAGCAAGTATGTGGTGCCACTTTGATAATGTTTAAAATGCCTGTTCCCATTCTTCAAATGAC
Source organism: Pongo abelii (assembly GCF_028885655.2). Classification (NCBI taxonomy): domain Eukaryota; kingdom Metazoa; phylum Chordata; class Mammalia; order Primates; family Hominidae; genus Pongo; species Pongo abelii. The sequence goes on along the minus strand of NC_072004.2, from coordinate 63,360,792 downwards.
ACATAAAAAGTAAAAATAAACAAGGGATTATTTCTGACATGTTTGACTTAATTTTTGACTCTGGGTTCAATTTACCAAAGGAAAAATCATATAAACTAGTGCATAGCCTTGTGTTGCGGTGGAGGGGGTAATTTATTTGACTGCCATTTGTGCTGTGTTTCTTTGGACGATGGTCCACATATACAAAAAAATTGAAAAGCATTCTGTTGTCAGTGTAGATGGGCATGAGCCTCTAAAGACCTTCATTCTCCCAAATGTACTTAAGTGTTATCAAAAGAGGATAATAGCATGAACATTTGCTTTAGTGTCTATGAGCCAGACATTGGTTTATTTCATTTAACCTTTATAAAAAGTTTTTGATATAAATAATAAAATAATAATAACATCACTTTTGAGGAACCAGATTAAAAAAGTGTTTGTCAAAATCAGAATATGCATTCTGTTCTATCTAAAAGTAAGCTCTATATTCCTTCATTGTGCTCATAATGGGCTTAAAAATAATGAAATACAGATATAATTTCAATAAACAGCACTGAAAAGACTTTATAATGTATATCCCAAACTGATTTTGCCCTTGATGTCTATCTCATTTTGGTTTCATTTGTGATGAATTATTAAATGAATGTATTATTATCTTGTTTACCTCTTTTATATAGTTAGGTTAATTTTGGATTCTTATGATTAATTCAGAGGTCACAGTAAAAATAATTAACAATCAATACAGCTCCACTGTACCAACCCACCACCGAGAGTGGAGGCCAGCTGTAAACAATCTTTCAGGAGGGTGTCACAGTGTACAGATACGTATCAGGCCCAAAGTTATTTTCTCTTTTACTGACACATTAACTCTTTTGTTTTACTATATATTTTTTAAAGTTCTGGACTTTTAAATAAGTTATTTCTTGAGGTGTAATGTGCATACATTATAAAATCTACTTTTAAATGTATATTTCAATAATTTTTGACAGAGATGCGCCCTTACCATCACAATAAAGATATGGTTTATTTCTAACACATATAGCCTTCTTTTAAGGAAAGAAACAATTCTAATGAATTCAGAAGATGGTGAGAGAACAATTACTAATTATAAATCATTAAGCATTCAATTATTGTTAACACCCACATTGGTTTCTTTGTTGCAAGTACAAAAATGATTAGTTTTGAACTTTCTGGCTCTTTCTTTACATTAGCTAGGTATGAAGGCAAGTTAGAAGTTGGGAGAAGGATGAGAGGCATTAATAACGCATAGAAGTCCCAAGTGCTATGTTTTAATGCACTAATGCTTCTACAAATATTAACCTTATTCTAAGAAAAATAAGTTCCAGATAATGAAAGAAACCTGGTCACAGAGTAAAATGACTGCTAATTGCATTTCAAGTAGTTTAGCTAAATTTTTGGTAATATTCTACATCATTTCCAAGTTATATTTAGCCCCATCTGGCCAAGCATATAAATTAGTTTCTGCATTACTGTACATTAGTCACTTTCCCCACTCCCATTTCTTACATATTTCTCTCTTTTTGTCTCACTCTCTTCCATACACTCTTTCTCTTGTCCTCTGAATAGGGTCTATAGTATAAGCCATTTTTCAGCCCTAGCATATTCCTCTTGGCATCTCCATGCTCAACACTCAGTAGGGAGCATGGCTGTGGATTTGTTAAGGATTTTGGAATTCTGTGAGCAATCTGCCATCCTCCTCCAATTCTCTTCTCCCAAGTTCATTTGGCTGCAAGACTATGGTATGATGAGTTTTTTTCATTTTTAAGGTAAAAATTCCTATGCAATATTTATGGACTGTTCATACTATACAGCCATCATCCCCTCCTTTTAATTTCTGTGCCAGACAAATGCACTTTTTTATCCTTCTTTTAAGAATCTGGAAGTAAAAAAGAAACCTGCCAAGGAGGAACCCTAAAGTCTCTAATACCTCAAGGGAAATACTCTGCAAACATCCTTAATGTTTAATAGATTTCAGCCTTTTCATTTCTCCTAAGTAATATGCCATACTCCACTGGGCCTCTTGAGTTTTCTTCTTTGTTGACCTTGCTAATTATATTATGGCTTTTGCCATCTACCTGTAGGAATTCATTAAACATTAAACAATGGCATTTGGTAGACATTTAGAAGGGATGGGGAAGTGGGGAGTTGATTCCCCTTCTTATCCTTTCACAAGAGATGCATATGTAAATCCTGTCTCAGGCAGAACCTAATGAATTCAAGCCATTGGACCATTACTTTCATTTCCTTTTCAGTGTTGTGGGTAATATCCAACCACACACTTATTTTAAATTTAATACCTTGTTATCATTGGAGTGTTTTCATAACTCTCAAACTACATATGCAGGCTTTAAACACCCTAGAGGGTAAGCTTTGATATGCCTTCAAGTATGAAAACAATTATCAATGATTTAAGGATTTCCAAAGCAACCAAGAATCAAGGAAATGAGTAAACTTTGAAAAGAGTCTTAATACATTCCAGAATGTTAAAGTTTGAAAGTGCTGTTTGAGATCACATATTCTTCTCACTTTTATAGATGAGTCAGTTGGGACCCAGAAATACACAGCTAACTAGTGAGAGAGTGGAGCCAGTGATAAAACTAAGTCTCCATATTCTCAGTCTGAGTTTCTTTCTACTGTAACATATCCCTAAACACAACTAATAATAGTGATCAAATGAAATATTTCAAATGTATTGAAAATAATTTTATTTCAAAGAATACTATATAGCTATTTGCATTAATAGTTCTTCCTCAAATACTGCTGAGAGTCAGGGGAGAATAGCTTTATTTTTTATTTCTACTGAAATAGCAAGAAGACATAATCAACTTCATGATGATCACTCCAGAAGAATTTTTCTATGTGGTCTAGGTATGTTCTTTCATTTATATAAATCACTTTTTCATCTGCAGTCCGAGTCATTCCACCTTGGTAATGGGAAATAGCCTTTCCTATTGTTGGTTTTGTTTCTGCAAAAGGGCCTTCATGACAAATTATTTAAGACAACTTGTACTACACATCAAAGTAGGGGAAAATTATTTCTTTCATAGCACTAATGTTCTTGAGAAGGTCAAAGGGGTTGTTGGTAAAATATAAGGGAGAATGCTTTACTCTAAATTATTGTAGTTATTCAAATACAATATTCTGGGAAAGGATAAGGAGGATCAAACCTTTTCACAGTTCTTTACCCATAAATAACATATGATAATGGTGATGCTCTGACTACTGAAATTCTAAATGAGCAGGGTAGAATTCAGCATTTTTTAAATTCTTAAATATCTTTTTTTCTCCTCAGACAAGTGTGAAATAATCACCAAAGAACACACAAAACAGAATCAGATCTTAGGCCAAAAGTTTACAAGGGAATATGATTAGAAATGCTATTAAAAATGTTGATCCTATGTTCTAAGTTTTGCTCTCACAAATCAGTAGAAATAAAACAACACTTATAATTTTACTTAAATGTGTGCATGAATGTTTTCAAGAAAAAAAAGAGAGAAGATAATCCAAATTATTTGATTGTCTATTATATGCTAGGCGTTCTATAAGGAAGCTTATGTACATGATTTTATTTAAATTCCACAGCAACCCACATAAGAAAAACAGTCTCAGAAAAGTCATTTAACCTACCTCAAGTCAGACGGAAAAATCAAGGACAGAAATAGCATTTATTTCAAATATTCCTGAATTCAATGTCTCAATTGTTGAGTTATTCATATTGTTTTTTTTTTTTCAGGGTGAGGGGGTTGGCAGTAGGTAAAGGAACTCTTAGGAACTGCGTTTAGCATAGATTGTAGACAGAATGCCTCAATCAAACTCCTTGTCCTCCTTGCCTTCCTCCTCCTTTTTCTCATCATTATTTTCATCACCATTATTATAATCTATATTTATTGAGAGTATATAATGAAAGTGTTATATTTTCGAAGTACTATTTTTCATGTTTTTTCTAAGATATGCTTTATTCTTCCAGTTATCATTATTGCTATCCTGCCATCAATTTATGAAAATGTTCTATTACTTTTCTTTTACATCCATTATACCTTATATATGATTCTATCACTATCTTATTATAACTTATAACTCAGTTATTAAAGTCACGGTTTCAAAGTTCTTATTTGCGTTGATTTTATGTCCACAGAAAAATTTAATCAATGAAATGCTATTAAAACTAGCCTAGTTGAACTCTGGAGTGCCCAGGGCTTTTTCAAGTGTTGGATACCAAAGTAAATAAGCATGTTATCTATCTTCCAGGAATTTACTTCCCAATTAATAATAATAATAATACCTTACTTTAATACAGACCTTTACAGCTAATGAAACAAAGTATTTCATTATCAAACCTGTTGGTGTATATTACTTGGGGGAGAAACCTAAAAACAAAATTTAATGAGATAGCCAGTTTTATACCTGAAACAACAACAAAAAAGTCTACGAATGAAGTTAGGTATTACAGTAAACAGAAAAAAATAAAATTTTCCCCCAGTCTTTTAGGAATATGTCTTTGTAATTTTTTATGAATCTGGCTGGAGAAATTGGTTATAATTTAAGGGTTATTGGAGGAAGATTGCAAAAGAAGAAGAAGAAAAAAATTCAGGAAGAATAAGGTTTGAAGAAAGCGATTGAAATAGAGAGAAGTGAATTTGGGAGGACAATTTTAATGATACTACGGTGACTATAGCTACATTTGAACCAGTTAATTTAATTTTTTCATAGACTTTGATGCCTAGCTATTTCTCTCTCTCTCTCTCTCTCTCTCTCTCTCTCACACACACATACACACACACACAACTTGGGATGAGAATAGTGATTTGCTGCTTCGGCTACACCTAATTATATTATCTTAGAGTTTTTTAAAATATGAGTACAAAGACTCAACCACAGATATTTTGAACTTATTGTTCTGGGATGAAGTTCAGGTATTGGTATGTTTTTAAATTTCTTTAGGTAGTTCTAATGAGTAACTAGGGTTGAACACTACTCCTTTAGCATTTGTTCTCAAATGTCAGTGTGCATCAGAATCACTGCAGGACTATTTAAAACCCAGAATTTCTGGTCCATTATATCTGTATTGGGGACCAATATTTGACATTTCCAAAAATTCCAAAGAGTTGCTGATGTGAATGGTCCAGATATCACATTTTAAAGTGACTGGTTAAAAAACAGTATCTGTGTTGGTGTATTAGTCAGAGTTCTCTAGATGGATAGAACTAATAGGATAGATGTATATATAAAGGGGAGTTTATTAAGGAGTATTGACTCATGCAATCACAAGGTGAAGTCCTGAGAGGTGAGGCCAGCTGAACTTCCTGGGTTGAGTGGGGACTTGAGGAACTTTCCTGTCTTACAAGAGGATTGTAAAATGCACCAATCAGCACTCTGTAAAATATACCAATCAACGCTCTGTAAAACGCACCAATCAGCAGGATTCTAAAAGTAGCCAATCATGGGGAGGATTGAAAAAAGGGCACTGTGATAGGACAGAAATGGCACATGGGCGGGGACAATAAGGGAATAAAAGCTGGCCACCCCAGCCAGCAGCTGCAACCTGCTCAGGTCCCCTTCCACACTGTGGAAGCTTTGTCCTTTTGCTTTTCACAATAAACCTTGCTACCGCTCACTCTTTGGGTTCGTGTCATCTTTAAGAGCTGTAACACTCACAGCGAAGGTCCATGGCTTCGTTCTTGAAGTCAGTAATACCATGAACCCACTGGCAGGAACCCAGTCTAGTCTTTCCACATTCTTCTGCGTGCTTTTGTTCTAACCTTCCTGGCAACTGATTAAATTGTGCCTATCCAGATTGAAGGCGGATATGCCTTTCCCAGTCCACTGACTCAAATGTTAATCTCTTTTGGCAACACCCTCGCAGACACAGCCAGGAACAGTACTTCCCATCTTCAATCCAATCAAGTTGACAATATTAACCCTCCCACTTGGCAAGCAGGAGTCATTTATTAATTAACTGTGTTCATTCAAAAATAATGGAGTGTCTACAATGTGTATGGTGTTGTGCTGAGTGGTAGCAATTCAGAGACGAATAAGACAATGACTGTACAATCAAGGAGCACATGGTCTTGACATAAGGTCTGGTATCAATTTTATGTCAAAAAGTCACTAAAATTTCATTATTGGAGAAAATAAGGGTGGAAGATTTTGATTTCATAATGCCTTTGAGCTCTTTCAGGTCTACACTTACATGATTTCTGTATCAAGCTGGGCAATAGGATAGGAGATAAGAGAATCAAGCAAAGGCTTTAGATTGAGAAGTCCACACTACTTGGACTTCCTGGGAGATAATTTGGACTCTCATGAATTTTATCAACAAAATCAATACATACATCATATGTTTGGGTGGATTTTGTTACAAAATTCCTTATTCCACTAAGAACATTCATCTTTTTATAATCTAAGAGGTCAAGAAGTTCTGAATCATTTGTGAATCCACATAGTGTTGATACCCTCATGGTTTAGGAGTGAATTTCTTCTATATCTTCCTGAAGACACAGGTTTAGCACTGCCTTGTTATTAATGATTCTGATTTAGCTGTGAAGTGTTAAAACAGATTCTATCATACCCAGAAAATCCACATAGAAGTCTCTCATTCATAGTACCTGGTCTACATGTAAAATTTCTTCCTAAATAGTCTGAGAGATTTATTTCTTCATTCTATAGAAGAAAAAGATGTGAGAGAAATATATTGTGGAATTTTGGGGTCTGTTTGTTTAGTTTGTTTTTTTTAGATAAAGGCACACAAATATACTGTTAGATTATAGTACTCATCATCTGTGATAAACATTGCTGATTTGTGAAGATATTTGGCTATAATTACCAGTAATAAAACTAGTAAATTTATATACAGATTACATGCCAGCATCTTTTCAAGTCCTATGACACTACCAGAAGATTCATGATGTGAACTTGTTTGTCTTCTTCTGTGGATATTTACTGCCAGAAAGCAGCAATCTTGAACACCCTAAAATGGCAATCCCAACCTCCAAAAATATTTACTTTTTTTTTCAAAAACAGATTACTCCTAAAAGAGTGCATAATTTAGTTACAGAATTTAAAAAAAAAACAAACAAAATCTGATCCTGAGAAGGTAAAAAACTGAGAATGTCTACATATGCAAAGTGAATGAAGAATTTAATCAATCACTTTGTTGTTTTATCCCTCAAGCATTGGTATTAATGAAAAATGTGGAGTCTTCTGAGAACGGAGCTAGCTGATTCTGTTGCTTCATCAGTCTGATAAACGATTGGTTGTGTATTTAACTGTCTTCCTTGAATTTAATTCAGAGTGGCAGGTAAATTTCTCCCTTGTAAAGTAGCCAGCTAGGGAAATCATTTTGGAAGGAGAAGTAACTGAAAACATCTTGGAGAAGCAAAGAAAAATAAATCTTGGGATCACACAGGAGGCTTTGAAATATGGGTAAATTCTTGGTTGAAGAACATTTAAAGTGCTACTCAAGGACTCTGAAAATGAGATTACTTGGATTTGTACATGAAGTTTACTGACTGCCAAGACATTGTCTTCACCTTCTACAAAATAGCCTGCTCCACTTAAGAAACAAAACCTTGGCCGGGCACGGTGGCTCACGCCTGTAATCCCAGCACTTTGGGAGGCCAAGGAGGGTGGATCACGAGGTCAGGAGATGAAGACCATCCCGGCTAACATGGTGAAACCCCGTCTCTACTAAAAATACAAAAAATTAGCCGTGGTGGCACACGCCTGTAATCCCAGCCAACTCGGGAGGCTGAGGCAGGAGAATCGCTTGAACCTGGGAGGCGGAAGTTGCAGTGAGCTGAGATCGTGCTGTTGCACTCCAGCCTGGGCAACAGAGTGAGACTCCATCTCAAAAAACAAACAACAACAACAACAAAAGAAACAAAAACTTGAGTGTCCTCAGTTTACACTTTGTCCAAGAGGAGGTTATCTGCTTTCTACACATGTGAAATAAGTATGTGCAGTTGTTTTCTTTTTTGTTTTGTTTTTGTTTTCTTGTTTTGTTTTTTGCTTGTTTTCTTATCAGAGACTCATTTGAAAAAACCCAGAATTAATTCTCTAAGGAAATCAGAAAACCACTGTCTGGAATAACTCCAGTCCCTGAAATTTGTGGTTGTTCTTTGCCATAATGAGTGGACAGACTGTAATATTAAAATATGTGTTAGTTCCAACAAGTTGTAGAAATTGAAAGGTACATGTATTACAGATTTACACTAAAGAAAGCGGCCCAGAATTATATTGGTTTCCATTTCTTTTTGATGTGGTACTAGTAATCATACCCCACTAAATTATAAAACTCAACTTTAAAAAATTGTCCAGTTGAGACTTTTTGTCACCCAAATGGTTCAGTGTCTACTCAAGTTAAAGGTTTTAAGTATTGCCAGTTTACATCTTTATTGATAAAGAACTTAAGTATAGTCTCAGTTAAGAGGCTAATCTTTCTAAAAGATACACCTATTTTTCCTAAAGTATAATATAAATTCAGCAGTTTTCTGGACATACTCTTTACATTGTATTTGGTTTCCTTTACAAAAAATTGTTAATCTATGTTTCTCAGGACAGCACATTACTGAGAAAGAGGCAAAATTTAAGCAAATAGATTAGTACTATTATTAGTACCATATGGAGAAACGTGTTAAGAACATATTGGGATTGTTTCTAGACTGTATTCATCTTGCTGCTGCATTTTACTCAAACTTTGACTCTGTACAGCAACCAATGATGGAACAAATGATACAAGCTCAAAATGTGCTCCTGGGTAAAGATACTTCCACAGAGTATAAACCTCACTAAAACTATAAGAGCCTGTCACTATTGATGAGCAAATTGAATATTTACATCATTTGAGACACTGGTTTATAAAATGTTTATTGCTTATCTTGTCCCCTCCTTAAGAATACTGGTTATGTTAGGGACAGAAAATCATGTTTGTCAGATCAAGATTCAGGACCAACTGCTATGCTGACAGAAAGATATGACTTATAATCCAAACTGATGATAGTTATACTGTCTTAACTTAAAAATACTGGCGGTAGTTTAATATGACTATCTAAATATGACTTAGAATCTGTGGTTCAAACCAACTCTTTGAAAACAGAAATCATCCCTCAGGCAGTTGTATTTCACTATTTATATAACTTAGCTCCAAAAATTCTACATAATGTATTAACTAACTCAGTTACATATAACGAACATTTCCTGGATAATTTGCCAGGCATTTACATTGCAAAATAATTGCATGATTCCTGTATGTAATATTAAGACATTTCTCTAGTCAAGACATTTTCATGCAGCCTCCTTGATATGATTTTCATATACAAATAGTTTTATTAATACTAAAAGCAAGTCATGTCATTTTTGCTATTGTCAAATAGAAAGAAAAAAAACCAATGCTATCTTACCAAAAGCCAAAAACTAAGGTTCCTCAGAAATACAGTCGTGAACAGTCTTTTCCTCTATGAAACTTACCTTTTCCTAGGAAAAAACACCTGTACTAAAAATTACATAATGATTTAATTTTCACTGTCATGCAGGCTATGAAGAGAAAATACAGGTTTCTAATAGAAATACCTGATTTCTCTTGTGAGTCAAGGAAAGGCTTATTGAAAAAGTGATGTCCATGCTGTGCTCAAAACAATGAAATGTAGTAAACTATGTCAAGGATTGGTGAGATCATTCCAAATGCAGAACACAATGTGTGAGGAATCTGAGGCACTAGGAATAAAGGATCATTCAGGACATTGAAAAAAAATTGAGGCAAGGAAAAAACAGGAAACACAAATGAGTCTCCCTAGAGTAGCAGAGCCCAGATGATGTAGGGATATAGTTCTATACTGAGGATTTTGGTCGATATTCTAAAAGCAATGGGAAACCGTTGACCACTTTAAGTAGAGAAGTAACATGATTGAAGCTGTGCTTTGGGAGAAAGGTAGAGCATATGAATTTGGAAAACGAATTGGGAGAAATTCTAAGTAATCATGGTAAGAGCCTAAGAGAGTCTGGATTGAGTGTTGACAAAGGATTCTGGGAAAAGTAGGCATATTTGAACATCAACCATCTACAGAAATTGAGTATTGGTGTATATAAAAGAACGATTCTTGAATGATTGCAAGGCTTCCCTCATGAGCTGTTGGATGAATGACTGGACTGTGTTACTCACTAATATTGTTGCAGAAGCAGAATCTGTGGTGGGGTTGAGAGACTGGTAGAAGAGATTATGAACTCAGTTTTGTGGATGAGTTTGGAATTACCTTAAAATATCTAACTCAAGTTGTCAAGCAGACATTTGGGTGTGTGAAACTGAAACTAAGAAAAGAGATTTAGACTGGAGCCATCTTAATATCTGCTATTTAGAGAGCACTCACCAAGTGTTGGGCATTTTTCTAAAGCTTAACTTATACTATAATCCTCATAAAAACCTATTATTACATAGGTAAGGATTCTTTCATTACAAAATACTACTCATGTGCTTTCCAGCATGCCTATTGTTACCATATTTACAAGGAGATTTGATCATATTACCTTTCTTCTTTTTTCCCCTGGGATGTTCCCCAGTAAAGGGAAAGAATAAATTGCAGGCCTGCTGTTAACTTTTTTCTTCTTATCCACTTACTGATGATGTGATGATAAGCAAGTTACTCAAGCTCTCCATACCTCAGTCTCCTCTTCAGCAAACTAGGGGTAATAATAATTATTTTAGGAGACATACCTAATATTCCTAGAATGGCTTATAATAAACCTAAAATCTGTTGATCTATAAGATGTTCTCTATGGAGAACATCACATAAAGTCTATTACTATCATAGTATAAAATCAGAAGTTTGTGATTCCTTTTTTGGTAAGTATGCACAAGTACGTAAGTGAAATTCTATGTATATTATATATGGGTTTATGTATGTCCCAAATGTCCTAATGTAGGCAGAAAGGATGTGGGAAGCTGCAATGGCAGTTTGAATTTCTCTCTGTTTTTCTTGTGCATTGTGAATACTTGTGTCCTTGAGGCTAGAACATACGACTAACTTTTTTTAAAAACCTTAATAATTGGAAATTATATCAGAGAGGATGATGTGGCAAGGAAATCTGAAAAGCAGCTATCAGAGAAATATAAGAAAAAACAGGAGAATGTGATGTCACAGAAACCAAAAAACATATTAAGTTTATATTTTTAACAATTCCTGAACCTCATTCCATTGCTGAAGCGCACTCCTGACCCTGAAGTTGTCCTGAAGGTAAGGTTGGGCTACACAGATGGCTAGAGAGAAGGAATAGTGTTGGTTAGAGGTAAGGATTAGACTGAGTCTCAGACATATTGGTAGGGGTCAGGGAGGACATGTGCTCAGAGATGGGGTGAAGGAGGATGTAGTAGTTTGGCATCATCCATGTCAAATAATGTGTAAACCAAAGACATGTGCACCACACCAGCTTAGTTCAGAAATGAATTTCAATCATATAAAGCACAATGTTTGCTAATTTCCTAACAATTATTTGCTATTCTGAGTGATTTTCCCTCTCATTCTCACTAATTACTCTATAAACATTATGACGGTCATACTTATTTACTTTCCAATAATAATTTTAGAATACTAATGGAATTTATTTTGCTTTCCATTTAAAAATCTACAGGACAAATTAATCTGCTTATGTAAACTTCTTAGTTGTGGTAATTTTGTTTGATTGAATCTATATTAGGCACTGGACTAGAAAGGGGAAGGGAAAATTCATGTCCATAAAAAGTATTTCTTTTTTCTTTTTTTTTTTTGAGATGGAGTTTCACTCTGTGGCCCAGGCTGGAGTACAGTGGGGTGATCTCAGCTCATTGCAACCTTTGCCTCCTGGATTCAAGCGATTCTCCTGCCTCAGCCTCCCTAGTAGCTGGGATTACAGCCACACACCACCACGCCCAGCTAATTTTTGTATTTTTAGTAGAGATGGGGTTTCGTCATGTTGGCCAGGCTAGTCTTGAACTCTTGACCTCAGGTGATCTGCCCATCTCTGCCTCCCAAAGTGTTGGGATTATAGGCATGAGCCACCGCGCCCAGCCCATAAAAAGATTTCTTATACTCAGCTGTCAACTGTATAGTTAATCTTCAATTAAATATTTTCCTTAGCTGTTTCAGAAAAATACAATGCCATAAGTGAACCTTTAAATGATGGTTTTAAGATAAAGAACTGAGATAACATAACCTAAATAAAACTAGACAACATATTTTTCTGGGGTATAAAACTAATACAGACTAAAAAATTTCAAAATTACATGGAAATTAATAAAGTAGAAGGTGGCTATTGTAATGGGGGAGGATCGGGAATACGGTCTGTGCACATTACATTGTAATTAAAAGTCATTTTTATGCAATTATGTCAAGCCTTATATTAACATATCTTTTTTATTAAAATGATTATATCAAAATTGCTAAGTCAAAATGGCCACTTTGATAAAACTTTATAGTAAACTCCTAGAGAAAGCAATAGTATTTATTAAAGTAGCTTCCATGGCACCCTAGTTCTTTTGGTATGCTCTGAGAAATAAGTATTGTGTTCAACTCATTTTGAGAAATGCTACACACTCCTACTTTTCCACAGATTCACAATGCACATTCACATTTTAAAGGTCCTGAAAAGTATTTTTAAAGCCTTCTAAAATTAATCTACCCCAATACTTCCAAAGTTAATTGGATCACAAGATTCTGGATGTATGGGTTTGTAAAATGTTACTGGTATTTGCTAATATTTATTTAGCATGTATTTTATCCATACCATTATATGAAGGGCTATATGTGCATATTTCAAATAAGTCTTAACCAATGTAGGCTGATGTTACTATTATTATTGTCACTTTTCACAAAGAGAAAGTAAAACATAAGATAATTAACTAGTCGCCAAGGTAATCTATTAACATGTTAATTTAGCCAACAGGCATCTGAGACTGATTCCAACTAAGGTCTGCCTGAATCCTCAGGTTGATTTCTCAATCACTACACTGTACTGATCCCTAATATTCCACAACACTTTTTGCTACTTCTGATACAGCTTTTGAGGGACTCAGCAACATATTTCTAAAAAATATCATGAAGCTGCCTTTTATGTCTTTCTTCACTCACATCTATTGAGATGGAGTTGCTAGAGTTTTGTTTTGGTTTATTTCTCAAAGCACAGCTACTTCTGTAATTGACCCTATAGTCATTGTACACTCTTGGTCCTTGCCAGAACATATAATTTCAAATTCTCCACTGCAGCTGCCCAACCCTCACCTAAAGCCCAGTTACAAATAGTTCAGGAGAATTACCTAAAGGATGTGAAATCCATTCAGTCTTCTCAGTGTTCTACAAACTGGTACACTGAATTAACTCTTGTGATCTTAGAGAGTGATCTCTTTCAATTGATTGCTCTGCATTGTATTTTAATGTGATGTACATTCTCAGTTTGCATTGAGGAATGTTATTAAGGGAGCTGTACAAAACTTACCTTTGGAATTAGCTGACATTCCTCATTTCTCACAATGATTCATAGTCATTGTCACTATGATTTGCACAGTACCTGAGAAGTCTCTTCAGAAAAAGGAGATAAATTTGATCATAATTGGGGTTCAATAATAAGAAACCAAATATGGTGAAATTATGGTGTGGGTTTAGGTAGGCAACAGAAACCAGGCTGCAGAGGGATGGCAGTACCCCTGAAGAGTCACAAAGATAAAAGGAGTGAGTCAGAACCTCAGTGCTCCAGGGCATTTATGTGACACCTGTTGACGGACCGTCCCATAATCTTAGCAACTTTGATAGCAGGACATTGACTGAAATACCACTGAGACAGTTGCCATTAGGCTCATGCATGCAGCTCAACTTGGTATAGCACATGATCGAGGCCTGACTTTGCTAGTGTCAAATCTGAGCAACCATTAGAACAGCTTTCCAAATGAAAAGATGAATGATTATAAATATTTGAGGAAAAAAGACATTTTTTCAGGACCCAAAATTCCAATAGAAGCAGAAGGAGACCTAGAGCTACCAAGATTCATTAATATAAATTGGTTGTACTATATGCCTGGGTTGGTGAATGCTGAGCCCATAAATTGAATAGGAATTTATTTGCCTGTTGTTAACTGCAGCACAGTGTTTTCTTAAAGAACCTTCGTGGGAGAAACTTTCTCTTAAGTTTTAATTCCCAGGGCAAGTCCTACTTCTCCAAAGATGCCCATACTTTTCCTTTTTTTTTTTTTATTAAGTCTTTGTGTGTTGTTTTTTTGAAATCCCCAAAATTAGTCAACTTGACTTTTTGGTGGGTATAGCTCTGTAAATTTTAGCACATGTATAGATTTGCATATCCACCAAAACAATAAAGATACATAATATTTATATCACTCCCAAACACGTGCTCATGCTAGTATTTCTTAGTCACACCACTTTTTCACCCCATCCCTTGACAGGTACTAATGCTCTCTATTACTACATTTTGTCTTCTTAACAAAGTCATTTAAAATGAATCATACAGTATGTGACATTGAGACTGGTTTCTTCTACACAACAAAATGAGATTCATCTCAGTTACTGCATTTTTATTGCCGAGTAAAATTCCTTTGCATGGACATACCACAGTGTGTTTATACAGTCACCCGTTGGAGGTCATTTGGGTAGTCTCCAGTTTCTGCAATTTTTAATAGAGCTGCTATAAATATTCATGTACACGTTTCTGTGTGAGCATAAGGGTTTTTTTTTTCTAGAATAAATACCTAGGAATGGGATTGCTAGGTCATATATAGGTGCATATTATAACTTTAAGAGAAACATGACAAAATCATTCTCCAAAACGTCTGAATCATTTTACATTCTCGCTAACGCCTCATGCTTTTTCAGTAGTTCTACATCTTTGCCAACCTTTGTGTTGTTTTATCTTCTTTTTTTTTTTTTTTGGCCATTCTTATAAGTCTGTCACTGTACCTCATTGTGGTTTTAATTTACTTCTCCCTGATGGTTAACGACATTGAACATTTTTTCATGTGCTTATTTGCCATTCATATACCTTCTTTAATTACAATATTTTATCTGCTTTTAAAAAATTTGGTTTTATTTCTGTTGAGTTTTGAGTTCTTTATGCATGCTTGATACAAGTCATTTGGCAGATATATGATTTGCAGAAATTTTTTCCCAGTCCAATGTATCATCTTTTTTTTTTCTTTTACTTTTCTGAGTCATTCTTTTGGTGTCATGTTGAAGAATTCTTTGACCCAAGATCATGAAGGTTTTTTTAAATAAGTTTGTCTGAAAGTGTAAGGCTAACTCTATGAGGGTGAGTTCATTTAGGTGAGTTCTCTGACTATATATTTGATAGACACAACTAAATGAAAAGTAGCACCTTTTAATATTGTCAGGTTAATGTATTCTGGTTTATGTCTTTGGTTTTGAACATGTTTAAACCATTAAAAACACATTTTAAACAGGCTAGTCAATTTTCTTCTTGCAGAAGAGACTGGAAATTAATTTATTCACTTTTGTGTAGCCATCATTTTATACATACTATAGAGTTGCACCCATGCATTTAATAAAATGTGAATCTCAACTATGTGACAGGCACTGTTCTAGCTACTGGAGGACATCAGTGATTAAAAGCACAACAAAATTCTTCCCTTCAAGCAATGTATATTTCAGTTAAATATGTGTATCAGGTTGAGCATCTTTAATTCAAGAATTTGAAACCTGGTAGGCTTCAAAATTTGAAACATTTTGGGCCCTACCATGATGTCATAAGTGAAAAATTCCACAAATAAGTACTTAACACAACTTTTACTCATGCACAAAATTATTAAAAATATAGTTTAAAATTACATCCAGGTTATATGTGTAAGGTATATATGAAATACAAATAAATTTTGCATTTAGACTTGGATCCTATCCCCAAGATATCTTATTATGTATATACAAATATTCCTAAATCTGAAAAAAAATCCAACCTCCAAAATAATCTGGTTCCAAGTATTTTGGATAACAGATACTCAACCTGTGTATGTGTGTGTGTGTGTGTATATATAATTTACACTGATTCAAAGAGAGAGAAGAAATTAAAATGTAATTCTATCTGCTATTGGACTCAATGAACCTATGTCCACAAATCCTCTTCAGATGGGATCAGTGAGTCAGATATTTCTTCCATAAGTCTCAGTTTCCACACAAATTTGCTGAAGGAAGCAATTTTCTTAGGTAACATGAACCCAAGATTTAAAACTATATTTCTCATGGAATACGGTTTTCTAATAGTAAACAAAGGCTTTCTTTGTTGGACAACATTTTTAAGAATTCTCGATGACAAACTATGATTATACTCAACTCTGTACATACTAATTTAGAACTATATAGAATAAAATATAACTATTTTAATAATAATAAAAATACACATTACTAAAATATGCTATTTATTGACTATTTTAATATAAATACCACTTTATTGGTATTAATATTATCAAAGTAATTAAAGATGTCCATCTTCATTTCAGAAAAATGGCTGTGGCTCTTTATCATGCTTATCATAGAATAGAATACAAACTAGAATGCATTCAAGTTGGAGGGGGCAAGATGGCTGACTAGATGCAGCCAGGAAATGCCGCTCACACAGACAGAGACCAAAATACTAAGAAAACCAACACACTTTGAGCATATCTTTGCAGATGAAACACCAAGAGTCTATAGAGAAGTGACACAGACATGAAGGCCGAAGAGAGAGAAAGGTGGGAGCCCTGTGAGTGGTACTCAAATGCTAGGGATAGTTCCCAGTCCTGAACAGCTCCTGGGGAAGGGGTGAGGGAAGGGACAGAGGGACAACCCGCTCTTGCTGCAGACCTCTGGGGTGCTAGCTACAGAGGATCCCATATCTCCCATGAACATTTGAACTGGCAGGAGAATCTACCTGGAAAGTAGGCAGAGACAGGGCTTCAGCTGATGTGGAGCCCAGGGGCTTTTGTGTGCAGGGCATCTGCAGCAGAGCATGGCCATAGGTGCCCATCCCCAAGGGTTCCCCATCTCCCTCTAAGTAGCTCTAGCCTCAGCTGACCAATGGTCCAGGACAAACTGGGGCCAGCTTCCTCACTAGACTGGGGCACCTATGTTCTGCAGGTACTTCTGTCCTTCAGCCCCTCCCACAACCCCAGCCTGGCCACCCTGCAGGAACATGTACACCGCACAGTCTGGACACTTTGCTCCACCTAAGTACCTTCCTAGCATGCTGGGAGCACTTCAGATCCTCTAGCACAGATGGAGCCCAATCCCAAAGATCCAGCAGTAAAAGCCACAGGCTGGTCCCAGTGCCCCAGGGCTATGTTGTGCAAATTGAAAGTGCCAAGCCAAGCTCTGTGGCCAACACTTCAGAAAGGGAGGGTGCCTCTACTTTCAGAACACTGAGAGGGGTGAGATGCATGGGTTTGTGGGTTGGCATGCAAGCAGTGTGTAGCTTCCTCCACAATGCTGGTCTATGAAGGGTGTGGCCTATCTCCCTGCCATGGCCTCTGCCTGAGGGAGCCCCATAGCCCAGAACAGCTAACAAAGCAAACATGGGAATAATGCCATTGATTAGAGGGGGCTCCTTCAAGGCCAGGAGTGGACCTTGTGCACAGGTCATCTCTCTCCCCACCACCACAGAGCATGGCTGCAAACATGAGGAAATACGAAAGAGCCATGTGGCTGATTAAGAGCCTGTCTTCCAGCCATTACTTTTAGGTGCCATCCACTGGATCACAGCCCAAACAACACTATTAAAAATATTCTTCCAGTATACAACCCTGTGAAACCAATGGCAAGAATCCAGACACCAATTAACAGCCTGTTCAGAAACTTGACCCTTTGAAAGCACTCAAAATGAAGTCAATTGACTATACTCAACTTACATTACAATAAAAGGAACACCAACCCTCTTAGATGAAAAAGAATCAGCATAAGAACTCTGGCAATTAAAAACAACAGTCTCCCCTTACCTCCAAATGAGCCCACTGGCTCCCCAGCAATGATTCTTAAGCAGACTAAAATGACTAAAGTGACAGACATAGAATTCAGAATCTGGATGGAAAGGAAGCTCATCAAGATTCAAGAGAAAGCTGAAGCCCAATCAAAGAAATCCAAGTAATCCAGTAAAAGGATTCAAGATCTGAAAAATGAAATAGCCATTTTAAGAAAGAACTAAACTGATCTTCTGAAACTGAAACATTTACAAGAATATCATAATACCATCAGAAGTATTAACAGCAGAATAAACTAAGCTGAAGACAGAATCTCAGAGCTTGATAACCAGTTCTACAAATCAATTGAAAAGTAAAGAAAAAAGAATGCAGGAAAATCCTGCTACATACTATATAAGATGTTTGTCTCCAAGCCACATGGTTATTGATTCACGAAGATCAACGTGAAAGAAAAAATCTTAAAGGCAGTTAGCAAGAAGGGTCAGGTCGCATACAAAGGGAACCCCATCTGGCTGGCAGCGGACCTTTCAAAAGAAACCTTAAAAGCCGGAAGAGATTGGGAACCTATTTTCAATATCCTTAAAGAAAAGACATTCAAACCAAAAATTTCATATGCTGCAAAACCAAGCATCTTATGCAATGGATAAATTAAACCCTTTTTAGACAATCATACACTAAGGGAATCTGTTACAACTAAGACCAGCCTTACAAGGGAGTGCTAAACATGGAAATGAAATAATGACACCTGCTTCCACAAAAACTAAAGCACAGTGCACAGACAGTATAAAGCAACTACACAATCAAGTCTACAAAATAACCAGCTAACAACATGATGACGGGATCCAAATCTCATGTATTAATACTAACTTAGAATGTAAATGGTCTAAATACCCCACTTAAAAGACATAGAGTAGCAAGCTGGAATAAAAACAATGTCCAACTGTCTGCTGCCTTCAAGAGACCCATCTCACATTTAATGACACCCACAGGTCAAAAGTAAAGAAATGGAGAAAGATCTAGCATGCAAACAGAAAACAAAAAAACAGTATGGGTCACTATTCTTATAGTAGACAAAAGGAACTTCAAATTAACAGTAAAGAAGAAGGACAAAGAGAGGTATGACATAATGATAAGGGAAAAATTCAATGAAAAGATTTAACTATCAAAATATATACACACCTGATATGGTTTGGTTTTGTGTCCCTACCCAAATCTTACCTGAAATTGTAATCCCATAATCCCCACATGTCATGGGAGGAACCTGGCAGAGATCATTGAATCATGGGGCAGTTTCCCCCTTGCTGATCTCATGATAGCGAGTGAGCTCTCAAGAGGTCTCATGGTTTTATAAGGGGTTTCCCCCTTTGCTCAGCATGCACTTTCTCTCTTGCCACTGTGTGGAGAGGTGCCTACTCACATGATTGTAAGTCTCCTGAGTCCTCCCCATATATGCAGAACTGTGAGTCAATTGAACCTCTTTTCTTTATAAACTACCCAGCCTCTGGTATTTCTTCATAGCAGTGAGAGAACAGACTAATACAGTAAATTCGTATCAGGTGTGGGGTGCTGTTATAAAGATACCCAAAAATGTGGAAGTGACTTTGGAACTGGGTAACAGGCAGAGGTTGGAATAGTTTGGAAGACTCGGAAGAAGACAGGAAAATGTGGGAATGTTTTGAACTTCCTGGAGACTTGGAGGGCTCAGAAGACAGGCAGATGTCAGAAAGTTTGGAACTTCCTAAAGACTTGTTGAATGGCTTTGACCAAAATACTGATAGTGATATGGACAATCAAGTCCAGGCTGAAGTGGTCTCAGATGGAGATGAGGAACTTTTTGGGAACTGGAATAAAGGTGACCCTTGCTATTCTTTAGCAAAGAGATTGGCAGCATTCTGCCCCTGCCCTAGAGATCTGTGGAACTTTGAACTTCAGAGAGAGAGAGTCAGAAATTAAAACTTATGTTTAAAAGGAAAGCAGAGTGTAAAGGTTTGGAAAATTTGCAGGCTGACCACGTGGTAGAAAAGAAAAAACAATTTCCTGGGGAGAAATTCAAGCCAGTTGCAGAAATTTGCATAAGTAATGAGGACCCAAATGTTAATCATCAAGACGATGGGGAAAATATCTTCAGGGCTTGTCAGAGACCTTCATGGTAGCCCCTCCCATCACAGACCTGGAGGCCTAGGAGGGAAAAATGATTTCAGGGGCCAGTTCCAGGGACCCTCTGCTATATGCAGCCTGGGACTTGGTGTCCTGTGTCCCAGCCACTCCAGCTGTGGCTAAAAGGAATGAAGGTACAGCTCAGGCCATTGCTTCAGAAGGTGCAAGCCTCAAGTCTTGGTAGCTCCCATGTGGTGTTGGGCCTGTGGGTGCACAGAAGGCAAGAATTGAGGCTTGGGAGCTTCTACCTAGATTTCAGAGGACGTATGGAAATGTCTGGATTTCCAGGCAGAATACTTCTGTAGTGGGGAGAACCCTCATGGAGAACCTCTACTAGGGTATTATGGAGGGGAAATGTGAGGCTGGAGCCACCACAGAGTCCCCACTGTGGCACTGCCTAGTGGAGCTGTGAGAAGAGGGCCACCATCCTCCAGAGCCTAGAATGGTAGATCTACCAACAGCTTGCACTGTGCATCTGGAAAAGCTGCAGTTACTCAACACCAACCTGTGAGAGCAGCCATAGGGACTGTATACAGTAAAGCCACAGGGACAGAGCTGTCCAAGACCATGGGGGCCATACCTTGCATCACTGTGCCCTGGATGTGAGACATGGGGTCAAAGATTATTTGGGAGCTTTACGATTTAATCACTTTCTGCTGAATTTCAGACTTGCATGGGGCCTATAGTCCCTTTGTTTTGGCCAAATTCTTCCTTTTGCAAAAGGGCAATTTACCCAATGCCAGCACCCCCACTGTACCTTGGAAGTAACTAACTTGTTTTTGATTTTACAGACTGATAGGCAAAAGGGACTTGCCTCATCTTAGATTAGACTTTGGACTTGGACTTTTGAGTTAATGCTGGAATTAGTTAAAACTTTGGGGGACTGCTGGGAAGGCATGATTGATTTTGGAATGTAGGAAGGACATGAGAATATTTAGGGGCCAGAGGCAGAATGATAGGGTTTGGATCTGTGTCCCCACCCAAATCTCATGTTGAACTGTAATCCCTAATGTTGGAGGAGGGCCCTAATGAGAGGTGATTGGATCATGGGGGTGGATTTCCCCATTGCTATCCTCATTATAGTGAGTGAGTTCTCATGAGATCTCATTGTTTAACAGTGTGTAGCACTTTCCCCTTCACTCTCTCTTTTGCCTTTCATGTGACGACCATGCCTCCTTCTTTCCCCTTTTCCTTCTACCATTATTATAAGTTTCCTGAGGCCTCCCCAGCCATGCCTCCTGTACAGCCTGCAGAACTTTGAGTCAATTAAACCTTTTTTTTAAATAAATTACCCAGTTTCAGGTATTTCTTTATAGCAGTATGAGAATAGACAAATATTAAGTTGGTGCAAAAGTAGTTAAAAGTAATGGCAAAAACCACAATTACTTTTGCATCAACAAAATACAATGATCAAGTAGAGAGTCAAATAAAGAACATAATCCCATTTACAATAGCCACAAAAAAATCACAGGAAAATAGGAACACAGCTAAACAAGGAGGTAAAAGATCTCTACAAGGAGAACTACAAAACTCTGCTGAATTAAATCAGAGACAACACACATAAATGAGAAAACATTCCATGCTCATGAATTTGAAGAATCAATGTCATTAAAATGGCCATATTTCTTAAGTAATGTACAGATTCAACACTATGCCTATCAAACTAACAACATCGTATTTCATAGAATTAGAAAAAAACTATTTTAAAATTCATGTGGAACCCAAAAAGATCCTGAACAACTAAAGCAACCCTAAGCAAAAAGAACAAAGCTGGAGGCATCACACTACCCAACTTCAAACTCTGTTATAAGGCTACAGTAACCAAAACAGCATGGAACTGGTACAAAAACATATCTATACACCAGGGTAACAGAGCAGAGAACCCAGGAATAAAGTCACACACCTACAATCATCTGATCTTTGACAAAACAGACAGAAACAAGTAATGGGGAAAGGACTCCCTATTCAATAAATGCTGCTGAAATAACTAGCTAGCCATATACAAAATAAAACTGGACTCCTACCTTTTACCATATTAAAAACTTAAATGGATTAAAGATTTAAATATAATACTTTTAAGCTATAGATATAAGAAGACCTAGGACACACCATAGTGTACATAGTCTTTGGGAGGTAATTTATGACTAAGTACCCAAAAGCAATTGCAACTAAAATGAAAATTGACAAGTGGGACCTAATTAAACTAAAGAGTTTCTGCACAGCAAAAGAAACTATTAACAAATTAAACAGAAAACCTACTGAATAGGAGAAAATATTCACAAATTATGCATCCAATAAAGGTCTAATATATGAAATATTTAAGAAACTTAAAGAATTCAACAAGCAAAAATGAATAACCTCATTAAAATGTGGGCAAAAAAGAAGACACACAAGCAACCAACAAAAATATGAAAAAATGCTCAACATCACTAATTATCAGAGAAATGCAAATCAAATCCACAATGGGATAACATTCCACAGCAGTCAGAATGGTGATTATTAAAAATTCAAGAAACCATAGAAAGTGTTGAGGCTATGGAGGAGGGGGAACAATTATATACTGTTGATGGGAATGCAAACTGGTTCAGCCACATTGGAAATATATTTGGAGATTTCTTAAATAACTTAAAACAGAGCTACCAGCAATCCCAGTATTGGCTTTACACCCAAAGGAAAATAAATCATTTTATCAAAAATACGCATGCACTCATATGTTCATTTTAGCAGTATTCCCAATAGCAAAGACATTAAATCAACCTAGGTGCTCATCACTGATAGACTGAATAAAGAAAATATGCACTAAGGAATACTATGCAGTCATAATAAAAGAATGAAATCATGTCCTCTGCAGGAAATGGGTGCAAATGGAGGCCATTATCTTAAGCAAATTTATGCAAGAACTGAAATCCAAACACCACATGTTCTCACTTAAAAGTGGGAGCTCAACCTTGAGTACACATGGACATAGAGATGAAAACAATAGACACTGTGGATTACTAGAGGGGAGAGGGAGGGGCCATGGGTTGACAAACTACCTTTTGAATACTATGCTTACTACCTGGGTGACAGAATCCATATCCCAAATCTCAGCATTGATCAATATACCCATGTATCAAATCTGCACATGTACTCCCATGCCTAAAATAAAAGATGAAATTATAAGAAAACAATACAACTTAAAACAGAATGAACAAAATCCAAATTATAAAAAGAAAACATTCAAGGCAGAAATTTAAAAATAACTGTGAGAAAAATCAGAAAATATTTATTTAACAGAATATATTTTACAACTGTGAAATACTCTTAAAATCAATTTGTGCTTCCTAGTTCTTCAATCAAATAGGAAACCTATTAGTTAAAAGATACAATGCCTAAGATCAGTGTAATATTTTGGAGTGGAGTGCAAGCAAATCTAGGACACATTTATCCCAGCTGTTTGCATAAAGAAGTTCTAAGAGCAATGGTAGAAAATATGCAATTATGTTAATTCAAGATTCTAGCTATTAGGAAGATGTAACACTCCAGACTATGATAACAAAGAGTTTTGCCCTGTGGAAACCTTAGACTGCTTATTTTTTGTAATTGGAGTAGAGCATTGACATCTAAGTTTTAGTTCATTAGAAATATTTCTGCTAGTACATAAGTTTCAAAGTGCTAGAAACATGTTTTTTCCTTAATTTGTTAACTAGTGCTGTGACAAAAAAAAAATACATTGTTTTACAATTGTCTTCTACTGTGCAGATGTAAACTTGAACTTAGTACATTTCTGAATTAGCCTACAATCTAAGTTAATTATCTCTATCTACTGAGATGTTTCTGGGTAAGTACAGGAAGACGTAGCTCTGTGGAGAGAGAAGTAATAGTGTTTCCAGTGATAATTTATGTTAAAGAAGACCAAGCTTGGGATGCCATGCCTTAAGAATAGACTCTCAATATATTTTTCCACCTTCCATTGTTGCTGCCCCACTAACAATTTAGTCCATCTTAATACTATATAGCTATTAAGTCAATTTTATGCATGATAAATCTATTATCTTAGAAGAGAGAACAGTGCTGATGGATAAATGTGCACTATTGTTTTTATTACAAGGATATAGTCAATCGTTGTATTTCCCAGACTGTCTATTTGTGAATTGGCTTACTTGCTAAAACTTATTTGTATCCCCAAATCAATACTTGCAGTACTTTTTCAGCCATTTGCTGACATAAGCAAAATGTCAAAAAATTTTAGTGGCCATGCACATTCTCAGCATAAGTTGAAGAAAATACTTGATCTTGTTTCAGCTCTCATATTATAAAAAAAAAAAAAGAACTACCATTCCACCCAGCAATCCACTACTGGGTATATACCCAAAGGAATAGAAATCATTCTGCCATAAAGAGACATGCACACATATGATTACTGCAGAACTATTCACAATAGCAAAGACATGAAACCAACCTAACTGCCCATCAATGGTAGATTAGATTAAAAAAAAAGTGTGGTACATATGCACCATGGAATACTATGCAGCCATAAAAGAGCTAGATCATGTTTTTTACAGGAATATGTATGGAACTGGAGGCCATTACCCTTAACAAACTAACACTGGAACAGAAAACCAAATGCTTCATGTTCTCACTTGTAAGTGGAAGCTGAATAATGAGCACACATTGAAAGAAAGTGGGGGAGAAACAGACACAACAGACCCTGGGGCGTACTTGAGAGCGGAGGGTGGGAGGAGGGAGAGGACCAGAAAAACAACAACAGCAACAATAACAAAAATACCTATCAAGTCCCATGCTTAGTACATGGCGGATGAAATAATCTGTACACCAAACCCCTGAGTCATGAGTTTACCTGTATAACAAACCTGCACATGTACCCCCGAACCTAAAATAAAAGGTAAATATTTTTTCTAAACAATGAATAAGGTCTAGTACTTGATAGCACAAGAGTGACAATAGTAAATAATAATTTAATTATATATTTTCAAATACCTAAGAGTATAATTGGATTTTTCTTAACACAAAGGTTAAAATGTTTACATGACAGATACCCCTTTTACCCCAATGTGATTATTATACATTGTGTGCCTGTATCAAAATAAACCCCATCAATATATACACCTACTATGTAACCAAAAAAATTAAAAAATAAAAATAAAGGCTGGGCGCAGTGGCTCACACCTGTAATTTCAGCACTTTGGGAGGCCAAGGCAGGTGGATCACGAGGTCAGGAGTTCGAGATCAGCCTGACCAACATGGTGAAACCCCGTCTTTACTAAAAATACAAAAATTAGTCAGAGGTGGTGGTGTGCACCCATAATCCTAGTTACTTGGGAGGCTGAGGCAGGAGAATCACTTGAATGCGGGTGGCGGAGGTTGTGGTGAGCCAAGATTGTGCCACTACACTCCAGCCTGGGCGACAGAGTGAGACTCTGTCTCAAAAAAGAAGTAAATAAATAAAAAAAAATGAAGAAAATATAAAATTAAATAAAGAGGTATTTTTTTTGCAGCCTATTTACTGCCACATTTTTTAAGTATTTTTGTGCATTTTGTTAGTGACTTTGTTGTTTAAAATGGCCTCCAAGCATAGCGTTGCAGTGCTGTTTAGTGTATGCTTCAACATGCTTCTATAATAATCTACTGATAACTGCTTAGCAAATGACATTAATATTATAATTTAAATTTATTTGTAGAAACACCTTAAATGATCATTTAAACTCAGCAAAGAAGAGGGTCCTTGGTTTTTGTGTAGAACTTGGAGTAAATACTATACTTTCAGTAATGATCACACTATCAAGCTGTTAACAACCAGGTGACAGAAAAAGTTTAAGGGCTATTAAAGAGAATTAAAGCTGGCTAAGATAATATGGGACATAATGTCCCATGCCAGACATTAACAAATTATAATAAAATAATAGAAGAAAGAAATTTAACTTGTAATTAAGCATCTATTTTTGCCTCCAGGATTGTGTTGTGTTTTTATTTATCTCATTTAATACTCAACTCTGAAGTATTGTCGTTGTTTAACAAAAGAAAGAATTGAGGGTCAGAGTTCTGCTCCAGGCCACACACCTACATAATTTGTTCTGCTCCAGGCCACACACCTACATAATTTGATTACTGGCATCAAAATTCAAATCTCTGGGTTTTGAGTACTGGCAATGTCTAGAATTACTCTCCTCTCTTACCTGTAAGCCTCTTCCTCAATACTGATTGTGCTTAGGTTCCTCTCTAAATTTTGAATCCTTTGAATTTCCACAGTCCCTCCTTCAACACAAAGAATAATATCCAGGGTTACTCTTTCTTATTATAGTAACTTACCCTGAAGACTCGGACCCAATGTTCTTCCTCTTTGAAACATATTCTAAAGACACAGATTTGAATTTTAACCCTGGCATCAGAAAACAACCCTTCAGCATATATGGGTATATGTATGTTTATGTATATGTGCAAATTTTTTATGTGTTCCTGAATAACACATCTTGTACCAAATGTGATTTAAAATTGTTAATAGAGATAACATACAATAAAACAACTTACTGAGTTATTTACTATGTGAAGACTACTTCTCATTCAAGAGGGAGGATTGAGCACACATGTTTACATGCTGCTTCTGTGTGACTCAAATTAAATAACAGTAATGGGCTAAAAATGCATAAATTCATAATGATGAATAGAGTGAGAACAGGAACGACGCTAGATGATGAATTTTAACATTTATGATGACAAAAATAGATCAATGAGAGGTGACTAAAGAGAAAAAGCCATGAAGACAAAGCCTAGAATATATGAAGAAGTAATTACAAGAAAGGAGGCAGAGGACAGAATTTCTCAATACATTTCTCAACTCAGAAACTTCAAGAACATTAGAGAGTGAAATGTAGAGGATGGGATAAACAGACATTTAGTAATCTCTACGTCAATATTCTCTATTTCTTAAGGCAAACATCCCACAACCAAGTACTCATGTCCTGACAGAATAAACAGCATGAGATTCTTCGGTAAAAATAAGTTTGAGGGAAACTAGCACAAATATTCTGGGGTATTGACACCTCTGAGTAATGACTTTTGCATTTTATCATTTGGGAGTCTGACAGTTCGGTGTCAGTTTCTTCTTGACTCCTTCCAAAGTAAGTTCGGTTAAGCTAAAAGCTCTGCCCTTAAACTTTTAATTTGCACTATCCTATTGTTCATTAAACAGAAAAAGGCAAACAAGTATCATCAGGCTTCTGCATTATAAAGTCCCAGAAAAACAAACTACAAACTAGACTTCTTGTCTCAGTTGAAAAGAGAAATTTTAAGGAAGATAACTGAACAAAAACCTATGTAATATTGACAGACACACATTTACATATCCATAAAATAGGAAGGTAATACAATAAAATGGGTATGGAGAGAATATAAAGTGCTATTATGAAAAAAAGATGGTTTCTGAAATATATATATTATATAAGTACATATAAGATAAGTATTTGGTTGTGGGATGTTTTGCCATAAGAAATAGAGAATATTGATGTAGAGATTACAAAAAATATAGATGATAGATAATCAACTTGTAGAATTAACTTAGAGACAAAATGCAGATTATATATATACTATATATCATATATATAATATATAATCATATATATTATATAATCATATATATTATATATAATCATATATTATATATGATATATGTATTATATATGAAGGAGGTGGAGGAGATGAGAAAGGAAGACAGAAAAGAGGAGAGAGAATATCAGGTTAGGACAGATACTTTATATGATAAAAGAATCAGATCAACACCATATATCTTACTAACATATTGATGCTAGAAAGCATTAGATCAATGCTTTTAAAGCTCTGAGGAAAATTATTTTCAACTTAAAATTCTAAACCTACTGATATTATCAATATAGTGGAAGTGTCAAAGAAAGTTATTTTGAGACATATTTGAACTAAAAAGTTTCCCTGAGAATGTATTCTAGCAAAATGCGTGCAGAAACCAAGGAAGATTGAACATGGGAGCCAGTGATCCAGGAAAAGAAAAATTAAATGAAGTTTTAATTTAATACCTACAATGTAGCAAAAATAACAATTAGTAAATGTTGGAAATAGAACAGATAATTCAGGGAATAGGGTATCTGAAGAGACAGAAAGAGAAAGAGAAAGAGAACATATCACATGATTTAGATAATGTTACCAAGGCATTAAAATAACGAAATAATTTGATAAAGGCAGACAGTGCTAGATTTAAAACAATGGTTAGAAACTTCTACATAAAAATTAAATGCTATATAAAAAAGAAAATTTCATTACAAGATACTCTTTAACTCTGTAGCAAAATATAATTGGAAAGTCATAATAAAATAAAATCTTTTAATTGATATTCAACTTGCAGAATTAACTTAGAAACAAAATGCAGACAATATATGTCACATTCTGTTTTGTATTGCTATAGCAGAGAGAGTTACCTGAGAGCGGGTCATTTATAAAGAACAGAGATTTAGTTTTTACAGTTCTGGAGGCTGGGAAGTCTAAGATCAAGGGGCCACATCTGGAAGACCTTCTTGCTGCATCATCCCATGGTTTAAAGCAGAAGGACCAGATGGCACACTTGAGAGGGAGCAGAAGATGAGGCTAAATTCTCTTTTATAAGGAACTCATTCTCATGATAGCTAACCCACTCCCAAGATAATGATATTAATCTATTCATGAGGCAGAGCCCTGATGACCTGATCCCCTCTTGTTAGGCCCCACCTTTTAATACCATTGCATTGAGAGTTGTTTCCATGACATGAACTTTGGGGGACACATTCAAACCACAGCAATACGATTTCAGAAAAAATACAAAAGTGCAGATGATAAAGATTGGGAGAATAGATAAGAAATACAATCCAGGGGCATTTAGACATGCTACTGTGCTTTTCTTGTACAATGCAGAAGCATGAAACACAAACTGCAGTTAATGAAAACATAATGTTACCAAGAAAATGAATGCAGAGACTCTGCCTTAAGCAAACACTCCTTTTGTTCCTGCTCTGGAATTCTGGAACATCTGTCATCCTTAAACACTTTATAGGCATTAAGATGAGGCAGGGTTGTTATTCCTCTGGTTATAATTTGGTCAGTCTTTAGAATTTCCAGGAGATTTAATAGACTGTATATTATCGGGTAATCTCCTTATTGTCTCTTTTAATAGTAATTTCACAAGGTATTATGAATCAATGAACACAAGACTGCAACATTTTTTTCAGAAATAGTTATTTTGTTAACACATCCTTTAATAATCAGCTTATCTTGGGTTGGAATTAGCACAGTCTTATAAGAAATTGAAGAAATAAAGACACCTAAGTAGTCTAAATACAAGGTTAGTCAACTTCCACTTGGAGGTGTGATTAGCTTCATGGGGATGAACATCCAGGCAGAATTTCAGATGCTGAGATAGATATTAACAAGATGTTATTCACTCATTTGAACATTGTGGTTAGTGTCCCAATATACGTTCTATTCCCTCCTTGTTAAAGCTGGTTGTAAACAGCAATGTGGTCCTAAGACTTAACCCTATGCCCAGGAAAGGGCATTGATTAGTCTAATCCAATTAATTTAATTCCTTTAATTCTCTTCCCCTTGACACTGTTTGTCTTAAAAAATCCAGGTTTAAGTCAATTAGCACAAAACCATCTCTTGGTGAAAGTTATTGGAGCAGGGATAAATATATCATATAATTTGGTCCAATCAAATGGAAAGATAAGCACTTTATCACATGCTTTATGAGACATAATAAGGAAGGCATTACTAAGTTGCTGTTGGCATTAATTTTGTGACCATGAAAGACGTGAAGGGCAGAACAATAAGAATTTGAGAGAAATGTAGTCTTGGTCAAAACATGCCTGACATTCGCTCATCTCTGCACTTGCGGATAAGTGAGATAATCCTGTAACTTTAAGCAGAGTTGGCTTAGATTTCAATTATGTAGAGATTAAAGTATCCTAATAGAGATACCACTCTAGCTGTAAGCCAATCCTGGTAGCATAAGGGAAGTGACCTGAGGAGTCCATTTTCTCTTTTATTAGTTCCATTCCTTAGACACAAGAATGTTATGCAAGGGGCAATCACAGATCCTTTTCTCCCTGGTTCTTCTTGCAGGCACAATGATGGGAGTAGTGAGGATTATACTTTAAAGAGTCAATCAAGATTAACATGTACCATGTAAAACATGACCTTGTGCTACATAATCCTAAACTGATGATATATTAAATCTTACCGACTCCATAAACATATACTGCAATAATTACAGGTATTGTATTGGTGTCGTATTTAGAAACTAAATAAAACCATAATGGAGAAACCATACAGTTTACTGTAACAAAATTAAGGGGAGGGGTTCTTCACCTGTCACCTTAAGCAATTACAAAACATTGAGGTATTTGAAGGTGGTGATAATGGATGCCAGCAAATCATTCAGCTTTTCCTCAGTTCATAACTTACATAATTATTTATTGAAATAATTAGTGATAAATGAGTCTGAAATGATACGGATATTCTGCAATAAATGGTCACTTTTAATTATGTTCAAATGGATGCTTTGCCTGATAGATTTCTGTCACATTAATAAATGTTGCAGAGAAAACACATTCCTCATACTAAGGAAGGGACAGTATTCTATAATTTAATCAACCAATTTCTAGATGACAATGTGGGGAAGGGGAAAGCAGTAATCACCAGTAACCAGTAAGTAGTTTAGTGGTGTGCCTTAACATGAAGGAACCCAACCAGTTATTTAGTTCCCTTTTATTTTGTAAGTGTAGATCTTCTCTGTGCCAAGACAACAGAGTAAATAATTGTGGACCAGAAGAGCTCAATGAGAAGGGGTTGGTCCAATTTTATGAGGATTCCAGGGAGAGAAGATGTTAATACTACCAACCTGTTCTCCCTGATATTTGGAATTTATGGGGAACTACTAGACAGAAGGTTACTAACCAAGACCTGGTAGCAGTGAGAGGCAGCAGGTATGTTATCCTAAAGGGTAGGTACATGTTATCATGGAGGGTAGAGAGTTCTCAAAATACCAATGAGCTACAACATGAAATCAGAAACAGACAGAGAAGTAGGTTAGTGCTTTTAGTTACAAGCTTTGTTAGGTCTTGACACAACGTACACTAGGAACTTTTAATTCAATATCTAGACACATGCCAACTGAAATTATTGTTCGATAAGAACTATCTACTTCCAACTTATAATTTCAAGCCAACTACATGGATTTAGGGAAAAGTTTTTTTTTTTTTGAAAAAAACTTTTTTTGAAAAAGTTTTTCAAAGGACAAAATGCTAGGCAGGCCACCCCCAAATATATGTAATACTACCAAATGTTTTGTGCATTTATAAGTTGAATGTGGTACAACATATCTAGATGAATACTCACCCTGTATGTGTATGTGGGTCAGGGGAGCACGACATAGACATATAGATGTGTCTCTCAGATTCCTCTTTAAGGAAGAATTTGTTGCCCACTCATGGAGAGTACAGTCAGCAGATAACCTCCAGGGGTCAGCCACTTCAGGGTCTACCTCAACTGCAGACCTCAATACCACCCAAGGTTACGATCTTCCTGAAGCAGCTCAGATCCAAGGACTGAATGAAATGTGGATATAAAATTCTAGTCATTTTGGCCAGATGCAAGACATTATCATGTCCCATTGCTCTTTGGCAAACTGGATGAGGATTTCTTGGGCCTGAGTCACAGTTTTCCTTTGCTCAATCCTGCTACTCATTCTTTCCCTTCACAGATATTGATTCTTCACAAACACAGAGAATCCCAAGACACCAAACTTCATCATTATTTGCTTCTGGAGAACTTAATCTCTGTGTGTGTGTGTGTGTGTGTGTGTGTGTGTGTGTGTGTGACTGACTCTGTATCTGTAACTCTGGAGCAAGCCTATCTGGATAAAACTCTTGGTTCCACTATTTACTAGATGAAGATAATAATTTATCCCAATCTCAGATTGAAATGAGTTAATCCATCAAAACTCAGAACAGCGGCTGGTACTTAGTATCCAACAAATGTCAGCGATTAGCATACATAGCCATATATATGTATGCATATCTGTTGAACATTTCGGGAATATATACTTGTTCATTTATGCAAACCAATTCTAGAATATAATAATTATGACTACAAGCTGCCTGTTTTCCATGCTTAGAACAAATTGCTGACAAAACTGCTTCATTGTCATATACGATAGACTCGCTTTAATTATTTTTCACTAATATAACCATAACAACTCCAAACAAGTATTTAAATTTAACAAGCTACTCTTTATTGATTCAGTCTTTGCTGAAGATGATTTCTACAAAAGCTCATAGAAAGCTATGTTTACAAAGAAATTTTCACCTGTTCACACCAGCTTTACCTGCAACCTGCAAGCAGCTACTTTCCGTTAGGATTTTGAAGTCTTTAAACCTGGGTTCACTGTAGGAGATGGGTACTGATGGGGAGTTTACTTTGCTTTCTTTTTGACTATATTCTATGCTCTGGAGGGTTTCATATTCTCTGTGAAACACCACAAAAATGAAAGTCTAGCAAAATGGGAGTCTGACTTTCAATACTTTTTTCTGTTTTATCATGTTCTTTTTTAGCCAACGTGAAGAGGAGGGGGCATTTTCCTGGAATTTTCAACGACCTATGTGCTGTGAGCCAGTTTGCACCATTCAAATGATTCTCATTCACAGTGGCCAGTCCCTGATTCCTATGGCTCTTAGGGAGGGAGCAGGGTATCTTTTGTCTCCCTTATGTGGGTGATCCCAGAGACAAATTTGTTAGGTCATGTAAATATTAAATGAAATAAACTTGAGGAAGGGAACAAAAAGAGATAATTAGATGTCTCGCAATATGTTTTTCTGTACTTGACTTTCATTGACCAAAGGCGCTTCTGTAAGGCATATGGGTATGAGTACCAAGCATTTTAAGAGCTTTCAGAAGGGAAGGAGCACAGATTGGGAAAGGTTTGAAAGTCATTTTCAATGTTTTTATCCTTTTTGTTAAACAGTCAACACTTGTGCTTGAAGCCTATTACCAGTACAAGCTGGGCAAGGTAACTGTAACTATTCATAGCAGACAAAACAGAAAACTAGATTCTCCATTTTCCACAAACAGTATATACTCATGAAAGAGCAAACTTCAAATTCCCCATCTTTTCCCCTCTACTAATATAGATGCCTGAAAAATTATTTTGACTTTATCAAAGTGCACCTTTGTAAAGGAAAAATTACCCTTTTCAGAAGTTTTATGATTTAAACAACATATTGTTCTAAATCATACTACAATTCTTCAGTAGTTTCATTCATTTCTATAAAATTAATAGTCAAGTGTGCTGGCTGTAATGTGTATTCTATATAATACCAGTTTTGTGAGATGCTTGAGAGCAGAATTCATATCTTATTTCATGTTCTCGGCATTTAGCATAGAATTCAAAATTTGCCTCTGCATTTTTGTATCCTTCAATACAATAGTATTAAAATACCAGAATTGCCTTGCTGGGGTTATATTATCAAATGCATATACAAGAATGTTGGCCTTTCTGATAAGTTAATTAAACGGTAACTTTCAAGGATTAATTTGAAATCAGAGACACCCTTATTATCCACAGTGTTATGTTTCACAAATAGAAAAAAATGGAATCATCTCCAAAAGGATATGGATTCTCATTTTTTCTTCATGGTTATTTGTAGTAGAAATAATAGTATTAGCATGTAACAATCTTTTCCATACATAAACAAACATGAAGGACACATTTATGTTTTAACAGTTTAGATTTTAGGAGATATCTTATGGTAGTAAAATTGTTAATCTCTTCAATTCATTTAAAATGTTTACAAGGAAATGTTAAAATATGCATATAACCTCTATTGAATAATTAATACTCACAGTAAGACTTCGGATAATGTAACATTTGAATTGTATATACTGCAAGTTGACTTGAATGATTGTTTTACCTATATAATTCACCAGCATCCCCTGTGTATATAGAGATTATATTTCCAGAAACTATGCTGCTCTGAGCTGTTTAGGTGTATAGCTTGGGCCAATTATGTTATTCATATATTAAATTCATCCTTGATATGAGATAGATTATTATAATTTGTTCAGAGAGTTTTGGAAAAAACATGCTATCACTTTTTGCTGATTTTTTCATTAAACTAATGGCAATAAATCACTACAAAATATGCAGGAAATCTAGGGAAAAATTTTAAATTGTTTAATAGAGTTATGCACTAAGTTCTCTGACATTTGTAATTATTGCTTTCACGTAAAGTGTTTACATGAAGTAAAATTTTCAAATTTCATGAATTCTAAGATGAACTTTCAACCCCAGAGAATTCTGAAGATAATACTGCCCTTAACTTGCTCTTTAACCTTTTGTTTTTCGATTTTCAAAAGTAGTTTGTTCATTTATTTTCAATCTATAAATACTGTTGGGTACCAGACACTTCCAAATCACAAGAGTGGGTATTAACAATAGCTATCAAGATGAATTATATACAGGTATTTTCTTACAGGGGACAAAGGTGAGAGAAAGGGGACAAATATTTATAAATACTAATTGCAAACCAGGCAGATGTATTGTGTTTTCACATATATACTCATTTGATTTGCACAACACTATGATGAGGTATCATATTTTAAAAATTTGATAAATGAGTGAATTGAATTACTAACTTATCAAAGTTTGCACATTTTGTAGGCATGGAACCAGAAGCTAACTCCTAAAAGCCTCCCTTATTTTGTCTTCTCTACTATACTCTGTTGCCTGAAGAAGAGATGAAGTATATACAATGTATACAAAATAGAAAAAGTTAACTGCCAGAAGAGGAGTGCTGATAAAGTAATATGAGAGTTTTACAGTTTTATACTTCACACCGCAATATTTGAAGCCCAGGAAAAGAACTTGACTTATAGTTTAGAATTTAGTATTTCTTTTAGTCCCTCATGTCTCAAACCTAAGGTGAGTTCCTTGGAATGGTGTGCTGTTTGAGTTTAAAGCATTAGAAATCAGCAGATGATTATGGTGTAATGTTTGAGATTACACAGACATCAGAATATGGGAACAATTCTTTATTCTTTTAAAAAATATTCACTTTCAAAAACCAGTATTCCACTTCCTTTCCTTTGAATAGGTCTTCTAAAAGTCATTTCCAAAGCATGACAGCCCATGAAGTATTTACAGTGGCTACCCTCCTTCTCACAGGATGATGGCAACCATAATTACAATTGCAGGTCACAACCTTTCAAATATCCCTATGGCTTTAGGGGTTATAAAAACATAAAGAAGCTCCTCATTTCCATTTTTATGGTTCAATCCAATCTTTTTACTGTGGAAGTCTCCAAGAGAGCTATAGGTAATCAACCTTTTTCCTCACTGTCACTCAGCAATTGGACTTTTATAAGAATTTGAAGACAGAAGTTATATCCACAACTCTAAGTGTTCTAAATATGTCTCTATTTCTTACCTTCTACTTTTTCTCTAAACACAGAACTTTTATTCACTGAATATTTACTACAAAGCCTACTCTAGGTCAGGCTTAGGCAATATGTGAGAAATGGACATCCCAGTGCCAAGAGCTCCTAAGTGATGGATAAAGGAGGAAAAGAGAGGGAGGATATGACTCGGGTCCCCAGCTCAATTGCAGGGACCGTAGCAGGTCTTTGTGAAGAAAAGACAAATGTTCACTATATCTGAGGAGAACAGAGATTTATCTCAGGCTCAGTTAGGACTATAGTAATACAGTGTCATTTCAGTCACAAAATGCTCTGCAGCTTTGGAAGCCCCTGGAGAGACTATATCCCATGTGATGAGTGATCTATGAGAACGGTATTATCAGTAGTTTAAATAAATGTCTAGTGAACATGGCAAAGAAATAATAGAAACCAGATGGGAAAGTAGCTGCAACAAGCAAATTCATATTGTTCAAGCATGACTGTCCCATGAGACTTCTCAGAGATATTTGATAGAGAATTTGGCAGGGATTTATAGTTCTGTGTGGTCAGGAAGAATATAGAATCAATGCTAATATGAATGTATTTGCATATTAAAGAAGATATAAGCCAAAGATGGATCCCAAATATGATTTTTATGTAGTGTTCAGGTGCAGGATGTATATACATTTGCACATAAATCTTGTATAGTTTGTAAACTGCATGAGAGGAGGGACCTTGTATTAGACTCTAATTTTCTGGCACCCAATAGGCACTTCTTAATTGTTTGCTAAGCCTGGTGGTTATATATCCTAATACTGGAGGAATTCTCAGTCACATATTACAGGTAAAGGTATAGTAATGATAATAACTACAACTTCGTGAACGCAGACTATGTGCCAGGTATTGTTTTGGGTTTTTACAAATGTCAACTAATTCATTCCTCATAACCAGCCTGGGAAGGAGATATTTTGATTTTGAATCTTATTCTTGACACTTATTTGATGGGGACTTTCGTAAAGTTGCTTACATTTTCTTTACTTCAGCATCAGCAGATACTAAAAAGAAATACAGGGGATAATACAGGCATCTTGGATGATTGTGATAAGTAAATGATAAGTATTTGGTGCCCTTCACATAGTGGCTGCCAATAACAAGGTTCATTTCAGTCCTTCCTTCAGTTCACTTGTGTTACCCTGGCCTTTTTCTACAAGTAGTGTTTACTTAGAATTGGCCTGTATTGTTCACATTTGCTTTTTAAAAACATTTTTATCTACTTGTTTATTATAACAAAAGAGTTTTTCAGTTTCTGTTTAGAATGAGTCTGCATCACTCTTGTTCCGGATTGCTTTACCTGCAGATTCCTCATTTCCTGTCTCTACACAGCCCAGTATGTTGGAGACATCAAAGGTCGCTGAGAAGAGTCATCCATCATCTTGACACCTTTTATGAGTTTACTGCTCCTGATGGTGATTATAGGAAAGGCTGCTTCAAAGTGATAACTGCCAGAGGCACTTGACGTTCATAGTATGGAATAATAGAAATATGTCCAAGTTTGGGGCAACAGAAAAAATAAATAAAAATTGAAGGACAAAATGAAGAGGTAGTAAAATGCAAAGGCAACTCTAAAAAGCTGGTTCGGATTGAGAAGTATTGATTTCAGGTGGAAATGAACCAATAGAATCTATTCCAAAGGTAAGTTCTCATAGATTGTGCCACTTCCACAATGCCAATTTAGTCACATGACAATAAGCCCTTGAGCTTATTGTCTTGATATTTTGTCCATATGACATCAAGCACCTAGGGTCTGGCTAGTTTCAAATACAGGCTGCCATCACAAATGAAATCAATGCCTATTTGAAGGAGTCTTGGTATTGCTAAAGTAAACATAGTGTTTCCATTGGTCTCCATTATCATGTCAGGGGTGCTTTGTGCTGTTAACAAATGTGTAGTGAAAATGACCAATTAGATTCAATAATAATAACTAACATTAACTAAGCACTTAGGATATACTACTATATCATATGTTAGGCACCTTAACTACATTTTCTTACATAATCAGTATTGTAGTCAGCACTACTGGGGGGATTAATCAACAATACCATGTTTCGCTGTCCATGTTCAGAATTAATTGAGATATAGTACAAAAGACTAGGGCAAATGGAAAACAAAATATTGTTTTTATCACTGATAAAGCTTATTGTATAATGTAGCTTTAGATTTGTAGCCAGAAGGTATAGTTAATGTGTTGCCTCAATGAAAACAGACACATCACTGTTTACTGGTTTACTGTTTACTGTTTAGTGGTCATCGGTTGAACTGGACAATATGAGGGCTCTCCCAAAAGTGGCAACGTTTTCTCCATTATGTTTACAACATAGCAGAATGTGTGACTCCTGGAGACAAGGTGACTCTAAAGAGAGAAGAAAGGACTAAGCTGGGCAAGCTTATTTCCTTCTCCAAATTTGCTAATCAGATTAGACTCTCCTCCGTGAGAAAGAATCAGTGAGGAGGAAGAGAGTAGCTGGAAATGTTTCTCTAATATTTTCCTCTCTTGAAAGTGAAGGTCTTATTTCCTTCCCCAATAGAAATATGAGAAGTGAGGAACAGAAACCCCACTCCCAACAGGACCCATAATATTACACAATTAATAACTGAAAAAACAAGTTTAAGTTGTTAATAACTTATTAGTTTCAAAAAACTAGTAAGTGACATAAATTGGCTCCTAGAAAGCCTTTCAACCTCCAAAGATTTAACTGTGACTAACTACATGTAATAATTATTTAGTAGCATAATCTATAGAACACAGAGAAACTTTCAGTTTATATAATATATAACATACAAATAATATTTGGAAGATCAGCATTAGTGCCATTATACAATCAATAATAAATTCTACAAATAAAAGGAATAAACATACTCAAAGTTTTATTTTTTATTTCATTTTATTTTTTTCCCAAACACAATGAATTATTCAGGCAGACCATGTGGCGAATGGTTTTCCAAACAGAGAAAACACCTGATAGGTCACAGAAACACCAGTATCATGCTATTGAAATGGCTATGTTGTCCGGGATATAAACCTGGGGTTGATCGTCTCATGCAAGGAAAATTTAGGACATGGGCATGCACGAGGAGTTTAGGAGCAGAGGTTTAACAGGCAGAAGAGAAAGAGAAACAGAGTTTTCTATAGAGGATGGGGTCTCTCAGAGGAAAAGACCCGCTGGAGGCGAAAGCACCGGATTTTATAGTCTAGTTTGGGGAGGTGGTGTCTGGATGTACATGGGGCTCACAGATTGGTTCAATGAGGTAAGACATTTACATAGGGCACGGGAAAAGCTAGTCACTCCACCCTAATCTCATGCAAATGAGTTTTCCAATCGATCCGTGCCATCTTATCTGCTCCTTACAGTACACGTGGCTGGCAGAGAAGGGAAGATGGAGCCACCATCTTGAACATGTCTAGTTCTTAGTTCCTGCTGACATTCACCCCTGCAAGCTCCCAGCTTGCTTGTCTATGTCTGCAGCTTGACTTTACAGGCTAATGCTTGTTAGAAAATGATTTGGGGCTGCTTTTCATTAAAGAGAAAAGCCTTACTGAGGACCCCCATATCCTTATTATCTGCCTAAATGATTTCTTCTTAACTCTTACATCCTTATGTTCTAGGCATTGCAAATATTTTCATGAGAATGGGGACAAGAGATGCTTGCATGTGAAATTATGGCAGGAACTCATGACTGGAAAAGGATGAACTATCCAACATGTGCTAAGAATTTTGGAATTTCTCCTGAAGTTCTCAGGAGTTCCTCAAAATTTGAAGACAACTGTAACATTGCAAGGTTTACAGCTTAGGAATTGCATTCTGACAGAACTGTGGAGGAAGCTTCAAAGTAGAATGTGACTAGCGATAAGGAGACTATTCTGGCAGTTGTTAAAATGGTCCAATCAAAGGAAAATAATGAGGTCTTATTTCAGGGCAGTAGTTATATGAAGGAATGAATAGATGCATAGGTTCTATACAAAGTATATTTAATTAGTTAAAAGGAATTCAATTTTGGGATTCAGCAGAAGAGGAAGGGTATCTATCCCCACTGAGATGATGATGGTGACTACTCACTGCAAAGGGGAAAACAGGCAGTTTGGGATGGAGGATGGTAATGTGTTCTATATGATCACACTGAGTTTCACAGACTAATGAGTTCTCCAACTGGAGATGTTCAATTGACAGCAGATTCTTGAATTCAGAAGAGGACACTGGGCTTGAGTAGTACAACTGTGAGTCATTGGATTAAAGAGGTAGAAGTTGTATGGGTAGCTGGGATCTATCAGAACAAATACACAAAATTAGGAGAGAAAATGATCAAACAACAGCATTCCAGAAACTAACATGTAAGAGCTGGAAGAATAAAGAGAAGTTTATGATTGAGGGGTTAGGCACAGTAGGTACAATTTAAGGAGGGCCTCAGTGTCATCACGGAAATGAAGAAATTAAAAGAAAAACTGAAAGCTTTACAGTGGATCATCAAATACTGCCATTTAATAATGACAATATAAGTGACTGCTATGTGTTTATTTACTTACAGCCCAACACATCCTAAGCAATCAGAAGCTCAACATGTGTTTCTAGAATGAGTGGCTAAGACATTAAGATTATAAAATATAAAAAAGATTAAATATGGGCCACTTTAGTCATAGAAACAATAAGGTAAAATCTGTATCTTTAGGCAATACTTTGATAACATGATGAAGAAAATTTGAAACAAACAATAAAGTAATTGTAAAAGCAGTTAGGTCACTGAGAACTAAAGTTTAGCCTAGTAATGAAAAGCTGGCTTAGGCGGGGGATAGGAAAATCAAAGTTTTAAGACCAAATGTGACACTGAAATACTAATTAGGGCATGCTTATAGGCAAAGTTTTACAGTGTATATGTGTAAATAGGGACCTGAGAGCACTTACATGAAAATAAAACTTTTTCTTTTCAAAAGATGTCTTCAATTTCAAGAAAGTTCAGAAGCAGTAAATCACTTGATGAAACAATCTGAGCAAATACTCCTAATCAGATGTTACAGGTTAAAACTTTGCAAACAGATATCAGAGGAGGGAAAAAAGAAACATGTAAAAATGAGTCAGATGGCATTGAGTGTCTTTCTTTATAGAGATAAAGCTCCCCCAGCATCCTTGAGGGAGAGAATAAGAGTTTTGTAAAGATGCATCTGCTTTAAGCAAAGTTCAGAAAAACTAACGTGAAAGAATGGAGTGCAAACACAAGAAGAAAGAAAAGAGAGAGAGAGGGAGGGAGAGAGAGAAAGGAGAAAGGGAGGGAGGGAGGGGGAGAGAGAGAAAGGAGAAAGGGAGGGAGGGAGGGGAAAAGAGAGAAAAGAAAAGAAGAAAAGAAACATTATGAGCTTAGAATTTTGTGAGGAATTTTTACAGTGAAGTAGTATTTGATCCACAATTACAAATTATCCAGTGACTAGCTTCAGAAGAAGTTCTAT
Source organism: Pongo abelii (assembly GCF_028885655.2). NCBI lineage: Eukaryota > Metazoa > Chordata > Mammalia > Primates > Hominidae > Pongo > Pongo abelii. Next base: position 63,319,765 of record NC_072004.2, on the reverse strand, counting down.
TTTTTCCCTTTATAATGAGGATCAATAAAAATATATTACTCAAGTGTTCAACTTCTACATTCAGACACTATGTACAAAAACGAATAAAAATGTAATATATCATAAAGATACATTTATCTAAGTACAATGAAAATTAAAAGTTGGAAAATGAGCTGTGTAGAATTTATATTCAGCAATTTTGCTGCATAACAAATCCCAGAGCATAGTTTCTTAAAATGATAGCCATTTATGTAGCACGAGGTTCTACATGTTAACAATCAGGCCTGGGCTTGTTTGGTGTTTCTTTTGGTCAGGCTCAGCTTGGCTGATCTGGTTGAGCTTGCTCATGCATCTGTTATCATTTGGTGACCAAGATGGTTGGTTTATGATAGCATTATCCAGATAGCTAGGATGGCTGATACCTTTTTCTGTAGTCTTTCAACGCTTTGTTTGATGATTGCTGAATTCCAAGATGAGCAAGAGTAGAAACTGCAAAGCTTTTGGATATCCAGGCTTTAAGCTGAAACAATAGCACTTTTGCTGCATTCTAGTGGTCAAAATATGTCACAAGGTGAGCTTAGATTTCACAGAGTAATTGATCCCACATTTTTCTGAGAGAAACTGTAAAATATTTTGATGGCCAAGTTTGTTCCCAAGAAGAGAATCAAATATAAGTTGAAAGACTGTTATTTCTTAGAATTTTAACTACTAAGTGTAATACTTCATAGAATATTTATTTTAAGCAGCAATGCCTTTACAAAGCCTATAGACTGACCATTAAAGATGGAAGCTTTACCACATGCATTTACTTACTCCTCTTCCTTGTTATGTAAGTTTATATATTACCCTCATTGTTTAAGTTGTTTAAAATAGGGTTATTTATTATTTGTAGGAAAAAAAAATCCTAACTAAAACAAAGGTACATGACTTGGTATTTAGTGAATTGATTAATTCAAAGCTCGAGTTCAAATTTTTGTTGATTTCTGACTATGACTCAGTAATTTTGAGATAATGGGGATAAAAATGATGAGTAGAGCTAAGGAGACAGGAAAATCTTTCCATTCAGATTACAGAAAGGGAAATGGGGAAAGACAATTAAATAAATGAAGATGGTATTCTCTGCCTGTATCAGGCCTCATCAGTGGAGGGCCAAAAAATAAAGAAATAAAAAGAAAACCTTTTAGAGAAAATGATGCCTGAGCTGACCATCACCAAATGGGAAGGAGTTTTCTAGGAAGTCAAGGAATAAGGAAGTGGGGAAGTATGAGGTGAGTGTTTTAGTCTAAAGGAAAGCAAACATAAAAGTGGAGGTATATAAACAGGTTTGTTTTTTTCAGAGAACCACTAGTTGTCCACTCCTTATAGCTAACCCAGGAAGTGGACGGTAAAGTCGGAAGTGATATGGCAGAGAATGGCCAATGTTACATGGGGTATTGGCAGGCAATTGGAACTGATGATGTATAAATATCAAGTTCCAAGCTGCCACCCAATAATTTCCTATAGTATTGCTCTTCTTTTGCTTTTGATTTTCGACACAGGCCTCAGCTATCACTCCAGATATTTCGCTATTCAATTAATAATCATTCTGGGTGAGAAATCAGTCATTTACTAGACATAAGAATATCACTATCACTATTTCAGATGTTTCCAATTTATTCTTGTTGACTTAAAATCTTATACCAATTCAAATTTATAGCATGTGCATTTGTATATAACAATGGGGTTTGGTTTTAACCACAGTATGGGGTTAGATGACTACTCATGAATATGTATGATAGGTCAAAAGGAATGGAGTAGCAAGTATTAATTATATGCTTACTAATTGATTTAACATGGACTCACAGCACTTAACAGTCTCTGATTTAATCAGTTTTTTCTTTATTTCTAATTAGTTTTCTGATGAACCGACTTCAATCTATCTATTTTGCTTTGATTTTCCCCAACTTGGTGTATAAGCACAACTGCTCTTCTCTGAGAGCAAATGTTAGTAATGATATTATAAAATTATGACCTTTCAGTCCATTCCCTTTAATTAAAATTTTAAGGGCTGGGAAAACTCACCAGAATGTTTCCTCTACATTATGTTTATTAATAATTTATATAGTTAAAATATGCCTTCTTTTTTGTCAGCTACTCTTGGACACAATTTTTCTGAAATTGTAAAATAAGTGGAAATGTAAAGGTTATCTTTACCAAGTGACAAAAAATGTATTAGTATAAGATATTTGAAATGTAGAGCTGTGTTAATGATGTAACATCTTATGTTAAAAAAGGAGACATCTAAGGTATAACCATATGTTTAAGTTACTAATGAGATTCCTTTTAAGGATGCATAACCCAAGAGAATATGAAAAACAGCACTAAGAACTGAGTTTCAACAAATCAATTAACATTGGCTCATGGCCCAAATAGTTTTACTTACATGAGCATTGCTTATCTATATTTTATCAGTATTTATAGAAAAACTTACAAGATCTAGAAAATAAAGTGTATATATATATTAATATAGTGTGAATTCCCATAAGAGAAAGGCAAAGCCAGAACATATATTCCATTGGCAAAATAAAAATATGATATATTTTCATTGGATTCCAGATTATTGGTATCGAAGACTCAATTCTATATAGTATTTTGGTTGCTGTTGACAAAATAGTTAATGTTGATAACTCACAGGTCACATTTGGCAGGCTTCCAAATTAACCCATCTAGGGGAGGTCTTACAATTTATGACTTATATCCTGTCCTTGATTAAAGAATCTTATCCTGAGTCTAATCTTATCATGGATTCTCCAAACTGTTGAGGTACTGATTAATACATCATCTACTGACATTGAAAATGACGCTGATTTGTTTCTGGATCACAAATTTTAACGACAGTCTTGCACCTAGAATATTTCAGCCTGTTATGTTGCAACCTGTAGCCAATGATTATAACTTCTGTGGTGAACCCTCCAATTAAAAGGAAACTGCAGTGTGAGGAGTCCTTCTCCCTTATTGTAAACTTTCCCCTCCAACTTGTAGCAGATTCTGGAACATGCCCAACTTTGTGTGTCTTTCCTGATCAATTAACACATTTAGCTTTTAATAATGCTGTATCAAATTATTTCTCCCTTGACAGGCTTAATTTTGGTTGGCAACGTATATCAAATAAGATCATTAATGATGCGTACAGATATTTAAATATTATAAGCCAACGTTTAAAAAGAATGAATAACATGTTAATTTCTATAGACTGATTACAAAGCAGAAGGCATCACTGCACACCGATTAAAATAAATATAAACCAGAGTGTTTCAAGGTAAACCGTATGGTAATTCTCTTGGCGGAATTTCCAGTTTCCCTCCAGGGGTTTTTGGTTGTATAATGATGGAAGAATGTCTCACTTTTGACCCCCAAAAGAGAGACTTTTAAAATTAATTAATTGATGCTTGCAGCTTTGTCAATGATCTCTTTTGCTCTGAATTGAAACTTCTGGACTATCGTTTAAAAATGAATCTTAGGTTTGGCACAAAATTTGGGATTTTGAAGCCTACTTCATGAGTGGGGGATGAATGTCTCTATGCTGCATAGGAGGTGAAGGCAAAAACAGACACACACTTACTGCTCTGGCTCAAACAACTGAACATGGTTTCAGTTAAAATCTGAAAGTTGGCTGAAGGAGGGTGATTATTTATTTTTATTTTTTTATCTCCAAAAATAGAAATAAACTATCCCTATTATTTCATCTCGTGATTTCTGACTTCAGCCCCACCAGCTATTAATAAAAAATACAACAGACTTATCTTTCATAAAATTCTTTAGGATTAAATTTCTAAGTGTACTAGTTACAACGAGGAGGAGGAGCAGAAGGAGGAGGAAGACGTAGGTGTTAAAGGGGAGAAGGAAAAACAGGAGAACAATTAGCCATTTCAGCAGCCAGTTTTTGTGCTGCTCTCTACTATGACACCAATGTTCATTAAGAACAGGTTTTCATCAAACCTCTGATCAAAGATAATAGTGTTGAGAAACTTGGCCTAATCACCTATCCCAAATCCTCATCTGCTCCAAGAGCACTTTGTACATGCCTTTAATTTTGCACAATGGCATTTAATTTTGTTTTGTTGTGCTTTCTTTGCTTCCATATGATGAGTTGTTGTAGTCGTGAGCACAGTGTCTGGCATGCAGCAGGTATTGTGTAACTGTGTGTGGAATGAACTGAAAGTCTAGGCAATGCTACATGTCACAGTGCTTGGCAGCATCCCTCATTGCAGAGGAGCTCCCTCTCATTCCTGTGGAATGTTGTAGCTCTTCTTTCATTTGGATATTGGGAATGGTTGCAAAGATCTATACCTGGAAACATTTGTTCCTAAAATAAAAAGGAGCTGCAAAACACAATCTAACCTCTGACATCTGTTCTTTCTCTCCAGGAGGTCAGAATAACACTGGAAGTCCTCCATCTATTTCTCATCGTCTCACTCTTGAGTGTGCACTGCCAACAATGTCCCTGAATGAAGAGCCACTGATTACATCTAAGTTTTGGCTGTTGAAAGGAAGTTCTACGTATAAGGAAGTGCATTGGACTGACAGTCAGGTCAGCATCTGGACACCTCATGGGATCTTCGTGATCACTTTGCAAAATGTGGATTTTGCAAAATGAGGCCACAAATAGTCGCCTTTCTCCAGTTTTCTCATTTCTTTGATTTTACTTTGTGACTTTTTGGATTGTTGCGTACGGTATGCTACCTAAAGTTTTTCTCACTTCAGAGAAGAGGAAGCTAGCTAATGCTGTCAATGTCACAGTACATGTCATGCTTACAATGATGAGGTTAATATGTGGCACACCTCTGACTTGAACAAGACCTGTTTGTTTACAAAGTCAATGGTTACACTCTTACCCCAGAGTTCTAGTCTCCATTCTGCTGCCAATTTCCCGATGACCTATGTGACTTTAGACATGTGAAATAACTGGGTTTTTTTAGTTTTGAAAAAAGGAGGAGCATCAATGGGATAATTTCTAGGGCATTGCATCTCAAATTTTACATGAATAAAGATAACCTTGGGATCTTGTTAAAAAGTGATTTTTTAATTCAGTAGGTCTAGGGTAGGGCTTGAACTTCTGCAGTTCTAGCAAGTTTCTAGGTAATGGCAGTGCACCTTGTCCACAGATCACACTTCCAGTAACAAAATGGCCTTTCTTTTTATTTGTTTAAGAGTTTGATTCCAGAAAGAATGGTCACTACAAAGATAGGGATAAAGCTATTTTCTACCCAGTGTTCTTCCAGGTAACATTAGATAGGCTCTAATCCTAAGGAACTAAAGAAGACCTAAGTCAATCAGAAGCATCCTAACATAATTGTTGTGTTGATGAGCAGCTTTGCATACTCAACAGCAACTGCTACACAGACAACAAGCTCTCATGCATGTCTCACAGCTCCCTGAATTAGATTCCAAAGACCATCTGCCTATGCCACAACTGGGGATGACCTTCCATCTGTACTTAGTATTTCTCTGCCTTGCAATAATTGCCAAGCATCCAAGAAGCTTCAGAGCCATTAAAGACAGAAACACACATGACTCATTTTCTAGAGACCTATGATAATAGACAATAGAGCTAGCATTATACAATGCAGCATGGTATGAAGACATCTTTCTAATGCAGAGCAGGATTTGTTTAGTTTTAAAGCCAAGTATATCAGCAGATACACTGCATAAAATAGAGTTGACGAGGAAGAACTTGGTGTTACAGACTGCTGGGCCCACGAGTTCTCTGTTGCAACAAAATTAAATGGGCCATTGAGGCTTGAAGTTGTAATTCAACATAAACCACTTTGAAAACTGCAATTTGAAGTATTAGCATTTTATGTTATTAGAAGGTTTTGCTTTGAAATAATATTTTTAATTTTGCATTGGACATTAGGATATCAATACTTCATAGAAATGACAATATATGGGAAAATGTTGATGTTGAGGCTGGAGGATGCCTCATCAGATTTTTTTCGTGCATATTTTCTTGGGATACATTTGATAAATCATGGAAATAATTCTTCCTTTATTATTGTCAGTAAATTCACTGGTCCTATAAATCGTATTTGTAACAGTGACATTTTAAAAGGGTCAGAATTTTTTTTAAATGCTGCAGTCCAAATTCATCCTTCCATTTTGGTCACAAGAAAAAAATACTAGATAATGTGTTTTTGTTTCTCTCTTACATAAAAGACTAAGTCAATTATCATAATTTACATGTAAATTGTGAGTCAGAGGAACATTTCTCAGCAGGTGGTTTTTCAGTGTTAGACTATCTCAGCAGAGAGGAAAGGACACATTGAACATTCTCTTCTCTTCCACATCTTGGATCATCCAAGGTAGTGCCTATCTCAGATAGAAGTCAGAGTCAGCAAGTTAGTTGGGAAATGGGATTATGGGAGCTAAGAAACGCCAGTGAGCAGCAATTTGACCAGCTGCTAATATAGCATTCCTAAACATCAACAAAAGCCAAAACAGTTCTGCCAGAATTTAAAATCACTGATATTAAAATTTTGATTACATATTTTTTTTTCTAACAATTCTTTCTTGAGGTGCCTAGTTGGCTTTTGACTACTGATTGGTTAGAGAGTCATCTTTGTCTCTGCTGTCAGAAAGTACTAAAGCCAAGAGAAAAATGTATGAGATAAACCACTTTCCTTTTCAAACAATGTGAGGTACATCATGCCAGTTAGTGACTGCTAAAATGAATCTTTTGAAATAAATCGGCAATTAGAAATCTCCATGTGCACAATTTTTTTTCCATTTTATTGACATAGTCTTCACTTCTCTTGTAGTACAACAAAGGATAAAATGGAGACAGAGACTCATTTAGTACAATATTATGTCCTGTGCTAGAGTATGGGTGTGCCAGAAGCCAACAATTTGAGAGTGGATTTTGGAAGAATTTAAGAATTAGTTTTTTGCCTTTTCAATATGGGTGAATACATATAAGATGATATATAAACTGCTTAAAAATAACAGAAACAATAAATAGTAGGTATTATTTTCTTTTTTCTCCTGAATATAGAAGCCTTATATTAAAAAAAAAATACAGATTCACAGCCATCCTTTTCAGTGTTTCATTTAAAAAATTCTAATGCATGCACAAAGATAGTTAAAGAACTTTTATGCAAAGCTCCTTTCTAAGGTGGCTTGGCATCACAATTGAGGTTTTGTTACTCTCTTACATGTTAAAAACTGTTAACCATAAAAGTATATATGCTAATTTTTACCACAGTAGTTAGCGACAGTAGGTAAAATATTAAAAACATGCCAATCAAATGAAATCTGTATCAAAAGTAAAAGAAACTCTTGAAATGTGGTAGTAGAACTTCAAGGATCCATGGAAAACAGCCATTGATATATAGCCTGTCTGTAGTTTTTATATATTCCAAAATTTTTTTGTACCTTTCTCCAAACAATGAGACCAACAAATCATTTATATTGAATGGATTGGACATACTTGTAGATAGATTAGGGTGGGTGATTTCAGAAACATCAAGCCTGCTCCCATCCCTCATTTCATAATCTATCTTATTATTAATAGTTAATGAATAATAGTTTTTTCAATTACAAAAAAAACGATACCAAGAAAGAAAATGTTTAGCATTACAATTTCACTGAAAGGAGAATACATTGCGTTAAATTTATTGTAAGGTGTGAATGACCAATATAGAGTATTTCTGAATAGTTGGGTAAGACTAGGTTTTTAAAAAATGAGTTGAAAATAATTATATAATAAAAATGTTGAAGCTTAATGAATCCTTAATTGGATAATTTATTTTACGAACTGGTAAACAAGAAACACTAAAGAGCTATTTATTTGAATCAATGAAGTAATTAATGAATGAATCTATAACTCAGTGTATGGTTTTTGACATTATCTTGTAGGATGCTTTATGGTTCCTCAAAGGTGCTTCAGGAGCAACCACAGGGCTGCTTGGGGTGTATTCAGTTTCTCCAGCCTTTAGTTCAATTCAAAGCACTTTTACTTCCAAATATGCACAATACTGAGTTTTGAAATCATATTTAAGATAGAAAAAAAGATTAGCAGTCATTGTGATCTGAATGATACCGTGAGTCATGCTTTTAAAGTTTCTATGGGATGTCAGCAAGACATCTCTGGCTTTAAGCCCCCTCACAGAAAGTAAAACTAGCAATTGTCTACAGATAATAACACCTTTGTGAAAATCCAAGAACCCAGAGATGACACTGAAACACCTTTCTGGACACCAAAAAAAGAAAAAAAAAAAAACACATTAGAAGGGTAAGGGGATCAGTTTTACTCTGACTGTGTTGCCAATCTCCCAAGCTTACACAATGCCCCAATGAGAGAATTCCCCTGGGTTTACAGTTTCACTAGTGGTTAAAAAAGAGAGCCCAAGGTGGATATCCGGTTTCTCAAGTAATTGGAGGTGCTTCCTAGGAGGCCTAGTTCTGCCTTGTTTCATGGGGAACACTCAGGAAATCAGCAGTGCTAGCCCATCTGTGGTCATCTAGAAACCAGTGGGGTAAGGCTCACAGCAACCAGTGCACAGATGTTGGCAGTTGTACACAATAGACATTAGTCTATTGTGCCAGCAGTGATACCCAATCAGAGAGACTAGCCAATGGCATAGCTCAACCACAGAGCCTAGCTAGTGAACCCCAAAACCATGGTTGGCTGTTCTACCTGGCTAAAGTCCCTAGCTAGCCACTCCACCCAGCCTTTGGAGACAAGCCTGAGACTCTGCCCAAACAGGTAGGCATGCTGTGCTCTTGCATTTCTGCAGATCATAGCCTTTGGTCCTGCCTGACTAGAAGACCAAAAAGCACCTCTTCCCAGACTGAGAGCCCAGAATAAGACCCAGCCTGGGCAAAGAGGCAGACCTGTGATCCTACATATTTGCAGGGCGAAACATCTGGGTCCAAAAGACAATGGAGTGAAACTAGCAGCCCAACAACAGGGCACAACCTATGGCCCTGCCCCATCACAGGTCCTAATCTGCAACCTCACTTAAATACAGGTCACAGTGAAAGAACAGGTCACCAATACCATCTGACTGGGGAGTATCACTTCAACATGGAGTCCAGCCACCAATACCATCTGACTGGGGAGTGTAACCTAAGACCCTACAAGACTAAGGGTGGTTGTGTACCCTAAAGGCAGCCCTGCCCAACTGTAGAGTCCAATTAGCAGCAGCACCTGCCCAGGCAACACAGCCTGAGATTCAGCCCCACCAGAAGTCACTGAGGAGCCTGGGCCAGAGACCCTGGATGACCACAGAGCCCAGACACTGGTTTCACTGACTGCAGAAGCGAACCAAGAGTTGCACTTGAACTATAGCAGAGGTGACAGTCCTGCCCAACTAGAGAACCTGACATAAAGCCCTGTCTTCCTTAGGTCTCTACTGTAACAGTGAAGGGAAACTTCCCATTTACTCTTGGAAGGTTCACTGAAAAATCAACTGAAGAAAGGTAGATTAATAGGAGAAATGGCATACAACTTTATTGGTGTAGACAAGGGAAATGTACAGAATGATTATCCTAATGTGCAATGAATTGAGTACAGGTGGTTTATACCTTTCTTCCTGGGGGAGAGGGAGATTGAGAAATGTGGATAATTTTAAAGGGGAGTAGTAAATGAGTTTTAAGGGAATTTAGTGGGCTTAAAAAATATACAACAGCCTGGGTCAAAGTCTGCTGAGCCCACAGAGTAGGCAATAGTTTGTGACAAGAAGTCTATTCAGGTGTGTTGACAGACTTCAGTCTTTCTTCTTGTGCAATGAGTTCAGTTAATGAAAACTCATGGAAAGGACTAGAGGCAATTGTTTCTTGCTTTGGCAAGTGAGAACTTTAGGCAGATAAGGGCACTTTAGAGAACAATGTCATCCTGTGTTTTAGGAGAAAGAATTGGGAAATAAGGGAGGAGAAAATGTCATAGAGACCATGAGGCTTCTCCTTCAAAGCACTACATTGTAGGCTAACAGTTTCTAAATTCCAACACTATCAACTGGTTCATCCAAAACCCAGGATGAAATAACTGGTGATTGTCTATTTCTGCTGAAGCAAATCTATAAAGACAAGAAGAAGTGACTGCTTCCTCAAAGGCACAGACTGGTGCAAGGATACAGAATCATGAAAAATCAGAGAAATATAAAACAATCAAAGGAAACCAATAGGACAGTATCAAATAAAACTAACAAAGCTCCAATAATGGACCCCAAAGAAATGAAGACTACTGAATGTACTGGAAAACAATGCAAAAGAATCCTCTTAAGAAAGTTTGATGAACTATAATACAAAGATAGGCACATGAATAAAATTAGAACAACAACATATGAATGGAATTAAAATTTTCATGTATTTGTTTGAGACAGGGTCTCATGCTGTTGCCAAGGCTGGAGTACAATGGTGCAATCATGGCTCACTCTAGCCTGAAACCCCTGAGCTCAAGTGATTCTCCCACCACAGCCTCCCAAGTAGCTGTGACTAAAAGTGTGCAGCACCATGCCTGGGTAATATATATTTTTTATTTTTAGTAAAGATAAGGTCTTGTTACGTTGCTGTATTAGTCCGTCTTCACATTGCTAATGCTTGAGACTGAGCAATTTATAAAAGAAAGAGGTTTAATTGACTCACAGTTTTTCATGACTGGGGAGTCCTTAGGAAACTTAAAATTATGGTGGAAGGCAATGGGGAAGCAGGCACCTTCTTCAGATGGCAGCAGGAAAGAGAAAAAGAAGGGGAAACTGCCATTTATAAAACCATCAGATCTCAAGAAAATTCACTCACTATCATGAAAACAGCATGGGGGAAGCTGCCCCACGATCCAATCACCTCTCACTAGGTCCTTCCCTCAACACCTAGGGATTACAATTTGGATTACAATTAAAGATGAGATTTGGTTGGGGACACAGAGCCAAACCATATCATTCCACTGCTGGCCCCTCTGAAATCTCATGTCCTCACATTTCAAAACACAATTATGCCTTCCCAACAGTCTACCAAATTCTTAACTCATTCCAGCATTAACTCAAAAGTCCAAGTCCAGAGTTTCATATCAGACAAGTTCCTTCTGCCTATGAGCCTGTAAAATCAAAAATAAGTTAGTTACATCCAAGATACAATGGTGGTATGGACATTAGTTACATCCAAGATACAATGGTGATATGGACATTGAGTGAATGTTCCCATTTTAAATAGGAGAAATTAGCCAAATCTAGGGGGCTACAGGCCCGAGGCAAGTCCAAAATCCAGCTGGGAAGTCATAAAATCTTAAAGCTCTGAAATAATTTCCTTTGATTCCATGTCTCAAATTCAGGGCATGCTGATACAAGGTGTGGGCTCCTATGGTCTTGGGCAGCTCCACCTTTGTGGCTTTGCAGGGTACAGCTCTGTAGCTGCCTTCATGGGCTGGGGTTGAGTGCCTGTGGCTTTTCCAAGCATATGGTGCAAGCAGTTGGTGGATCTACCTTTCTGGGGTCTGGAGGATGGTGGCCTTCTTCTCACAACTCTACTAGGCAGTGCTTCATTGGGGACTCTGTGTGGGGGCTCCAATCCCACATTTCCCTTCCACACTGCCCTAGCTGAGGTTGTCCATGAGGGCTCTACCCCTGCAGCAGACTTCTGCCTGGACATCCAGGCATTCCATACATCCCTGAAATTCAGGCAGTGGTTCACAAAGCTCAACTCTTGTCTTCTGTGCATCTGCAGACCCGATACCACATGGAAGCTGTCAAAGCTTGAGACCTGTGCCCTCTGAAGCAATGGCTCAAGCTGTACTTTGGCACCTTTTAGCCACAGCTGGAGCTGCAGTGGCTGCGATACACAGTACCAAGTCCTGAAGCTGCACAGAGGAGCCAGGCCCTGGGCCTGGCCCATGAAACCACTTTTCCCGCCTAGGCCTCTGGGCCTGTGATGGGAGGGGCTTCCTCAAAGGGCTTCTGACATGGCCTGAAGACATTTTCTCCATTGTCTTGGCTGTTGACATTCAGCTCTTTGTTACTTACACAAATTTCTGCAAACTGATTAAATTCATCCTGAGAAAATGGGTTCAATGGAGAGCTTCAAGAGAAGATTTTATCAAACAGAAGCAAGAATCAGGAAACTCAAAGACACATCATGTAAAATTACCCAGGCAGAAGAACAAATAGAAAAAAAATAAAAAGAATGAAGAAATCTTACTGAACTTAGACGACACAATGAAAAGAAAAATATAATCACTTTGTAAATACCAGATAAGAAAAAAGGGAAAAAGGGACAGAAAGTCTATTTAAGGAAATGATTGCTGAAAGCTTCTCAAATTTGGGAAGAGAAATGGACATTCAGATTTACGAGGTTGAAAGATCCTAAATAGGTTTAACCCAAAAATGTCTACAACAAAACGTGTAATTAAATTGTCAAAAGTCAAATACAAAAAGAGAATTTTGAAAGTGGCAAGAGAAAATTAACTTTCACCTACAACAAAGTTCTCAGAAGACTATTAGAGAATCTCACAAAAGAAACCTGGCAGAGCAGGTGAGAGTGAGTTGATATATTAAATGTACTAAAACAAAATAAAACAACAAGAACAACAACCAAAACACTGCCAACCAAGAAAGGCATACCCAGCAAAGCAGAAATATAGGAAAAATACAGAAATTTCCAGATAAACAAAAGCTAAGGGAGTTTATAACCACTAGAACGCTAAAGGTGGCATTTCAAGCTGAAAGAAAATAACACTAATTAGTAACACGAAAATTTATAAAAAGAGAAAAATCTTTAGAACTATCAGAGGACAAGCCCAATTATCTACAAAGACACGACAATAAGAACTATCGCTGACTTCTCATCAGCAACAATAAATATCAGGGCACAATGGAATAAAACTGCCCAATATCAGTGAGACAGACAGAGAGAGAGAGAGAATAAAAGTACAAAACCTGTCAATATACTTCCAACTCAAATAAAATATCATGTTGTCTAAAAAGAAGACAAAAATAATTTTTGAGGATTTCATCAGTCTAAAACTTCATGAAAACACAATTAAATTTTAGCAGGAGAAGCATGAGCAAAGGAACATGAGCAGTGGGAAGAAAAAATGGATAATAACAAATTGATGAAACATGTTGATGAATTTAATTAATAATAGCTTTTAAAGAATTAATTTTTTCAAAGTTGTAAAAGTTTAGAATTAAAAGTTTTGACCATATAAAGAAACAAGAGAGGAATATTGAATATACATACTAATTTTGTTTTAGTTTTTTTAGGGAGGAAGATTACAAGATATTGTTTAGTTTCACACTTAAGAATATTTATAGTTAATATTCTTACTTAATATTCACACTTAAGAATATTTATAGTTAATATTAAAATGTTAAGTGTAATCATTAATAAAACAAAAATAAGAATGAATATTTTCTAAAACACTGAGGAGTAAAAGGAGATAGGGCAAGTATATAAATTTTCTGAATGCTGCAGAATGAAGAAAAAGAAAATAAACTAGGAAAAGCTTTGAGAAACAGCAAACAAATGACTTAAGAAAGCCAAACATAACTTCATTAGAACCGTTGTTAATATATCAACATACGTTATTCTAGAGACAAATACTTATTATTTCAAATAGAAGAATAAAAAAATTCATCAATGTGTACTTGTAAGAACCACATCCAGAACAAATTCACATAGAAAGACATGTCACACTAATACTAAAATAATAATAGCTGTTTTGAGAAATTAATATCAGACAAAATAGTACTTGAGTTTAAAAAATACACCAATAAAAACATACATTTTTCAACCATACACAGAATTTAAAAACATTTATGAAGATTTCCAAAATATAATCAACAGCCAATTTTCTCTGATTACAGAGAAAATACATTACAAACAGTTTTTAAAACTGGATTTACAAAACATATGGGTAAAACAAAATCATAATTAAAAGTATACAATTTAAGACAGATAATAAAAACTGCCGTTAAAAAGTATAGCATACACCAAAAGCAATACTTACAGGGAATGTTATAGTCTTTAAAATACTGAGAACAAGAATTTTATAAAGATGAATTAAGCTTTCAACTCAAAAAATATACATCTATGAAATAGTAATTCAAAGGAGACTAAAGGAAGGAAATATAAAAACAAACTAATAAATAAGAAACAAAATTTAATCAACATTAATGAGTAAAAAATATTGTAATAAATCAATAAAAATAAAATAAATTCAATCAGTAGTAATAATAAAATATTCCATCATAAGAGATTACCTAAATAGGGAGTAACTGTTAAGGTTTACCTTGATTTCATAGTATGTATTGTTTTATATACATTGTATCAACAAACAGAATAAGAGAGTTCTTTGACGTATTTTGTGAGGTAAGCCTCATTAACAAATCCAAACAAGTACTATTCAAGGAAAGAAAAATTGACACTAACCAAGAGAAAAAAATCTTAAAGTGTTAGGAAATGAAATCCAACAACGTATTGATGAAATAATACTTCACATATGAGTGTTTTAAGAATGGGTCAAAATGAAGAAAATCTATCATTGAAATTCACCTCCTTACAGATAAAAAGAGAAAACAGACAACATTATCTCAATAGGCGAAGATAAATCTTTGAAATAATGACTAATAAATTATCATAATTCTTAGTTAAACAGGGATTGAAAGGAACTTCCCTAAAGTGGCTAAGCATAAATTGTGCCTACCAAACCCATGTTTTTTCTTTCTGGGCACCCAGGTGGATCAAATTTCCCAGCATTCATTACAGTTATGTGAGGCCATGTGATCGAGTTCTGTCAAATGTGCACCACTCCTGAATCTAACCTATAAAATCCTTTCACTCATTACTTGGTCTCTTCTTCCATCTGTCAGCTAGATATCACTGCCCAGAATAACCTTGGATGCTAAAGATTAAAAGTAGCAAACACTTTAATGGCTTATGATCCCCCAAATAACTATAGTAGCATAAATATAATGTATAGAATAATAAAAATGCGTTTTATTTAACTGAAATAAAACCTGATTGCAAAGTGAGATAACCCCAGGTAATGGATTGATACATCAATTGCAAATATATAGATATTGTCTCTCAATTAATGCATACATTTAATTCTAGTTGTAGTAAAATTTGAAGAAAACTATTCATTAAATATAATAGACTAATTTTAAAAAACTTATGGAAGAACAATGTTAAAACAGTATCTGAAGTAATTCTGAAGAAGGAAATGAGGAGGAGGGCTGGTCTCACCATAGAGAAAGAAAATTTATGAAGCTTTACTAGTTAATACAATGTGGTCTTGTCACAGGAATAAGTAAATAGACCAGGATGACAGAATAGGAGTTTCAGAAACAGATTACAGCATATATGAGAACTTTTTGAGAATGGAGGAGGTATTAGAATTTAATTTAGAGACTGAAGATTACTCAATAACTAGTATTGTTGGTACACTTGGCCTTAAATCTCCCTATAACACACTATACAAAACATATATCTCAGAAGATGTATGTATTTAAATGTGAGAAACAAAAATTAGAGATATATAGGAATATGGTTAGTATCTTGAGGCATAAAAGAATTGTATAAAGAAAACACAAAAATCAGAAAGTATAAAGAAAAACCTTATAAAATTTGATCACAACAAAAATAAAACTACTATTAAGAATGAGACAATAAACAAAATTAAAAGTCAAAATACAAATTGTTAAGAGATGTTTGCAAAACATAAAACCAACAAGGTATCAATTACACTTACAAATATTTAAGAAAAGGAAAACAATTACAAAGAAAAACAGGAAGATTGTGAAAGGACAACTCATAGAAATAAAAATAAAGATAGCCAATAAACTTAAGAAAAAACATACACTGTCACCAATAATTAGGGATGTGCAAACATAAAACATATTTTAAAAATTAAGTAATATTCAATATTGCTATGGATATAAAACAGTGACATTTATACCTTGATTTTGGCAGAATATCAACATTTGGAAAATTGTTTGGTGATATTTGATAAATATGAAGATATAAATATACTTTGCCACTGCAGTTCCATTTCTAGGAAAATACCTTACATATACAGAAGGGAGTATGTAAAAATGTTGATAAAATCATTTGTAATAAAAAAGTTCAAATGTCCATCAGTGAAATACATACCACATTCATGATATTACTTTTCTCTGGAGAATGAAACAGAAACTTCAAATTTAATTTTTAAAACAAAAATATCTGAAGCAAATATGTTAAAATATGTGAAGAAACATAGCAAGCTGATGAAGTTCAAAGACTGTAGAGTCAAGTTTTTCAGATCCAAATCCCAGGCTATATTTACAACCTGTAGCACTCAACCTCCCCGTATTTCAGTTTCTATATCTGGATTAAATGAAATTTTGGTGAGGATTAAATTAGTTAATATAAACAAAACACATGAACAGTTTCTGACATATCGTGAAATAACTATAAATGGGTAGTTATCATTTTTAATTTGGCTCCAAAAGTGAGTATTCTATTATTAGCCGTTCCTTTCTGTACTTTAAAAAAAGGGGGTTAGATCTTTAAATATTAAAACAATAAATCTAATTCAAAGTTTTTTATTTACATTTAAGGGGGTAGAGATACAAAATAGCACATTCAAGTCCCCAATGGTAGCACTCTCAAGGAGAGTGCTCGTTTTCCCTGACAAACTCTGTGCTATTTCTTCTGTCACATACTACCAGTCACCTTATTTTCTAAGCCCAAAGGTAAATTGTATTTATGATCTGAAACATGATCTGACATGAGACTTAATATTGGAAACCAAGTTGATCTTATGAGAACTCACATATGCACCTTGGGGTGATTTGTTATGTCAGCTCATTGAATTCCTAAAAAAATAGAGTTGAAGGGAAAGGTGAGTGGGAAAATGCACATGAAAGAGATGTTTCATTGTTTATTTACTTGTAATTCCCTTTTTTAAAGGTGTTTTTATCCCTCAATGAAAAGTTAGAAAAAGGAAAGTGTTAATGTGTGCGTTTACAGATGCCTAGGTTAGACTCTAGTTCATGGCAAAAATGCATGTGAGTATGAAGTGAACATTGGCTAATGGTCAAGAAATTGTTGAGACTTTCCATTTATAATTCTGATATTTCTTGTGCCTCTTCTTCCTTGGTTTCTCAGTCCCTGCTTTGTCCTAGTACTACTTTATTTTTTCCACCCGTTCTTTTAACACCCCCCGCCCCCTGCATTGATGTCACGTGTCCTCCTAAGCCCTGCATCCTAGGAAATTCCAGATGACTCACTGTACTGAGTCAGAGTGTAGACCTTCAAAATGGTATGTCTACCTGTAACCTCTGAATGTGGCCTTATTTGGGTAAAGGGCCTTTGCATATATTATTAGGTTAAGAATATCTAGATGAGATCATAGTTGATTTGTATGGGCCTTTGCTCCAGTGACAAGTGTCTTTATAGGAGAAGGGCAGGAAAGAAAACATACACTGTGTCAGTTGATGTGACAACTGAGGCAGGGACTGTGTCTACAAGCCCAGTGGCACCAGGGATTGCCAATAGTTGCAACAAACTAGCAGAAAGGCATGGAATGGATTCTCCCTTATAGTATCCAGAAAAAAAAAAAAAAAGAAAAGAAAAACCCTAGCTAACATGTCACTTTCAGACTTCTGGTTTCCAGGACTGTGAGAGAATAAATTTATGGGTTTTTTTTTTTAGTCATCAGTTTATGATAATTTGTTATATGAGCCCTAGGAAATGAATACATCTACCCTTGTCATCCTACTAACTTACTGAGATCCTGGGCAAAGAGGAAGTTTTTCTGAGGAGTTATAAAAAGATTTCAGTTAACACAAGAAAATATTGAGAGAAACTTCATGCCTTGCCAATTATCTTTTAGACTCTCAAGGATATAAGGGTGGTCAGGAGCCCACAATGAAAAGATGCAAATCCATGTCTTTCATTAAATACTGCTATTTTGCAAAGAAAAAGTAAAGAACTGGTGAGCAATAAAGCAGGAGTAAGGAGAAATTGAAGTGAATTTTTCCTTGCTGTCATTTACTGAGTATGTCAACTTAAGACACATTTAATTTTAAGGCTTGAAAACCTTATTCCTATTTTACACTATTTTTATTGCTTTAACTCACACTACCAAAGGAGCTACGTAAGTGGAAACTGTCAATCAACTAAAAAAGAGTCATGGTTTCCATAGTAACCTTCACTGTTCCTCATAAGTCATCATGCATGTAAAAGTGAGAGGCTGACTGCGGAAGTAACAAGGATCTCTTGTGTCTCAAGGAATTTCATTTTTCCAACAAGACCAAAGAGGTGAAGGGGAAATTGTTCACAAAATTGGCTTCTAAGACCTCAAGAAACCACGAAGTAAAAATAAGTTTTATGTCAACTCTCACTGATTCTCAAAACTGATAAGTTCCACTATAGGTTCCAAATCGTCTTACAGTTATTTATAAGCCATTAATTGGCATACTTATTTATTATTCCCTAAAGTTTTATCAGTATGAGACATATTAAACAGAACTACAAACACCAATGTCAAAAAATCAGTCTTATTATTGAAGAACATGGTTCTTCTCAAGTTTACTTTAAGAATTGCCTTAGATGCCTATTTAAAATTCATATTATGGAGGATCACCACTGATCTGCAGTAACAGAATCCCCATGTGGGGCCTGGGCATTCTTTTTTAAAAAAATCCCCACCTGTTATCTGATGCAACTGGACTTGCATTAGTTTCGACGTAGTTCCTTAAATCATGCATTTAGACAATGGAAGTCCTTTATAATATCAAGGAAGCTGTCTTCCTGTTTAGTACACAGTTTTCCCAGGTCACCTCAGTGAGGCTCAACAGCTAATAACCTTTATTGCGTAAGAGCACAGGGCAGCGTGTTTTGCAAGGTTATCACATTAATTCTAACAAAAATTTCATGAAAGAGGGAATAGTGTTAGTCTCATTACAGAAACTAGGAGAATAAGACACCGATTTCATAAACACTTGCAGCAGTGAAGTACAAGTAACTGATGGAGTTTTCAAACCTAAGTCTGCCAAGCTACAAAGCCCCACAGTCCTTTCAGTCCTTTTATAACGGCCTCTAGCTTCATGGTCAAAATAGATTTCTTATGATTGAAAATGAAACAAGAAAAAAGGCATACTTCCATTCAATACAATCTGTGGAGGATGGCAGAGTGTCCCATCCCAGGGAAAGGGAGGATTAAAATGTAAAAACATCTAATTTTAATAATGACACCAAATTGCATATGGTTGTAGAGTTTTTTTAAATAGTTTTTATCTAAAACGTCTTATTAGATTCTTTCAACAAACTTCTGTGGTAGGTAGGACAGAGGTTATCTGCTACATTTATAGATGAGAGTAGGATGGCTCAGAAAAAAAAGCAGAGGGAGAGAGATTTTCAAGATTGCATTGACAGAGACAAGACTTTTAATTATTTACTTTTTCTAATTCTGTCCATTGTCCCATAATGTATCCTTATCTTTTCTGAGGATGGCATCCTATCTTCACTGTTAACTCCAACCCCAATCAATTAGGGTATCTGATTTTCAGAAGCCAACATTATGGGGGAAAAGACTAGAAATGACAGTACAATAAGAACATGGACTTGGATTTCAGATTGAGATGTGAGATTCAGCTCTGCAGTATACTAACTATATAAAAGTGCAAATTAAACTGTAAGGCTCAGATTTACTCCCATGTAAAACAGACATCAAATTAATATCCTACATATTTGAGAAGTAAAGCACATAAACCACCTATCCAAGTATCCTGAAATCACTTACTATAGATGCTGGTTGTAGTATACTTGTCACTATCACTATGATTACGAAGGGACCAAGGGATATGTAAAACAGCACAGATAAAGAGAAGACAACAGTAAGCCAGGGTGCTATTCCACAGAATGTTTGGCAGAGAGTCAGGCATGTATTATTTTCCTCTCTTTGGGAAGACAGAGGTAGCCTCCACTCCAGGAATGGAATGAGAGAATGCTTTGTAAGAAGCACTAAGGGGTTTAATAAAAGCTTGATTAAGGGACAGTGATGTCAGCAAGATGGCTGACTACAGATACTTGGCATTCATCGTCCTCCACAAGTAAAAACAAAGGCAACAAATAAACAGCTAAGATTTGACTGGAGTGTTGAAAGGAGAGTGCTAGAGTGCAGTGGGGAAGGGGAGATACACCTGTGGTGATTACAAGTCCAGTAGTGCAGTGTGGAACTACCCGACCTCTGCAATTCCCGTCTTTCCGGCCTAGATCACATCTACCTGGAGTCAGGAGAAACTTCCTGTTGTGGTGAAAAGGTAAGCAGAAGATTCCCACCAGCTCCCATTATCACTGTAAGCATCTACAATCCTTGTAACAGGAGACTTCCACTGTCTCCTAGTTGGAAGAGAAACTGAACATTAACACAGCTGCATTGCCCTGGGTTAGGAGCACAAAGTGTGCACTCCCCACTTCCAACTCTGCCTGTGAGCCAAGCTGCTGCAGGACAGTGCCACCTTGAGAGTAAAGCCACCTTTGGAATGTGTCCTGCTTTGAAGCCAACAGCCCCTGCACCTCTCCAGCACAGAGATTCCATCTTCATTATGCCAAGCCTATACAAGTGCTTAAATGCCACTATCCCAGGCTGAGCACGGTGGCTCACGCCTGTAATCCCAGCACTTTGGGAGGCCAAGGAGGGCAGATCATGAGGTCAGGAGATGGAGACCATCCTGGCTAACACGGTGAAACCCTTTCTCTACTAAAAATACAAAAAATTAGCCAGTCATGATGGTGGGCGCCTGTAGTCCTAGCTACTCAGGAGGCTGAGGCAGGAGAATGGTGTGAACCTGGGAGGTGGAGCTTGCAGTGAGCCAAGATCATGCCACTGCACGCCAGCCTGGACAACAGAGCCAGACTCCGTCTAAAAAAAAAAAAAAAGCCACAATCCCAGCTGCACAGAGTTTGTGCACAGGATTCACTGCGATTGCAACTCTGGTCCTGCACCGCAAGAAAACAAATCCTGTTGCTGCAATTTCAGCCTGAGGAACAGTCTGCCAGTCCTAACCAGGGTGAACCTGCCCTTGAGCTGGCCAAACTACTGCACACCCTCTCCCAAACATGAGCGCTCCCTGAGCCTCTGAGTAACTGATATACCCCCTCAGCCAGTGGGGAATCTAGTCACCCATTTTCAGGGCTAGAGAACAGCTCTGCAGTATCCCTGTCCCCAGTAGCTACACCCCTAGCCTATCCAATGGCCTTGTGCCCAAATACCGGCCTGAGAAACAGCCCCACAGGCAGCTACTGGTGGTCATACCCCTAATCCTGGAACCAGTCAAGAGCCCACATCCAAAACCTAGAAACAGCCCTATGAACCTCCCCTGGTAGACACACCCCTGAGTTTGTCAAGCAGCCTTGCACTTGTGTTCCAGACCTGAGAAACAGACCTACGGGCAGACATGCCACAAGGCTGGTTGAGCAACTGCACTCCCATGTCCCAGGCCTACAAAGCAGCCCCATGGGCTATACCCTGCAGAAATGACCCCAGGCCAGACAAGAAGTTGTGCAGAGAAACAGCCCTGTGCCTTCACATGCCTGAGAAAGAGCCCTGTGTCTCCTTCTAGTAGAAACACCTGTGGGTTAGTCAAGCAACCCTGTGCACATGTACTAAACCTGAGAAATAACCCTAGGGGCTACTCCTAGCAGACATGCCCCCAGGCCGGCCAAGCAGCTGTACATTCCCAGGACAATTAAGCAGTCCTGTGTCCACATCATGGACCTATGAAATAGCCCCATGAGTCACCCTCATCAGACATGCTTCCCAGGACAGTTGAACAGCTATGTGCCCACATATCAGATCTAAGAAATAGCTTCTCAGGCTTCTCCTGGTGGGCATGACCCCAGGCCAACAAAGGAGCTGAGTGCCTGCCTCCTGGGACTGAGACATAGCTCCTGGGACTGAGCATGCCTACCAAGCTGCTCTTGGTAGGCATGCTCCTAGGCCAGCTGAGCAATTGTATGTGCATTGCTCCCATAGTAAAAGGCCTATGGTCACAGCCGTAGCAAGCCAGACCCTAAGTTAGCTAATATACCACGTGCACACATATACTCCAACCTGAGAACAGCCCAGTGAGCCCCATTCTGGCAAAGTTGCACCATCATCACCACAAATTCTCTCAGCCTGGGCCACTGAGAAACTCATAAATGCCACTAATGTGGATTACAGGTGAAGAAACTACATGGAGACTACACTACTGTATTTACCTAGAATCAAGGCCAACACATCCTACCAAAGAAATACTCTAAGACATATTCATACAAATAAGAATTCCCCTACGAAACCTACTTCATAAAATTGGAAGGGATGTCTTTTACTTCAGATGCATAAAAATCAACATACGAACACTTAAACCATGAAAAAGCAAGGAGATATATCACCGCCAAAGAAAAACAATAATACTCCAGTAATAGATTCCAATAATAAGGAAATATATGAAATTGCCTGGAAAAGAATTCAAAATAATAACCTTAAAAAACACAGTAAGATACAAGAGGATACAGACAAACAATTCAAAGAAATCAGCAAAATAATTTATGATTTAAATGAGAAACTCAACAGAGATAGATATCATTAAAAGGACAAAACAAAAATTCTAGATCTGATTTTAGTGAATGAAACTAAAAAAAAAAATACAATTGAGAGCTTCAACAACAAACTAGACCAATCAGAAGGTAGAATTTCTGAACTTCGAGGCAGGTCTTTTGAAATAACACAGGCAGACATATTGAGAGAGGGACAGGTAGGGGAGAGAGGGAGAGAGAAAGAGAGAGGAATTTAAAAGAATGAACAAAGCCTGCAGGATTTATGTGACACCATTAAGTGAACAAATATTCATATTATAGATATTCCAGAAGGAGAAGAGAAGGGAAATGGTGAGTAAAATGTGTTGAATAAAATAATAGCAGAAAACTTCTCAAGTCTTGAGAAAGAGAGAGACATCCAGGTCCACGAAGCTAAAAGTACTAAAAATAGACTCAACCCAAATAAGTCCTCTCTGAGGCATATTATAGTCAAATTGTCAAAAGTCAAAGACCAAGAAAATATTTCAAAATCAGAAAGAGAAAAGCATCAAGTCACATATAATGGAACCTTCATTAGACTAACAGATTTCTCAACAGAAACCTTAAAGGCCAGGAGAGAATTAAATTATACACTCAAAGTTCTGAAACTAAAAAAATTAAAAAATGCGGTTAACCAAGAATATTATACCCAGAAAGCTATCCTTCAGAAAGAAATGAGAAATTAAATTTTTACAGATAAGCAGAAATTAAGGGAATTTATCTCACTAGGCCAGCCTTACAAGAAATGCTCAAGAAAGTCTTACAGGCAGGGTGTGGTGGCTCACACCTGTAATCCCAGCACTTTGGGAGGTTGAGGCAGGTGGATCACCTGAGGTCAGGAGTTTGAGACCAGCCTGGCCAACATGGTAAAACACCGCCTCTACTAAAAATACACAAATTAGCCGGGTATGGTGGCACATGCCTGTAGTCCCAGCCACTCAGGAGGCCAAGGCAGGAGAATCACTTGAACCCAGGAGGCAGAGGTTGCAGTAAGCCAAGATCACACCACTCCAGCCTGGGCAACAGAACAAGGCTCAGTCTCAAAAAAAAAAAAAAAAACAGCAACAACAACAAAAAAAAACTTACATCTGGAAGTGAAAAGATAACCACTATCATGAAAACATGTGAAAGCATAAAACTTAATTGTAGAGCTCATACACACAGGAGAAAAAGAAAGAAATCAAAGCTTAGCACTACAGAAAACCACCCAACCACAAAAATAAACTAAGCAATAAGAAAGGAAGGAAAGAACAAAGGATATAGAAAATAACCAGAAAACAACAATAAAATGACAGGAGTAAATCTTCACCTATTAATAATATCATTGAATGTAAATGGACAAATGTTTGAGACAATGGATAATAATTACTCTGATCTGATAGCTATACATTATATGTACCCAAACATCACTACATACCTATAAATACATACAATTATTGTCAAATAAAAAATAATTTTTAAAATGCTCTATCTAGGGTTTGGGAAGAATGGCATAAGTGCTTTTGGAGGCTGTCAGCACAATTTGCTTTGCTTTTCAGTGTTGGTTCCACCGAGCTGAAGGGGAAAGCTAGCATGGCTGGCTGCTTAGGGCTGCTCCTAGCTTCTTGCTTTAAGAAGAAATTGATTAATGAGAACTTCAGCTTTCCTTTTAGTTGCTGTAGCTTGATTCACCAAGCTAGGCAAGAAGGCAACACTTTAGGGCAATGGCCCTGACTAGAATAACAAATTACGCATTTCTCTCAAATAACTTGATCTCCACTGGGCTTGGGTCTAGAGGACAGAGAACAGACAGCAGGGGAAAAAAAAGAAAGAAAGGAGAAACTAACCTTGGTTCAGTGCCTAGTATGGGTCAGCCATGTGCTTTTGATATTTTATCTTTTAAGACTCAGAATAAGCTTGTAAAATTGGTGTCTGGCCGTGTTTTATAGCACAGTAAACTGAGACTTAAAGAGTTTAAGTGAATTTTTCAAGGATTTCCAATAAATAATTATTCAGCTGGTGTCAAAACTTGTGTATGTCTGACTCTGAAGCAATTATGTTCATTATATCATGCTGCCTAATATTCTGTACATCATGTGACTGTTGTTTTAAATTTTCATTAAATAGAAAATTAAAACACAATATTTAGAAATATATATTTTAAGCAGAATTTCTAGCTCCAAAATAAAGGGTTGGCTATCATTATCCTTCAAGGATTGTGATATTTTGCTTTGTTTGCATTTTGAATTCTAAGAACTGAGGTCTCTCTCATAAATTACTCTCTGAAGAACTGCAAATAGCTGTGAATAATACTCCCCCTGCTCACAACCTTTACGTGCTCTCACTTTCCCTTGGGATTCAAAAACAATGCAACAAAGTCAATAAGGACAATGATAGAGCAAACAAAGCCACCTGGCTTGATTGATCTTTCCCTTTCTTTATTCCCACTGCTAACTCCTTTTCCATATAACACTTTACAATGTACCACATCTATAATTCCCTGCCACATAAAAATTACAAAGGACATAATGAATTTCAAGCACAAAAGCACCTAATTCTCACAGCATCCCAGAGCTATTATGGTGGCAATGACAGAATTTATAAAAAGAAAAATTAGCATAGCTCTTCTTTAGAAACAAGGCTAGTGTCCCAGGCATACACCAGAGCCCCAGATTTCAATATTTAAATTGCTTGTATCTCTCCACTTCAACATTTCAAAATAATGTGACCTTAGCTTTAAATTTAAAATGATTCTAACAAATAATATTTATTGAGGAATATCTGAAAATGCTGTGGATGGGGATAAGCAATTGCTCCTTTATGAGTTTATGTATGTTTTAGTTTTACTTTGGCTTTATGTTCATGTCACGTGATAGTCTGTAATACCTTTGCTACCATGTTCTTTTTCATCTCTCCATTCAAGATGTGTTTGAAACCCAAGAGAAGAAAAAAAGGTGGATTTATTTTAAATTGGCTTTAGCGCTTGCATGCCTTGTATTTAAGACATTAAAATCAGAACATTAGATAGATGCCTGCCAGCCAAGGCAATTACTTCTACCCATTACACTTCAAGACCAAATTATTTTAGTACTTGAAACAGTTTCTCCTAATTGTCTTATGCTCTGCACAGTGACATTAAACCCAAATAGTCACTTCTTTAGTTTTATTGACAGTGTGTGGTTTGAATTATGGGTTGTTGACAGTCTTTTTGGCAATCTTATTCTCTTCTATTTATTTTGTTTCCTGCTTTCATTTGTAATTTAATGTTGTTAGGGACCTACCTAAATTAAAGTTTGTTTGCCTTATCCTTCACTGTTGCTTCAGTAGGTATATGATTTTAAAATTTAGAAGCCACATCTAATGAAACTGAGGATGAGAATTTTCTGCTCTTAATCTTTTCTTGAACTGTATTGTCCAATGGAGATGGACAATACACTACCCACATGTAGTTATTTAAATTACTTACTCTACTTAGAATTAAACAGAATTAAAATATGAGCACCTCAACAATACTGGGAATGCATCGAGTACTCAATGGTCACATGTTGCTAGTGGCTACTGTTGTAAACTGCAGAGATGTAGAACATTTGCATCTTCATTGCAGAAAGGTCTATTTAACAACATTGCCTCAAGGGTCTCTTGTAAATGAGGAAGCAACTGTTTTTTCATAAAGAACTGTAATAGACAGTCACCAAAACAAACACCTAGAAAATCCCCTAAACATCTTTATAATGAGACAGGCTTATCAGATGTTTATCAGGCTACAGGATATGGGATGTAACAGGGTTCTGGCTTGTGTGTAATCCATGTGCATCAGTGGAATTCCAAGGGCCTTCCACATATTTATTTGCACCAGGAATCAAGGATCCAGTTAAGAAAGTGACAGTAAGAGGGCCTCATTGTTGAGAGTATGTTTAGTATACATGGAGGTGATAGAAATGGAAGGAGAGGGAATCATTTGGAACACTGTTGTAGATGAAATTTAAGTCTATTGAGTTAAGGCCTGCAAATGCAGGCTCCTTAGGGGAGAGATAGTTACTCATAAAAAATGGAAGACATGCTTATCAAGATTTATAAAATAATGGGGCATAAGAAACGGACTTCTAGGATGGATCCTTGGAGTATATTACTCAAGAAAGCAGGGATTCCTTACCAATATGCTTTAGGCACTGGGGAAACTGGATAACTGTCTGTGACAGACCATAGAGAACAAGAGCATTTGTTAGCGAGGGAATACACTGTCCCTTGGAACACTGGTCACATAAAGAAATAATAGCTTTGGGACATCAGCAACTGCACTAGAGCCTGGCAGGAAACACAAAGACTAGGAGTGGCATCTAGTTACCTCATAGCACAGGGTGGAAGTTAAGAGATGCCATACAAAGAAATGCTGACCACTTCTCAGTGCTTATTACTATGAAAAAAAAGAATGATACATTTTACCTTCCATCAGAGAAGGACTATGGTTTAATACATATATTACTATTTGAATATATAGTTCCTGGGATAGTTGAAATGGACATAATAATTTAACATATTAATTTAAGGCATTATTACACCAAAATGAACTGATATTTATGTATGTCTGTACAATAAAGCCTTGGTAGGAAATAAATGGCTGTTATGTAAGTAATTCCTCCTTTCTCTTTCTTACTTCCACATTTTGCCATTAAGATAATTGGACATTTTAGATGCCAGTAAACAATAAATTATTCAACAATGGTAGATTGAGGTAAGATTTATCATCTAACTCCAAACACCTAAGATAATCTAGGAAATATTTTGAATTTGGAGATTTTGCAAGTACACCTATGAACCAACCCTCTGACTCACTCAGCAGTCAGTGGCATTACAACTGAATTTTAACCCTCTCTTGCTGCTGTCCTGCTATACTACTCATTACAAGAAGTCTGGGACTCCACTGA
Organism: Pongo abelii; assembly: GCF_028885655.2. Classification (NCBI taxonomy): domain Eukaryota; kingdom Metazoa; phylum Chordata; class Mammalia; order Primates; family Hominidae; genus Pongo; species Pongo abelii. The sequence goes on along the minus strand of NC_072004.2, from coordinate 63,292,304 downwards.
ATAAGCATTGAGGGGTAAAAGTTGAAACTAAATAATTCAATCTGAATTCCAGTTGAATGGGTGGGGGGTGGGCAGGCCATTCCTTCCCTTCTGTCCTCAAATGGGAGAATCACATAAAGGTTTTTATTTATTTTTTTTCTCCCTCTCCCTGACGTAAGAAAGTCTAAGCACTTCTCGGCAGCAGGTCTTTCCTAGGTCCACCATCAGTTTGCCATGCGGCATAAGTCCTAGGTCAAAAACTCTACATATACCTCAATTTTCTTATAATTAACATGCATATAACAATCCCCATTCTAAATGTAACAATCTAAATGGAATACAAGGAAAAAGAACTATACAAATCATGTTGACTGAACACATGCTAAGTGTCAGGTACTTTTACCAAAGCATTTCTTTTAATACAACTTCCTTTAATCTGTGATGTGCCATGAGGGAGATGTGTGGTAGCAGTCTGTCCAGCATCTGAACATGTCTCTTAGTTTGGGAGACTCTCAAGATAAGAGGGAGCTAGGATTCACCTCTCTCTATCAAAGTCTGGGGAACGGGGCATCAGACAGACCTGTCTTTTGTCCCTCAGAAACTAAGTAAGGGACAGCCAGGGTACTTAGGCTTGTCCATCTGCCTACAAAACTGAATCTTGAGGGAGTTACTCAAAGGTGCAGGGATTGTTTGCAGTTGCTGTGGCAGAGACTCTGCAAAAATAACCCATCCACTGCTCCACAAAATTTAGTGAGGTCAGATCATGGTTGCACATGGCTTCTTTTGGTTCCTGCCCATTTTACTTCCCACCTTCCTAAAGCTTCTAGGAGTTCCCTGATATTTTACCAATAAATTACCCTCCTCTTTAATTTAGCGAAAGTCATTTCTGCTTCTGTCACCAACAACTTTGGTGCAATAGGAATTATCACCTATGTTTTTGTTCTGTTAGACTTTTGCAGTGACATCCTCACCAAAGCTGTTGATGTGTTCACTGAGTGTTATACAAGTGGTAGACAGCTCAGCCAGGATTAAAACCCTTATGTATGTCTTTCAAAAATGAATGTTCTTTCATCTCGGATAGTTATTTCCTTTCTATGCTTCTTTATATTTTCTTATTCTTCTCTTTGCCTCTTCTCATGATTTATCTTTTCCATTTAAATAATTTTTGGTTCAAATAAGAATATCAAATTCTTTTTTTTTTTTTTTTTTGATAGAGTCTCGCTCTGTTGCCCAGGCTGGAGTGCAGTGGCCCAGTCTCGGCTCACTGCAACCTCTGCCTCCCGGGATCACGCCATTCTCCTGCCTCAGCTTCCCGAGTAGCTGGGACTACAGGCACCCACCACCACGCCGGGCTAATTTTTTGTATTTTTAGTAGAGACAGGGTTTCACTGTGTTAGCCAGGATGGTCTCGATGTCCTGACCTCGTGATCCGCCTGCCTTGGCCTCCCAAAGTGCTGGGATTACAGGCGTGAGCCACCATGCCTAGCCAAGAATATCAAATTCTTATAAGCAATGTAGTTTTTATTCTTGGCATGTATTCACCAAAGTTAATTCTAGATTAATACTTAGAGGCTTGTAAATCCCTGTTAGCCATAGAGTGTCATTTCAGGAATCTTCTGACACTAAGAACAATACATATTGACCTATCCCATAAATTATTTCAAGTTCTTCAGCTATATCTTGGTAGAAAAAAACTCAGCAACAGGAGTCTGGCTATAAACTATGTTATAAGCATGTACTGCTCATATAATAAAATGGAATAATGAATAATTGGTTGGCATATATTCAAAAACCAGAAACAGCATGAAATATTTGAGTGGTTCGTTCTGATTTTATTGTACATCCCTTTAAATGGTAAAGGAATCTTAGAATGTTTTCAAGTTAATGCTGAATTTGAACTAATGGAGAAGCATTTTTAGTAACCAGGTTATCAGTACCTGAAAGAAATAGAAAAACTCTAAGTATGGGGATTGCGTTACATCCAGAAAGCAAAGACTCTCCTGGGCTTTGTGACAGAATGTGTAAGACAAGCAGGAAATACAAGTTCATCCTGACAGCTGTTAGAGAGATGTCCAAAAAGAATGTGGATGTCAACATGTATTCACCTTTTTGCAAAGGTGTGAAGCAAAGGTGAACTCTGATGAAAAGCTTGTCAAAATAAGAAGGGTTAGGGACTAGAGTGTTTGTCACTCAGCCTGGCTACTATTACTAAATGGCAGGTAGAGAAGAGTCTCATGTCTGTCTGAATGAAAACAGAGGAGATTATAAAGATGCTGAACAAACAGGGCTTTGATTGCTGGGAGTAAGTGTGGATATATCCCAGGGCCAGCTGTTGAATAGAGTATACCAATGCCTCCCAGGCGTGAATAAATGACGAAGGCCAGGCTAACCTGAAAAAGTTATGATGCTCAGTTTCCATGTAGTAGAAATGGTACGAAGGGAAAATAAAAGGTCTTTTTCTGTTGAATCAGAATGAGAAAAAACACAAATTTTTTTTCTTTTATTTTATAGAAGAAGGCAAGAAATCAGATATCCTAGTTAGTCTATGCCTTTCCAGAGAACACAGTACCCAGGACAATGCTTTGGAGAACCAAACTATGAGTTGGGTTCTAATGAGAATGCCAACTCTGCTCCTTCTTCAATAAACTAGAAGAGATTCAATACACATCAGGCCAGTTATCTCTCAGGACATTTTCATTACCTGCAGCTATAGAATAAGAGTTCCAAAACTTCAGTGTGCCTAAGATTAACCAGCAGAGCCTCTTTAAATATCGATTCATAGGCCTGGATAGGGCTCAGTAAATTATATTTTAGCAGACACCAAAGCAGATCCTGACTCTGCCCCAGGAACCCACTTTACCGTTATGGAAAATCCTCAGCTCTGCAGCCAAGGGGACCAGCTTTACTACTTTAATTTTCCTCAGCTGAAAGCGGGCACCCAGGGAGCTGTCATCTATAGTTCATCTGCTCAGGCTCTATCCACCAGGCACTCCCACTTTCTTTTCTTCATTCTCCCTCTAAGTAGAGCTGTAGGAGCACTGGCTTTGGTGTGTGCAAATCTTACTGAATACCTCTGCTTCTTAAGGTTGACTTTGGAATAGCAATAATACCCAAGACAGCCTCTCAGGGCCCAACTCTTGGTACTAGTATACTGGCTAGTTTGCCAAACAAGCCTATTCAGTGACCTTGTATGGAGAACGCGCATATAATTCTGGACTATGTCTGTCAGGTATTTATCATTAATCATCTCATCACTTCTTCCCAGGCCGTTTATTATTCTCTCTCTGCTTTATATTTGACCCAACACACTTTATGGCTGCTTCTGGTAATGGCCTCTTCATCCACATAGATCTATGCTGTACTATAGATATTGCCAAACTTTATCCATTTCCCTCTACAAATCTCCAAGACTGCTAAAGCACCTTGTATATCCCAATGCAAAGTATCTTTTGCATATAAGAAAACATTTTGTTTATTTAGGGGCTTACATCATTCCAGTTCAGTAATCAGAATAGAAAATGAGCTTTTTCATCTAGCTTCATCTAAAAGATCATGGGAAAAGTCTATAAGAGGGCAAATGTGGATTAAGTGCCTTCTGCTCGGGAGGAGTTGTGTTTTAACCAGGCAGAGGACAGTAGTGGAGATGTCACTATGAGGAAATCACAAACTCAGATGTCACAATGGCAATTTCTGACAAGACTCAAAAGGATTAGACCGAATGCTTCTCCTGTTTTAGATACTTCCCTTTTGTCACTTACACTGGCTAAACTTGAGTTATTCAGTTAAGCAGGTACTTTCAGGGGAAAGCTAGGTAGTTCTCCATTCTTGTTTTACTTCTAAGATACAAGATGCTGTGTATGCACTTCAACCCAGAAATAAACAAGACCTGCTCCTCTGTTACAACATTAGTACTTTGCTTGGGAGAAGCCATTGTCTAATCACAATTGAAAACTGTTATTTGCTATTTCAGAACCATTACAATTGTCATTAAAATTGTCAAATGTAATTTTAAAACTGGTCACTGAATATCTACTATGTAGTAGGCAGTTTGCTATAGATTTTCCCTAGATTATTTCACTAATTCTCACAAACACTCTGTGAAACAGATGGTGTTTTTAAAATAATTTATTTAAAAAGAAACCATCTTGTATGTTAAATAATTTGCTAAAGGTCATGTAGCTAATAGATAGTACATGAAAAATGTGAACTCCGTTCTTGATTTCATGTCCAGTACTGCTTCTACTATATTACAGTTGTTTTCTATAAGTGTAACACAACCACTCAAGCATAAAGAGAGTAAAAGGCAACACCCAAGCCATACATTACATAGACTGCTTTTAATCTCAGCCATGCTACATTTTTTTGCACCTGTCCTCTTCCATGGATGATTTCCATATCTAAATCTTCATGAGTAGTAGCTTTCTTCACTTATTTCTATTATCCAATCCCTTATTTCCAATGCCTCACTGGAAATCCCACCTTCCTGAGCACTGAAAAAGCTTCTTTTGCCAACTGTGCCATTTCTGGCTTGAAACTGTGAACTTATTTTTGATCATTTCCTCATTCATTTTACAAACAATTTCTGAGTACCTGTTATGACCTCTACTTCAACTCTTATATTTAATCGACCTATATTCTTTCTCTTCGATGAAATCTTTGCGCTTCATCTTTGAGGTCACTGCTTGATTTGACTATTCCACTTAGTTATCTGCTGCCTACAATTTACTACTGGGTAATGTGGTAGCCCTTGGCTGCTCTTCTTGTCCTTAATGTACTATGGAAACTACTGCCACCATCTTTCACTAAACACTCACAACATTTGGGGCTCAATTTATACGTTACCTCCTCTGGGTAGTCTTTGTCTCTCTAGACTAAACCAGTTGCTCCAAACTACTTCACTTGAGACTTTAAAATAGACTTTAAAAAGATTGTTTTAAAGAAATGTAGCAAATGGTTATATTGTGGTGATTTTAAACATAAACCTACAGGACAAATGAAAACCAAAAATTTCTAATAAAATCTAAATGCATTCTTACGGCTTAGGAAAAATTTTCCAATGGCCATATACATGGATGTAAACCAGGTCATATCTCAAATTACATAGGTAAAATAGAAGAAAACATGCTCTAGAGACCTGTCAGATGACTCAAAGTGTAACACGAATGGTACAAAATAGCACTGATACTGAAGATGAGTGTGAGAATAAAAGAAACTAACATTTAAAAATTAACATATATGTCCTTTATGTTTAATGTATTGAAATACGGTTTTGTAAGTAAATTGGTAAAGCTTGTATTTTAAGTAAATATATGGAAATTTCACTTACATCATCGAATCATTACATGTTTGAGTCAGCCAAAAAAATTGCTTCTGTTTTAGTATTTTACACTATGACTTTGGAGTATTTCTCTATATTAAGCGGGCTGTTATTGACAAACATATGGAATTTTGACAGCCTTAGAGAAAGAATTAGCCCTTATAATCCCTGCCCCCACTTTGCTTCAGGGTAATATAGGAATAACCACTTCTTAAAAATAGAATTGGAAACAGAGAGCTTTATTACATAAAGTGCTTTATGTCCATTATCTCATTTTCTTCTTTCGGCAACCCCATGGAATATGTACTGTATCTATTACTATTTCACAGATTAAAAAACTGAAACAGAAAGCGGCTCAGTGTAGGCTTCATCACCAGTAAATGAAGAGATGAGATTAGGCCCAGCTTCTTACTGGAGAACTGAACATTTTATCTCCAGTGCTGTATTAGCATGTTGTTTATAAAACTAAAATTCCTAAAGGGTCATGAAAACTTCAGCTGTGCTGAGATACTTTGAATATCTGACATTAAGATAGAAATTGTGAATACATAAGGTTTTGGGTTGTCCAGTGAATTTGGAATTAACTAAATATCCTATTAGTGTTAGATATTTCATTGACATTTAAAGCAATGCTTCTTCCATCACTACGCTTTCTCACTCATGAATCTACTTTAGCCATCAATTTAAAATTTAGATGCTAATAACCAGCATGTGCTTCTAATAAAGCAATGGATATGAGCCTTCAAGGACATATCAAAAATGCCTAGCCATCTGGAACCAATTCTTTCTGGTAGCAAATCCCTTTCCACAAAAATACATAATATGGATTAGCTCTTTTACTTTCCAAATGTTATACCCTAAAATAAATAGATGCAATTTCCCAAATAGAATTGTGCCTGACAATTAGTGATTTTTGTCTTAATTCATATATAAATTTATAATTTGCAAATTATCCTTATTAAAGTTCTTTTAATTATTTCCAGGCCATTTCTTTTTAATAGAAAGGGTTAACACGACAAGTTAGTAAACTTTGCTTGCTCTTCTAGTAGCAAGAAAAACTACCCTAATTTTCATCTCTGTTCAGCAATCTACTGTTTATTCCTGTAAATGAAAGAATAGTTGAGGGCTTTAAAAATAGATTTCTAGGAAGTTTGAACACAAGATTCCAAGATTAATGAAACTAAAGAAAAGGAGACTCTAAGATTGGATTTAACACAGATTTTTGTATATTTCATACTAAATAATATGAGAAAATGAGTATAAAATCTGAGCTCCAGCTAATCCTCTGCAACCATCCGAGCAAACATGAACACAATGCCATTCTGAATAACATATTATTGTCTTAGGAGTCCTATTGTCATGAAATTCTACAGAGCACATTATACTAATCTCCATAAACAAGATGTTTATTTTTTATGGGGCTATCATTTAGCACATAATTATAAATCTAAGTATATTAGAATATTTAGACACAATTACTCTCTTTTCAACCTTCTGAATCTGTTTGGAGGTAGAGAAGGAGGGGGAAGAGCAAGTTTGCAATTTTATAGGAGAAGGTCAGTGTGGCATGCTGGGAATTGCTATTCAGATCTTATGGTTGAATAGCACTCATTTTCTGCGACTAACCATCAGCTGGGTTTTGTGATTGGGCTTCATTATGTGTATGATAGCCAAAATTGTAGGTTTTTACATTAGTAAATACAATGCTGCTATGTTCCACGTTAAGGATATGGGAGAATAAATTACATCATTTGTTTTGCCACAGAATCTTTGTGCAAGATGCTGTTTTAAGAGTTATTATATTCATCAGAAGATAAAGAGAATAATTAAGAAGAGAAACAATCTTCTAAGAGTTCATAATGGGAAAAATACAACAACTATGCTCGCTATTAATTTTTCACCAGATCATATGTCTTCAAATCTGTTGAATTATGAAGTGCTAGGAAGAGCCTCAGGTTTATATTTAACTCTTTAGATTGTTATTGCTGGCTATGACACCTGAATTGTTCTAAATCCACTTCTTCATGTGTAACATGAGATGGTGACGTGTCTGTCGCATGATGGATGTAAAAATTAAATAAGGTAAAGAAACTGCCTATGCACAGTGTTCAGCACAGAACAGGTACTCCACAAATGTTGAATTTGATTATATAAAAAGTCAAGATTTACTAGCAAGATTTACCGCATATAACTTTCCCAAGGTGCAAATACACAAAGTGCAAAGTGCACTATTTGGACAACAGACAGAGTGATTCACAGGAAAGGGTATCAATACCCCTTAATCAGGTTGAGCATACCCTTATCATGTCAGGGAGGAATTGTGTTGTATCATGACTTTTGTCCTTCCTATCCCTCATATTCCAGAGAATAGTCTTAGAATATTACAGAGTAGCCCCTTTTGCCACTGCCAGAATACAGTCCAAGGGAACAGTCACCTGCAGTAAATCTCATAGTAAAATGACACACACACACAAAAAGAGTTCAGAGAAAATAAAGCTCCCTGCTGAGAACTGTCCATGTCCTACAACCTACTCTTACCAAGTCTCACCCTTCCTACTCAGACTGTCTGGCCCACGTTAAAGAGACCACAGGCCACACATATTAAGGAAGCAACCAGATCTCTGACTTCTCCGAGTTGACCAGAAGACAGAGACAGAACACTGGCTGAAATGTGAAGAAATTAGCAATTTTCTAGATTATCATCACAACGGAAATAAGCCCTCATGCAAAGGGTAATCAATGATTACTATCACTTGTGACTATGTCAAAGTTCAGGACACTAAAAGAAGCATTTCACAGTATATATGATAGACATTAGAATTTGTCCATTGCCTTGACTGACAGTCACTTTACATTCTTAGTTTGAGTTTTCCTCGTCTCCCAATATCACACCCTAACAAGGACTTGTGAACAGTCATTTATCTGCAAAACGGTCTGCTGAAGCACAAGTGAAGAAGGGAGGACAGTAGAGCCAGAAAGGGAGAGAATACAGTAAGAGGTGCTGTAATAAGCAGGTTGCCATGGTAGGCTCAATCCCATGGGGAACCCTCTGAGGAACTGGTTAGAACACATCTCAGAATTGTCTCATGAACGGCTAAAGAAGTATGCTATTTATCCGTGAAGTCCTGTCACTCATTCGATGATGGTTGCCTCTGGGGGTAACATTCAACCCAACATTTTCTAGGCTGCTTTGCTGTGGTATAGCAAACTCCTAGGGAGCTAGAGAAAACCCTTGGGAATAAAAGTAAAGAAACAGGTGTGCTTGAAATGGAAAGCAGCCAGGATGAATAGGAACTACTTACCACAGTCAAGCAAGCACAGAAAGGGTCAATGGCATATGTGTCTGCTGCACACTCTGTATGTCAAAACAATTGAAGCAGTCTGATCACACATAGCCTGATATGTGTATGTACATATACATGTATCTATATATGTATATGTGCATGAAATTTTTATCATTGAAAACAGTTAAATTAGATAGAATAGGTCTATGCCTCTCCTCCCTCTTAGCCTATTTAAGAGGGAGCCTCCTCCCTCTTAGCCCACTCATTCTTCATACATCCACTCAATTGTCTGTTATTCAGGGAACCCTTTTCTCATCCCTTTAACTAGGTCCAATTTATCTTTTTTGTGCATTCATAAAAAATCTATCTTTTATGGTAGTGGCACTAATTAGAGTTGTACTTTTATTATGAGTTGTCTGATAATTTGATTGACATTTCTCTTCCATGAGGATCAGGTCCTTGAAGTCAGGAAATAGTGCCTTTCAGAAGGCTTCCCTCCTAGAATGTACTAAATGGTTACACAGTGAATGAATAATCCTTTTAAAGGGAACATAACCCCGGGGAAGAAGGATCTGTAACCAATTATAAAATGATGTGATAAGTACTATACTACTATACTGTAATTACAGATTTCTGTGGGAGTATATAGAAAAGAGAGACAAATTCTGCCTGGTATGAAAAAAAGGTAATATTAACAGAGTAGATATTCATGGGGTGGTGACATTGGAACTAGGCATGAGGTAGGACAATAAGATCTCTAGGAGAATAGCTGGGTATAGCGGTGCTTGCCTATAGTCCCAGCTACTCAGGAGGCTGAGGAAGGGGGATGATTTGAGATCAAGGTCAGCCAGCCTGGTCAACATAGTGAGATGCTGTTGACCAGCATCTCACAGAGAAAAAAAGATCTCTATGAGAAGAAGGGATAAAATGTGTCTTAGAAGAAAATCAGCAACAGATTAACTCTATTCAGAGGTGGCCAAGTGAGTTTCTTTAAATTTACGGTTGTATACTTTGTATATAAAATGTGCATGTATGTGTTTGTGTATGTATCCGTAGAGATACATAATATATGTTATTGAGCCCAAACAAAGCTTGATTCATGTGGAGTCTTTAAATGGCATCAACACTGTCATTAGCATCCCTTCAAGTGACTGCCAATCAATTTTGACCAATTTCATTAAATAGAAAGTTGTATTGGAGTTAACATTCACAAATGAGCCATCCATTTAAGGTCACTGTTTCATCATGAGTAGTTATGGGGCAAGATACGAAAAAGGGGCCTATTTAGGATCTACTTTTGGTCATAACTGTTCAGCATTTAAAAAATCACTTTTAATATGATTCAATCATTGAATAAAGCTTTAGGTGACTTGGTACATTTTTTTAAAGTAAATAAATATGAGTACTTCAGGGATTTCTGCCCTGTGTCTAATTTTCCAAATTCCTAATTGCTATAGTCAACATTTTTTTTTTGTATCCTAACATTGCTATGTTAAAATTCTAACTTCCAAGGTGATGTTATTCTGAGGTAGAACCTTCTGGGAGGTGGGTTTAGGGTTCATATAAAAGAGACGCAAGGGAGCTAAATGCCTTGCCCCTTCCACCTTGTGAAAACACAGAAAGAAGGCATAATCCATGAACCAGAAAACTGGCCTTCACTAGACATTTAATCCATTGGCACCTTGATTGTAGACTTCCCAGCCTCCAGAAATGTGAGAAATAAATTTCTGTTGTTCATAAGCTACCCAGTCAATGGTATTTTGTTATAGCAACCCAAATGGACTAAGACACTAATGAAGCAAGGAAAAAAAGCTTAAGATGGCTTTCCAAAATCTGCTATTCTTTATTTAAGAGACCAATGCTTAGGACTGGTGATCTTGAGTAGTTATATCAGTAGAGTATGAAATCCAGTCACACAGTGAACTGTTGGCGGATGGTATCCCAAGTTCCAACATGGGTGGCTGACAAAGGAGTATGTCTTTGGGTGGGAGACAAAACTAATATGGTTGCCTTACCTGGGGCCTGGACTGAGGATGAGTAGAGAAGAGAAGGGCAAAGAAGAAAAAGAGCTGTGGTGAGCTCACAGTCTGTGTTAGGCATAGAACACATTAACTAATGTCACTCTGGGTGGTAACATTTTATAACTAAGGCCTATGATGAAGAGATGGCTAATGATTTGACTATAAAACACATCATATTTTCCATCAAGGCATCCAAAACAAACTAGTAGTATAAATTTCAAGAGCACATTTGTCATGCAAAGACAGCATTAATTCAATTCCCGTATTTTCTCTTTTCTATCAAATTGTCACCTTTATTAACTGCTTGTGGAATTTCTGAGGTACATCCTGCCTGGACAAGGTAGATCCTGGCTGGACAAGGTAGATCCTGCCTGGACAAGGTAGATCCTGCCTGGACAAAGTAGATAATAACCAAAACCACATGGTAGAAAAATAGCAGAGCTCAGATGTGGGCCTGGGTTTTTGTCTCCAAAAATCATCTTCTTTGTTTGTTGAATTTGGGAGTTTGACATTATCACAAGAATACTTTAGTGTAGTGTGATAACAATTTATCCTTTGCTCACACAGACATTTTTATAAGCCTGAAGATCTGTATTGACTAATGAGAATGATGCACTGAGCTCAAAAACTAGTATTACTTGCATGGCATTTTAAATTATATAACATGATTGCTTATAGGAAATACATCCCTTTTTATAGACTTATGATGCCTGCTGTGTCATGCAATTAAAAAGTTCCAGAAAAGCATTCTCAGTATGTCAAATTCTTGAGGCTGATTTATAGGATTACAGCTTTCCCCCTTTGTGATTCAATTAAAACATTTTACATTGGGCTATTATAGAGTTTAAACTCATCATAGTTTGGAGGCTGAACTATTAGATTAGCATGTGATGTGTTTATAAATAAACTGAATTTCTTGTTGGCAAGGGACAATAATTAGAGCTGCAGTCATAAGGAATACGTACTAAAAACCTGCAAGATAGACAGAGAAGATAAAAATGGGTAATACCAATATGTAATTGATTATTGGATCTTACAGACAGTTATATATAAAAATAAAGGCCTATTGGTATATGCTTCAGATTTTAATCCAGGGACTGAATTCTTGACCAGATCAGTGATGTGAGGAAAAAAGTGTTCTGATAAGGACCTGGGAATAGTTCAAACAAGTTATGATTACAAATTCTCTGAGATCTGAGCCCATTCTGGTAGTATCTAGAAGGTCCTACTAATTATGTGTGCATCTAAAAACCCCTTAATGGGAAATGAATGTTTTTTTTCCAAAAAGACTGGATAATAGTTTCAGGCATCTCATAATAAGAAAAGGAAAGAGAATCAGTGGTGCTACCATCTGAGTTTGGTTGGTGGCTATTTCAAGGGAAAATGCATTTTCTTTCATTTTGATGTTAGTTTTATTTTTGATTTTTGATGGTGAGGAGAATTAAGCTAAATTGAATGATGTGGACTAGGCATTAAAAATAGTACCTACTCTTCATAAAAGAAAGAGGGCAAAGGCAGTCAAGCATGAAGACTAAATAAATCTTTAAATGATGCAATAAAGAAATGATAACTTAGAGATAATGTGTTTGCCATGGCCCTTAGAGATGTCAAGTTTCCACCTGTGGAGATAAATGAGTCCGTTTAATAGAGAAATAGAATTTTGAAGGAACAGTTGCCCAGACTACTTACAAAACCAAGAAATGAGTGATCTAGTGATAACTTAAATTTGACACTCTTCAGTCTTTGAGAATGCTATTAGGCTAAATGCATCTCCATCAGGAAAGAATATTGCCTCATTTTAGGCAGGCCCTCATTTTCTCTTGCCTAGGCTACAGTAATAGCCTTCTAACTGGTATTCAGGCTCCTCGTCTAACCACCCCTCCACTCTATTTTTTCTGTCACCAGCGTAATCTTCCAAAGGCCCCAATTTTAAGCCATTTCTATGCTTAAAAACACTTCAAAAGCTCTCCTTTATCTAAGAATAAAATCCAGATGGATTATCACGGTATAAAATGCTCTCGATCATCTGGCCCTCCATTACCCCACCAGTCTCCTCACTCACCATGCTGTGCCTCATCAACTATGTTCCCATCATATTGAATTATTTTAGGTTCTTTTTTGGGGCCATGCTCTTTTTCACCTCCATGCCTTAGTCTATGAAGCTGTTTCAGTGTAAATAACCCTATTGTATCTAGAATGCCCTTAGGTACTGTTCAACCATTATTTTTCTTAATGACTTTTCTTGTTATTTTTAATTGATCCTCTATATTTTTGCCAGATTATACTCCCCAAATCATAGAACCTATACTGCTTAACTGAACTCATTGGTTTACATGAAGGTAGGTTCATTTACCCATATTAGACCAGAAATTCCATGAAGGTAGCATTATATCGTACTACTCTTTTGTTTGTAGTATTTATCCAAGTTACACATACTCCATGATAATTCAAATGACTTAATTAACAAAAGTTGTAGACAATATTTATTAACATATTTAGTTTAATTTAGCTAAAGTTGGGGAGTTTAGAAGCATTTATACAGGTTTGGGTTTGGGTTTTCCATCTATAGTTAGGCCTAGCCAGCAAGCTTAATACTTTGTCAAAAATGTTTTAATAACAAAAAATTTATTCTATTATGTTCTGATGAATGGAGGCTACAGAGAGCTGATACATGTATGTGAGGGTGTTTTAGATACTGTAAAAGTTCTCATTTCATTGATATGGAAGATATTAAACCGATTGAGTCATGGAGACACCACACAGCCATCAAAATGAATAGCATATAGATATAAAAATAAAATGTTAAATGAAGGAAATACTATATAGTACCAGCATATACATGGCATGCATATATATGTATATGTGTTTGTGTGTATCTATGTCTCTCTCTATATATGTGTATATATATATCTATACACATATATGTACATATATCTATACATATATATATACATATGTGTATAGATATATATATACACACATATATAGAGAGACCTAGATACACACACATATACAAATCTATGTATACACATATACATCTCTATATATATGTGTATATATGTATATATATGTGTGTGTGTGTTTGTGTATATATATCTAGAGAGAGAGAGAGAGAGAGAGACAGAGACTATCCTCCTTATTTCTGGATTTTATATTTACTAATTCACTTGGTAACATTTATTTGTAACTCTTAAATCAATACTCACAGTTATTTGTAGAAATGTGCAGAGCAATATTTGAGTCCCCTAACCTCACTCACATGTTTTCAGCATCTGAGGTCAAACAAAATAATTATCTGCCTTATTGTTTTAGCTCTCCTCCTGTAAAGAAGTATCCTTTTCACAGAATATTTAGCATCACACCTTTCACATTTTTGAGCTTTTTCTTGGTGATGTCACAGTTTAAAATGATTCCAAGTGTAGTGCTAAAATGCTGTCTAGTGTTTCTAAGCACAAGCAGACTGTGATGTGTCTTGTATAGAGAAAATATATATATTAATAAGTTCCATTCAGCGTGAGTCATAGTGCTATTGGCCCTATTGGCCATGATTTCAATATTAAAAAATTATAATATATATTACATAATGTACCTTTAAACTAAAACACTTATAAAACAAGTTTGTATATTGATTGTGACCAGAGGCTTATGGAAGTCTAACTTCAAATAATGAGGATTGATGTGTGTGTGTGGGTGTGTGTGTGTGTAGCATTTATATAAATTTCAGAAAACAATTTATAGCATCAATGTATACAGATCTATCTAGAAGTATTGTGGAACATTATTAGTTGGATATACACTGATTAATTATATGGTTGCCTATGATAATGGGGAGAAGAAGAAAGAACTTCAATTTTAATTATAAAGTTTCTCTCATTTTACTTGAAAACAAATTGTAGCCAAAAAATTATATTAGTAATAGTTGATCTCCATTTCCACCTTCCCAGTTCAGGGTTTTGTTTTTGCTTTTTGACTTGGGTGAAAGCACTTGTCACATGTCTTATAAGTCATTCATTTCATAATATAGAATATCTTCAGTCCAATAGTTAAGAGTATACACATTGGTTCTCCACCACCGTTCAGCCAAATTTCCTACAGCTCTTCTGCTGGGTCCCATACTACAGGAACACCTACTGCATGTTACTCTTGTGACATACCTTGCATCTTTCCCTCCCCGTGCTCGTGTATCCTCCATGTGTGATGTCCTGCCTATCAAATACTATCTGTTTTTCAAAGTTCAGAGCAATCACCTCCTCTCCCACACTCCATCTTGGTATTACAGCAAGTCTTAATTCTCGTAAAATATTTTTTCCCTTGTATCATCCACATTCTTATATGAAGTTTCTTCTTTCTATAAAAGTTGAAAAGGTGCCTGAAGGCAGAAGACCATGGCTCTCCCAGTGAAATTCCTAATTTAATAGACAGTGCTTGCTGGAAACACCAACGGAAATTAAATATGTGAAAACTAAACAACATATACACATGTCATAAAGTAATTCCATTCTCAGAAGGCTAACCATTTCTATAAATTCTGAAAATTACTTGTAACAACTTGGACATAATATTTCAGAATATAATGGCTTGTATTTATATTTTGCTTTTAGTTTACAAACTACATAAACTACCTATAAGGGTAAGTATCGTTAAAAACCCGAATGAAGCTAAAGATTTGTTCCTTTTGCTGTATGTGAGATAAGAGTTTGCTTTATTTAAACTGTTTTTTTAAGAGTCTATATTTGTCTATTTGACATTCATTTATCACCAGGCTAATGATATTAACCATATTTTTGTATTTGCCATATCCTGATGCTCTGGCATTTGGGGCTTTACAGACCTGGAGAAAGAGACTACCTCTCCCAGGGCTAGCTTGTTCCTGAAGTTAATAACAATTTGCCCAGGAGCATAGTTTTGATTTGCAAACCAACCAATCCAGAGTCTCGACCCTCAATTGCTTCTTTATCTAATTTGCACACACCAAGCCAATATTTTTCCTGTCCTAAATTGTCCTAGGGCAAGAAACCAGTCAACAAGAGGCCACTCCCATAGCCCAGAGCCCTCAGAATTATGCAAACTATCCAATTCTAAAATGTTCACTCTTTCCTGCCTTGCCTTTCCCTGGAAGCTCCAATAAAAGCTTGACCTAGGCTTTTCCTTCACTCCTCACCAACAGGAATGCTGTGACTCCTCATGGTCGTGAGTGTCACAAACTTCTTTCTTCCAAGCCTCGTTCTACTTTCCTTCTATGGCTACATTCACTTTTTCATACCAATCCAACATGTACATTCTTAGAACAGTTTCAGTTACAGGCCCTTTCTCTTACGTATTCTTTCCATGTTATCCTACCTAGGGTGTTAGATTCAGCATTTTATTTCTTCTCTGAAATTCTTCATTCATCCCTTACTGAGAGGTCGAGGGCCTCATCTTATTGTTGAAAAAGGTGTGGATACTACACTAAAAATGGCAATATTAACCAATCTTGTCCCCTTGTATTTTCTGTCCTATTTGCAATGGTTGCAGTTAGGCCATGCCTTGCCAGATTTCTCGCTGGTAATGTGTGAAATCTGCCTTGCAGACCTTACTTTGCCATGGGTGGCTTTTAAGATATAGATGAGAAGACATATTAGAAATTCTTGTTCTTGGCTTACACAAAAGCTGCATTCTCCAATCCAACGTTAAAAAGATTGAGATGCCTCACACTTGGGAGATTATCAGAAATCTAGCTAGATCATTAATGATACTGACACTATACTTTTATATTCTTATCAAACCTTAGTCTGTAGTCAATGATTAGAATCCAAACAGGACAACAGAGGAATGTACACCTGCTGCAACAATCAACATTTAATCTTTCTTACATTAGAAACTGGTTGAAGTCTTGGCTATACAAAAAAAAAAAAAAAAAGACCTGAGTTCAAATTTCTGCTTTGACATTTACTAATGCTATGCCTCTATTTCCTCATCAATGGGAATACTAACTGGACCTATTTTAAAGGTTGTGTGGATTAAATCAGACAGCTCATTTAGAATCGTGCCTTGCCTTAAATACATTTTAGCTATTATGATTATTATCCCCATTTATTGATTCCTTTAATTGTGCAGGTAATGTTCTGAGTGCCAGGAAATAAAGATTTAAACTACACCAAATATCTTTTATATTAAATATAGTGGAAGAGATATACTATGCAGAAGTCAACACTAATTCATTAATTTCTCAAATTTCTCAAATATACACATACACCTACATATATATGCACACACGTATCATATCACCCTTTAACATATAAAGAAAAATAAATTTGAGCTGGGAAATAGAAAATGAAAGGTAGGGAACTAGAAGGAAATATTTAAATTGAATCATGTAGGCATATAATCCAGCAAGTACTCTAAAGCTGGAATGAATCTGAAGTATTTGAAGAACAGAAAGAAGCTCATGTAGATAGAATGTCTAGAGCAAAAAACTGAAATTAGATTGGAGTGGCTGGCAGAAACCAAGTCACATAGGAAGTTGGAAGACTTAATACGAGGTTTATATTTATTTTAAGTACAATGAAGAACCATTAGAAGGTTATAAGCAAGGAACTGCTATGACCTGATCGAGCTTTTGAAAAAAAATGTTACTGTCTGAGAATAGCCCTTAGGAAGACACAGTGGATGCACGACAAATTAGGAGGTTTTGGCAAGTTCAGATGAGTAGTGACAGAGGCTTGGCCTAAGAAGTTAAGAGTAAAGATGAACAAAATGCTGGATGTATTGAAGGAGAAAAATTACTTGCTTAAGAGTATAACCTTGATGCAAAATTTTAGGGAGTATCTCCTCCATTTTCTCTATCATACATGCTATGGGCTCCCTACTGTATTCTAGGCTACTGGAGAAATTTCAAATATCATTGGATCTGATGGGATATATGTGTGTAAGTAAGAAAGCCACTTAGATTATAGCTGCAAACACCTACAGAAGTGCCACTTGCTTTGAACTCTGAAAACTGACAGATGTGAACTGGGGTACACGTGATCCAAAGAGTACACTATATTTGGTATACTTGGTAAGAGGTACACTGTATTACCAAGGGACATACGGGTATGGACAAGATAATTCATTTCTTTCTCATCAAGTCCATGCGACTCTTCTAAGAAATGGATGTGCCTCAAAATGCCTCTTCTGTTTAGAAATCAAGCAGTTCTCCCTTCCTACCTCCCTGGCCACGCTATTGATGAGAGCACTTATTCCATATTACAAAACAAAGGCATACTTCTCACTGTTCCTAGGGAAACTAAACACAGAAGCAATTTAAAATATCCGTATCTTGGAAATATGTTTTAATCAAGGCACCAGAAACCTGTAGAATATTTTCCTGTACAGATATCTGCTGAAATCCAAGTGTAGCATCATAAGTGGCATAATTTTGCATGCTTTGCTATTTTCTGAATTTGCACACAGAATGTGGTATTAAGAACAATGATGGTTTCTCTTTAACAACCTCAAGTCTCCTTTCCACAAACCAAGATAAAAATAAATAAATCTTTTCTGGGTGAGAACACTGTGAAATCAAAATAAATTAAGCATTGTTAAGACATATTAAAGGTAACATTTCACTGTCAAACGCAATTCCGTACCCATCTTCTTTTCCTTCTTGCTTCCCTGCCTTCGCCTACCCTCTTCGTCTGTCTTCTTTCTCTTCTACTCCTCTTTGTGTTTCTTTTCTTTTTTTTCTTCTTCAATCCCCGATCTCTGTTTCTGTAAAGTTTTCCCGCTAATACATTTAATGCATTTAGTAATATAAAAACAATTAAAATATTTGTTGAAAGAAGTGTTTTTAATTTAACAATACAAAATTTTTCAATTCCTTCTGACTATATCAGGTTGAAATAAAGTGCTTCTCAGTGAGAGTGTTATTATCAATAGTCATTTTGTAAGTTTTGGAAAAGTCTTTTTTTATATCTCTCCAAAATTTAGAAAATGAGTTATTGCTATGACTATGTTTTTTAAAAATATCTTTTTGCAAGCAGTGGGGTTTCTAATTTTTTGCTGCTAACAAAATTGAAGAAGGATGTAATTCAATTGCTTGCTGATAGATAATTAAGAATAATTTTTGATAACATAGCAGTGTTTTATCTTTCTGTTTTGGCAAATTTATATTTCAGAAGGGCTTTAAAAATTGATTGACATACAATTAGAACATTCTGTTCATTCCAAGATGCTTGCCCATATGAATAATGTTTCTCTGTACAAACAAAAATTGTAAAATCAGTTTTGAGTGCTGTCTCATTTTTGCACTAACCACTCTTCTTCCACAGATACCTAAACACATTGAGAAGAAAATTTATCTCGGTAAAGAAATTTATCAAGATAAATTTCAAATAAAATTATACATTATATGTTAAATAATTTCTGAAGTTCTTCATATGTGTGTAATTGTGTTCAATTGTTCATTAATTGTAGTTGTTATAATGACTCAATATATAGTAGGAGGAATTAATGTATATATATATAATCACAATAATTTTTTATTAATAAAATATTTTTGTAGCAGAGAACTGTGGAAGTGTAATCAGTAAAATCAATCAAGGATAAAAGATATATTAGCATTCAATCCTTAGAAGTAGAATGCAAATATAAGTTCAAGGAGGATAAGGGGAGATGTAAAATTGATGGTTGCTAAAGGGAAATGTTTTTCATGATTTTTTTTTTTTTTTTTAGACAGAGTCTCTCTCTGTCACCCAGGCTGGAGTGCAGTGGTGCAATCTCGACTCACTGCAACCTTTGCCTCCCAGCTTCAAGCAATCCTCCCACCACAGCTGGGATTACAAGCATGCACCACCAAGTAGCTGGGATTACAAGCATGCACCACCACACCTGGCTAAATTTTGTATTTATTATTATTTTTTATTTTTAGTAGAGACAGAGTTTTATCATGCTGTCCAGACTGGTCTTGAACTGAGACCTCAAAAGTGTTGGGCCTTCCAAAGTGTTGGGATTACGGGCGTGAGCCACCTTGCCCGGCCCATGATTTTTTGTAAGTGGCCAATCGTGTGAATCAAGTCACTGTAGTATTTAGATTCCATGGGCTGCATTAAATAAGAATTCTGTACTCTGTTTCTATGAGGCAGACTTTTTAGAGTCCACACATATGTGAAATCATATGGTATTTTTCTGTGCCTGGCTTATTTCACTTAGCAATGTGTCCTTCAGTTCTAGCCATGTTGTTGTGAAGGACAGAATCTCCTTCTTTTTAAAGAAGCACTATATGGTACTCTCTTTTATATATACGCCACATTTTCTTTATCCATTCATTCACTGATGCACACTTAGATTGCTTCCATGTCTTGCTATTATACATAACGCTGATATGAACATGGGAGTGCAGATATCTCTTTAACATACCAGTTTCAATTTCTTTAGATGTATACCTACAACTGGGACTACTGGATTACACTGTAATTCTATCTTCAGTTTCTAAGGAACCTGCACACTCTTTTTATTTTTGGAATTTTAAAAAGTCCATATCATAGAAACAAACAGTAGAAAGGTGGTTATCAGAAGCTGTGGGATAGGGGGAGGGATTGGTAAAGGAAAATGTGTTGATCAAAGTGTATCAATTCTCAGTTACACTAAAGGAATAAGTTGTAGTGATTTATTCACCACATGGTAACCAGAGTTAATAATAATGTATTACATATTTCAAAATTGCTAATAGAATACATTTTTAATAGTCTCACCACAAACAAAATAATAAATTGGTAAGGTGATGTATATGTTAATTAGCTTGACTGAATCTTTCTACAATGTACACATAGATCAAAACATCACATTTAACTCTTAAATACACACAATTATTATTTGTCAATTATAAAGAAATAAAAAATAACAGTAAAAGAATTATATAAGTTTTTTTTGAAATGACAATATCTATAATTCACTAGGAATTGCATCCTTTGCAACTTTTCAAGCTCATGATGAAAATATTTAAATTTGTCAGGGTAAACAAGCAGAATCTTTCTGATATAAAATATTTTTAATAAGTATGTTTACATACTTATATTTATAAAATTATATATAAATACAATTATTGATATACATAAATGTAAGTATATTTATATATTTATACATAAATATATATTTAACCCCATAATCACTGATCTATTCTGACACCAAAATCCAAAGAATTCCATGTAGGTACTCCACTCTTTTCTTAGTGAAAGGAGGTGCAAAGTACAATATCTGTTTTAAGGCATATATCTT
Source organism: Pongo abelii (assembly GCF_028885655.2). Lineage (NCBI taxonomy): Eukaryota > Metazoa > Chordata > Mammalia > Primates > Hominidae > Pongo > Pongo abelii. The sequence continues at coordinate 63,271,467 of NC_072004.2, read as the reverse complement.
TCACTTTAAAAGATATATCCTGTTACGTTGAAGAACACTGGATTTGCAGACAATTTCCTTCGTTAGCATGTTTTCCAAAGATATATATTCTAGTTATCTGATACATATATCTTACTAAGAAATCTAGGGTGTCTGCTACTTACTACTCTCTAGATTTTCACATGATAGTTTTAATATAGTAAAATAAAGTCCTTCTTGGCAGTGATGAAATTAGTCAAAGTCCCTGTTGTTTCAGTTGAGATAGAAAAGGAAGACTGTTGATACAACCTTGAGTCATGATTTTAACAGTATCCTACTGCTCTGCCTAGGTGAAAATATACTCTAAAATTTGAAGAGGAATTCATTTGCCAGATCAACAATTTCATATTATGTGCTAAGGTCTTTATTAATTTGCTCCATTAGGGTGTTCATACATGGAACACTCATTTCAATTGAAGTCACCACCTGAATAAGTTATCCATAATCCTTTTATTCTGAAGAACTGTCAATCATATGCACTGGAAACACTCAGAAAGTAAATAGGAATTTATTCAGAATTGCCACCTCTGCATCATTCAAAGTTTTGAAAGGTATCTTTGCAATTTCATCAAGGGTGAATTTTTTTTTTTTATTGCTATTGAGAGAAAATCCAACGACTTCAACTTGCCATCATTACTATCTTAACCCTTAAGTAATTTCATGGAGCTAGGTTTCTGCCAGTTGCTGAGGCTCTTTCTTGTCTCTATACACACAAGAACTGGAGAAGTGATCACCAAGGTTGGTTGGAGTCCCTCTGAGCCTATCATTAGGTGAGTGAAAGTGAGAACTTCATTTATCACCAAGTCCCTCTTGAACCCCAATTCTGACTGATACATTTCCACTTCTAGGATTCAAATGGTACAAAACTTCGTGTTAATTATTATTTTTTCAGTGGCATTACCAAGCCATACCCATAGGGGTCTGAAAGGCTGTAAGTTTTGCTTTAACTTAGGTCTAGAGATTAGGGAGAAGAGCCTGACTCTGTAGCCCAGTGACCAAGTCAGTCATTTGTTCTCTGAACATCCTTAGCACAGCCAGTAAGGGGAGTACTCTCTCTGAAATAAACACGTTGATTTTTTTCTCTCCTTTATCATCTTTAAAATGCCCTCATTATAAGTCCAATTTTTAATCTTTTAAAAAAATCCCTCTATAACTTCCTCTCTGCATGATGAAGAGTTTTATTTTTAACATAAATATGTCTCAATTATTATCTCAGAATTGCATCTCACTTACATTTGATGCTGTCTTGCATCCACATGCTCATACTACCTTTATTCTAAACATGGTCCTCTGTAGCCAGGTAATTGGTTTCTGGTCTTTAGTGACAAGTAATTATGAGAAGTTTTCTTCAGCAAAGATCCCTGGGGCTGATAATAATTGTCTAGCTGACATAATTAAATCATTTCTGACAATCTAACAAGTCTTATTCTTGTTTAGGTGAAAGGTGTTTGGGATTAATATTCTTACTTTTGACATCTTCAAAATAGGAAAAAAAAAAATCAACCAACCAGGAGTTCACATGTATGAAGTGTGATCTAATTCCTTAGCAATTAGGCAAGATTTAGAAATTATTTTTGTATTTATATCTAATTTAAGATGGCTAGCAGTTAAACAATACATTTATTAATCCTCTTCAACAATATTGCATTCCAATTACAGAATAAATCTACAAATAAGGTGAACCCATGACTGTGCTACCAAATCCCGATGGAACCCATCAACAAACTGAAAATGGTACCAAATTTCTTGAAGACGAGATGAAAATGCGACCAAAGACCATGACTGAACACTTTAAATCCTACTCAGATTAAGGAATAGACTATTGAAAAGGAGTGGGTTGTTTTGCAGAGGAATATAAGCATAATTCATGATGTAAGGAAATGGAGCAAAGGAGAAGCCAGCTATGGTGTAGTCAGTAGAGAAATTAACTAAAGAGATGGAAACAGTTGCAGAAGTTCCCCATTCTCAGAATAAACCCTCCTTCTCTCATTGTTTACCCCCAGGATAAAATCACAAGTTCAGCCAGTCAATTAATAAAATAAACTGAAACAGTATTCCAAGACACCTAAGATACCAAAAAGGATGCAGGTCCATGCATAGAGAAGGCAGTCTACCTGCAGTTGTACAAATGCAACTGACAGACTGCATGTTGATCGCACCTTGAGGTTTGACAGTTTAGTACTTTCATGGATGCTGTGAGCTGTCTTTTGTGTGTGTGTACGTGCTTATGTGTCAGTGTTATTTTTTGTTGCTTGAAATTTTGAGAACAGATGCTCAGGGATATGTATGTATGTGGAATTGGTTATTAGGTTGACATGAGACAGAAGTGATAAGACAACTTCTCCTGTCAATCCAGATTCCCAAATGGAAAATTAGCAGCAGAAACAACAGGAAAATGATTTAACTGATTGCATAGTTAGCTGGATCCATGTGCATAATTAGCTGGATCCATGTGAGGAATATACAGAAATGATTTCTGTGAAATGCTAAATTTTAATTTGATTTTACATCACAAGTCTGCTCTGCTGCCTGTATACTTTAAGGCATTCATCAGCAAAGACTAAGAGTCTACCAATTGGAAGGAGGCTATCTGGAAGGACTGATAAAGCTAAGCAAGCCAATAAATGGCCCAGCAATCCTACTGCTGAGTATATACCTCAAAGAAAGGAAATCAGCATACGGAAAGGATATATGCACTCCTATGTTTGTTGCAGCATTGTTCACAATAGCTAAGATTTGGAAGCAACCTAGGTGTTCATCAGCAGATGAATGGATAAAGAAAATATGGTACATATACACAACGGAGTACTAGTCCACCATGAAAAAGAATGAGATCCAGTCATCTGCACCTTGGATAGAATAGGAGATCATTATGTTGAATAAAACAAGCCTGGTACATAAAGACAAACAGCACATACTCTCATTTATTTGTGGGATCTAAAAATCAAATCAATTGAAGTCATAGAGAGTAGAGGATGATTATGAGAGGTTGGGAAGGGTAGTGTGGGGTTGGTGGGGAGGTGGGAATGGTTAATGGGTACAAAAAAATAAAAAGAATGAAGAAGACCAACTATTTGAGAGCACAAGAAGGTGACTATAGTCAATAATAACAAAATTGTATATTTTAAAATAAAGAATGTAATTGGATTGTTTGTAACTCAAAGGACAAATGCTTGAGTGGCTGGATACCGCATTCTCCATGATGTGCTTATTTCACATTGCATGCCTGTATCAAAACATTTCATGTACCCCATAAATACATACACCTACTATGTGCCCACAAAAATGTTTAAAAATAAAAACATAATTAAAACAAGCAAACAAAAACGACAACAATGAAAACCAACCACATTGAAACACTACCCACCCCTAGTAGAAGAGACTACACAATTGTTTCCATATGCTATTCCTCATCATTTCTCAATAGGTAATTGGAAATGGAACACAATATGGCCTGAATGGTGTTGTAAAAAGACATTAGTGCAGGAGAAGAAACTGCATTTAGAATAAATCAGTGGAATTTGGCAATTCATTCTATCAACAATTTGGGTTAAATATGTGGGAACTGATTTTCTGGGTACAAGTCAAACAAGGAGAAAGGAAAGTAATGGGGGTTGGGCTAAATTGCCGCATGCTTGTCAGTAATCAAGACACTTTTTGAATTTGCTAACACAATCAGAACCAATGACCCTGTTAGGGGACACTAAATTACCAGAAAGCCTTTGAGTGATACAAGGTAAGGGATTTAACAACTACAGATAATTGCAGTGCTAGATTCCATGTCAGAATACTCAGCATCTCATCATGGCCTATGAGCCATTCCACACCCTTCTTTCTCTTTATATGGGTAAAACAATTAACCAAAATCTTTTAAGTAGAGCCCTCCTGGTTGTCCTCTGTAAGCTCTTTCTTCATTCATAGACATTTCATAAGTAATGTCTATGAAAGGCTTGTGATTTCTGATCTCAGTTTGGGTGGAATGAGTCTGCGGTTTTGTCCCCAAGTGCTGGCAGTTAGATGTAATTAACAAAGTGAACGCAGTCACTGTAAAAAAACAGCAATATGGACATGATAGGCAGTGCTGAGGGAATGGTTTAGTATCAACAGTTTTCTCTTCTTAACCAGTCAGTCACTCTGCAAAAAGAAAGCCAACAAATCACAAGAAAGCACTATTATTACTGGCTATGACGACGATGTTTTTTGTGTGTTGGGGGGGCACAAAGCATGAAAGACCGTGAAAACTAGAGACTGAGAATAAACAATTCAACAAGTTTCAGTGTGAATGAGGAGGAAGAATTAGGATAATGACTGCAGGAAGACATGTTGACCAGGAAGGGTTTTAAATTTTCATGTGAAACAGGATAAATTATCTGAAAACACTAAAGATCTCCTGGTTTGCCTTGATGAACAGAGACCCACAAATTTTGGAAAGAATTATAAAACATCTAAATGATAAACTCTTAGTAAAGTGAATGGTAGTCTCCATCAACTGGCATAAGTTTCCCCAAAACAGGTCTAACTCTCTTCAGGTCTTTTGGAAAGTTCTACCAGATCAAAGTTGCAGTAGTCCAATTGATGGCAGTGGCTGCTGCCATCACACTGGCTGCATCCCAGAGGTACGGCTGGGGCTGCACACTACATGGAGCGGGTGGGAGCCCCGCCCCTTCTGAGTTGGGGCAGAAGCTCCCTGGGTGCCGCTGCAGCCCCCAAAACTGTGGCTACAGATCCTGCTCTACAGAGCAAGCAGGAGCCATGCCCTCCTGGGCAGGGTTACAGCTGCCCAAACCGCAGCTATGGATCCCAGCCTCCCTGTGCTCTTGAAGGGGCCTGGAGCAGGCAGGATCTGCCCTTCCGGGTGTAGCTGCAGCTGCCACTGCCCCATCCACAGCTACAGACCTGGGCCTCCCACTCCACAGAGCAGGCAAGAGCCAGGGACATGCAGGAGCCCCACCCCTTCTGAGTTGGTGGGGTGGGAGCTCCCCCAGATGCAACTGCAGCCATTCTGTCAGGCACAGGACCTGGGCATCTCTGCAGCCTGCACCCTTGGGGGCCCAGGAAGGCCCCCTGCTTCCCAGCTGGCTTGGGGGTGTCTGCTCTCACTGCTTCTCTCCTCTTCTGGCCCTGGCTCAGATCTTGGAGTGGGGGGAGCCCCAGGGCCTTGAACGGCAGTTGGAGGCAGAATCCTGGGCTGACAGGGGCGGTCCAGGGAAGGCCTGAAGGCTGGAGGTAATGCTGCCAGTCCCATGGACTGGAGTGGGGACTCGCGATGCCTCTTCCAGGGGCCCGTGGCTACCCATGGACCAATCTACATGTACTTCCTCCCTGCTGAGGTCCATAAAAGCCCCAGGCTCAGCCAGAGCAGGGCAGAGGGCAGAGGATGAAGAGAGGACTGGACGACATGCTACAGAGAGGAGCTACCCTCTCTGCTGAGAGCTTCAGGGACCTGCAGAGATAATTTGAACAAGGTGCCTGTGGAGAGGAGCCATCATCTCCAGGGCCGCCTCTCTGCTGAGAGCTGAACATTCCACAAGAGGACTTGCCTACAGAGAGGAAGGTGGGAACATTCCACAAGAGGACCTGCCTACAGAGAGGCAGGTGGGAACATTGCACAAGAGGACCTTCCACAGGAGAGGCAGGAAACCCACTGTGGGTTTCCTCTGAGCTGTTTTAACACTCAATAAAACTTCTCTTCATCTTGTTTACCTTCCACTTGTCTGTATCCCTCATTCCTTCCAGATGTAAGACAAGAACTTGGGCAAAAGTGCCACTGGCCAGAGAGTTTTCTGGCCAGAAAAGCGACACCCTAAAGATCCTGTAACACAATGTCACCGGCACAGTTAAAAACATACTAGGGAAATCATACTTACTGAACACCAACTATGCACCAAGTCCATGTTAGGCACTGTCATATTACTAAAGAATGTATTTTGCATTGCCAATGACCTTGCATTAGATGCCCTCTAGAGTTTCTTCAACATTTAATATTTTGTGATTTTCCTAGTTACAAGTAGGCTGGTATGTTTGTCATAAAACTGTATTTTAAAACTGTGCTAAAATGAAATTAGCCACAGCCATTAACTAATTAATCATTATTGTCAGAACATAGGTTCACCCAAGAACACAGCAGTGCCTACACATTTATCTAGAATATGCATTTCTTTTTAATAAAATAAAGTTTAAGCAATAGTTCAAAGCTTCAAGTTGAGGAAAAACAAATGTGTGATTAAGCTGCTACATTGGTTCTTAGTTCCTCACTGGTTCTCTAAGATTCTTCTATTTTATTTCCCTCATTGGTTCCCTATGATTCTTCTATTTTATTTTTAATAAAACTCACATTTAAATTGCCGTATTTTAAACCTCAAAAGCATGACTCTTTGCATTTTTAAAATTCCTATTCAAGGTTACAGTTGTAAAACTATTTGCCTCTAATCGATGTCCATACAATGACATGCGGGCCAGAGAGGAGCTGAAAGGGTTAGAAAGAAGACAACTAATATGACTTTGCTAAGTTATTAATATACGGTCATTCTTCATAAACAGTCTTACTACTTTTTTCTAAGAATTACATTAGAAGACAATATCCCCATATTCTCAATTAATGGTCTGTTTGCCATAACAATGAAGCAATGAAACTTCAACTCTAAATTGATGCCACCCACTGGAATGGGTCCTCTCCTCTATCAGCTGCCAATCTCTGATGAAGAACTAATGTGAGGAGCATGGAAGGGAATGTTAAGAGAGAGCAACAGCCAGAGCATTGGTTTTCTTTGCTGTCATACATGGCAATGAAAAAATACTTTTAGATGAACTTCATGTTATCTCTCAAGCATTAAGAAGTTTGCATGGGTCGTAATTATATCAGTGAAGTTATATTTTCTTAATACTTCCAGTTAATCTAATTACTCTCTGTGTGTGTGTGTGTGTGTGTGTGTGTGTGTACACTGAATGGTTTAAATTTGAAAAGGTGATCATGGTAATAAATGTTTAATAATACATGTGCAGCTACAGTGATTTACAAGAATATTTTTTAAGTTGACTGTGATTGATAAGTTATTTTTACAGAATAGTTGAGTTGCAGTAATGGGAAATATTAAGCAATGGAACGCTAAATATTGTTAAGACAAACCATATATTAAAATAGAGAACTATACGTACATCAGTGCCAGGTTCTGGGCTTGTGGCTTTATATTTATGCTCTCTGCTATAAACCTCACAACAACCTCGGGAAGTTAGTAATGGCATTATTTTTTATAAGATGAATTTTCTGAGACTCTGATTATTTTAACATTGTTTTTCAATATTATTTGTCTAGTAAAGTGGACCCTGATTTGAATCTTGCACTGATCAGCTCCAAAGTTCTGTTTTCTAATTTTCAAGGCTGTTGATACTTGCACTTTGCCAGGACTGGGAGAAATATATACACAGTGTTTTAAGAAGGAAATCTACCACTCCACTAGGTCTTATTCATTGCTGATGTCAATGCTTTTTTTCAAAATTCCTTTTAGTAATTTATAAGATAACAAAGGCATGAATCTGTTTATCAAAATTATTTACCTGAGATATGTAAACTAAGTGATGTGTAAGTATAGACTGCTTATTCCTGAGTGGTATAACTAACCTCAGTTCTTAACTTCATTATGTTGTACCGGCTTGTTCTTAGTAATTTTGAGAACTGCTCACTCCTATGATCTGTTTCTGACATTATAATAGTACTAATAATCAACATTTATGGTTTCTTTACTATGCCAGGCACTGTTTTAAGTTCTTTGCGGGTATTAATTTATTTAATCTTTATACTAACTCTATAGCTTGAGGTGAATGAAGTACATCTATAAAATTTCATGTGCAGAATCTTAATTCTGCTCTGTTCTCCGACTTCTTCAACCTTGGTGTATGGAGTAGTGCTTAAGTACTAATTGTACTATTGTGAATAATTGGAGTGGCATACTATTTATCATTTTACTTTAGATACATCAAGTATGCATTAGTTCGGGTGAAGAACACATAGAATATAAAGGACACAGACACATATTTACTCACCACCAGTGATAGTCATCATTTTTGTTTTTAGTTTATAATCCCTCTTTTTATAAGAAACAGTGTTAACATAGAGCCAAACCTCATTTCCCTAATCAAGTTTTCAGTTTTTCTCCCCTAGAGATAGCTGCTACTCTGATATTGGCATACATCATTCATATATATTTTTATGCTTTTATTACAAATGTTTGTGCATAAATAGTACATACTTTCTTGTGTACTTTAAAACATTATATAAATGATATCATGCTATTACAATCATTTTTTTAATTTGCATTTTTACTATAATTGTATTTCTTAATTTTCCCATGCTTTTACAAAGAGTTAACATTTTTTTATTGCTGAAGTGTTCTATTATAAATCAATCATGGTATATTTATCCATTCCCTTACTGAAAAAGTTATATCTTCAACAGCGTCTTGCTTTCAAACAGCGCTGCAATAAATATCCTTGGACACGTGCTTAAAAATGTCTTTAGGGAAAGCAGAAAGAAATAGAATTGCTTGGTCCTAGGATATGCATATATTATTTTTGTCAGGACTGCTTGATTGTTCTCCAAAGTGATGCTAGCAAGTTATATCCCCATTGGAAATGTATAACAGGCCCAATTTCCAATTCTTATTGTTAACCCTTGTTAAAATATATATTAATTTTTAACAATCTTATGGTTACGAACTGGTAAAATGTTATCATAGTTGTACATACATGATTAAGAAATGGGTTAGGCATTTTTCTGTTTCTTTTTTGGAAATTCCACATGCTTTCTAGGTGAACTGCCTATTTACATACATTACCAGTTTCTTTCTACTGAATCATTTCTGTTTGCTTTCCTTTTTGTATTTTGTTTATAAATCATTTGTTAGTTGCATGTTTTATCATCATCTTTCTTCATTGCATTTATGGTATTCTTTGACATATTATTTGTCAGAAATATTAAATTTAAATGCAATCATTTATGAAACCTTAATGAAAGATTTTGTTTTTATATTTTTTGTCATCCCTCGAAACCCTATCAATTATCAAGTACTCATTCCCATATCTGTGAAGCCTATATCTAAGTTCATGTGTTTCTTTTTTTCTCATTGAGCTTTTTTTATATCCTGAGACCATATTTTCAAAATTAATTTAGCTTTTTAAAATTATCAGTGCCTAATAATCAAAGTCTCTCCTCTTCATTCTTCTTCAAAAAACTATTGCTGATTTTTGGCTTTTTACAATTCTAAACACATTTTAGGAATTGTGTAAGTATTATTAAAACATATCTGTTAGGATGGTTATCTAAACTGCTTTATATCCACAGGTAATTTTTTTTTTTTTTTTTTTTTGAGACAGGGTCTCCCTCCGGTTGCCTGGCTAGAGTGCAGTGGTGAAATCTCAGCTCACAGCAGCCTCAACCTCTAGAGCTCAGGTGATGCTCCCACCTCAGCTTCCCGAGTAGCTGGAACTACAGGCCCGTCACACCATGCCTGGGTAATTTTTTGTATTTATTTTGTAGAGATAGGGTATTGCCATGTTGCCCACACTGGTCTTGAACTCAAGCAATCCACCGGCCCTGGCCTCACAAAGTGCTGGGATTACAGGCGAAAGCCACTGTGCCCAGCCCACAGATAAATTTAAAGTTAAAAAAAAAAGAAAAAAAAAGTTATGGCCAGGCACGGTAGCTCACGCCTGTAATCCCAACACTTTGGGATACTAAGGCAGGCAGATCACGAGGTCAGGAGTTCGAGACCAGCCTGGACAATAAGGTGAAACCCCATCTCTACCAAAAAATACAAAAATAAGCCAGGTGTGGTGGCGTGCGCCTGTAGTCCCAGCTACTCAGAGGCTGAGGCAGGAGAATCGCTTGAACCAGGGAGGCGGAGGTTGCAGTAAGCTGAGATCATGCCACTGCACTCCAGACTGACAACAGAATGAGACTCCATCTCAAAAAAAAAAAAAAAACAACCTTATGATACTGAATTTTCCTATCCATTAATAACATATTTCTATTTACTCTTTCTGTATGAAGAAGTTTCATCAAAACATTTGAAATATAAATACACAATTGAATAAGTTGAAAACATACCTAAAAGGTAGTCATGGCTATATAAAATAAATTTAAAATATAAAAGCAAATAATTTAGAAAACTTACGGATTCTTTTTTTTTTTTTTTTTTTTTTGAGACAGAGTCTGGCTCTGTCGCCCAGGCTGGAGTGCAGTGGCGCAATTTCCGCTCACTGCAAGCTCCGCCTCCTGGGTTCACGCCATTCTCCTGCCTCAGCCTCCCAAGTAGCTGGGACTACAGGCGCCTGCAACCATGTCTGGCTCATTTTTTGTATATTTCGTAGAGACGGGGTTTCACTGTGGTCTCGATCTCCTGACCTCATGATCCACCCGCCTCGGCCTCCCAAAGTGCTGGGATTATAGGCATGAGCCACCGCGCCCGGCCTGGATTCATTTTCAAAACCAGGAAAAATCTGTAAACTTTCAATGTGTCCACAAAGGCTTTCAAGGTACATACCGATGGTTGGAAGCATTCATTTTTCAAATTTGATTTCAGACAACTCAATTAATGCAGGAGACAAAATTTTAAAATTCAATAAAACTATATCAAACAAGGACAGTAATTTTGCTAAGATAAAATGAAGTCACGACAAACCCTCCAAAATAATCCAATGTAAGAAAGTACTAGAAATTACTAGAAGGGACATGAAATATTTCAATCCTTTCTAGAAAACAAAGCCTTGAAATACTCACTTCTAACCACTCCATCATTCTAGTCAATTGGTCATATTAACTAATTGTTTTCCACCATTCTACCTGGTTCCTTTTCTTGTTCATTTTCCAAACTGCAAATCTCTTTGAACTTCCATCTCCCTTTGTTTCACAGTTCCCACACTGCTATAGGCTTCTTTCTTCTCACCTGAATATTATTGTTCCTTTCCCTTTCAAATATTTCCACTGCACCCCTTTGGAGGTCCCATTCTATGTAAAAATAATCCCATACATATTCAGCTTCTCTGTTGAAAGCACACATCATTCAAAACTGCCTCCTACCTGAAGACACTAGTTTCCCTGCAATGCACTTTTTTTGCCTACCACCTCCAATCATTCCAACACTTTGTCTGATGTTTTCACTATACCTTTTTCTGCATTCACTGAGAATGTCAGTACATTGGCTCTTCTATTTTCTCTCAATCTGTTAGGGTCCTTTTGTGTTCTTTTTTTTTCTCTAGCCAGATAAAGATTAGAAATCCATTATTTTACTCTCTTGCCAGTATTCTCAGATTTTAAACCTACTGTCTTTCCCTCAGAGGCATCTCGAAAAATGTGTAACTCATTATCAATTTTTCACTTAGTACCAACCTGCCATTTCTTCTCTTACACTCACGTGTCCTCCAAAACTCCTGCTGAAATTTATTTGCCATTGTAACAGTGCTGGGAAGTGGAACCTTTAAGAAGTGATTAGATTGTGAGGGTTCTACCCTTATGAATGGATTAATGCTGTTATCACAAAAGTGGGTTGTTATAAAAGTGAGTTTGCCCCCACTCTTCTTCATGTACACAGGCTTTCTCACTTTCACTTTCTGGCATGGAATAACCTTTGCCAAATTTTGGTACCATGCTCTTAGACTTCCCAGAATCCAGAACTGTGAGAAGTAATTTTCCTTTCTTTGGGTGTTAACCAGTCTGTGGTCTTCTATTAGCAGAAAATGAACTAAGACAAACAGCTATTTCAAACTTTTTCCAGTCTCCTCAAAACTCCAATGAGATCCCTCCACTTTCAGAAGATGACTTTGTCACCCATTTTACTGAGGAAATATAGCCTCCTATAAGAACTCCTCCAACTTCCCATGACATCTCAAACTCACCATCATTTTTACTGTTTCTTTTTTCTTCCCTTCTATTACAATAGAAGAAATAGATTCATTTCTTTAACCCAATGATTCTCAAGCCTTATATGCATCAGAATGACTAAAGGCGTTGGTAAAACACAGACTGATAGACCCCACACCTAGAAATTCTGAATTAGTAGGTCTGTGGTGGGGACTAAGGACATAGTTCTAACAGTTCCAGGTAATGCTGAAGCTCTCCTCCAGGGACCACTATTCTAAAATAATTTCTCACTAGTATCAACTTCCTTGTTGTACCCCTAGGGATAATATTTCTTCAATAACCTAATCTTCTAATTATTCCCAAACTTTCCTTCTTTACTGAATTCTTCCCATTAGCAATCACATATCCTCAAGTCATTTATAGAGAAAGGAAAAAAGTCCTTCCACATATATTTATTTCAATTACCTTCTCACTTTCTCCTCCCCTACACAATTAAGCTGACTGAATTAGGGTTTTTGTTTTGTTTTGTTTTACATATACAAGTATCTTTTATTTGGAGTATTTTCATGTATTTGTCATGCTACCAAAATCAAGTTATGACTCTACACATAAACTCTTTGATAAAAGTTCAATAAAATAGCTACTTATTAGAAAATCCAATGGACACTTTTTAGTCCTCTTAATTACTACAAAGATTGTGACTTACCTACTCCTTCCTTCTTAAAAGACATTTTCAACTTGGCTTTAATGTTTCTAATTATTCTTCAGTCTCTTTCATCACTTTGATTAATGTTTTTGGAATTATCTGTTGTTGATTTACTTTCTACTTCACAAATAGTCTATCATTTTAAATTATTATTTAAATGTTGATGTTTCAAAAACCACACTAGATGTATCTCCTTCCTTTTATCACACCAGTGGGATAAATCTAGTTTCCTTTACTTACGAGGGTATAAAGAAGAATTAGACTTTACAGGTGGAGGGAAACTACTCCTAGTGAAACACGAGGAAAAAACAATAAAAGCAAAAGGTTATAAAAAGACAGGTTAGTGAATCTGAGAAGAGGAGATGCTCTCATTTTATCAAAATAAAATGTGAATTAAAGCGGTAGAAGGTATCAAAGAGTCATTGAATATATAGGAGAATAAGTTTATTGTAATTTTTGAAACATTTTCAGGTGAATTTTGGAGTCTGAGAAAGTAAATCTTAAATTATTAATTATACCGGTATGTCTCATTTTATAATTTTTTATCGTCATGTCTGGGTTCATAAATGCAGGTGGGAAAGTTGATAACCAGGTTTTATTTGAGGCAAGGGTTTGAAAACAGTTTCAGGGAAATAAGGGAGTAACAGGTAATTGAAACTATTAACAATGGGGTGATTATAATGTTGAGTCATAGATATTAAGCTGGGCAAGGGGAAGAATACACAAGAAAGGGATAAAGAATAAAGAGAATAGCAAGGTAATAAACTTGATGACTATATAAGGTTGAATAATTGTTACATTGTAATGCATGAGCAAACTCAGTCAGAGGACAGACGGTTATGATTAAGGACTAGATGTTTTATTTCAGGACTTCAAAGAAGTTTCTGGTGATGACAAAGTCTATGGAATAACCTTGGAAGTTAGTGAGGTAGAAGGGCATCAGGGAGCTAGATGCCAGGTGCTGGATTCCCATCAAAGACACTTAGAACGATTACAGAAGTTGGAGAGGATAGGACTTCTGTGAGCTAAATGATAACGTCTTCAATGAAAGAAGAGGGAAGAGCTGGTAAGTAGGTCTATAAATGACTGCTATTTTGAAGGGAGTGAGTTATAGCAAGATGAGCTCAAAAGAACAAGGCATTTCACTGAAGTAAGAGTCCTTCATTGTCTGGAAGGAGCAATAAGAAACTTAGAGAACTCTGATTTTATTTTTCTGCCCTAAGTCCTAGAAATATGGAATATTAGAATTCAAATATGAGAAAAAATCAAAGTTCACTTCATGGAAGGAAAATGATATCCACACTTCAAGGACATGGAGGACACCTTTGAAAAAGAGGATGAGGACACAAGGGAGCTAATAATGATTACTGGGTGACAAAAGACGGTTCCAGCAGAAGAGTTTGGGAGGGAAGGGACCATTTCATAAATAAAGAGGATATAAGGAGTAATACGGGCATGAGAATTTGGGGAAATTTAGAATACAATAAATATCGAGAGGCTTATACTTTTGGCAATAATTCTGGTAGACAGGGACATAAGATTTGGTGGACATAATATTGATGGCTTTTAATGGGAAGGACAGCAGTAGATCTGAGGTTTCAGTGATTTTCTGTTTGTAGGACTGGGCTTTTGGCCCTATATGGCTGTTGCTTCAGGCTTAATGCAGGATGTGCATAAAAGCTTCCTTCCTTGCCACCCTTGTTCTCAACTCTATTAAATTATCTGTTATTTTTTCACCTTCTTTCCCCTGAAATAGCAGAATATATTATAACAATAAAGGTTGAATGGTTTCTGTATCATTCTAGAATTCTTCTAGCTGGTATTTATTTTAAGCTCTTCTTTTAGCAAGACAGTTGTGATTTATTTTATAAAGGACCACTTCCTTAATTTCCCTTTGTGACTAAGACAACCCCCAAGACAATAACCTGCAACTGCAATAAGCTATAGTACTTTCAAACTCAGGTTGCCAGTGTAAGCATTCAAACATAAAACGTTGAGTGATTTTTTTTTTGAGTTCAAAAATTCTCGAAATTTAATGTGACACAATATTCAATTTAAGATATTATCTAGCCTATAAAGCTATCGTATTTGATAGGTCTACATTTTTATACAGCCATTAAAATAATTATACTAAGGCCAAAGTATTAAAAACTTGATTAACTATACAGAAGCTGCATAAATTTGAAATCTGCACACGACTTAGTGTGGCTTGCAGAATGATCAAAGAATCAAGCTCTACACATACAAAGCTTGAAATAGCAAAGAGTGTTGAAATGATGCATTTTTATTAAAGCCAACTAGTCAAAGGAGTTTCTTCTCTAGGATATAATTCACTTGTGCTTTTGTTGTGCTTCTCAATAGAATTCTCTTTTTGTTCCCCCTCCAATTTCTCATTTTGCTCTCAGTTTTCCTGATTCTTTCTCCTCTAGACTCTATCTCTCAGCTTGAGTCCAGGACTGTTTTAGAAATGTTTCAATTGTAACTTCTGGTAAAATTTATCAGTTGAAATTAAGACTCAGCAAAAGCTAAATTCTGGTTGCAGTTTTAAATCAGATAGAACTGAGTTTAGATGCCAGCTCTGACATTGACAAGCTGTGTGATATAAGCAAATTATTTGAACTCTCAGAACCTCAAATATTGAGCTTCCTTATTGGTAAATGGGATGATGATACCTATTGCAAAATGTGATTGAAGGATTCAAATGAAACGTTGCATGTAAAATGCCTCCACTATGCAAGAGTGTGCTCCAGGGATATTTATTTCCTGATTACTTACAACTTCCTTTCCCTTATGGAAAACATCACTCAGCCGCATAAGCAAGAATTAAATTGTTTAGCTCTCTTCTATTCAAAAAACGGTAAACAAGAAATTTAAGGGAAATAATTACTCCTTTAAAATGCAGATTTATCTTCATTTTTACTCTGAAAACATACAAATGTGCAAAGTCTCTCGAAAGGGCAAAATTTAGTAGAATGCTAAATTATAAAATTTGCCCATAAAATCCATTTGATAAAAAAGAGGCATTCATTAGAAAAGAGGGTGTAAAAGAAAGTGAGAAATTAATGCTTGTGCAAACATAACTGAGACAGCTGTTGATCATCACTGGAGAAAAAGAGGTGCGGAGATGGCAGGCTCTTTTTGGATCTATCATAGTGCAGATAATCTGGAAAAGTGGTGGGGACAAGATACTGGGAAGCGCTGTCCTCACAGGTTGTTGAATCATTGACTAACTGATGGACTAAATGACTATTAAGTGCCTAAAATGTTCCAGACACTGACTAGACACATTGCCCATTACCATATCATGCCTCAGGTTATCCCCACCAAAATTCAATGAGTCCTCTAACATCCCGATTCATTTAAATCCCCCCGTCCCCACCAAAAGAAGCAAAACTGAAGCTCAGAAAGAGTTCATATGTTGTCTATATCACAAATTTAGAAATAGGTAGAACTGAGATTTGACTAGGTCCTCTGACATCTTCTCTAAATGACTTCATCCTTTACCAACATAGCAAGGCAAGGAGGATGAGTTCCGAAATGAGAAGCTGCTCACTTAAAATAGGTTTCCTTTGCATAGATTAGAAAGAAAAACTCAAAACTTGAGTTAAAAAGTGAATAATTTAAGTTAAACTGGAATAATTAAAAAGTAAAAATTAGAGCTAAAGCAACAGTTTGAGTCTTCCAAGGTAAAATATTTTTCTCTTGCTCAATGGCATTTTCTCCTCCAGATTTATGGAAACATGATTTAATATAATTTAATCTGTATTTATAGAATTGCTTTAATCAAGCCATATTTTTTTCAAGCCATATTCTGTTAGAAAGGATCATGTTTTGTTGAAATGGATTCTTTATACTGTACTCATTGATCCATGCCTGAGAGAATACTTCTATAATGATCTAACATATGTCCATAGAATCTCCAATTGCCAGATTCCTTCTAGATGAGAAACAAACAACCAAAACAAAACATATTCTACAATTGAATAAATTTTTAAATCATTGCTTATCAGTATACTTAATTGTAGAGTCACAGGGTCGTATAGCAATAACTGTATAATACTGCAGTAAAGTAACAAGTTTGTGTTTAAGTAAATATTATTCAAATATACTTGATAGAATACCTCACCATTTTCCTTTTTTAACTGTAGTAATAATAACATTGCAACTATTGTTCCACAGAAAACAACTTCAGAAATGCTAGTTGGAAAACTAATCATATGATATTCATTTTTCTGATATTCATAATTATCTTTAAGCAAAAGGAGCACATGGCAACTCTAAATGTTTTAGTACCTATCATACTATTTAAACAGAAAAGAAAGGTTTGAAAGAGAGGTAGATTGCAAATTTATGTGTGATTCAAGTGCCTTGATCTGATAGTCAGCATAAATATGAGGCCCAGAAGCACCAGGAAACATTTATCACGGTAACTAAATTGCTCTGGGGAGAAATAAAGGACACTGCCTTTGCAAATTCAGCTGTGTCATCATAACATCCCTCCTCCTTCCCAATTTCTCATCCCCTAAGAATCAAACACTTTTATATTCACTCATTTGGCAAGCATTCACTGAGTTTCTGTTATTTGAGAGGCATTATGCTAACCTCTGGAGACACCAACACAACACTTATTTCTTACCTTTGTAAAACCTATAATCTAGTGGAAGAGACATAAGCTTGCCAAATCTTTTACTGTGATGAGATAAATATTATACTAGAGGCATCAAAAGTCCCTAAAGACTAATAAGACGCACCTAATTCACCCTGAAGCCAGCACAATTTTTCCAGTGGTGCTTGTTAAGTGGCAAAAGACAAGTAACATTTAACAAATAAATGAGAAAAAATAGAGGCTTCTAGGCATAGAAAATGGCATGAGACATGGCATGGAGACATGAAAAACCACAGAGCACTTAGCATAAAGCTTTAATGACTTACTAGGATACAAAAGTGTGTCTGTGTGCACGTGGTCTGTGTGGCTGCTGGGTAGGGAGGGATTGAGCAATGTGGCTACAGAGTTGGGCACGGATCAGATTTATAAAAGGTGTTCTTAATTGTATTAAGAAGCTGGGACTTCTTACTAAAGACTTCAGGGAAACACAACAAGTTTTAAGCAGTGGAGATCATGTAGCAGAAATATAAATACGAGTGTAGTGAAAATAAAGACTGGCAGCAGAGAGACAGAAAAGACCATTAAAGACATCCTGGGAAGAAAAGATGAAGAACCCAACCACAGTAGTGACAGTAAAGATACACAAAAAGAAGAAGCATGGTAGTAAAGCAGATTGCTAAAGATATTAGTGTCTTCCCATGGGCCATTTGCTAAGAATACATCATACATTCCCCCTAGTATACTTGAATTTTAATGGAGGATATTTGGTTACAAGTCCTTAATGAAAGTAATGATTAAAATTTTAAACTTACAGCTAGCCACACTGATATATTTAGATACAAAAAATCTTAATTGCTGTCTCAACTGCATCCCATAGACAATCACTTATTCTACTTTTTTGAGAGCTGACTCAAATTGTGTGTGCGTGTGTGTGTGTGTGTTTAAATGAAAGATAATCAACTGAAAATTGAGTAAATTATGTTTCATGTTTAGATTGATGGATGTTAATTTTGTTTTAAAACTGCTATGGTTCTTTTTATTCTTGAAAGGCAGAATCTTTGACAATAATGACAGCAATGCTAGCAAGATAACATTTACAGGCTCTCATTATGTGCCAGTCACTGTTATAAATCATACTTGTGTATTTTGGTAGGTGCTACCAAATATTAAATAACTTTGGTGGAGCTGGGGGTAATCTAGGTCTGCTCATTAAGACAATACTTAGATCAAGCTTCTTGAGGGGAAAAACATCTCTGACACTCTACATTTTCTCATGTGTTGATAGAATCAACATAGATATAACCTATATTTTATTTTGTCTTGGGACATTTTTGTATTTACTGTGAAACAGAGTCTGATCCTTCACCTCTTCATATTTGATATCTATGATTAATATGTTTTTATGATACATTTGATATATTCATATTGATTATCGGTAAAAGCCTGTGAAGATCTAAATAAAATCCTTTGTGTAAGGATGTTAGTGGCCCCTAGATTCCTCAGAGGATTTTCAGAAAGTTACTGGACTGAGGTTGTATACTACAACAAACCGAACTTGTAAGGAAATACAAACCAAAAAAAGATGTCCAAGGACAAATTCCTTCAGTGTGTGAGGATGGATTTTATTTACAGTCTTATTCTCCTACTTCTAATAATGTCATCACTGCTTTTATGGGCTGTGATTGTTATGCTAACATAAAGGCAAATTGATTGTAGAAACATTTGTAATATAGGGCAAAGTCCTAACCTTCTATCTTTTGTGATGCTTAATATTAGGAATAGACTAGACCAGATTAAGGAATACTTAGAGAACTGGTAAAGCATTAGTTTTGGGTGTATCTGTGAGAGTGTTTCCAGAGGAGACTGGCCTACGGTTCTGAGCTAAGTGGGGGAGATCTGCCCTCAGTGTGAGCAGGCACCATCCAATTGGCTGTAGGCCTCAGGAGAACAAAAACAGAGGAAAGGCAAGTTGGTCTAGCTTTCCCCTGGAGCTAGGATACACTTCCTTCTCCTGTCCTTCAATATCAGAACTCCAAACTCTTAGGTCTTTGGACCTCAGGACTTACACCAGTCAACTCTCCACCTCACCCTCTACCATGACTTCAGGTCTTCAGACTTGAACAGAGCCATGCTACTGGCATTTCAGGGTCTCCAGCTTGTAGAAGGGCTGTTGTGAGACTTCTCAGCTCCATAATAATGTTAGCCAATTCCCCTAATAAATCCCTTCTTACCCATCTGTCAGTATGCTATTGGTTCAGTGTCTCTGGAGAACCCCGGCTAATACACCTTTGTTCAAATCTACTTTGTTAAGCTGATCTTGAAACTATTGATTCTTTTTTTTTTCTTTTTTGAGACACTCAAAAAGGCACTCTATTGCCCAGGCTAGAGTGCAGTGGTGCACTCTCAGCTCACTGCAACCTCTGCTTCCCAGGCTCAAGTTATTATCTAGCCTCAGCCTCCCAAGTAGCTGGAACTACAAGCAAGAGCCTTTAATGACCAGCTGATTTTTGTATTTTTTGTAGAGACGGGATTTCACCATGTTTCCCAGGCTTATCTCAAACTCCTGAGCTCAAGCAATCCTCCCAACTGGGCCTCCCAAAGTGCTGGGATTACAGGGGTAAGCCATTACACACAGACTGATTATTTCTATTTTAAGTATTTATGCCAAAACCAGGGACCTCAAGTATTAAAAGAGATATGAGTCTCCATTATAATACCAAATATACAATTGAGATTAGCCCTTTCTTTGTCTTTGCCAATTACACTGATATATAAATGGAACACAGATGATAATTTTAAGAGGAAATTCTGGAAACAATGATCTGGAGTAGGATTGTTTAGAAGAGTTTGCTTATCATCATTAATTTTTAATGAGAATGCAGGACATCTCCTCACACCAGGATATTTTACAGATGGAAGGAAGCACTGTCTCTGCTCTACAAGAGCTTATAATCTATTATTTAGAAATGTTTCTGAAATTTTTGTGAAGATAAAGCCACAGGGAAGTGGGAAATATACTAAAAACTCCATGTACACAATCACAGAAGCATTACTACTATTCCTTTCTCTAAGCATATCCATCTGATGTTTTTCCACTAATCATATTTCTAACCCTGGTAAAAAGAATAAGTCAAACCATGACCCAAACTTTGACTAGTCATTATCAAAGACATATATATGCAATCCCGAAAGGAAATGTAATAATGATTTTCTATGCATAAGGACAAATACTTTCATTCATTTTGCTCATATTTCTTATTCTACAAATGAATTTTAAATGTAGAAATATCATAATCCTATTAAAACACAGCTTCTTAAAATAATTTGGCTATAGTAATGCAGTGTATGCAGAAATCAGCTGAGGAGTTCGCTAATAATACAGATTTCTGGCTTTATCCCAGATATTTTACCACGTCTGTGCTGAATCTGAGAATATACATTATTAACAAGCTTATCACATGATTCTAACACAGGAGCTACTTGATACACAGTTTGAAAAACATGATATAATGAGAGGAAATATTTAATATTTACTTTTCCTGAGCGTGTCTTTCAGCTCAGGAAGACAGATGTTAGTAAGACTTTTGAAGTTGGGTGGCAACAGGGAATTTGTTCACCTGAAGGCTTCTGTGACTGTAACACTCAAAGAGATAAAGGACAAGAAGAAATCAAGAAGTCAGCGGGACTTGACCAAAATTACGTTGAAAGGGAGACATAAAGACAACATAATGAATAAAATAAAAGCCAATATCCAAGCATGTTGATGGTTTAAGAGTTATAAAGTAGTTGAGTCTGCAAGATTTAATAAATCAAATAACATTTACTGGCCATATGGAAAAAACAATGTTTCTTTCTTCATTTTTTATTTTTTATTTATTTTTTTAATTTTTTTTTTTTGAGACGGAGTCTCGCTCTTTCGCCCAGGCCGAAGTGCAGTGGTGCGATCTCGGCTCACTGCAAGCTCCACCTCCCAGGTTCACACCATTCTCCCATCTCAGCCTCCTGAGTACCTGGGCCTACAGGCGCCCGCCACCGCGCCTGGCTAATTTTTTGTATTTTTAGTAGAGACGGGGTTTCACCATGTTAGCCAGGATGGTCTCGATCTCCTGACTTCGTGATCTGACTGGCTCAGCCTCCCAAAGTGCTGGGATTACAGGCGTGAGCCACCGTGCCTGGCTTCTTTATTTTTTTATACACTCAGAGTGGAAACAGTTTCTCAAATGTCTTCTAAAGGATATACAATCACCACAAGAGAAAAGTCTGATGCAGCTGTTATTTTATAGCAGTGGCCCTGCAGCCCAGTCCCAAGTGGTGCCCAGTCCCAAGTGATAAAAGAATGGTCAAAGAACATTAAAGAATTTACATGAAAGAAAATGCTGAAAAAAATGCCACTAAAGATTGAACAGTTAGGTACTTAGTACTTTCATGATATTTTAATAGTTTATATGGTATTGAATACTTTTGTATGGGAAATATTCCAATAAAGTTCTAATAATAAACAAATTTCTACCTATGTGCTTTCCACTGAAAATAATAAGCAAGAAAAGATACATTTTCATCTATAGTTAACATTAAAGAGTTTTAACTGGGCTTTGATGCATAGACAGCAAGTATTTTGCTGAGTATATTGCTATCTCATTTTGCCTAGGTTGAACTTTTAAAATATACTTTCAAACGTTTTGTAACATGTACTGATTTATTTTCCTGAATTAGGTAAGCAACTGCAAGTTATATTGGAAAGCATGCATTTCTGGATATTTTTAATTTATACAATATATTTCTAATGTACAGACATGGTAATGTCATATTTGAGTACCAAGAGCTTCCTCTGAATATGTATCATGTGAGTTCTTATTCCAGCCTATTTATGCTTTTTATATGAAATATATACAATTATTCTCTTCATATCTATTATTTATTTTTATTTACTTTAAACATATATACAATGTGCTTATTATATACCAAGCAATTTTCTTAGGGCTTTACAAATGCTAACACATTTATTTCTTGCAACGTCCTTACAAGGTAGGCGATTTTATTAGATGTTCTATAGATGAGGAAAATTATGCACAATGAGGTTACCTCATTCATCTAAGATCACAGGTGTGCCTCTAGAGGTCAGTCCCACGTACTTTGATTCCAGAACCTATGCTTTCAACCATGATACTATCCTAGCTCTCTACCTTTGACAATGATATAGGTCTCAGTAGCAGCAAAAGTTCATTGGAGATGTGAATGATGAACAGATAATAGTGTACTAGATGTAACCCTGCTCAACAATGTATCTGTTAGTCTTCCTGGAGGGAAATCTTACTTCCTGCCAGGTAGGCATGGCCATGTCAATTGCTCCAATCAATGAACATGAATAGAAGTGGACTATGTCACTTATGGGCATAAATATTTAAGAGCTTTATTCAACTACACTCTCCTTTTACTTTCTATGAAGAAATAGGAAGTATGGGATAAAGTGCCATAAAATCAAAGTATCTCAGAATACTGAACCACCATATAGAAGACAATTTCCCTGGAAAGCTGCCCAATGTAATTTATGTGAACCAGGAATAATTGCTTGGGGTGTTAAACCACTGAGATTGTGAAATTATTTCTTTTTGTGGCACAATATATACCAGTGGTTCTCAAGTAAGGACGGTTTTGTTCTCAGAGGATATTTGGCAATGTCTAAAGACAGTTTTGATCATCATAATTGGGAAGGGGGTTCCTACTGACATATAATGAATAAAGCCAGGGGATGTTGCCAAGCATCCTACAATGAACAGTTCAGACTCCACAACAAATAATTATCCGGTCCAAAATGTCAACAATGCTGAGATTTACAAACCCTGATTTTGTCTATCCTAATACAGATATTGCTTCAGAGTAAGCATAAGAGTGTATGAAGCAGTTTGGCCAGGCGCAGTGGCTCATGCCTCTAATAACCCAGCACTTTGGAAGGCCAAGGCGGGCAGATCACTTGAGGTCAGGAGTTTGACAACAGCCTGGCCAACATGGTGAAACCTCATCTCTACTAAAAATACAAAAATTAGCCGGATGTGGTGTGCATGCCTCTAATTCCAGCTACTTGGGAGGCTGAGACAGAAGAATCACTTGAACCTGGGAGGCAGAGGTTGTAGTGAGACGAGATCATGCTACTGCACTGCAGCCTAGGCAATAGAGCGAGACTCTGTCAAAAAAAAAAAAAAAAAACAGAAGTGTATGAAGCAGTTATAATAAAGATCACCTGCATTGATTAAATCTAGAGGTCCCACATAAATAAATTGCACTTAAAGCTACCCATTCCATATTTGCTCTGCAAGTGGCAACCAAGTGCAACTTAATAATTTCACATAAAAAGCCTTACTTCATAGACAAAACATTCTTTCACCTCCACTCAAAAAAATCCCTTCCTACATGGCTTCCACTAAAAAAAAAAAAAAAAAAAATGCTCTGAGTTTGCTTTTAAAAACAATCCAGCTCCTATTAAGACTTATGAGACCTTGCATGCATGCAAATCACCAAGCATCAACATAAATACACTAGGTTAAGTAAACTTGATGGCCATGGGGGATACATTTTTTTTCTCCTGTGACTGACTTTTGTCAGTTATAATTAGGCATGTAAATTCTCTGTGCTTGGAAAAAAGATTTTGAAAAAGGAAACTTATTCAGTGCTCTCTGGCATCTGGGGTTTGTTCTTATTTCCACTGCTTCTAAAGAGGTTGCATAATGCCTGATTTGTGGAGACCAATATTTTATTTGAAAAACAGAAAGGATCCAGTCACTGTTTTGGGGACCAACCCAAAGGAAATTGTTTAGTATATTAAATTATACTCAGAAAACTGCTGTACAACTGTTTTTATAACTTGGAAGAGTTAAAAATCCAGGATTTTTATTTCAAGAACCGGGTTTGGCAAACTTTTTCTATTAAGGGCCAGGTAGTAAATATTTTAGATTTTGCGGTCTAAAAAGTCTCTGATGGAGCTACTCAACTCTGCTGTTGTAATGCAAAGGGAGCTATAGAAAACTGGTAAATTAATGGCTGTGAATGTGCTTTAGGAAAACTTTATTTAAAAAAATAGGTGGTAGACTAGATTTGGCCTCTAGGTATTATTTTGCTGACTCCCATTCTAGATAATATTTTCATCTGGAAGGTGAAAGGTGACTATCAGTTTAAATTATTTGGCCACTGCCAAGTCATAGTAAAATATGGAGTGAAAGTAAAGAAAAAAAATATTCATGTAATGCCTATTATGTGTCAAAAACTGTGCCAGGGAAGCTACTCACCTTACAATGCACAGGACAACCACTCACAAAGAATTATCTAGCCCAAAATGTCAACAGTGCTGAGGATAACAAACTCTCGCCTTTGTTGCAAAATGTAGTTAAAAAAATCCACCACCATCAGCATCAATTGGAAGTGTGTCAGAAATGGAGAATCTCAAGCTCCTCCCAAGAGCTCCTGAATCATAATCTCTGTTTTAAAAATATTCCCAGAGGGTGTGTGTGCAAATTTAAATTAACTCACAGTGGTCCAGCATGGCATAACTAATATAGGGGTCGTGAATATGGTGACATTATCAGAAAAATGTGCATCAGAATGGTTAAAAACTTGCACTGCTCAAGGTCTCCAAACTCGTAAAGGCTTGAGAAATACCTTGAAGACATCTTTCTGACTTCCAAGAGTACATTCTATCTGCTATCCCATTTTATCTCCCTGGCCAAAATCTTAGAAAAATACTTTAAATCCACCTGAGGATTTATGCATAATTTTACAAGTATAAATTTTAACACATACTAATAAACATCTAATAAAGATAACACACAAATCATGCTCTCATGAGGAAAATAACCCAGATTCTCTAGGAACCATTTATTATTATTTGTATAATGACTATTTAAGTGCTATCCATTAACAAGAAGTAGTGAAATCAAAGTCAAAGCAAGATGGGTTCAAGTTAAAATCTTAATATGATGGCACTGATCAATTTATTTATCTTCTCTGAGTTGGAGCTAGCTACCATGCAGTATTATTGTAAAGACCTTATTAGATAACAGTGATTAGCTATCACTTTCTGAAAGTCTTCATATGAACTGAATTGCCTTTTCCCAGAGTAAAATAATTTCTTGAAAGTCTCACTCAGGGTATGGTGGCAACTTCTCCCAGAAGGATTTGCATTTTAAAAAGTAATTCTCTACCTATCCCCTCCACCTGTCCTGTCCAATGGAAAGAACAATGGCAATACTTGTATCTAAGGAATAACTTTGTCATGCAAGGTGGGCTGTTTGATGTTACTATCTATCTTGCAAGAGGACATAGAATATTGGTCCATTTTATACAATGTCACAAAATGTGGCATAGAGAATTGGATTTATTGGGGGAACTTTATACAGCCAGCACTGACAAAAAGAAAAGGCAGAGAGTTCCTATATACCCCTGTATAACTGGAGAGAAATTCTAGGGCTAGAGTACACTATGCTGTGGGTAAAAGACCAGAGAAGGAAAAAACTCGGCTTCTATATTTGTCTCTCATTGGAACAAGCATGAAGGCAACTTTGTCAGTGAAAAATAAAAATCTATCTACTTGGACATTGGCAGTTTGTATTTAGATGCCAGTTTCTGTGAGAACTGTCTATTAATAGTAAAGCCATCCTTCCAAATTCAAGACCTCTGGGCCTGTAAATAAATCATTGGTCTTATGAGAAACTCAGTTTAGTTATGGCTCCTACAGTCAGATGGGAGTCAGCCTTCACGTCCCTGACATCTCACTGTTCAGGTACCACTTGTGAGTTACCAAAGGCAATTTAGAGAATTCTCTTTGTTGTATCACAGACTTATAATTTCAGGCATCAGCCATGTAATACATGAGCTAGTATTGTTGGACAAGGTAAACTCCAAAATATTTCAACAATATTAAATAGAAAAGTGTTTCTTTCATGGTCACCCACAACTGTTTTGAATCTCTAAGACCAGAGGTTGCAGTCTGCACAAGGGCCACTTAAAAATCTACCTAGGTGCTGCCACACACTTCCTTAAAAAATATAGTGAACTAGTGTTTATTCACTTATTCATTTACATATAAGCCAATCATATTTCCAAATGATTGCAATGCCAGGCATGGTGATACACATTAGGGAGACAAAGGTAGATAAAATAATATTCCTGACCTTAAGCAATAAAAAAAAGTTAAAGAAACAAACATGCATAAATATTTCTAGAAATCAAACTGAGCATGAATTAAAGTATTGTTTAAAAAATTAATAAACCATCCAGGCACGGTGGCTCATGCCTGTAATCCCAACACTTTGGGAGGCCGAGGCGGGCAGATCACCTGAGGTCAGAAGTTTGAAACCAGCCTGACCAATATGGTGAAACCCCATCTCTACTAAAAATACAAAAAAAAAAAAAATAGCTGGGCGTGGTGGCAGGTGCCTGTAGTCCCAGCTACTCAGGAGGCTGAGGCAGGAGAATTGCTTGAGCCCGGGAGGCAGAGGTTGCAGTGAGCCGAGATCACGCCATTGCACTCCAGCCTGGGCGACACAGTGAGATCCTGTCTCAAAAAATATAATAACAATAATAATAATAAAACCCAGACACCACGAAACATAAATATATATTCACTTTTTATTGCATATTCAACTATTTAAATTGTAGGTTCATAAGATAGCCTTAGAAGCAGACAGAACAAGATATACTTTATATTATCTTTCTTTCCATCCATCTCTTCTAGGTTTACATGATAAATACACTCTTAAAGTTTTGTCAGAGCAACCATAAGTATCCTGACCACTGAATATTCTCTCATTAATACCATAATTTTATTTAGTTTTCTGATTTGGATTACCAAGGATTCTACCAATACTTGTAAGTTTGTGGCAAAATCAATTCTATGAGTTATTAGATGCCAATGGTTAATTCAATTTTCCAGTAAACAAAACCATTGCCAGTTGCCCCACTCTCTTTATAGAGGCCTCTTTGGGAAGTCTCTGGATTCTACTGCGAAATTTTTGTTCATATTGGCAAGGTAGGTATGTAAGGTCATATATGCAATATGGAACATCTGAGGAAAGAAAATAAAAATACAATTTTATTGAAACCATAACCGATATTGTTGAGGTTGAAAGCATTGCTGGCATTGAAGAAAAATAGTCCAACATTAAAACATACATTTGAAAAAGAAATTATTTGTGTTTCTCAAGCACAGTAAATAGGATATGTGGTCCTCATTTAACATTTTTATTCTGTTTGCAATTATTATTTGCTTCACTTGTGAAGCTTCCCAGGTACCTCTTTCTTCAAAATCTTTAATAGTAGTAATATTACCCCGCCTAGCCCTGGCCCACACACCTGTTGTCCTCTACTACTTCTCTTCTCCTGCTATTTTACTATAATTTCATCTCATTTTCTCTATTTTTGCAATGTTTGATTCCCCTTTATTGTAGAAAAATGGAAAGACACAGTACTGCAATGATAGAATCCTCTGGACAGAATTGAGAGTGGCCTTTTCCCAGTTTAAAACCAATTAATTTGAACTTTCTTCCCTGTTCAAAGTAAATGACTCTTATCCTGATTTTAGTTATCATAAGACTTCCTATCACCTAAGCTGTAAGGTACTTATTCAGTCCAAATGGTTGGACTTCATTGCTCTTATCACGAATAAATAACAATATAAAATGGAACAAGGAAGAACTATACCACTCAATTGTCTTAAAAGACATTTAACCCTAGGGTCTGGTACATAGGTGGTCTGGCTACCCAGTGCCTTTGTTCCTGCCCATTGCTCACTGGATTGAACTAGCCTCAGATGGCCACTGCTCCTGAAACCTGGCATGCTGGCTATCTGCTGTGTCCACTGGATAACAGTATTTAAGGGGCCTAGGACTACTATTTTTTCAGTGACAAAGCAATAGTGTATCATTGGGCAATGTTTATCTTCAGCTACAGAATCTCCATGAAACTTTAGTATACAACTCTTTTTATAGACACACACACACATGCACATGCACACACATATGTGCACACATGTGCACTTCTATACATGCACAGGTGCACACACAGACACACACTTTGTGGATTCACGAGGTTGCCCCAGCTCAGTCACACACTCTATTAGGAGTAACCCCTTTTGTCTCCCTATGCCTCCTTGTATTAGTCTTCTCACACTGCTATAAAGATGCTACCTGGGATTGAGTAAGTTATAAACAAAAGAGGTTTAATTGACTGACAGTTCTACACGGCTTGGGAGGCCTCAGGAAACTTACAATCATAGCAGAAGGTGAGGAGGAAGCAAGGCACGTCTTACATGGCAGCAGGAAAGAGAGAGAAAGAAGGAGAAAGTGCCAGACACTTATCAAACAACCAGACCTCGTGAGAACTCACTATCGTGAGAACAGCATGGGAGAAACTATCCCTGTGATCCAGTCATTTCTCACCAGGTCCCTCCCTCTACATGTGGGGATTATAATTCTAGATGAGATTTGCGAGGGGACATACAGCCAAACCATATCACACCCCATACCTAGAATTGATAAAGGCCCTTCCTCTTTCAGTCTTGACTCCATCCTCTTTTCTTGTGTTAGGATATACAACACTTCTTGCCCAGGAAAACTCCACCATATTTTTGTTGTATTAATATAAGCTACAAACATTTCTGTTACATCTATCCTAAATTCTCAATATTTATCTATATTTGAATTCTTGAAGTTTATCACAATTCCTGGCACAACAGTAGGTACTCAATATATATTACATGAACTGACCAGAACTGAATTACAAGGGAGAGGACAGTCCATGGAAACTTCAGTTCCTTGTTAGCTAATAAGAAACAGACACAATTTTTAGCATTTTCCCAGTAGTTCATAGATTTTGTATGTATATTTTGAACTGTATTCAGAGTGATAAGTGCAATAATAGAGAACTGAACCTGTAACAAGGTTCACTGAGCATAGAGAGTAGGGAACACTTTATAGTGGGAAGCAGAAAAGTTAAGCATGTTTTATTTAAAAGGGGAAGTTTGCAATGGGTTTTGTAATTAGAGTTTTCTTTTGTCAGGCCTAAAGGGTTGACAGTGGGAGAGAGGTGTGTGAAAAGAGAGTGTTCCAGAAAGAGGGGGCAGTTTGAAAAGCCATGAACACATTAATGAATATACTATGTGGAGATAACAACAATTTTGGAGTGAGGCTATCTGGATCAAATAAGATAACACATGCTGAAGAGCTCTACAGCAACTGGGGCAGAGCAAGGGGTTGGTAACTGCTGAATGAACATATGTGTTAACTCTTAAGTTCTGCAACATTTTTCCCCTCATCTTTGACTATCAGTTTTCAACATTAAATGAACGATCAATGAAGTTATCTATGTGCCAGGCTTTTAAAAAACCTGGCTTAAGTTGAATCCCACTAAAACCAGAGAAGGCATGGAAAATCACAAAGGTGTCTCTTAAGGAACACCAGGTTTGAAGCATGCGGTTGAATTGGAAAATGGCAAATCATTGAAAAGAAGAGCACTAAAATAACTGGAGCTTCAGGAAAAAGCAAAGAAAGAAAAACACAGGTTTTCAAACACCGCATGTTCTCACTCGTAAGTGGGAGCTGAACAATGAGAACACATGGACACAGGAAGGGGAACATCACACACCGAGGCCTGTCAGGGGTTAGGGGAAAAGGGGAGGGAGAGCATTAGGACAAATACCTAATGCATGCAGAGCTTAAAACCTAGATGACAGGTTGATAGGTGCAGCAAACCACTATGGCAAATGTATACCTATGTAACAAACCTGCACGTTCAGCACATGTATCCCAGAACTTAAGGTAACATAAAAAAGAAAAATACAGGTTTTATTTCATATGTATATGTTGTCCCTAAAAAAGTATTTAACTATATTGTTAGGCTAGGCACTTAAATTGAATCCCTCTAATCATAAGAAAAATGATTTTACTCCTTTAGCTGCTTATTTTACTCCTTAGCTGCTTAGCCTGTGGTCTTTAAGGAATAACATACATTACTGTTTAGAGTTAGGGCATTCTTGTTCAAATGTTTTATTTTCTACATGTTGTTCCCAACTAAATTTTACTGAGATAATGAAATCTTAAAGATATGATCTCAGACCCTTACCTTCTAAACTAATATATTAGAATAAACATACTATGCAGCTGATATGATCTACTTAGCTTTCCTGAGTCTGATGACTGCAAAGGCCCTGCATATATGCAGTAATAGAGTTTCATCTCTTTTCAGTCAGTTTACATTATTTCACTCAATGTCCTTGGAAAATAAAGTGCCCTTTTAATATGGATTTAAATGTGCACTCAGAATACAAAATTGCGTGTGTATTCTATGGAAACAAGTAACATCCTGCAGTTAAATACATTTCTTTGTTACTATGCTTCCCACATAAGTGCAAACATTAATTTTTTTTTAAATACTTCCCTCCAGAAATGGCTTTCTTACCTGTAGTGTAGACACAGGCAAGAACCAGAGTAAAAAGATTTATCCACAAAATGTTTTTTATTCAAAACAGTAAGGTAGAGATATAGTTTTTTTTGTTTTTGTTTTTGTTTTTTATCAAACTGTTTTACGAGGCTTATGTTGTTATTCCAGTTCCATGAACCCCACAGAAATATCCTGCTCTGTGCACAGAAAATTCTGATTTCATGCTTGGAAGAATTTTATCAAATATTTAGAAACAGAAAGTAGTTATTCCTGTGATACATGCACATATCATTAATACTCAGGCACACACACTTTCGCTCTTCACACATGCTGATCTAGATAAACAGCTGAAAGCTATTTCACATGAATTATCCAAGAGAAAATTTTTAGTGCAAAAAAATGTAACCTTTGTACTCTATTTCTTTCAAATAAGAGATAGACATTTAGTTGTAGTTATAGGCATCCCAGAAAAAAATAAAATACAAAAATGCATTGTACCATTCGAAGATTTTGTAATTAATCACTTAGATTTAGTCACCTAGTTTACAAATAGTTAAGATAGGGCAAGGCTGTCCAGGTTTATAACTAGCTAAAATTCATATAAGTCAACTGTTGATAAAACAATGGTTGACTGCATGAGAAAACTGTAATGTTGGGTAAGAATAAAGGCTTCAAAAATATTTAAATATATATGCATGTGGCTTATGCTATTGTGCTCTGCTCATATTTACTAGGTCATTGATTCTCAAAATGTGGTCTTTACACTACCAACATCAGCATCAGGTAGGAATTCACAAAAATGCAAACTCCATAGCGGACCTACTGAATCTGAAACTCTGGATGTGGAGCCTGGCCACCTTGCTATAGCAAACTCACCAAGTAATTCTGAGGCAGCTTAAGGTTTGAGAACCACTGCTTTATTTCTACACTGGAATTCACTAAAGATAGTTCCTGTATAAAGTCAATGCTTCAGAGGATTTCCCTATGCTCACCTCTTTGATAAGTTACTTGAAACCAAATCCCTGCTCAGAGTCTGCCTTGGAGGTGACTCAAGTTAAGAAAATGTGTTTATGTGATGTCACTACACACACACACATACACACACACAAACACACACACACTATAGTATAGTCCTAACTATATGCTTTCATGGAAGATTTGCTGCATTGAATTATAATTTATTTTTGCAATTTTGATTTCCTTACGTGAATGTGAGGGGATTTTTGGCTTTTTAAAAAATAATTTCAACTTTTATTTTGGATTCAGGGTATACGCTTTCAGGTTTGTTTCCTGGGTATATTGTGTGATGCTCAGGTTTGGGGTTTGATTGATTCCGTCATCCAGCTACTGAACATAGTACCCAGTAGTTTTGCAGTCCTTGCTCCTTTCTCCCATCAGCGTCCAGTGTCGTTTGTTTCTATTGTTGCCATCTTTACGTCCATAAATACTCAATGTTTAGCTCCAACTTATAAGTGAGAACATGTGGTATTTGGTCTCTGTTCCTGCACTAATTTGCTGAGGATAATGGCCTCCAGCTGCATGCCTGTCATTGCAAAGGACATGATTTTATCATTTTTTGTGACTGAATAATATTACAATGTGGTACATATACCACATTTTCTTTATCCAGTCCATCACTGATGGGTATCTATGTTGATTCCATGTCTTTGCTATTGTGAATAGCTAATTCTATTTTAAGTTCTGTGTGAATTCTCCAAATTGCTTTCCACAGTGGCTGAACTAATTTACATTCCCACCAACAGTGTCTAAGCATTGAATGTGAGTTTTTAAGAGCAAAAGATACAAGTTATAATTTATTTTTACATTTTCTAGGCCCAGGACAGTGCCTGGCAAATAAGAATTTTTCAATGAATATTGGTGTAATAAATGTAGAATTAGATAAATGGGATGTTTTTAAGTTATTTTAAATTAAAATTGATGATATTATATCACCGATATATTGATGATAAGTGTGTCAAAGGTTATAGCTGAATCAACAAATGCCTACAATTGGTAGTTAACAGTCGTAGAAATTCCAAGTTGTTTCAGGTTAGTTAAAAGGTAATAAGAAATATGTATAATCATAGCATTATTGAAGAATATAACTGACAAGTCTACCCAGGTTCTTTGGGGGACCCTTAGCATGCTTTAATTTCAGCAATGGTATATTTAATCTGCTTCCATGCACTGACAGTTAACTATATGTGCCCAGGGCTCTTGTATTCTGGGTTCAAGTTATGTATTGCTGTTTTTGACAGGAAATGCTCTTTTATATTCATATTGAAACATTTGCTGCTACGAGTGTAAGTGTTTGAAGTATTCATAAAGTTATTTTTCACATAGACACTGAGATTTCAAGGTTAGAATCATTTATCCCTAAAGAGAGAAGATATAAATGAAAATATTACCAAACTCTCAGTGTGGATGAAGGTCATGACAACATTGCTGTATCAAATAAAGAGAAAAAATCGTTTGCAATTATTTTTTCTAAACGAGACTTCCCCCATTGTGAGAAGCTATTTATTTCTGCAATACAGTCTGTGTGGCACAACCTCTATTTGCTACCTACTAGTTTTTATTTTTGTAACAATTTAAATGGGTACAGTAATTTATAGCTAGTGAGCAGAATCTCTTACAGAGGGGTGTCTTATGAAGAAAAGTATTATTATCTATATTTCTTCTCTTGCATTAATTTTCCTTTGGTTATTGCAAACATTAAAGGAGAATATAGGAGCAGAGTAATTATCATACTTAATACTCTCCAGAAATACTGTATATTGAATTTGAATAGGCTAGGGAACTTATTAAGCAATTGCTAAAACTTGCAAAGCACCACCAAATCTATGTTTTTTAAGTATATAAAATAAACTGAAACTGATTTTTTTCTAGTAAAACATGGTGATGTGTAAGTCTCATTTATTTCAAAGATAATATCTTAGGCTCTGATCTAGAGTTGTTTCATAGAGAATGAACATGAAACGGTCTAGATTTCCTTTTTTTAGTGGATTAAACATAGTTCTTTCCTTCTCCTGTATCTCTACTTTTTCGCATAATCTTTTATCCCTTTTTACTCATCCTCTTTGTATCCCTGTTATAACACACATGGTTTTATACTGTTTTGAGTGTCCTTCATTGTTCCATCTGTAGAATATTTTTCATCCTCTTCTAGATCTGGAAATCCAAGATCTGCCCAACATCTGGAAAGGATCCTACCCTGTTCTTTTTTAACACTTTTGTTTACAAAGCTATGAGATTTCATACTCCCTTCCCGATTTCCTTGTTGGTAATTATCCTAAGATTAGAATCTTCTGTTTACGTTTATTTTCTGTGATCGTCATAGCAAATTTGTCATGCTTCATAAAACATAAACAGAAAAATTCTCATAATTACAGGGTTGGAAAGCTGAACCATAAAGGAATCTACATCAACAATTCCCCTCAATAAAAAAGTTCAATAGCAGAGATTTTTGCAAAAATGTTTTGAAAAGAAAAGAATTTTTCTTAATGTCTCACTTGCTGGCCCAGATTCTTTTTCACTGGGGAATATCGAGTATTGTTTTGATGATTGGAAAGTTGAATTTTTATCAGTTTAGCACTTGCTCTAAAAGACTGTATTTTGAGCCCAAAACTGAGCTGTAAGTTTTAAGGTGTGCACGCGTTCTGAATTGTTTATCCTCCTTGACACAAGGCCACTGGAGAAACTTGCACCGAAAGATTACGGTTAAACAAAATGAAACTTATCCTCCCCAGAGAAGAAATAATGTGGGAAAAACACTTCCCCTTTGGTAGAGCTACTGCAAATTAAAAAGAAAGATCTCAGTGTGAAGTTGGTGATGTTTTGTTGCAAAGAAAAAAAAAGTGCAACGAAAACTCCATCAGCTCTTTCAGCTGAGAAAAAGAACACAGGAAAATGAAGTGCAGGGAAGACTCACAAAGCTCTTTTGGAAACTGGAGACTAGAAGCTTTACAGGTAAATACCAAGATAGCAGAAAACAAATCTCAGTGGCCTGGCATGTGAATCTAATGAAGTAACAGAGGATGAACCAATGTTTATCAAATTAATCATCTGTTAATGAATCTTCTAATTAAGAGTCACAGACCAGATGAAGTAACATGGCAGGTAAATACCTCAGATCTGGAGCAGGGGGAATGTCAAGATCAGAATAAAAGTGTTTCCACTAACGGTAAGGAAACAAACAGGGAGATGTTGCATCCTGAAAAAACTTTAAAATGATTTTTATAAAAATTAGTTGTCTGTGGTATAATTGTTGTTTTGTTCTGTTTTCCTTAGTGCTTAGTACCTTATACTGGTTATTCTAACCTTATTTTTAAGACATTGATAGAATGCAAGCCTTAATTTGAAGTCTTTGCTAAAGACAGGGTTTTATGATGAGTGTGTGTGTTCAGTCTCTGGAAGGAGTGGAAAAATGACTACAAAGAACTTTATTCAGGTTATATGCAAAAGAAAATTGGGTCGGGTATGGTGGCTCAGGCCTGCAATCCCAGTGCTTTGGGAGGCTGTTATGGGAGAATCACTTGAACCCAGGAGTTCTAGGCTGCAGTGAGTTATGGCTGCACCACTGCACTCCAGCTTGGGTGACAGAGTGACACCCTGTCTCTAAAATAAATACATATATAAAAATAAAAGAAAATCAGTGGAAATTTCTTTATAATTTGTTAGGAATTGACAATATATCACTGTGCTTGGTAACTTTGTTAATCTGTCTTCTGAGCTTATTATTTACAGAACTGTAAGGCACAGGCTATCTACTGTAAAATTATTTAAGTCAAGCAAAGCAATCCAAATAATTTAGAAATAAAAGTTCAGACGGTGCACCAGGAGATTGTGGCCTGCACCTGGCTCAGAGGGTCCTACGCCCACAGAGTCTCGCTGATTGCTAGCACAGCAGTCTGAGATCAAACAGCAAGTTGGCAGCGAGGCTGGGGAAGGGGTGCCCGCCATTGCCCAGGCTCGCTTAGGTAAACAAAGCAGCCAGGAAGCTCTAACTGGGTGGAGCCCACCACACCTCAAGGAGGCCTGCCTGCTTCTGTAGGCTCCACCTCTGGGGGCAGGGAACAGACAAACAAAAAGACAGCAGTAACCTCTGCAGACTTAAATGTCCCTGTCTGACAGCTTTGAGGAGAGCAGTGGTTCTCCCAGCACGCAGCTGGAGATCTGAGAACGGGCAGACTGCCTCCTCAAGTGGGTCCCTGACACCTGACCCCCGAGCAGCCTAACTGGGAGGCACCCCCCAGCAGGGGCAGACTGACACCTCACACGGCCAGCCAGGTACTCCAACAGACCTGCAGCTGAGGGTTCTGTCTGTTAGAAGGAAAACTAACAGAAAGGACATCCACACCAAAAACCCATCTGTACATCACCATCATCAAAGACCAAAAGTAGATAAAACCACAAAGATGGGGAAAAAACAGAGCAGAAAAACTGGAAACTCTAAAAAGCAGAGTACCTCTCCTACTCCAAAGGAACGCAGTTCCTCACCAGCAACGGAACAAAGCTGGATGGAGAATGACTTTGACAAGCTGAGAGAAGGCTTCAGATGATCAAATTACTCCGAGCTACAGGAGGATATTCAAACCAAAGGCAAAGAAGTTGAAAACTTTGAAAAAAATTTAGAAGAATGTATAACTAGAATAACCAATACAGAGAAATGGTTAAAGGAGCTGATGGAGCTGAAAACCAAGGCTCGAGAACTACGTGAAGAATGCAGAAGCCTCAGGAGCCGATGCGATCAAATGGAAGAACGGGTATCAGCCCTGGAAGATGAAATGAATGAAATGAAGCAAGAAGGGAAGTTTACAGAAAAAAGAATAAAAAGAAACGAGCAAAGCCTCCAAGAAATGTGGGACTATGTGAAAAGACCAAATCTACGTCTGATTGGTGTACCTGAAAGTGACGGGGAGAATGGAAACAAGCTGGAAAACACTCTGCAGGATATTATCCAGGAGAACTTCCCCAATCTAGCAAGGCAGGCCAACATTCAGATTCAGGAAATACAGAGAACGCCACACAGATACTCCTCGAGAAGAGCAACTCCAAGACATAATTGTCAGATTCACCAAAGTTGAAATGAAGGAAAAAATGTTAATGGCAGCCAGAGAGAAAGGTCGGGTTACCATCAAAGGGAAGCCCATCAGACTAACAGCGGATCTCTCAGCAGAAACCCTACAAGCCAGAAGAGAGTGGGGGCCAATATTCAACATTCTTAAAGAAAAGAATTTTCAACCCAGAATTTCATATCCTGCCAAACTAAGCTTCATAAGTGAAGGAGAAATAAAATACTTTACAGACAAGCAAATGCTGAGAGATTTTGTCACCACCAGGCCTGCCCTAAAAGAGCTCCTGAAGGAAGCGCTAAACATGGAAAGGCACAACCGGTACCAGCCACTGAAAAATCATGCCAAAATGTAAAGACCATCGAGACTAGGAAGAGACTGCATCAACTAACGAGCAAAATAACCAGCTAACATCATAATGACAGGATCAAATTCACACATAACAATATTAACTTTAAATGTAAATGGACTAAATGCTCCAATTAAAAGACACAGACTGGCAAATTGGATAAAGACTCAAGACCCATCAGTGTGCTGTATTCAGGAAACCCATCTCACGTGCAGAGACATACATAGGCTCCAAATAAAAGGATGGAGGAAGATCTACCAAGCAAATGGAAAACAAAAAAAGGCAGGGGTTGCAATCCTAGTCTCTGATAAAACAGACTTTAAACCAACAAAGATCAAAAGGGACAAAGAAGGCCATTACATAATGAAAAAGGGATTAATTCAACAAGAAGAGCTAACTATGCTAAATATATATGCACCCAATACAGGAGCACCCAGATTCATAAAGCAAGTCCTGAGTGACCTACAAAGAGACTTAGACTCCCACACATTAATAATGGGAGACTTTAACACCCCACTGTCAACATTAGACAGATCAACGAGACAGAAAGTCAACAAGGATACCCAGGAATTGAACTCAGCTCTGCACCAAGCGGACCTAATAGACATCTACAGAACTCTCCACTCCAAATCAACAGAATATACATTTTTTTCAGCACCACACCACACCTATTCCAAAATTGACCACATACTTGGAAGTAAAGCTCTCCTCAATAAATGTAAAAGAACAGAAATTATAACAAACTATCTCTCAGATCACAGTGCAATCAAGCTAGAACTCAGGATTAAGAATCTCACTCAAAACCGCTCATCTACATGGAAACTGAACAATCTGCTCCTGAATGACTACTGGGTACATAACAAAATGAAGGCAGAAATAAAGATGTTCTTTGAAACCAACGAGAACAAAGACACAACATACCAGAATCTCTGGGACACATTCAAAGCAGTGTGTAGAGGGAAATTTATAGCACTAAATGCCCATAAGAGAAAGCAGGAAAGATCCAAAATTGACACCCTAACATCACAATTAAAAGAACTAGAAAAGCAAGAGCAAACACATTCAAAAGCTAGGAGAAGGCAAGAAATAACTAAAATCACAGCAGAACTGAAGGAAATACAGACACAAAAAACCCTTCAAAAAATTAATGAATCCAGGAGCTGGTTTTTTGAAAGGATCAACAACATTGATAGACTGCTAGCAAGATTAATAAAGAAAA
This sequence comes from Pongo abelii, assembly GCF_028885655.2. NCBI lineage: Eukaryota > Metazoa > Chordata > Mammalia > Primates > Hominidae > Pongo > Pongo abelii. The sequence goes on along the minus strand of NC_072004.2, from coordinate 63,233,216 downwards.
AAAGAGAGAAGAATCAAATAGATGCAATAAAAAATGATAAAGGGGATATCACCACCGATCCCACAGAAATACAAACTACCATCAGAGAATACTACAAACACCTCTACGCAAATAAACTAGAAAATCTAGAAGAAATGGATAAATTCCTCAACACATACACCCTCCCAAGACTAAACCAGGAAGAAGTTGAATCTCTGAATAGACCAATAACAGGAGCTGAAATTGTGGCAGTAATCAATAGCTTACCAACCAAAAAAAGTCCAGGACCAGATGGATTCACAGCCGAATTCTACCAGAGGTACAAGGAGGAACTGGTACCATTCCTTCTGAAACTATTCCAATCAATAGAAAAAGAGGGAATCCTCCCTAACTCATTTTATGAGGCCAGCATCATCCTGATACCAAAGCCGGGCAGAGACACAACCAAAAAAGAGAATTTTAGACCAATATCCTTGATGAACATTGATGCAAAAATCCTCAATAAAATACTGGCAAACAGAATCCAGCAGCACATCAAAAAGCTTATCCACCATGATCAAGTGGGCTTCATCCCTGGGATGCAAGGCTGGTTCAATATACACAAATCAATAAATGTAATCCAGCGTATAAACAGAACCAAAGACAAAAACCACATGATTATCTCAACGGATGCAGAAAAGGCCTTTGACAAAATTCAACAACTCTTCACGCTAAAAACTCTCAATAAATTAGGTATTGATGGGACGCATCTCAAAATAATAAGATCTATCTATGACAAACCCACAGCCAATATCATACTCAATGGGCAAAAACTGGAAGCATTCCCTTTGAAAACTGGCACAAGACAGGGATGCCCTCTCTCACCACTTCTATTCAACATAGTGTTGGAAGTTCTGGCCAGGGCAATTAGGCAGGAGAAGGAAATAAAGGGTATTCAATTAGGAAAAGAGGAAGTCAAATTGTCCCTGTTTGCAGATGACATGATTGTATATCTAGAAAACCCCATTGTCTCAGCCCAAAATCTCCTTAAGCTGATAAGCAACTTCAGCAAAGTCTCAGGATACAAAATCAATGTACAAAAATCACAAGCATTCCTATACACCAATAACAGACAAACAGAGAGCCAAATCATGAGTGAACTCCCATTCACAATTGCTTCAAAGAGAATAAAATACTTAGGAATCCAACTTACAAGGGATGTGAAAGACCTCTTCAAGGAGAACTACAAACCACTGCTCAAGGAAATAAAAGAGGATACAAACAAATGGAAGAACATTCCATGCTCATGGGTAGGAAGAATCAATATCGCGAAAATGGCCATACTTCCCAAGGTAATTTACAGATTCAATGCCATCCCCATCAAGCTACCAATGACTTTCTTCACAGAATTGGAAAAAACTACTTTAAAGTTCATATGGAACCAAAAAAGAGCCCGCATCGCCAAGTCAATCCTAAGCCAAAAGAACAAAGCTGGAGGCATCACGCTACCTGACTTCAAACTATACTACAAGGCTACAGTAACCAAAACAGCATGGTACTGGTACCAAAACAGAGATATAGATCAATGGAACAGAACAGAGCCCTCAGAAATAATGCCACATATCTACAACTATCTGATCTTTGACAAACCTGACAAAAACAAGCAATGGGGAAAGGATTCCCTATTTAATAAATGGTGCTGGGAAAACTGGCTAGCCATATGTAGAAAGCTGAAACTGGATCCTTTCCTTACACCTCATACAAAAATCAATTCAAGATGGATTAAAGACTTAAATGTTAGACCTAAAAGCATAAAATCCCTAGAAGAAAACCTAGGCATTACCATTCAGGACATAGGCATGGGCAAGGACTTCATGTCTAAAACACCAAAAGCAATGGCAACAAAAGCCAAAATTGACAAATGGGATCTAATTAAACTCAAGAGCTTCTGCACAGCAAAAGAAACTACCATCAGAGTGAACAGGCAACCTACAAAATGGCAGAAAATTTTCGCAACCTACTCATCTGACAAAGGGCTAATATCCAGAATCTACAATGAACTCCAACAAATTTACAAGAAAAAAACAAACAACCCCATCAAAAAGTGGGCGAAGGACATAACAGACACTTCTCAAAAGAAGACATTTATACAGCCAAAAAACACATGAAAAAATGCTCACCATCACTGGCCATCAGAGAAATGCAAATCAAAACCACAATGAGATACCATCTCACACCAGTTAGAATGGCAATCATTAAAAAGTCAGGAAACAACAGGTGCTGGACAGGATGTGGAGAAATAGGAACACTTTTACACTGTTGGTGGGACTGTAAACTAGTTCAACCCTTGTGGAAGTCAGTGTGGCAATTCCTCAGGGATCTAGAACTAGAAATTCCATTTGACCCAGCCATCCCATTAATGGGTATATACCCAAAGGACTATAAATCATGCTGCTATAAAGACACATGCACACGTATGTTTATTGTGGCATTATTCACAATAGCAAAGACTTGGAACCAACCCAAATGTCCAACAATGATAGACTGGATTAAGAAAATGTGGCACATATACACCATGGAATACTATGCAGCCATAAAAAATGATGAGTTCATGTCCTTTGTAGGGACATGGATGAAATTGGAAATCATCATTCTCAGTAAACTATCGCAAGAACAAAAAACCAAACACCACATATTCTCACTCATAGGTGGGAATTGAACAATGAGAACACATGGACACAGGAAGGCGAACATCACACTTCAGGGACTGTTGCGGGGTGGGGGAAGGGGGAGGGATAGCATTGGGAGATATACCGAATGCTAGATGACAAGTTGGTGGGTGCAGCACACCAGCATGGCACATGTATACATATGTAACTTACCTGCACATTGCGCACATGTACCATAAAACCTAAAGTATAATAATAATCATTTAAAAAAAATTTTAAAAAAAAGAGATAAAAGTTCACTTATATATTAACAAAATAATTACCTTGACAAAATTTGCTTAATCAAATATATTCAGTATTTAATTATCTTTTATTGAAATTTTACTCTCGTAAACAGCACAAGACAAAGTCTTTGTAGCATGAAATAAATCAAAGTTACTGCAAGTAGCTGGAAATATTTGAGTTACATGAAATTTGAACAAGTTTTTAAAAAAATTAGAAATATTGTCATTAGCAAATATTCCCTTTGTTATTCCTACCCATGAATGGATTCCATGTTTAGAAAAATCTTCACTGCCAAACTGCATTGTTTAGGGAATATTTAATTTGTTTCTACTCTTTATTAATAGAAGTCCTATAATGCAAATATCTAAAGTAGACTGTTTTCCCGCAGTGAATAGCTATAATTCTATTCCAAAGCAAAGAAACCCAATGTGTTAATTAGTCCATACAGCCTGATCTTGAATAAACGCAAAATTTCCATTAGCATTTTGGACATTTTCAAAAATTTTTAAAACTCTGTATCCAATTACTACTCTCTAGGAAATTTAGGATCTCAGATGCCGTAAGCTGTAAAAAGATTTCTGGACCCCAGAGAATAATTAGTAAGTAACAATAGTTACAATAAGAGTGAAGCTCAGACAAAATCAACCTTAACTAGATTTTTATTGAACTGCAGAATACAATTCATTTTTCTAATAAACAGAGTGCATTTTAATATGTTTGGCATTTTACTGTTCTACTTACTTTTCATTTGCGCAATTTTATTTGACCAAGCTATGATATTTTTAGCTTCCAGAACAGTTACCTCCCTACCTAGGGCACATCCCCAGAAGCAATTACTCCTTTAATTAGCTTTGACTCATTAATCTTTGCCTCTTCTGCTTTCCTTTCAAGTGGAGGGAGACTTCCCACCCATTTGTGTAGCATAATGCACTAACACAGTAAGTTTCTCTTGACCTCTGCACCTTACTTTTTAAGATAATACTTCCCTTGTCAAACCATCCTAAGGATTCTATTCCTGGGATGTCTGAGCATAATAAATAAGATGCTCCCTGTGTTAAGGAAAAAAAAAAAGAATGAGACCTTTGATCTCATTAGGTCTCCATGGTTATTTTTTTAACTCATCATTTATTACTGCCATAACATAATAACTTTAAATGTACTCTCTCTGGGACTTGCCATCTTGTTGCATATGTGTGTGTGTGTATATATATATATATATATATATAGACACATGGACATATGTGTGTATATATATATATACACACACACAGAATACATGTATACACACATGCACATATATGTATATATAAGTAGATAATTTAGCATAGGAATTGATTGGCTGAGGTGATTGTGAAAGCCAAGGAGTTCCACAAACTGCCATTTGTGAGCTGGAGAACTCAAAAAAGCCAGTGGTGTAATTCAGGACAAGCCCTAAGGCCAGAGAATCAGGGTAGCCAATGGTGGAAATCTGGACCTGAGTCCCTAGGCCTGAAAGCCAGAAGTGCTGATGTCTGAGGACAGAAGAAAATGATGTCCCAGCCCAAACATCAAGAGTGAATTTGCCCTTTTTGTTCTATCCAGGATAGCCTTTTGTGAGTGGATTGGGCCCTGAGTAGATTGATGATTTCCACTGGTATGGATGAAGGTAACAAGTTCTTTACTCAGTCTACCTATTCAAATACTAGTATCTCCCAAAAGCAACTTCACAAACACACTCAGAAATTACTGTCTGGGCATCCTTTGGCCCAGTCAAGTTGAAGCAAAATTAATCATCACAACATCTATGACTATCAAATCTCCATCACAGATACTCTTAATTTAGTGGATACAAGCTAATAGGAAGTCACGGCAGAACAAACTCAAGCTCCAGGGCAGTGTTTATATCAGAGTGCTCTACTTTTCACACATATTTGCCTTAAGCCATGGTTCTTCTGACCTCTTGTGTCACTGTCTGCTGCTAATCAAATCAGCCATGAGCGAACCACCACATACTCATTTCCCTCACTTCCCTGTTCCCTCCAACTTTTCTGAGTCTCTTGGTCTAAAACTGTGTGTTGCAAGGGGCAGATGGTGGGGAGGTGAAGCTGTAATAAAGTTGCTCTTTCGCAAACAAGAAACTACTATAGAATGTCAGGTTCTACTTTGAGTGCCTGTTGAATTAAAAAAAATCATCGTCATAAAAAAAGATAATTATAAGAGAAAAGTTGAAGAAATTTAGGCCTTTGAAACTAGAAATCAGTACCATTAACTTCCAATTAAACATAGCTAATTTAATTCTCTCTCTAAGATACTAAAAGATCAATGATGAATTATAAAAGTCCCAAGCCCATAAACAGAGAGCAAATAGTCCGAAAAATGCAACAGACGAGCAGAGGCACAAAATACATTTCAGAAAGGCATTTTTTTGGTTCATGTTGTCACTTCTTTTCCAAGCAAGTAGTCACAGAAGAGACCAACTGTTTTTGTTTGTTTGTTTGTTGTAAGTTCTGGGATACATGTGCAGAACACACAGGTTTGTTACATAGGTATACATGTGCCATGGTGGTATGCTGCACCTATCAACCCATCATCTAACTTTCAAGCCCTGCATGCATTAGGTATTTGTCCTAATGCTCTCCTTCCTCTTGCCCCCCAGCCTCTGCCAGACCCTGGTGTGTAATGTTCCCCTCCCTGTGTCCATATGTTCTCATTAGAACAGGCCATCTTTTGAAAAGGGATGGGAATGGGAGAAGTAGAAGGAATGGGAGAAATGGCTAATATATAAGAAATACCATTTAATCACAAGAAATGTTACTAATGGTAAATATTGCATTAATGGAAAGTATAATACCTAGTAACCATTTCAGTGCTCCTAGCTCCCCAGATAAAAAAGCTTACACGTTTCAACTAACTAGACAGCTATGTGTGCCTTGGATAGCCAGGACTCACTATTTTCTTACTCATCCTCTTTACTTTCCTCTACTCTCTCTACCTTTTCTGGTGCCTTCTCCCTTGAGGACATGATGCAAAATAGTAAAAATTTTAAAAACATAGAAATTCTAAAAAAAAAGCTGTGATAAGAATCTTTAGGAAAACAGTATGGAGAAATACTTGCCTATAATCTATGTAGACATATATGGAAAATTTATGAGTGAGGTACTGAGACAGAATTTTATAATATTTATATTTCCAGTAATTATTTTAAGTGACATTAGTAGCCCTATTTTAATGAAAAAAAGAAACAATATCTGTGAGGTCAATTAAATACACTGGGCACTTTTATGCCAGCCATGTTGCCATTAAGTGACAGAATCAGCACTCAAGGCAGAGCTTTCTGCCCTCAAATCTCATAATTCTGAGGAAATTCTGTGCTTTCATTCACCAACACTCAAGGTTTCTTATGTTTGCATAACATTTCATGCCTCTGAAAACACTTTGAAAGTTTATGACATACTTTAAAGAGAAAAGACACCAATGAGTTATAAAATAACATTTATAGTAGGTAAGTAAATATACAGGCATTATACCAAAATGTTAATGCATGTCCATCACTTAGCACATTTCCTGGATGAAAGAGAAGTGTCTAATAAAGATCATTTGTATTTTTGTTCTTTTTTGCTTGCCCTGATTTTCTAGTTTCCCAGAATGCATTACATAGTGTTTTTACAACATCCGTGATCTCATCCATGATCTTGTCCATCATCTTAGAATCTTGAAGCAGGGGAGTCAAGGCAAGTGTTAATATTCATATTGCATAAATTCATAGAATTTCAGTAAATAAAATAGGACATGTCTCCTAATCAACATCAAAACAGCTGATGTCAACAATGGAAGCAGCTTGCTGCTTGTCTCACAGTCCTGTTGTCAATACAGTGGTTTCTGCCTTCAAGAAGCTGGGTTTCATGTTCTTTTCAAGGGGGTGTGTGTGTGTGTGTGTGTGTGTGTGTGTGTGTGTGTGTGTTCACATGCATGCACCACGTGGTTTGCAGGAATTGGTTGAAAACAGAGAAAACATATTGATTGACAGTGTCAAGATCAATAAAAACCTGGGTAATCTGGCATCAAACAAACTTCACTCACCATGCCTTGCTTTTGCATCCCTGCCATTCCCATTGGTACCTTTTAAAGCTTTTTCAGCATTCTGTTACTTCCTTACGCTGTTTTGTTCTAAATTTTAGGGAAGCCATTATGTTACAAGTCCATCACTATTATTTTCTTTCCTTGAAAAGTGACCATTTGTTTTCTAACACTGTCACATATGTTCTAGGTTATTCCTTCTGTTCTTTTCTCACTTTAAAATGGGCTATAGTCTTTCTCTCATCAGAGTATTGATTTTGCTTTTAAAAAGGCCTCCCTATTCCATTATCTCTACTGATCGATTCAGTCCATTTTGCATGAGAATTTTTCCCTCTTTCTTACCACCCAAACTGTCTTTGTTTTTATTTCACTTTGCTCTATTTGTCATTTGTAAAGCATTAATTATAACTCCAGAGTTTGTTTTGAAAAGTGTTGGTTTGCTTTGAAAACAGTCAGTCCACTTGACAGTTTTGATCTCTCTTTTGATGTGTGTTTACTCATTCGTTGAACACATATTTGTTGAGCCAGACATGATAGACAGTGCTGAGGTTAGTGAAATTAAAAATAGTGAATATTTTTGTATGCAATACATAATAAGTTGTCACCAAGTGCCAGGCAATCGATGAAGGACTTAAAACTATTTTAATGAAAATAATCAGCATTTATTGAGATTTAATGTAGCAGAAAATTTCTAAAAGTTTTATATGGAGAACATACTTTGTCCTCAGAAACACCCTATGATATAGTTACTATAATTATCTTCTCAATTTTAGACAAGAAGCAAAGGCAAAGATGAAATCAAATGACTTCATCACAGCTGGCAAGTGGCAGAGTCAGGATTCAAAGTGCTCTTAAGCACTAAACTTTTCTATACGCATTGTTTTCTATATGCATTGTATATGTTTTCTATTACTATCTAGAAAGCATGTAACAGATCAAGGTCCACCAAAGGAAAACATGTAAATTCCCATTTACCTAAAACGTTTGCCTAGAAAGTTACCTAGAAAGTTCAATTCCACTTTCCCAAAATCTACTTATCCACTTATGACCAAAAAAAAAAAAAAAAAAGCCTCAAGGGCACAGATTTATTGTATTATTCTCCTGCCTTATAGCTGTCTTAAGATACCATAATCAATGGTTTTTGGGCAGGCTGACATACTAAAGAACCAAATAAAACTCAGTTTTAGCTATTTTTTGCTTACTAATTATGTCCTAAAGTAAGATCTTATTCACTAATAACACTTGCTTTTATAAGTCTCTCCTACCCTGTATCTTAGACACTATACTAAGTACGTGGACTACTATCATGATTGTGACATTGTCACCTGTCCTAGCTAATATTTTAATTTTTTTAATTGTCTTTGAAATAGTTCCCTCTGTAGTCTTCCAAACCTATTATATAACTTACCTGATGATAGGAAACCTTAAATCTTTGTAGAAATTCTTCAGTATCCTTCAGTGTCTTTCAAGGAGTAATTACTTAGTATATGTTTGTTGGAATGAATTAAAAGATGACCTCCAATAATGGCTAATGGATGACAAATATTACTATTATATATTCTATAAAGTATATAGGAGCCTGAGGGTCTGGGCAGATAGATGAGCAATTTAGCTTTATATAGATATATTCAAGGTTCTTACCATGTATTTGTATTATTTTCTTCAATTTTTATTTCCAGTATATTTCATTGAACTTATATATGATACAATTTGTATACCTTCAGTGTGGAGTTCACTAAATTTTAAATGTAGACTCCATTCTAACCACCACCTCAATTATAATTTACAGTATTGACATAATCTTAGGAAGTTCATTATTGCTCCTTTACTCAATCTGCCCCTCCAGCCTGGCCAAAGCATTCACTGATCTGATTTCTAGCATCATAAATTTGTTTTGCCTTTTCTAAAATTTCTCAGGAATGGAATTATATAGTATGTACTACTTGGGGTAAGACTTTCTTGACTCAATATTATATTTTTGAATTTTTTTCACGCTGCTGTGTGTATCAGTGGTTTGTTCCTTTTATTGCTGAGTAGTATTCTATTACATCACATTTTGCCATTATGTGTTTATTCATTCCCCTGTTTAAGAGCATTCCAGTTATTTCCAGGTTTTGCTCATTGTGTATAAATCTCTTAGGACGTTTCTATACAAATCTTTTTAGAAATATACATTATAACCTTTCTTGGGTAAATGCATTTAAATAGAAAAAGTGAGTCACAGTATAGGCATATGTTTATTTTATGAAAAGAAAAACAAACTGTCAAACAGTTTTTAAAAGGGTTGCAATATTTTACACTCTCATCAATGATGGACTAGAGTTTTAAGTGCTTCACATGTTCCGCAACATTTGGTATTATCAGGTTTTTTTTTTTTTTTTTTTACTATTCATATGGGTTCAATGCAGAATCTTTTGGTGATTTTATTTTCATTTCATTGATGACTAATAACAGCGTACATTGTTTTATGCAATTTTGGTCATTCCCATGTCTTCTTTTTTTGAACTATCTATTGAATTTTTTTTTTCTTGACGTGTGTCTTTAATATTGATTTGTAGGAGATCTTTGAATATTCTGCATACATTTTGCCAAATATATATATAGCAAATATTTTGCCCTAGTTTGTGACTTGTCTTTCCATTTTTTAAATGATCATTTGGAGAGCAGAACTTGTTTTTAATTTTGATGAGGAATTTTTTTTTTCATTTATGGTTACTGCTTTTTCTACTTCAAGACATTTTGCTTACCCTAATGTCAAGAAGAGACTGTCCTCCACTTTCTTCCAGAAACTTGTTTACATTTAGGTTTCAAAAAACCGTCTTAAATTATTTTGGGTGTATGTGTGTGTATGGTGTGAGACAGGGGTCAAAGTTGATTTTGTTCATTTTTGGTTTAGTTTGTTTTATAATCTACATGTTCATTCAGTTATGTCAGCACCATATGTTGAAAACTTCCTCCACTGAATTGTTTGAGTGCTTTTATTAAAAGTCAATTGACTGCTTCTATGTGTTTGCATTTCTGGATTCATATGTTCCATTGAGTCATTTGTCTATTTTTACATTAATACCTCGATTACCTTTGCATGGTACCAAATAATACCTATGAAATTAACAGGTAAATGAATAAATAAGCGATGTTTATCTAAAATGTAGAAGTTAACATATATTATTTAAAACTCATTTTAAAAAAAGGGAAATAAAAACATGCTAAGAAGAGAATAATCTGAAATTTGCATGAATAGTAATAGCCTAATGAAGATTAGTTTCATTTTAGGCACCACTTCTTGCAAAAGTCTTTTCTACAAATCAGATATAGTAAGATCTAATTCTGTAGATTTCTCTGATTTTGACAATTCTCTGTATTAATTTTTAAGTCTCTTCTGGTGGAAAGAAATATATTTGGCTTGGAATGAGAATTTAAAATAGATTTTCCATCCATGTCCAGGAAGATGAGAATCTTGAGATTTCTAGAGTAACACTGTTAAGATACTCTTGCAGCAAGAGTAGTTCTGGGTGTTTCCCTTTGATTATCTCATACCTAATATATATCTTAGTTTAGTTTTATTTTTGTTTTCTTCATTCAGACCAAACACATTTTGAAGAAAACTGAGCAACATAGATATGACGATTACTGACTGTCATTAGTGTACTATAGTATTTATTTTACTAAATTTTAAATTGCCTAGCTTGTTGGAAAGATTTTTTATTGTTACAGAGTTTGAAGTATTAGAAATCCCCCAAATCACATATTTTTTGGCTTTTCTAGGTTTAAAAGAAATCTGCTAATAATATAAAATATAAAAATCTCCTTGCATGGTACATACATATACATATGCAACAGGGAAGTTTATGATTTAAATATAACTAGAGTAAGTTCTAAAATTATATTATAAACAAAGATACAGTCATTCATAGGAATTTCTACTGGGCTACTTGCCTTTCAGAGTGAATCAGTTCTCTAGTATCCCAAGAAAGCAGATTCTCTTTTGCTTTTGTTTTTCTTTATAAGACCCATCTTTGGGGTTAACAGAATCCTAAATTAGCTGACAATTGTATCTGAAATATCTTCTCCTGGTCTTTGAACTCTTACTTTTTCATGACGACTGTGATATTTACATGTAGTAATAGTCAGTGAGATAGGAAACCCTAAATTCACCATCACCTATGTTTCTGCAGGAGCTAGCAGACTTCTCCTTTCTAAAGTAAGACGTTACTCCCAATTCAGAGAAGCTATTGGGTCTATTCTATCAGAAGCATATCCCGCAAGATTTACAAATAAATAGTGTGCGGGAATACTATATTCACATATTATTTTCCCAGATAAAGTTATTAAAAATAATTAAAATAATCCAGCTGCAAAAACAATTCTAAGAATATAGCTCTTTGCTTTTCTCTAGGAATTTCACAATATTTAATTTGGTCTTTGCTATTGTCAGTTTCTCTCTGAAGAATTTCCTTCATGGTAAAGAATGTGTTCCTTATTTCTAATCTAAACTACTTTTGCTTCAAGTACATTTTTACTATTACTTTTGTTAACTTAAAAATTATGGGAAAAAAAGACATTTTCTCCTTCAGAATATTTTAATCTTTTAAAAATACTATTTGATATCTACTGACAGCTTCCATAAAATTAGCTCTCATTTATATGAGTTAAAACATTGTATTTTAAATATGTGAAATAAAACTCTAATTATGTTGTTATAATTTATAATTCATCCTGTCACTGACTTGCTTCAAAGCATCCTGTGTTTCCTAATTGTGTATCCACTTAAATTAAAAATTATATATATATATATATATATACATATATATATATATATGATGGTTCCCACCTTAATCTGGGTGACTACCATCTAATCAGCTGCCAGCATGGCTAGAATATAAAACAGGCAGAAAAACATTAAAAAGTTAATATATACATATTAACTTTTATTATATGTGCAGGTTTGTTACACAGGTAAACTTCAAAGCCCAAAACAAGTTCCCCAGAGTTAATGCACATAGTCCAGGAGCTGAGAGTCAAGCGTTGGCCCACTACAATCTCTCAAAAGTGAAGCCAGTTGGCTGAATCCACCCTATACCATAATCAAACCCTCAAGGTCATCAAATAGGATTTAAAAATCCAAAATTATATGTTTCTATTTTTCTATATACTACATATTATGGATTGAATGTTTATGTCCCTTCAAAATTCATATGTTGCAGCCTCAACACTCAATGTGGTAGTATTTGAAGCTGTGGCTTCTGGGAGATAACTAGGGTTGGATGAAGTCATGAGTATCGGGTCCTCATGATTGGATTAGTGCCCTTTTAAGAAGATACTACAGAGCTTTCCCCCTATCCCCCTGCCTCTTTCTTTATTACATGAGGACACATGCAGAAAGCAGCCACCTGAAAGCCAGGAAGAGAGCTCTCACCAGAACCCAACCAGGATCACAGACTTCCAACTTCCAAAATTGTGAGATAATAAATGTCTGTTGTCTAAGCCACTTAGCCTATGGTATTTTGTTATGGTAGCATGGACAGACTATTACACTACTGTGATGGTTAATACTGAGTGTCAACTTGATTGGATTGAAGGATGCAAAGTATTGATCCTGGGTGTGTCTGTGAGGCTGTTGCCAAAAAGATTAACATTAAAGTCAGTAGGCTGACCCAACCTTAATATGGGTGGGCACGATCTAATCTGCTGCCAGCATGGCTAGAATATAAAGCAGGCAGAAAAATGTGAAAAGACCAGACTGGCCTAGCCTCCAAGCCTACATCTTTCTCTAGTGCTGGATGCTTCTTGCCCTTGAACATCAGACTCCAGGTCCTTCAGTTTTCAGACTCAGACTGGCTCTCCTTGCTCCTCAGCTTGCCGATGGCCTATTGTGGGACCTTGTGATCGTGTGAGTTAATACTTAATAAACTCACCTTCTATCTATCCATCTATCTATCTATCTATCTATCTATCTATCTATCTATCTATCTATCCTATTAGTTCTGTCCATCTAGAGAACCCTGACTAATACAACCACCTTATTTCAAAATAGGATTTCAGATGGCTTACACAATACATACAATATATCATATCAACTGAAAAATGATGGGAAAACTAAAAGCAAGGTAATTAGAAACAAAAGCAAGGACAAGGCTTGTAGCAATTTGATGTCTGTAAAGTGTGCTAGACATAGACCATACACTTTCTGTTAAGTTACCTATAAGCCAAACCAAAGAGGAAATATAATTAGTTAAGTAGCTCGCAATTACTATTAAAGAGAAATAAATGATAAGCAGAGTTATGCCTGGTCATGAGATTTACAGAAAGTTCCTCCCAGTGATTCTTCATAAAGATGATACTCTAGCACTGCAAAAAGGAGTATTAGCAACAGCATTCTCTGTGGCAGTGGCTGCTGCCATCATGTCGGCTGCAGCATGGCTGCGGCTGCACACTCCATGAAGCCTGTGGGAACCCTGCCACTTCTGATTTGGGACAGAAGCTCCCCAGGTGCCACTGCAGCCACTCACACCACAGCTGCAGACCCTGGCCTCCTGCTCCACAAAGCAGGCAGGAGTCTTGTCCTCCTAGACAAGGCTATAGCCACCCAAACTGCAGCTGTGGATCCGAGCCTCCCTGTGCTCTTGCGGGAGCCAGGAATAGGCAGGATCTGCCCTCTCAGATGCAGCTGTGGCTGCAGACCTGGGCCTCTCACTCCAGGAAGCAGGCAGGATCTGGTGACAAGTGGGAGCCCTGCCCCTTCCGAGTTGGCAGGGTAGGAGCTCAGACTACCTGCGGCAGCTTCCCCGGGGACAGAAACCAGGCATCTCTGCAGGGACCCCAGGAAGGACACCTCCCTCCCACTGCAATCTCTGCAGGCTCATGGGTGTCTGCTCTCTCTCTGCTTGATGTCTGCTCTGATCTCAGAGCCAGGGCTGGGGCTGAGCCCTGAGGCCATGAATGTTAGCAGGAGGCAAATTGATTCCTGGGTGGAAGGAGGTGGGGTCCCCAGTAAGGCCCCAAACTCAGGCCAGGGAGGGCCTGAAGGCTGGAGGCTGGGCTGCCAGTCCCACAAGCAGGAGTGGGAACTCCTAGTGCCTCTTCCTGCCAGCCCATGGACACTCATGGACCAATCAGCATGCACTTCCTCCCCTCTGAGGTCCATAAAAGCCCTTGGCTCAGCCCGAGCAGGGTACAGGATGGCAAGAAGATGAAGAGGGCAGAGACACAACGGGACAGGACAATCAACTGCAGATAGGAGGAGTACTCTCTCTGCTGAGAGCTGCAGAGATGACCTGCTGGCACAGAGGAGCTACCCACTCCTCTGAGCTGTTCTAACACTAAATACAACTCTTCTTCACCCTTCACTTGTCTGCATACCTCATTCTTCCTGGACACAAGACAAGAACTTGGGCAAAGACGCTATGGCCACAGAGGTTTGCGGCCTGAAAAATCAATGTCCCAGAGATCCTGTAACACTATATCCATTTCCCCACTCTTTTCTGCCCACTCTGTGCCTTTGGAGAGTAGCCTTCTTTGGATTCTCTTGCACTCTGAGATAAACCAACAGAAGACCAAAGACAGAAGAGACAATGTAGAATGTTTATTCACATTTCTCCCACCCTGCCAGACCTGGTTTCAGCAGTGACTATATTCTTCTACTTTAGACAAGACCTTCTGGTGAATGGAGGCTCTACCACAGCCACAACTTCTACACAGTTGTGGTAAGACCATTCTTGCTCTTGCTTCTTCAGGTCCAGATGATACATTGCTATCCTTTGTTGGTTCTCCTAACCCTCTATTAATCATTCTTCAATCAGGCTCTTGTCCATTAAGCCTTTGAAATCTGTCATCTCCTTCCTGCCTAGAATAACAGCCAATCTATATAATTCCTTCTTGTATTGTCCTTTTATATAAGCAAAATCATAATGCCAAGGGTAATTTACCAAAAATAATTATACAGTGTTATGCTTTGCATTAATTCACAGATAAAATTTATACTCTCTATAAAATATGGATAAACTCGTTTTTAAAAATAGAACACGAATACTCTCAGATGCACAGGGCAATATGCCAGCAGATTCAGAAACCACAAGACAAATACACCTTTTCCTAAAGCACTGTTTTTTTCTCAAATGCCTATTTTTTTTTTATTTTTAATTTTTATATTTGTCACGCACATATAGAAATAGAAGATATAAGGCTGGGCCCAGTGGCTCACACCTGTAATCCCAGCACTTTGGGAGGCCACAGTGGGCAGATCACCTGAGGTGAGGAGTTTGAGACTAGCCTGACCAACATGGTGAAACCCCATCTCTACTAAAAATACAAAATTAGCCAGGTGTGGTGGTGCATGCCTGTAATCCCAGCTACTCGGGAGGCTGAGGCAAGAGAATCGCTTAAACCCGAGAGGCGGAGGTTGCAGTGAGCTAAGATCGCACCATTGCACTCCAGCCTGAGCAACAAGAGTGAAACTCCATCTCAAAAAAAAAAAAAAAAAAAGAAAACAAATACGAGTTATTTGTTTATTTTCATATTGTCCCAAGATTGCGTTTATATTTTTATGTTGATTTTGTTGCAAGAATCCATAATGCGTGACTGAAAATCTTTGTAGGTTTATGTTATCTGCAGTCTGATTATCATTTTGATTATAAACCTACAGGATTGGAGCCCACCAGGGGCAACAAGAGAAACGAGTGGTTTCTTTTCTTTTCTTTCTTTTTTTTTGAGACAGAGTCTCACTCTGTTGCCCAAGTTGGAGTGCAGTGGTGCAATCTTAGCTCACTGCAACCTCAGCCTCCTGGGTTCAAACGATTTTCCTGCCTCAGCCTCCCAAATAGCTGGGACTACAGGCACATGCCACCACACTTGACTAATTTTTTGTATTTTTAGTACAGAGGGGGTTTGACCATGTTAGCCAGGATGGTCTCAATCTCCTGACCTAATGATCCACCTGCCTTGGCTTCCCAAAGTGCTGGGATTATAGGCGTGAGCCACTGCACCCGGCCACCCGTGGTTTCTTAATAAGTCTGATGAGACTTACAGAGGTAGACTTTTTAACAATTCAACTATTTGAACATTCACATCTTTTACATTCGTGTGAGATGTGCATATTATTTTTTAGGAGAATGTCCTAGATCTGACACGGTGATGGCTGCTGATCTACAGATGAAGGTGGCATTTTGGTCCTTAATTGTTTCTACCTGATGGCTCCTTCATGACACGTTTCTCAGGGAAATCAGTTATTGGGGTCTCACTGGAAACCTTGACAAGGTGAAACAATACTCTTCCTAGGAACCTTCTTAGGGAAATGGCTAGTTTGCTCACTTTTTTTTTCTCCACATTATTCTCTCCTTTCCTCTTAGGTGAGTTGCTCATGAGTGATAATAACACAACCGAATGTCTATCACAAGATATTGGTGTATTACTGCCAACTTCTTTTAGAAGTAATATTACTTTCTTTAGGACCACTAACAAAGTACCCCACACTGAGAGGCTTAGAGAAGAGAAATTACTGTCTCACATTTCTTGAATCTAGAAGTCTGAGATCGAGTTACAAGCGGGGTCGTGCTCCCTCTGAAGGTATTAGGGAAAGACCTCTTCCAGGCCTATCTTCCAGCTTTTGGAAGTTCTTTGGCTTGTGGTAGTATAGCTCCATTTTTTCACATGGTGTTCTTCCTGTGTGTGCCTCTGCCCAAATTTCTCATTTTTAAAAATAAGGACACCATCATACTGGATTAGGAGCTATGCAAAAAAAAAAAAAAAAAAACCGGCTGGGCGCAGTGGCTCATGTCTGTAATCCCAGCACTTTGGGAGGCCGAAGGGAGTGGATCACCTGAGGTCAGGAGTTCGAGACCAGCCTGCCCAACATGGCGAAACCCCATCTCTACTAAAAATACAAAAAATTAGCCGGGCGTAGTGGTGGGTGCCTGTAATCCCAGCTACTCAGGAGGCTGAGGCAGGAGAATTGCTTGAACCCAGGAGGCGGCGTTTGCAGTGAGCTGAGATCATACCACTATACTCCAGCCTGAGTGACAAGGGTGAAACGTCACCTCAAAAACAAAATAAAACAAACAAACAAAAAAACCCATGTTTTTCTTAATGTGTAGGGGTTTCACCGCAACAAGCAATTTTCTAATTCTCTGTGGACATCACCTGAGTGTCCTACGACTCAATCCAATTCTGATAATATCTATCTTGAGATAGCATCATATTCTACAGATTGATGTAAAGGATACAATGAACAGCCAGATGAAGAGATATATAGGGCCATGGCCAGGGCCAGAAGATTCTAAACACAGAAGCACACAGTTGTGTTCTTGTTCACCAACCTCTCTGAACCTTGTCCTTTTGAGTTTTTATAGAGACTTAATATTATGGGGGCAAGACTGACTAAATCATTGGCAACTGGTGATCAACTTAGCATTCAGCTCTTCACCCCTCCCCAAATGTCAGGGATGGGGCTGAAAGTTCCAACCTTGCAATTATGTGCTTATTTCCCTGACAACAAGCCCTCCATCCTGTAGTTATGTAGGAGCTTTCAAAAAAACCACTTCAGTCACATAAAGTCAGGTGTGCTTGAAAGGTACTTGTTATGAATAAAGCAAGATAGTTTTTCACTTTTTCCTCTCTTGAGCTGCTGCAGAGAGGTTTCAGGAACAGAGGACACAGGACCAAATATTATTTAAAAAGACAGTTCTACTGCAATAGTTATTTAGGAAATCACATAGACTTTAGTTGCTATGAATCAGGAACTCTCAACAAAGTCCAAAACATATATGTTTAATTATATCACAATATTATAGGGCCCCACGCTGTGGTATTATGACCACAGCTTATCTAATTTTATCTGTAATGATCACATTTCTGAATAAAGTCACATTCTGAGGTACTGAGGGTTAGAACTTCAACACATGAATTTTGGCAGGACATAATTAACCCATAATAGTAGTGTAGTGATAAAAATTGTTTTCTTTACATCATCTCTTCTGATGCCTTTTGTGCACTAATAAAATACTATTTGAATTTCTATGTTAGTTGTCAGTTACTATAATTGTGATTTCTTTTAATAATTAATATTCCATAAAATGGGCATTTATATGCTTGAACCTGGGAGGTGGAGGTTGCAGTGAGCCAAGATTGTGCCACTGCAATCCAGCTTGGGCAACAGAGTGAGACTTTGTCTCAAACAAAAAAAAAAGGAGGAATATTTACAATTGTTGAAATGACTATCATTTTTACGTATAACTAGAAATAGATATATCAGATTTTGATCAAGGGTTGCCTAGCTTAAAATAGAGATAAGAGATGCCTTCAAGTTGCCTCAAGGAGAAATTAGTTATATCAAACACATCATTTGTGTATATGGTGAATCAATTTATTCTACTATTTTAAGTTTCCATTGCAGACTGAGTTAGATATTATGGGAAGATCCAATAACTCTTATTAGAAATAATTTAATAATTTAGCCTACTAAACAGCATCCTTCTGGTTTGAAAGAGTGTTTGACATATCCCTAAGATGTTAGGGGTATCCTTTTTGTAAACTTCAAATAATTTAACTGCCTGTGAGGAAAATTTTGAACATAAATTTTAAAAAGTCTATGATCTGTTTGACTGTGCTAGCATAAAACTCATGACAACATGGACTTTTCTGGAAATAAATAAAAGAATAAAGGTATAATGTAGGCCACTATAATGTCTTACTTTTTGTCTTCTTCTACTGAGTTAGCTAAGGCATTACTTGTACATTGATTTGTTGTTGTGGTTGTTTTAAAAGTGCATTTTAAAAGATAGATAATTGTTGTGACTTTTTAAAGAAAAAAATTATATATGCCTGATTTAAAATAAATTCCAGCAATACAGAAGTGAGAGAAAAAAAGAAAGAAAAAAAATGAAAGAAAGAAAGAAAAAGAAAAAGAAAGAAAAGAAAAGGAAGGAAGGAAGGGAGGGAAAGAGATAATATGTTTTGGAGAAAATATTGTGGACATTATTGGACTTAGTAACTGATTAGATAAGGTCATTATTAAAAAATAAGAAAAGTGAAAGCCAATGTTAAGCACTAGATTGGTACTATTCCTTTTTATCATGGGTAGGACAGTGATTTGTCATCACAGGAATAGACACTTAACCATCAGGTACAGACTTGTCTTCTTTGCTTATAGCATACAACTAATATTTGTGGATTGCAGAGGCATTATTCATTGACTATGGTTCCGCTGACCACTTATTTAATGAGAATGGAAGTGGAGCAAAAGATTCATGCTCATAGAAATAATGGGTCTTCCCATGTACCTCATTATCCAGAAAATACTAGCTTGATAAAATAGTAGATTATCTGTCAAAAGATCAATTGGGGTGCCATTTTGGAGGCAACACTATGTGAAGTTGATGTGCTATCCCATAGGATGGGATACAGGCCTTCAATCAGCAGTCAATATACAGTAATACCTAAGCCCAAATGCTTAGTCCAGGAATCAACAGACATAGGCAGCAGTAAACCACTATTACCACTACATCTGTAACTAATTTAAAGAATATCTGCTTCTTTCTTGTCCCAACAAAGTTGACCTGCAAGCATAAAAAACTGTCTCAAGATGAAACGCCTCTATTTTACAGCATTTACTTAATGCTGTTTGCATTTAATTTGCATTTAGTTTGTGTCATAACTTGACTGGGAAAAAGGGTTTGTGTATTTGTGTTGAGTTTACTTACTGAACAGAATATTTATAACCCATTTATATTTGAAAGTGGTCACTATATAATACTGTAAGTACATATAAGAAATAGGGGAGTTGTTTTCAGAATAAATCTCATTGACAAATATTTACCAGACATGAACATATAGAGTGTGCTGTGCTAGGATGTTGTTCAATATGCAGAAATAACAGAATCAATCTCAGAGTTTCTGGGTTCAAATCACAAGGTTGCATCTTTTTTAGCAGAGGAAACCAGAGGCTGTCTTTGGCAAACAGTGTTGAAAATAACATTCTCAAATTGCTACAGGAAGAAAATCAATGTCTAATTCACACATTTTATTCTCAGCCCAACCAGATATTTTCTTATATTTATGAAGGACTTTAGGATACACAGCAGCCCTTCACTGTTCTCTTCACCAAGTTAACTCATGGCGCCCATGGTGCTTATATGATGCATGTGTGTCTAATAAAAAGTCAATATTGTGCCAAATACAGTTTAGCCTATTTTTGTTTTCATATGCATTATGTTAACAAATAAGTTTATGTTAGTATATTAGGAAAGTATGGCATTCCTGACATTTAATATACAGGGTTATATTCTTTTGGTGTTATAATTTCTGTTCAAGTTTGATTTCTGAGAATGCACCATTGGCCTCCCTCAAGAACAAAACATCTCTATATCCTCAGTGCCTTCTACAATGTCTGCCAAACAAAAGGAATTCTATAAATGCTAGCTATGCTTTTTTTGTTGATAGCCAGCATATGCATATATTTTGAAATCATATTTATTTATTTTAAAGTAAATTCATAATTTTGTCCTAAGATATATCGAGAAGCAAGCAATAAAACTAGGCTGATTGCTAAGAATCAAGGTTGACCCTCAATGCATAAGCTTTCAGAATTAGAATATAAGTAGGAGGGCCAGGAATTTCATTGTAAATGCCTAAATCTCAAAATAAAGAAGAGCTGTGTTTGGATCTCCTCCCCTGTATTGGTATATATCTATGAGCTCTGCTCTTGAAGGCAGACAACTGATACTCTGATTGCTTTCCAAATTGAAAGCCTCACCTGCTGTTTGCAAACGTGTTCTCTTCTCTTCTGCCCTGTTATTGAACAAACAGGCATTGATTTCTATCTCTCTCTTAAAAGCAACAACATCCCACAGATAATAAAGACAGCCCTGCCTGCTTAGTGAAGAATTTAACTGAGACTCATATTATAAAAAATATATTAAGACTCTGATTGTTTCACAGTCTGTTGGTAGATAGATTCCTGTTATGAAAATAATGAACCTGATGTGACAGATGGAACAGGTGTAACTCACTAACTATTAATACATACATTCCTAGGGAGAAAAGTGTGTGGAAGATATTTATGACAGTGTTACAGCTGAAAGCAATTGGCTAAACAGACATATCAAAGGTGGCCGATGATATTGTGCTTAGTGAGCAGAACTAAACTCTTCTTTTGGATGAAGATCAGCACTTCCATAAAAAGTAAAGGAAGGGAAAAATTTTACATTGCTGTCAAAAATAATAGAACAGATCCTGCTTAAGGTGCGGAATACTGAGTGAGCCATACACTGAATAGCCTGTTATTAATATCTATTTAAAATATGTGTTTCACTTGGACTGTCAGTGTCCTATTTATGTTTATTTATTTTAAAATACCCTTTACATATGACCTCAAAAATAAGTGCATGGGAAGTGAATAAAAGGAGACAGAGAGACTGATTCTGACTCATGATGGAAAGACTCACACTATCTGCACATTCTCTGAATTTATTTAAAATTTCTTGATTAATCAATCAACTAACTGATCCATTGAATCAATGACTTATTGATTTATTTATGCCTTTTGCTCTTCCTCCAATATTATGTTTTATAGTCTTTCTGTCCCAGGAACTCTGATAAGTTTACAGATATACAGATATGAATAAATCATTATAGGGATCTATTTATTCATGACAAATATCAATTATGTACATATATATATACACACACATACACACACACATATATATATACCGGTGTTAAACAAAAAATCATACTGGACAAAATGAACAGACAGAAGTTGATTTTATTTTGATGCTATTGCCAGCAATAGAGGAGCAAACACAGGTCAAATCTGGATACCCGGCTCTGTAGGAGAATCAGAGGCAATCTGTGTGTGCTAATTGGTGTTACTCAAAGAAAAGTAAACTCTGTGTCTTCATGGCAGGA
Organism: Pongo abelii; assembly: GCF_028885655.2. Taxonomy (NCBI): domain Eukaryota; kingdom Metazoa; phylum Chordata; class Mammalia; order Primates; family Hominidae; genus Pongo; species Pongo abelii. Next base: position 63,211,350 of record NC_072004.2, on the reverse strand, counting down.
GGTAGTTTACAAGTTGGAGCAACGTAGGCTCCTCCCTTTCCAAAGAAACTGGAAGATAGGGGCATTACCTTTTGTGATGATTACATTTTAAAGAGATATTTCCTGAACCCTTGAGAAACACATTCCTATATTGTAAAGCCAGCAAGGAGTTTCTAAAATGATCTACATCTCAAGGGGCAGGGGACTGATTTATAATTGCAAGTTTGCTAAAGCAAATGCTCTAAGGAAAGGAAGGCCAGAAGCTTTGAGTCAGGAACAAGCCTGTCTAATGTTTAGTCAGGCTGAGGGAAATGTTAATTCCATCATGGTCACTATGCAGCCCATCTAGCCCCCATGTCAAAACACAAAGTATTCTATTTGATCTAAAAGGTTACATAAGGAATGGTTTGAGTGTAATTCAAAATCCGTATTGACCAAATCAACTGGTTGCTTTGGGATATAGCAGAACAGCCACTGATAAGCATATAGTCTCTTGCAAAAATAAGTAAAATTAGAAATAGACAGGAAAAGGATTTGCTGAGACTTTTTATGTTCCACGCCCTGTACTGTGTGTTGTTCATGCATTAAAACTAACCTAAGAAGTCAATGTTATTGTATCTATTTAACAGGATGGAAAAGTGAGCCTCAGCCATATGGCTTGCCTAATGTCTCCAAGTGGAATAACTGGCAGAACTGGCATTTGTACTTAACTTTGTTTGGTTTCCAAACACCAGGTTCAAAGCACTCAAGAATGTTACTTTCAGAAAGCACAGAGTTATGGACTAAAGACACTTAAGTTTCAATTCAGTAAAATTGATAAAATCTTAGAAGTGAGGACAAGAGAAGGAAGTATTGTCATCTGGCTCATTTGAATGGTAGGGACAGCTGGCATTTCTTTTCTACCTCATATTAAATTCTTCTAGGAAATTAGGTTGTTGCTGTCTCTACTGTGGCTATTTAAACAACAACAAGAAAGGCACTTTTAAAAGAAAAATACACATATGACATTGTATTCCAGAAACCTTGGCAAGAGTCTTTCATCTTAATGAACGTACTCAATGAGATTCCTGAACAATTGGGTATGAACACATGATGTAACCATTTAAAAGGGACCCAGATCGTTTAGAAGTCTTTGGAAATGAAGATACTGATAGCTGGGCATTTTCCTGGAACTAGAGTGGTTTCAGTGCTCCAGGGATCTATTTTTCAGTGATTTTATTTTCCTCCCTACCTCCCTCCCTTCCTGCCTCCCTCCCTTCCTTCCTTCCTTCATATCTGGCAGAATTGGATACAATCTTTAGTCTTCTCTTTTTACTCTGTCATCAGTAAGTGGTCTGGCTGCACATTATAAAAACAGTGGGGAATAACAAGAACGCTCAGACCAGTATTATACAGCACTGGATTTTCAAGAGATAGTCTTGTAATTTTATTTATTGTTTGTTTATTTAAAAATGTGGTATTGGAGATAAATGAGATGTATGAGATATATACTACTGACAAAGATCCTGAGGATACCACAGAAAGAATATATGAGCCTCCAACACACTACAAAATATTTCAGAGGGTTATATTTTTTGGCCCAGAAAATAAATGTTTTAAATATGCTTTTACTGAAATACAAAACCAGTGGAGAGAAGCATACAAATCATCAGTGCATGAATCAATGAATGATCCATGAAGTCCATAACTCTTGCAAACACCTCCTAGACCAAGAATTACGGTGTTTCCTCACCCCAGAAGCTTTGCTGAATCCTCTTCCAATCATAATCCCTGCCCTCCATGTACTAGCAGTCCTAGACATCCTATATCCAATCTAAAATTCACTTCCTATAAAGGCTAGTCTTGCTTTGACTTGCCTTTACTCCTGGCATGCAAACTTTAGGGTCCTTAGCCCAAAGTCACAGGGGAGCTTAGCTCCAGTTTTTATCCTCTGGTCCTCATGAGTCTGTTCAAAAGATTTCAATTTTGAGTTGCTTGGCTGCCTCTTCCAAAATGTGCATGTACCTAGGGGAAAAGTGACCCCAAACGTTCAGCTTACTTTTCTGCGTTTTCTTATCTACAGTATCTTCATCCAGTCATTCTTCATCATCTTATTAGTGCCCTGATGTCTTTGAGCAGGTTGTTGAAATTCAAATTTTCTAGTTGATTTCAGTGGGCAGCTCTGTTCAAAGTACTCATTCTACCATTGCCAGCAGCAGAATTCCCCTTCACAGACATTTATGCCAACCTTATTGTTAAACAATGGAATAGGAGGTGTGTGTGTGTGTGTGTGTGTGTGTGTGTGTGTGCTGATAAGGAAATAGGTTTTAGGAAGGTTAAGCAATTTCCTTGACATTATATACCTAGTAAATAGATGTCTTGTTTAGTTGCTCTATATATATGACTTTAATATGCCTCTGAAAAGGGCATTTAAAAGTTTAAAAATACACTGGCTTTTATTCCCTCTCACAAGGCAATCAACATGTTAACATAGTTCTTTGGCACTGTATAAATAAAATCCCTTAGAATATGACTCAGGAATAATAATTATTAATAATTTCTGTCCCTGTAAAACTGACTTAGTTTCATCAAAGTCCTTTGATTATAGATTATTTTCAAGCATCTTTTCATTGAGTCGGGATATGGCATCTTAGAGCTAATACAACATTTCTCTCTCTAAGTCTTTTGCCCCAAAAATGAAAATAGATTCAAATTAATGTATTGTTTAAGATTGTGAACTCTTGAGCTGGAACACCTGGGTTTAATCTTGACTCTGCTACTTATTGGCTGTGTGACTACACAAGTTAACATCACCTTTCTAAGCCTCATTTTCCTGAAGGCAATGATACTTCCTATCCTATTGCACTTTTGTGAGATTAATTAAATGAATGCACTAAAAACATTAGCATTGTGTCTGGTAGAAATACAGTACACAAGAAATATTTCATATTGTTTTAATTTCTAGTACCTTGAAATCAATGTTTATTATTTCCTCCCCTTGAGGTCGCTGAGTATTCTGTTGTTTTGTTTTTTCGGTTTTTTTTGTTTGTTTGTTTTTCTCTTTTTAGACGGAGTCTCGCTCTGTTTCCATGCTGGAGTGCAGTGGCATCATCTCGGCTCACTGCAACCTCTGCTTCCTGAGTTCAAGTGATTCTCCTGCCTCAGCCTCCTGAATAGCTGGGATGACAGGCACGCGCCACCATCCCCAGCCAATTTTCGTATTTTTAGTAGAGACGGGGTTTCACCATGTTGGCCAAGATGGTCTGTTGTTTTTAAAGCTTTGATCAAGGGTCAAGTCTTTTTGTTCAAGATGTACCTGAACACCCAACCTGGTGACAGAGTAAGACTCCATCTCATTAAAAAAAAAAAAAAAAAAAAAAAAAAAAGATGTACCTGAACACATTTTTTGCTATGATCAACATTCAACATAAGGATATCGATAGAATCAAAACAGCTTACCAAGTGTATTTCTTTGCACTCACATGGCAATTTGCACTCTCCTGGAAAAAATAAGGAATGCCCAACAGAAACTTGAAAGGATCTCATCTGTGGCACAAGGCAGGAGAGTTTCATGCAACCACTCCTTCAGGTGAATAATTTCATTAGCAATGTTTGATAATGCTCAATGAATAAAAGTAAAGTATGTTAAAACTTAGTCATTCGTTTGTATTCTGGTGCATCTGGACCAGACCAACCTGACTGTGGTTGTGGTATGAGGATGTAATCTGTTGTAAGTTAGCATTATCATTTTTTAAAATTTAATTTAATTTTTATTTATTTTATTTTTTCCAGCATGCCTCTCCCATGTGGAAAGACAAAATAGCGAATGGAGATTCACAGTGTGAACTTTTTTCCAGGAAGCAATGCATGAACTTAACAGGAAAACATAAAGAAACCACAGGCCCTTTGAAAGAAGTGGCAGGCTGCAGCCTATACTATGAGCCAAGTGAAAAACTTTAGGTCCCCAGAGTGTGAGAGTGGCAGAGACTGCCTCCAGGATACATTAAAACATCCCCACTGGGGAACCTGGTAATCCAGCCCATGGAGGAAGGCCTTAAACCTACGCAGGGACTGATATAGGCAGTCATGGGGAATATAAAAGTAGGAGCAGTGGCCAGGCGTGGTGGCTCATGCCTGTAATCCCAGCACTTTGGGAGGCCAAGATGGGCAGATCACGAGGTCAGGAGTTCGAGACCAGCCTGGCCAATATGGTGAAACCTCGTCTCTACTAAAAATACAAAAATTAGCTGGGCATGGTGGTGCACGCCTGTAGTCCCAGCTACTCGGGAGGCTGAGGCAGAAGAATCGCTTGAACCCAGGAGGCAGAGGTTGCAGTGAGCCAAGGTTGCGCCACTGCACTCCATCCAGCCTGGGTGAGAAAGCAAAACTCTGCCTCAAAAAAAAAAAAAACAAAAAAAAAAACAGTAGCAGCAGCAGCTAGAAGAGCCTTGCACACATCTGCAGTCTCCAATGTGGGCTGAGGGAACTCATTCCTGATTTTATGTCACAGGGGACCTCGTGGATGTCTGCCAACTAACTCAGGCAGCGGTGGCAGGTTCAAAGAAGCTCCCATTGAAATTCATGATATTATCTCAAGTGAGAAAAAACTTCCTTGGCCAGAACCAGCGTGTGAGCAGGAAGTGTGCTGCAGCCACAGGCACAGGAACTAGGTGCCCAGCTTTGCAAGTAGAAGGGGAGGGGCATATCCTGAAAGCTGAGGTTCCTGTCTCCAAGACGAAGGCTTATGGCTTGGGGCACTTTTGAATTCTAAGAGTAGATGAGAGTAGACTGCCTAGAATTTAGCTAGTTGCTGCTAGAAAACACTGTGGGTGAGATTCCTGCCTTGCCAAGTGCATGAAAGCTGGGTGAGGCTTACTGCCACCTGCTACTCCACACCCCCTGCACAAACTCTTCTGTGCAGCAGTAGCAGTTATATTCTTTCCAGGAAAAGTATCACAGTGGCCAGAAAACTGCCTCCCCACGCACACAGATCCCAACAAAGTCTTCTGGTTACCTTGCAAGTGTAGAGCCAGAGTTCAGACCTGCCTGACTCAGCATCCACCTGGCTTTGCCACTCCAACCACCTTAGTAGCTTAACACAAAGGATGGAAACTTTTGGGAGCTCTACATCCCCATCCATTGCCTGAGAAACTAGAGTGCCTCCACTGGATAACATAGGAAAGCACTAATCCCACTGCTACTACTACAGCTGATGCATGACCTCAGCTATCGCCATTGTTTGAGGCTAACCAGGAGGTCCTGAGTCTGTTCATGTGACCAGTTCATTACTACTACAACTGGCATTTGAGAAAGCCACCACGCTAAGGCTATCTATAACCAAGGAATCTCACAGAATCTATGTCACTCTCCTGCCACCCCAATCAGAGTGGGTGCTGGTACTTGCTGCTAGGAGACTTGGGGACAGGACACATACATGTCACTGGATCCCTTATAGACATTCCCCAGCTCCAGGCTGGAGTGTGGCAGCCCCACTGTGCAGCTAGATCCGGAGGAGCAGTAGCATTCACAGTAGTTTGGCTCTCAGGGACTTCTATTCCTAAGGAAAAGAGCAGTGCACCATATCAAGGGTACAATCCAAAGGTCAAAAGAATCCAGACAGTAGGATTCAAGCCCCAGATCTTTCCACTGGTTAGAAGTTTTCTTCAGCAGAGGCACAGTTGCTGTGCTGGGCTCAGCAGGGAAAGGCTGCAGCTCTAGCTCAACAGACAGGCAGACCTGGTACTCATGAAAGGTCTTGGACCCTTTTACCCTGCTTTTTCCCCCTCATCCACCACTGCAGAAACAACTGGTGCTTCTACTACAGGAGCTCAGCATGTGTGTACCTATAGGCAACCTTTCTGGAACACTGCATTCCCACAGATGGAGTATTCTCCAGGTTCCAGCTTACACAAGAGATACAATCATAATTCCTCTCTACTTGGACAATCAACATTCCTGCAGATAAACAGAGGTGCCTATATGACCTGAATAGCCAAACACTGGGTCAAGAGTATGTCTGGGAGGAGGATCTATTTCCTGCTGGCCTGACAGAGGAGCTGAGGTGACTCCTACCTTTCCCCATCATAAGACTTCAGTGGGATTCCCTGCGAGTTCCCCCAGCCACTTTTGTCAAGGCTGGGACCCTCTCCCCACCATTGGGTATTGCGTGTACCCACCTGAGTTAGCCACAACCAGTTTCTTCCTAGGGACACCTCCCCTATTGGCTCAAAATCTGAACTATTCAATCCAGTAAATAAAATATTAGGGAAAAAAATAAGTAAAAAGTGCACTTCATAGGGGAATGAGATAAGCTTCAAGACACTTCTGCTATTCCAACCCAATAGTAGACAGTGAACTTGCTCACACACCAAGTACAATTCTACAACCAGTAACTGAGAAAACAGTCATAGAAAGACTCTCTATAACCAAGAATATCATACAAAGTCTTCATCCTTGAAAGCACCAAGAGCCAAATAGGCTATAATAAACTATAAAGTCATACCTTTAGGGAGAAAAGAAATTTTTTAAAAAAACCACACAGTCAAATAAAAAATAAATTCAAGAATAATTAAAAGAAAGAACCCACACAAATGAGAAGAGACCAGAAAAATAATTCTGGTAATATGACCAAACAGGGTTCTATGACACTCCCAAAATATCACATTAGCTTTTAACAATGGATCCAAACCAAGGGCTAATCTTTGAAATACAAGATAAAGAATCCAGAAGGTAGATTATTAAGCTACTCAAGGAGATACAAGAGAAAGGTGAAAACCAACATAATTTTTTTAAATCAAAATATGAATGAAAAATTTTCTAAAGAGATCAACATTATAAATAAAAACCAATTAGAACTTCTGGAAATGAAAGATACACTTAGGAAATTACAAAATGCAGTGGAAAGTTTTAAAAATAGACTTGAACAAGTAGAAGAAAGAATTTCAGAGCTCGAAGACAAGGATTTCAAATTAACCCAATGATACACACACACAAAAAAAAGAATAAAAAAAATTAACTGGCCAGGCACGGTGGCTCATGCATGTAATCCCAGCAATTTGGGAGGCTAAGGCGGGCAGATCACGAGGTCAGGAGTTCAAGACCAGCCTGGCCAGCATAGTGAAACTCTATCTCTACTAAAAATACAAATAAACTTAGCCGGGAGTGGTGGCAGGCACCCATCATCCCAGCTACTTGGGAGGTGGAGGCAGGAGAATCACTTGAACATGGGAGGTGGAGATTACAGTGAGTGGAGTTTACACCACTGCACTCCAGCCCGGGTAATAGTGCAAGACTCTGTCTCAAAAAAAAAAAAAAGAAGGAAAAGTAAATTAACTAAGTCTCCAAGAAATATGGGATCATGTAAAATGGCCAGACCTAAGAATAACTGGTTGTTCCTGAGGGAGAAGAAAAAGTAAAAAGTTTGAAAAACTTATTTGGGGGAATGATTGAGGAAAATTTTCCTTGCCTTACTAGAAATTTAGATATCCAAATACAAGAAACTCAAAGAACTCCTGAGAGATTTGCACAAAAGGGACTTCACCAAGTCATATAGTCATCAGGCTATCTAAAGTCAACATGAAGGAAAGAATTATGAGAGCAATGAGACAGAAGCACAAGGTAACTTATGAAGAAAAATCTATCAGACTAACAGCACACTTCTCACCAGAATTATAAGCCAGAAGAGACTGGAGTCCTATCTTTAACTTCCTTAAATAAAATAACTGTCAGCCAAGAATTTTGTATTCAGCAAAAATACGTTTCATAAATGAAGGAGAAATAAAGTCATTTTCAGAGAAAAAAAATGCCAATGGAATTTTTTGCTACCAGACACTACCAGCCCTCCAAGAAATGCTAAAAAGAGTTCTAAATCCTGAAACAAAAGGTTGATTGGCACCAGAATAGAACCTCTTAATATAATAAAACTTACAGGGCCTATAAAACCATAACACAATGTAAAAACAAAGTATCTAGGTAACAACACGATGACTGGAACAATATCTCACATCTAAATGTTAACATTGATTGTAAATGGCCTAAATACTCCACTTAAAAGATACAGATTGTCAGAATGGATAAAAAATCAAATATCTGCTGTCTTAAGATACTTACCTAAGATGTAAGGATTCAAATAAACTCAAGTAAAGGAGTGGAAAAAGATATTCCACACAAATGGAAACCAAAAGTGAGCAGGAATAGCTAGTCACTTTGAAACAACAACAGTAAAAAAAAAAAAAAAAAAAAAGACAAAGAATGTCATTACATAATAATATAAGGATCAATCCAGCAAGATGATATTATAATCATAAATGTATATGCATCTAGTACTGCAGCTCCCAGATTCATAAAACATTTACTACTAGACCCAAAAAATGAGATAGATACCAACAGAATAATAGTGGGGTGCTTCAATACTCCACTGACGGCACTAGAAGATCATCGAGACAGAAAGTCAACAAAGAAAACATGGACTTAAACTACAATCTAGAACAAACTAAACCTAAAGCTAGAAGAAGAAAAGAAATGAAAAAGATCAGAGCAGAGCTAAATGAAATTGAAACAAAAAAATACAAAACATGAATGAAACAAATAGCTGGTTCTTTGAAAAGATATGCAAAATTGATAGACCATAGTTGTATTAGCCAACAAAAGAAGACAGAGGACAATTAGAAATGAAACTGGAGACATTACAACTGACATTACAGAAATAAAAAGATCATTTGATACGACTGTGAGCACCTCAGTGCACATAAACTAGAAAATCTAGTGGAAATGGGTAAATTTCTGGAACCATACAACCCTCCTAGTTTAAACCAGGAAGAAATAGATACCTTGAACACACTAATAACAAGCAATGAGACTGAATTAGTAATTTTAAAAATGCCAACAAAAAAAAGCCCAGGGACAGAGGGATTCATAGCTGATGCTTCCAGACTTTGAAAGAACTGGTGCCAATTACACTGACATTATTCCAAAAGACTGAGAAAAAGAGAATCCTCCTTAACTTATTCTATGAACCATTATCACCCTGATACCAAAATCAAGAAAGGATGTTTTAAAAAAAGAAAACAACAGACCAATATCCCTGATGAACATAGATGCAAAACTCCTCAACAAAATACCACCTAACTCAATCCCACAGCACATCAAAATGATTATAATACACTATAATCAAAAGGGTTTCACTCCACAAATTCAGGAATGTTTTATCACACTCAAGTCAATAAATGTGATACAGCACATAACAAGAATTATAATCATTTCAATAGATGAAGAAAAAGCATTCAATGAAATCCAGCATCCCTTTATGATAAAAACACTTGATAAACTAGGCATAGAAGGAACTTACCTCAAAATAATAAAAGCCATTTGTGATAAAGCCACAACCAGCATCACAATGAATGGGGAAAAGTTGAAGGCATTCCCCCTGAGAACAGGAACAAGACAATGATGCCCAATTCCACCAGTTCTATTCAACGTAGTACTGGAAGCCCTATCCAGAACAATCAGGCAAGAAAAACAAATAAAGGACATCCAAACTGGAAAAGAGGAGGACAAAGTATTGCTGTGTGCTGATGATATGATCATAGGCCTAGGAAACCCTAAGGACTTCTCCAAAAGACTCCTGGATTTGATAAACAAATTCAGTAAAGTGTCAGGTTACAAACCAACGTACACAAATTAGTAGCATGGCTATACGCCAATAACTATAAAACTGAGAATCAAATTAAGAACTCAATCCCTTTTACAACAGCTACAAAAACAATAAAAAAACCCCTAAGATTATACTTAACCAAGGAAGTGAAGTATCTCAACAAAGAGAACTATGAAACACGGCTAAAAGAAATCATAAGTGACATAAACAAATAGGAACACATCCCATGCTCATGGATTGGAATAATCAATATCATGAAAATGACCATGTTGCCCAAAGCAATCTATAGATTCAATGCAATTACTACCAAAAATACCAAATCATTTTTTACAGAATTTAAAAAAAAATCCTAAAATTCATAGGGAACCAAAAAAGGGCCCAAATACCCAAAGCAATCCTAAGCAAAAAGAACAAATCTGGATTACCAGATTTTAAATTATACTATAAGGCTATAGTTTCAAAACAGAATGGTACTGGTATAAAAGCAGGCACAAAGACCAACGGAATAGAATAGAGAACACAGAAATAAAACCAAATACTTAAGACCAACTGACCTTTGACAAAGCATACCAAAACATAAACTAGGGAAAGAGCACCCTATTTAATAAACGGTGCTGGGAAAACTAGCTAGCCACACGTAGAAGAATGAAACTGGATCTTTATCTCTCACCTTATACGAAAATCAACTGAAGACTGGTCTAAGACTTATTCTAAAACCTGAAACCATAAAAATTCTAGAGGATAACCTAGGAAAAACTCTTCTGAACATTGGCCTAGGCAAACATTAATGACTAAGGCCCCAAAATCAAATGTAACATAAATGAAAATAAATAAATGGGAAATAATTACACCAAAAAAGCATCTGTAGAGCAAAAATAATAATCATCAGAGTAAACTGACAACCCACAGGATGGAAGAAAATATTTGTAAAATATGCATCCAACCAAGAACTGATATCCATAATCCACAAGGAACTCAAACAAATCAGCAAGAAGAAAACAAATAATCCCACTCAAAAGTGGGCAAATGACATAAACAGACATTTCTCAAAAGAAGATATACAAATGGCAAACAGACATATGAAACAATGCTCAACATCACTGCGAAATGCAAATTAAAACTGCAATAAGATATCATCTTACTCCTACAAGATGGGCCATTATTAGCAAGTCAAAAAACAATAGATGGTGGCGTGGATGTGGTGCAAAGAGGACACTTAAACACTTCTGATGGGAATGTAAATTAGTGCAACTTCTTTGGAAAATGGTTTGAGGATAGCTGAAAGAACTAAAAGTAGATCTACCATTTGATTCAGCAATCCCGCTACTGAGTATCTACCCAAAAGAGAATAAGTCATTATATCAAACCATACCTGCATATATTATGTGGTGCAAAGCACAATTCACAATTGCAGAATAGAACTCACTGGAAAATTCAGAATCAACCTAAGTGCCCATCAACCAATGAGTGGATAAAGAATATGAGGTACATATACAACATGGAGTACTACTCAGCTGTAAATTAGAATGAAATAATGTCTTTTGCAGCAACTTGGATAGAGCTGGAGGCTATAATTCTAAGTGAAGTAACTCACGAATGGAAAACCAAATATCATATGTTCTCACTTATAAGTGGTAGCTAAGCTACAGGTATACAAAGGCATACAGAGTGATATAAAAGACTATGGAGGGCCGGGTGTGGTGGCTCATGCTTGTAATCCCAGTACTTTGGGAGGCCGAGGCAGGCAGATTACTTGAGGCCAGGAGTTCAAGACCAGCCTGGCCAACATGGTGAAACCCTGTCTCTACTAAAAATACAAAAAATTAGCTGGGCATCATGGCTGGCACCTGTAATCCCAGCTACTCGTGAGGCTGAGGCAGGAGAATCGCTTGAACCCTGGTGAGGCAGGAGAATCGCTTGAACCCTGGAGGCAGAGGTTGCAGTAAGCTGAGATTGCACTCCAGCCTGGGCAATAAGAGTGAAACTCCATCTCGAAAAAAAAAAAAAAAAAAAAGACTATGAAGACTATGAAGACCCAGAAGGGACATGGTGAGTATGGGGCACAAGGGATAAGAAACTGTATATTAGGTACAATGTACATTACTCCAGTGATAGTTGCACTAAAATCTCAGACTTCACCACTATATAATTCATCCATGCAACAAAAAAACACTAGTATTCCAAAAGGTATTGAAATAAACAAAATTTTAAAGAAGTTAGCATTGTCAGACTTACATGTATTCAATATATGATATTTCTAAAAACCCTGCCACCATTGTCTTTTCTTTCCAAATAGGCTCTTGGTCCTCGTAAGCCCTTGAGCAAACATTGTAGGCCACAATCTAATTTCCTTATATAGGAAATCCCAAAAAGACAAGGCTTCTCCCTCACTACTTTACATTATTTCATCACAAACTATAAGGTATATCAAGAGAAATGTATATTTTGGGGGCAGTATTTATGACTTTTCTACTCTGTGTTAGATGATGATTCAGCCATTGCGGGTGGGAAGAGGAATGATCCATATTTGAGGATATTAGAAAATTTCACAGGAGATTGTCTGAATTTATTAAGTCAACATTTTCAGACCACCCTCAGTACTACTGACATTTGTCTGCTTCCTGCCTACATAACATGCATGGCTATCTAAACTCTCAAATACCCTACTACCTGGCTAGTTTAAGAGGCAAGCACTAGCAGATTTGTTTACTTTGTTTAGATTGCAGCTTCTGTCTCCCTAATGTAAAGGTAATGCCATGACCCCAAGTATCTAGGATACTCTCATTGGAAAAGCTCTGCAAAGACTTCATTGGCATACTTAAAAGGTTGGATAAGGGAGAAATTTTGTTTGTTTGTTTTGGAAGTATGTGCACAGGCAAGGTCTGCTTTAATTCCTCTCTGCTGCATAAAGTGCTGTACATCTTTGACAGCCCTCAAATAAACAACATGAGGAAACAGAATAGAACTCACTGGAAAATTCAGGCCCTTGTTCAGCTCACCCCTTTAACCACATGTCTCTCTACCCTACCAGACGCGTAGGAGCCTCAGCACTCTGGGGAATTTGATTGACTTTCTCAAGGCTGAATCTCAATACTCATGCACTATCATCCACTTAACCTCCTTATTGCTTCTCAGTGTCCACATGCCCATTCTATTATTAATAACAATCTATATAAACTCTATTTGCAAGTACAGATAAAGTAGTGACAATGGTGACAATGGCATAGTCTAGTGGATGAGAATAAAAGATGCAGTCAAAGACTGGTTAAAAGATCTTGCTCTCTTTTTCACTAGCTGTGAGACCTTAGGAATATTAATTTTATTTTCCAAGGCTCAGGTTTATCATCTAGAAAATGATGAGGAATAATTGTAACTAGACCATAGGGCTTATTTGAACATTAAATGAGATAATGCACATAAAACAGTGCAGAGTATGGCAACAGTGAATTCTCAACAAAGAGTATGTAGTGTAATTAGAAGTTACAACCTAGTGTACCAGGAGATAAATTCAGACCTAGTCAAACGTTTTATTACATTTTCCACATCTGCTATATTAGAATGATCAAGCCCACATCTTAAGATTGTTAGTTGATGTGCACAAGATTGAAATTGGACCCACTTCTTACACCATACACAAAATGCAACTGAAATTAGATTAAAGACTTAAATGTAAAACCTAAAACTATAAAAACCTGGAAGATAACCTAGGAAATACTATTCTGGACAAGGGACCTGGCAAGGATTTCATAACAAAGATGCTGAAAGCAATTGCCACAACAAACAAACTGATAAATGAGACCTAATTAAACTAAAGAGCTTCCATACACCAAAAGAATCTATTAACAGAGTAAACAGACAACCTACACAATGGGAGAAAATATTTGCAAACTGTGCATCCAACAAAAGTCTAATATTCAGAGTCTATAAGGAGCTTAAACAAATCAAGAAGCAAAAACCAAACACCCCTGTTAAAAAGTGGGCAAAGGACATGAACAGACACTTTTCAAAAGAAAACACACACGTGGCCGACAATCACATAAAAAAAAAATGCTAATCACTAATCATTAGAGAAATGCAAATCAAAACCACAATGAAACACCATCTCACAGCAGTCAGAATGGCTATCATTACAAAGTCAAAAAATAACAGATGCTGGTGAGGTTGCAGAGAAAAGGGAACACTTATACACTGCTGTTGGGAATGTAAATTAGTTCAGCCATTGTGGGCAGCAGTTTGGCAATTTCTCAAAGAACTCAAAGCAGAATTACCATTCAACCTAGCAATCCCATAATTGCATATATATTCCAAGGAATACTAATCATTCTACCATAAAGGCACATGCACACATATGTTCATCATAGCACCATTCACAATAGTAAAGACATGGAATCAACCTAAGTGCCCATCAACAGTATACTGGATTAAGAAAATGTGGTACATATACATCATGGAATCCTATGCAGTCATAAAAATAGAGATCTTATTTGCGGCAACATGGATGGAGCTGGAGGCCATTATTCTAAGCAAACTAACACAGGAACAGAAAACCAAATAATTCATGTTCTTATTTATAAGTAAGAGCTAAACATTGAGTACATATGGATACAAAGAAGGGAATACTAGACACTAGGGCTTACTTGAGAGTAGACGGAGGGAGGAAGGTGAGGATCAAAAGCTACTTATCAGGGTCAGGCACAGTGGCTCACACCTATAATCCCAGCACTTTGGAAAACTGAGGTGGGCAGATCATTTGAGGTCAGGAGTTCAAGACCAGCCTGGCCAACATGGTGAAACCCCATCTCTACTAAAAATACAAGAATTAGCCAGGCATCGTGGCATGCTCCTGTAGTACCCGCTACTTGGGAGGCTGAGGCAGGAGAACCGCTTAAACCCGGGAGGCGGAGGTTGCTGTGAGCCGAGGTTGCTGTGAGCCAAGGTCACATTGCACTCCAGCCTGGGCAACAGAGCAAGACTCTGTCTCAAAAAACAAACAAACAAGCAAACAAACAAACCTACCTATCAGGTACAATACGTATTACCTTGGTGACAAAATAGTCTGTATACCAAACCCCTGTAACATGAAATTTACATATATAACAAACCTTCTCATGTACCCCAGAACCTAGAATAAAAGTTAAAAAAAATTGTTATTTGAAACATTTAGTCTGACACCCAAGAATCATAAAATTCATAGGGTTAGGGATGGAAAAAATAAGCCATACTTAAGTATTTTTCTTTGGCCATAACTTTTAAATACAATTTACATTATCTTTCCAAAGGTATAATTTATCTTACCTTGTGGTAACCCTGGAATTAGAGTCCTCATTTATCTTACCTTGTGGTAACCCTAAAATTAGAGTCCTCATAGTAAAATTATCCTTCCATGTTCAATAGCTAAACGTGCAAATTGTTCTTTGGATTGCAAGAGAGCTGTGAATTAGTACTAAGTTCTCAGCCAGAGAAACTTAACAGAGACTTCCATTGGGAACAGAGGCTGCTGATAAAACTTCTCTATGTGGTCTTCTTAACTGAGTTGGCTGTTTAATTGATTCCAAAATCAATTTTCCATTAGTGGCAGATTGGCATTTCATATTAGCTGTTAAAATTGTGAATAATGGTGAAAAAGAAAAGCATGTGACTTAGTAATCAGTTTTACCTATATCAAAAACACAATGGCAGCTAAAAGTTTAACAGAGACTCTGTGATCCTTCAAATGATGCAAGGCTTTGAAGAGACACAAGGGAAGGGATTAGATTCACTTACATGTGACATGGATGCTGTCAGCTGGCAGCCCTGATAATCATTGATTCTTTCCTTGCCTTCATTATCTTCCATTTCTCAGTATTGGAATCCATAATATAAGTAGTCTCTTGTTTTCACCCTAAATAACCTTGAGGAAAAGAAGGAAAAAGGATTGAATAATTCACGGGGAAGAAAACCAGTTCTAGGTTTCCAAGATATGCCAGGGTAGGTTAAACTTTCAAAATTTCCTTCCCATCCTGGGCCTTTGTATTAGAAAATATTTCTCCCAATACATGCTTCTAACTGAGAGTAAAGATATACTTCTCTTTCCAAAAAGAGTCACCCTTGTTCACATATTCATGCACCAGATTTTTTTCAATCTTAGCCATTCTGAATACCTCCTAACAGTGTTGTGGTTTGTGTGCTAGGTCTGAATCAGTTGTCCTTCAGACCAGGGGGAGCACAGAGAGTACTACAGCCAAGATTATGAAAACTGTTCTCATGGCATCTTTATTCAGGTTTAGTACTAAATAGCTGATTAAAAAAAGTACTAAAAAGTTTACTAATATTAGAAATATGCATGGGTGTGTGTATGTGTGTGTACATGTCTGTATGCACACGACCCTTGGGTAGAAGGATTATAGGAAATTGTTTCTTATTTTTTAACATGCTCTTTCTTGCCTTTTTCTGCTCATCCAAGCAAATACAATTGTGATTGGGGTAAACAAAAATCCATTTCACAAAATGCTGGGGTCATTAGGCACAAGCTTAAGTAAACAAAGACACAGTTGTGTTTTAGAAAGGGTAGTTAATTAATTACACTATGTTACAAAGAAAGCACCACACAGTGTCTTGCACTTAATAGGGGATAATCATTGTGAAGGAATGAATAAATAAGTGGATGAAATAACCGAATGAATGAAAGTGATCTTTTTTTTAATATATACTTTAAGTTCTAGGGTACATGTGCACAGCATGCAGGTTTGTTACATAGGTTTACACGTGCCATGTTGGTTCGCTGAACCCATTAACTCATCATTTACATTAAGTATTTCTCCTAATGCTATCCCTACCCCAGTCCCCCACCCCATGACAGGCCCCAGTGTGTGATGTTCCCCACCCTGTGTCTGAGTGTTCTCATTGTTCAATTCCCACCTATGAGTGAGAACATGTAGTGTTTGGTTTTCTGTCCTTATAATAGTTTGCTCAGAATGATGGTTTCCAGCTTCATCCATGTCCCTGCAAAGGACATGAACTCATCCTTTTTTATGGCTGCATAGTATTCCACGGTATATATATGTGCCACATTTTCTTAATCCAGTCTATCACTGATGGACATTTGGGTTGGTTCCAAGTTTTTGCTATTGTGAATAGTGCTGCAATAAACATACATGTGCATGTGTCTTTATAGTAGCATGATTTACAATCCTTTGGGTATATACCCAGTAAGGGGATGGCTGGGTCAAATGGTATTTCTAGTTCTAGATCCTTGAGGAATCGCCACACTGTCTTCTACAATGAACTACTTTACACTCCCACCAACAGTGTAAAAGTGTTCCTATTTCTCCACATCCTCTCCAGCATCTGTTGTTTCCTAACTTTTTAATGATCACCATTCTAACCGGTGTGAGATGGTATCTCATTGTGGTTTTGATTTGCATTTCTCTGATGATGAGTGATGATGAGCATTTTTTCATGTGTCTGTTGGCTGCATAAATGTCTTCTTTTGAGAAGTGTCTGTTCATAAAAATGATTGGATCCAGGCGTCTATCATAGAGCCACAGACTGTTTTGCATACATAAACATATAAAGACATTTTGTTTCCCACTTCTGATGGTGAGCACTGATACTGATACGTAGCCCTCCCTGTCAATATTCATGGACTAGTTGGCTGCCATACTTATGCATATTCCAACTGCAAGCAGAACAGTATGAGCATTTCTATAAGGCCATATCAAACAAACTCACACTCACTAACTTCAAGAAGAGCTGTGTGTTTGATAGCTTATGGTCTATAAGTGGTAATATACTTTTGCCAAGTATGCATACTGCTAAACTCAGAATTGACAGTAGATGGAATATGTAGAAACTAATGTATATTTTGTTGAAATTTTATGCCAATCTATTCATTTGTGAATAGATGATAGATAGATAGATAGATAGATAGATAGGGTCAGGCACGGTGGCTCACGTCTGTAATCCCAACACTTTGGGAGGCTGAGGCAGGCAGATCATGAGGTCAGGAGTTCGAGACCAGCCTGGCCAACATGGTGAAACCCCCGTCTCTACTAAAGATATAAAAAAATTAGCCACGCATGGTGGCACACACCTGTAATCACAGCTACTCGGGAGGCTTGAGACAGGAGAATAGTTTAAACCTGGGAGGCAGAGGTTGCAGTGAGCTGAGATCGCGCCATTGCACTCCAGCCTAGGTGACAAGGGTGAGACTCCACCTAAAAAAAAAAAAAAAAAAAAAAAACCTAGATAGACAGATACAGATATTTGTTTCCTGACACACTGTCACCATGGTTTTAAAATTTAATTTCTCATCACAAAGACTAACACTACACAAACCAAAAGCTATTGAGTTAAATAAGAGAAAATCAGCAGGCTGGTAATATCAATCAGAGGTTTTGCCTGGGGCAATGCTATTTTATACCATTCTCTAATTTGTTTAGTAAACATATTTACAAATGTCTAAACTACTAATGTGATGGCTAATTGAGAAGAATCTCAGGAGATATATTAAACTGTAAAGTAAAATCATAGTCTCATCTTTAATGTCATCTGCAAATGGCTTTAATGTCATGAGATTGTATCCATATGGCACAACAGGAAAACAATCTTGTGAATTTACATACCCATATTTAGTATGTTGCTGGACCACAGCACTTTGTTGTGCCATTGCTAGAAACAATACACAGTTTTATACAGTTTCAGCCTTGCTGAAAGATCCCATATCATAAGACCCACCATGATAAAACATAATAGGAAGCCTGGTGCTTTCAACATTTTAATTTTAATCGTCACGAAATTATGCAAATTAAGAATCAGTATGCTCATATATTTTCAAAGGAGAAAACGGATTGAGAGAGTTCCATCAGCTTGCCTGCGGTGGCAGGTTGCTCATTTGCATAGCCAGCAGTCAAGCAGCAGCCAGGCACAGTAATCGTGGATTCTTCTTTTTTTCCATACTTTTGTTCCTATGCCATACAGACCTTATTATGAAAAGAAGTTATGCTGGCCCCTTTGGGGAAACATAGAATGACTATTAATACTATTTGGATTCCAACTGTGAAATTGTTACACCACATCTTTGAATGGGAACCTAGAGACCTAACAGCAGAATTCCCGAAGAGAGACTTTCTGCCCAGTAGCTACTTTCAATGTTATTCTGTTTATTTAGGAAAGGCACTTCTCAGTATATATGCTGACTGTTTTTCTATGTGAAGACACTTAACAAGGAAATAATGGCCCCATGGGTGAAAATCATAAAACGAAATACCCCAGGGCATGTGAATTTTTATTACATTAAATTAAAAACACACCATCTACTACAATCCCCCAGTAAACAAACAAAAAGAAGCAAGCAAGAAAAATGCTATGCAAATATTTTTATTAAGAAAATAGCTTTTATAGGTTCTATAATGTTCATAAAATTAATAAAAGTTTATTGTATAAATTTGCATAATAAAGAAAAAACACAAAATTGCATGAAGTTCATCCAAAACACTAGTTGGAAATAGGCATTGTTTTAATTTTTATAATGCCTTCAAACAATTTTTCAAAAACCTGAGAGTATATTCTATATCACTGTGTAGTTTTTTAAATCAATGATAAAAATTGAGAATTTTTCCTTTTATTACATATTCATCTAAAGAATTATTTCTAATATCTGACTACGAATATATTATATGAGTAATGCAATTTAATCAATTCTATATTGTTAGTCACTTGGTGGTTTTCAATGTCTTATTAAATTAATACTGTGATAAATAACTTTCCATCAAAATGTTAGAAGAGGAATTATTCTTCAAAACGGTGTAAGTGCAGTCCTTGGGTGTAGGCGGAGTATTAGCTCCAGGACTGACCCTCGGATACCAAATTCCATGGATGCTCTAGTCTCTTATATAAAATGGCTTAGTATTTGCATATAATTTATGTACATCCTCCGTATACTTTAAATTAAACTATCTCTAGATTACTTATAATACTTAATACAATGTAAATATTATGTAAGTCATTGTTATACTGTATTTTTGTTTGTATTTTTTGTTGCTGTAGCTATTCCTTATTGTTTTTGGTTTTTCTTTTCAGGAAAATATTTGATCTGCAGTTGGTTGAATCAGAAGACGCCAAACCGGCAGATATGGAGGACCAACAGTGTAAAATAGTGACTCATGTTATCAGATTTATAATGCCTTCCTGACCAGCTGAAACTTCCTAACCAGCCCTAATTATTTTCATTAAAAATATATCACTTTTGAAAAAGTAACAGCTGAGAAATACTACCTACTGTCATAATACTTTATATTTACTTGACATTGAGTTTGATTCATATATATATATATATATTTCTGTGTATACTCATGTATTTTGTGGGCCATTTTTTACTTCTTTTTTGAAAATTTCCTTTCATTTTTATATTTTTTCTAATAGGTATGTTTAATTGTTTATGTTGGTTTCAAGAACCCTTTCATATAGGATTAATGCTTCCTGATGATCATTATACTGCAAGTATTTTTTCCACCTATTATTTTTTTCCATTTTATTTGGCTTTTGACTACATAATTTTTTATGTACTAATACATGGTTTTCTCCCTTGCTTCAAATTTTAAAAACTCTTCTTTACTATTAGACACATACACACATGAAGGGATACTCAGACAAGTGGAAAAATATTGAAATATGTTAGTGTCCAACTTACAATATTTTATAATAATTATTTTGAAATTCAGTCAGAAATAACGTGTGAGATAGAAATTATGTTATTTCTCACATATTTTCATATTTGTAACTGAGAAAATGCATAATACATATGGTAGCTATGAAATATTACTATTATTAGGTAAAATTTGAAGTTTTTTTTTCCTCTTTTTCTGGTACATTCATTTGTCACTCTATTTTTCTAATACCTAAATTTTACATTTGATTTTTTTTGTTATATGTTCCAGTATCTTAAAAAGGAAGCAACTGCTCCCTACCTTATAATTTCTCTATATCAAATCATTTAATAATTTTTACCAGTTAATTCATCCAAATCAACTATATAAAAACTAAACCTGAGGTTTAAAGGTCCACTTGGGATTTTGATTGTGATTTTATTAGAGTTGTACATTTATTTGAAGAGATATACCATCTTTAAAATATTGCATCTTTCTATCCAATGTTATAGAATACTTACTTATGAAAGAATTGTTTATGTCCCTTGATAAAACTGTATAGATATTTTTAGAATTAACAGACATTTCTGTGAAGTTTGTCTATAGGAATTTAATAGTTTTGTAGCTAGCCACTCATTCATTGCACAAGTATTTGCTGATTCCCTGCACCATGATAAGCAGTTGCAAAAAAAAATGATGACCAAAGAATAATGGGGAATATTAAAAAATTTATAGATAGATTTAAAGTCATTGCAGTTTTTAATAATTGCTGCAAAGGAAATAACAGAGTGCTGTGATAAGACAAGGAAGAACCCCCAGGGAAATTAAGACTGAAAGGAAGGCAGAGGTCAGATTGCAAAGGGCCTGAAAGCAATGCTGAGGGTTTTGATATTTATTCTAATATCAGAGGGAATGGATTCTGATTTTCCAAGATAATTTATAAATATAAAAAGGTGCTCTGTGTTAATTAGGAACAAGTATATAAAGTAAAAATGAAACTCGCAATGCTTTCTTCCACTATCTGATTACTCAAGTTCTAAGTGAGGGCATATTAGCTTTTATCATTTCACCCATTTCTAGAACTTTTCTTCACTCTTGAACACTAATAATTTACTGAGCTATAATTATTCTCATCCTCTCAATTAGATTGTAAGTTCCAGGAAGGCAGAGGTGATACCGTTTTGTTTATCCCCCACATACTTAGCTCAAGGCCTTACTTATTAACATATAATACTGAAATATTTATTGTTTGATGAAATGAAAAATCCTTCCTGACATGATTATTCTTGACCTGAATATTAAATAAGAGATACATAAATGAATCTGATGGTTGTACTTTCTGTTTATGAACATGTACTGGTCTTTACAGGTTAAAAATGCAGAAGAAATGAAACTGGCAAAAATATGTAAAAATAAGAATATTTTCTGATGACTTAAATGTAAATAGTTTGGGCTACGATCTTTATTGAATCCATTTCTTAATCTCCCACTCATCTCCTTCTATGTAATGTACAAAATGTGCATGTCTTTCTCATTAGGATTATACATTGATGTTAAGGAATCAGTTGAATCTTTGCTTCTTCCTTTCAAATAGAGGTGCTAAGATGTAGACATGTGCAGAAGACCAGTTATGATATTTCCTAGTTTGTTCACCAAAATAATTCAGTCTACATCCATTTGTTGCCTATCAATGACAGATTGGATAAAGAAAATGTGGTATATATACACCACGGAATACCAGGCAGTCATAAACAAGAACAAGATCACGTCTTTTGTGGGAACATGCATGGAGCTGGAGGCTGTTATCCTTAGCAAACTAACGCAGGAACAGAAAACCAAATACCACATGTTCTCAGTTACAAGTGGGAGTTGAATAATAACAAATTATGAACACAAATAAGGAGACAACAGACACTGGGATGTACTTGAGGGTGGAGGGTAGGAGGAGGAAAAGGAGCAGAAAAGACAAGTATCAGGTACTGGGCTTAACACCTGAGTGATGAAATAACATGTACAACAAACCCCCATGACACATGTTTACCTATGTAACAAACCTTCACAGGTACCCTCAAACCTAAAATAAAAGTTAGAAAAAAAAAAAAAACTTGCCTTGATTTCTGTCAGGTTTCTAAATGTTCTGGGTCCAGACAAAGATATATTAATTTGTTTTATACTCATTTGTTTTCTTCTTTAATGATATTTATTCAATTGAAAAGTGTGTACTATTATTACCTAAAACCATTAAAATTTAGTGAGAGGTTAAGGGAACGCCATAATTAATGTTTAATAGTTGTCAGAATACAAAATAATTTTAACAGCTTTGTTGAGGCGTAATTAACATACAATAAACTGCATACTGAAAATATATAATTTGGTAAGTTTCAATGTGCATACATACTCACCATAATCACCATAATCAATACATTATATATATGCATCACTCCAAAAAGTTTTCACATGTCCCTTTGTAATACCTCTGTCTTCTCCCCTCAACAATCACGCTACTGGTTTGTGTCTTTTTGTAGAATTTAAATACATGAAATTGTTCATGCAGTGTGATACTTTTTTTAAATCTTAAATCTTTTCTCAGAATAATTCTTTTGAGACTCATTCGTGTAGTAGAATGTACCAAATGTAATATTTTTTATTGTAGAGTAGAATTTATTGTATGCATATATCATAATGTGTTTTCATATTTATCTGTTGATGAAAAGTTGAGTTGTTTTTAATTTTTGCTATCACAAGTAAAACTTCTGAACACATTTGTGTATGAGTCTGTATATAGGCACATACTTTCATTTTATTTAGTACTAACACGAAGGAGTAGAATAATTGGATCTTATGGTAGGTTTATATTTAACTTTTTAGAAAACTGCCACATTATTTTCCAAAGTTGTTGTTTTTTTTCACATTCTCAGCACCAATGCATGAAGAGTTCCAGTTACTCTACATCCTCATTAATAGTTGGTATGGTCACATACTTAAATTTTTGCTCTTTTTATAGATCAGTGGTAATATCTCATCATAGTTTTAATTTGCATGTCACTTATAATTAGTAATGTTAAGAATATTTTCATGTGCTTATTTGCCATCCATATATCTTCCTAGGTATTAGTTGTCTGTTTTCTTATTATTGTAAATTTTGAGAGTGTATTATATATTCAGAATACACATCCATTATCAAATATGTGATTAACAAATATTTTCTCCAAGTCTAGGGTTTGTATTTTCATTCTCTTAACAGCGTCTTTGAAATACCAAAAGTTATGAATTTTGATGAAGTCTGATTTACCAATACTTTATTTAGTAGATCATGCTTTGGTGTCATATCTAAGACACCTGAATAATATCGAATTTTCTGACTGATGAAAATTATATGTCTCTCTTTACTAAGATATTTTGTAAAAATTTCTCTCAGCAATGTTTTATCATTTTCAGTGTAAAAGTCTTCCATTTGTTTTGCCAGATTTATCTCAAATATTTCATATATTTTAATTCTTGTAATGAATATCAATTAAATATCAACGTCTGATTACCCATTATTAGTATATAGAAGCACAATTGATTTTACGTATTGATGTTGTATTCTGAAATTCTGCTAAACTCTCATTACCAGCTTTTCTGTAGATTCCACTGGATTTTCTATATAAATCATCATGTATCTGTGAATAAAGACCAAATTATTTATTCTTTTAATTATTTATTTTCAATATGGATGCAGTTAATTTTGTTTTCATGCCTGACTGCACTGGCTAGCACTTGTAATACAATGTTGAATAGAATTGATGAGACTGGACATCCTTGCCTTGTTCTTGATTTAAGGGGGAAAACAATTATTATTTAAAAGAGGCTTTCATTATTAAACATGATGTTACCTACAGACTTTCTTTGAACGTCTTCTGTAGTTTGAGAAGTATCATTCTATTTCTAGTTTTCTAAGAATTTTTGTCAGGAATGGATGTTAGAATTTGTCAAATATATTTTCTGCATCTATTGAGATTATCATGTGTCTATTTTATTTAGTTTGTTAACATTGTCAATATTATTGATTAATTTGTAAATAATAAAGTAAGTTATGCATCATTCCTGCAATAAATTCTACTTGGTCCTGGTATTCTATTCTTTCATATATTGTTGGATTTACTTTGCTAAAATTTTCTTAAGAATTTCTGTATGTGTTCATGAAGGATAGTCATTTATAGTTTAATTTTCATAACATGTCTTTGTCCAATTTTTGTAATAGTGTGAAGACTTTCCTGATAACATTAGTTTGCAAATATTCCTTCGTCACACATTTTCTGGAAGAGTTTGTTTAAAATTCATATAGTATTTTCCTGAAATGTTTGGTAGAATTCACCATTGGAGTCATCTTGGTCTGGTGTTTTATTTTGTATTTAGAAGGGTTTTTTTTTTATTTTTTTTCACTGCAAAAGTAACTTATTTAACAGATATAAGGTTATTAAAGCTATCTAATTCCATTTGAGTAAACTATCATTTACTTTGGTAGTTTATGCATTGTAATGCATGCTCATTTTGCCTAAATTGTCAATTTTATTAGCATAACATTATTCATAATGTTATCCTGTTAATGTCTTTAAATCTATAATGTCTCCTTTCATGTTCCTACAGCAGCTAACTTATACTTTCTCTCTTTTTTTTTCTGATCAGTCTGGCTCTGGAATTTTGTCGATTTTGTTGATATCATCAAATAATTAACTTTGATCCATTGACTTTTTTTTCTTTTTTCTCTTTCCTGTTTCATTTGTTTCCACTTCAAGCTTTTGCCCCAAATTCTTATGTTTCTTTTGGTCTGTATTTGCTCTCACTTTCTAGTTCTTAAGGAGAAAAAACTGAAGTCGCTAATTTCAGACCTTTCTTCTTTATTAGGCATTTATGTTTATATATTGTCTAATAAATATGGCTATAGTCACATCCCACAGATTTTGAAAATATGCGCTTTTTTCTCCGTTTTTCTTCAGTTCAGAATATGTTCTAATTTCCCCTTTGTAGAGTTTCTTGACTCATAAGTTTTTTGAAAGTTTTTTTTTTTTTTGTTTCTAATTACTTGGGTGTTTTCAAAATATCTTTTTGTTTGTGATTTCAAATTAAATTCTACCACGTCAGAGATCATACTTTGTAAGCTGAATGTTTTTTATATTTTTTAAGATGCATTTGATGTCACAGAACACAGGTTGGCAAACTATGACCTGCAGGGCAAATATGGCCTTGGGCTTCTTTTTGTGTGGCTGATAAGCTAAGAGTGATTTTTACATTTTTAAAGGATTGCAAAAACAAACAAGAACATGTGACAGAAACTACAAAGGCCTGAAAAGCTTAAAACACTAATTGCTTTTTGCAGAAAAAGTGTGCTAACATCTGTCCTTGGTAAATATTACATGTACAACTAAATGTGTATTTTTATGTTTGGGATACAGTGGTCCATTAAGTCTCTGAAGTCAACCTGGTGTTGATAGTGTGGCTCAGTTCTTTCTTACCCTTACTATTTTCTCTTGCTTATTTATCAGTTATTGAGAAAGCAATGTTAAAATCTCTAATAATAATTTTGAATTTTATCTCCCCTTGCAACTGTCTCATTTTTTTGCTTCAAATATTTTGAAGTTCAATAATTTACTGCATTAGTGTTTATAATGATTGTGTCCTTTTGATGCATTGAGCACTTTATTCTTTGTTAACTAACCTTTTTAATCTCTGATATTTCTGGTACTGAAGTATGCTTTGTCTAATATTAATATAGCTACTTCAGTTTTTACTGATTAATCTTAGTATACATTTTTTTCTTTTTTTTTTTTTTTTGAGACACAGTCCCGCTCTGTCACTCAGGCTGGAGTGCAGTGGCAGGATCTTGGCTCACTGCAAGCTCTGCCTCCCGGGTTCAAGCCATTCTCCTGCCTCAGCCTCCCAAGTAGCTGGGACTACAGGTGCCCGCCACCATGCCCGGCTAATTTTTTTTTTTTTTTTTTTTTGTATTTTTAATAGAGACAGGGTTTCACCGTGTTAGCCAGGATGGTCTCGATCTCTTCACCTCATGATCCACCCGCCTCAGCCTCCCAAAGTGCAGGGATTATAGACGTGAGCCACCGTGCCTGGTTCATTTTTTAAAACAAACCAATGTTTTTACATATAAACTGTCTATCGTAAGCATTATATAGTTGGGTCTTGCTTTTTTGTAAAATCCTATCTGATGATCTCTGACTTTTAGCTGGAAAATTAAAATCATTTATATTTAATATGATTGTTTATATGGACCAACATCCACAAGTCAAGTATGTGTTTAATTGCAGTTCCCAAAAAGCAGCATCAGAGGGAGATCTGGTAATATATTTTAAACAGTTATCTAAAAATATTTTAAATTTTATAAAACTATGAAACCCCAAATTGAAGAAGCAACAGCAAGACCAAGAGAAAGAAACATGATAAAAATGATGCCAAGTCACATCATATTAAAATTGATTAAAAGCTGATAAAAGGGAAACTCTTAAAAGTAGCCAGAAAGAAAAAGACACATTATCTACAGAGTAACAAAATAAGTATTTTGTTCAATAAAGAAATAATGCACAATTAAAGAAAATAGAACATTTAAAAAACTATATTTATTTTAAAAAGACAAAATAGTGATGCTTTTGTATATACAAAGGCAAATTGTTACCAACAAAAATTCTCTGTAAAGTATATTCAAGGAACGTCTGCAAAGAGAAGAAATATAATGCCAGATGGAAATTTCATATACATTTGGCTTTTTGAATTTGGCTAACAATTCAAAGATGTTTTATGTTTTCAAAATGTTTTTCTCTTGCTGTTTAATTTTGGATAGCGTCTGTTGGTATGTCTTCAAGTTCACTAATCTTTTCTTCTGCAATGTCTAATCTGTCATTGATCTCACATACAGTATTTTTTTATCTCAGAAATTCTTGATTTTGTCTCTATAATTTTGTTTGGGGTCTTTTTCCTATCTTCTGTATTTCTACTAAAATTTTTTTAGTCTTTCTTCTTCTAGCTTTTTGGACATATTACATATTGCTAAAATAACTATAAATATGCATGTCTTTTAATTCTGTCATCTGTCACTAGTGATTGGCTAGTGACTAGATTCTCCTTTCTTATAGGTTCTATTTTACTGCTTCATTGCATGCGTTTGTTCATTTTTTAAATCATATGGCAGACAATGTATATTTTACCTAATCAGCTGTTGCATATTTTTATGTTCCTAAAAATATTCTTGAAAGTAGTTTGATCCTTTCCTTTCTTCTTAAGCTTTGCTAAATCGGGCCAGAGCAGTATTTAGTGGAGGATTAATTTTATTGCAGAACAGGAGAAAGGCCTTTCTTAATACTCTAACTTGTGTCCAATGAATTATGAGGTTTCTACTCTGCTCATAGGAAATGGGCACTAGTTGAGCTCTATGTGAGCTTTAGACACTGTTTCCGCTAATCCTTTCAAGTAGTTATTTCCCACGTCTTCAGAAGTTTCCTCAGATGCATGCACTGATCAGTACCCAAGTGAATACTTAAGAGGGTTCCTCTGGAGGTAAACATCTCTTTTTAGCATTTTCTTCTCTAATATATGTTCTGCTGTGATGCATGTTTCAAGTAATTTAATATTAGAGATCAAAACTTTCCTTTAGTAAAGACAACATCTAGTCACATGTCAAATTCCATAAGGACTAATGAACATCTGGAAAGAGGAAACATTGTAAAAATATCAGTGGGTCAATAATATATGTGATGTAATACTCAAAAAGGAACCAACTGCACCAAGGACAATTTAAAAAATAAGAACACAATTCTGTAAAAATTACGAAGGCTTGTTTTTAGGAAAAATAATTAATCAACAGAGTCAAGATAGTTAAATAGTAGAATGTATAATTTATTTGTTTGTTTTGTGTTTTAAGGCAACTCTTCATTAAGTAAAGGCATAGGGGAGATGCTTGAAGGTAAAAATATTTGAAAAGGTTAGGATGGGGATATTTAAGCTGCACAGCTACTTTTTATTTAGCATCATGCCGATCATTCAGGAGTATGAAAAATTTCAAAAGACATTCACAGAAAGCCTAGCCATCTCTAGTCTTTTGAATAATAATCAGTGTTACCCTCAATAATTATTAAAGACATTGCATGGAACAGTGTATATTTTCCTTGATATACAATAATAACAATAACAAAAGAAAATGTCAACAGATTGTGAAAGTATAAATTAGGACAACTACTTTGAAATAAACATTTTGGCAGTATGTAATTGAAACAAGTATTCATACTTTGATCTGGCAATTCTCAGTCCGAGAATGTTTCCTGATGAAATAAATGGAAATGAAGAAAAATATTTATGCAAAACATTATGCTTACTGTAGCAACATTATTTTTTAATTGTAAAAGTTCAAAGACAACTCTTTCTTCCAAGAAATGGCAATAGTTAAATTCATTGACTTGTCCAGTCATTTGAGTATAATACAATAATTGAAATATTTACAAAGGCCATGTAGTAACTTTGAGAACACTTACAAAATAAAGTTTAAAAGGATTATACATAGTAAATTATAATTTATAATGAAAAAATGCTGATAAGAAAGATCTACCAAGTCAACATATTAATAATGTACATCTTTGGAGGAGGATGGAAGGATAGAAAGCAAAACAATAGTTACGGAATGGGAAACGGAATCTAAAGGAGTGAATATATCTTGTCTCTAACTCTTAGTGTTCATACTTGAGTAAGGTACATGAAGAAACTTTTCCTCAACTTTCTCAACTTTGTAAAATGGGGGATAATATCAATTTTAGGATTATTGTTTTCATAAATGAATTAACACATACAAAACATTTAGAATATTGTCCAAAACAAATTAAACATTCTTTAAATACTAACTATAAAATGAATGGATTATCTACATTTGTATATTGTATTTTTAAATATTTTAACTAGTAATGTTTTTATAATGGAATCACAAAAATAAATAACCAGCAGAGACTCACTTGTCAAGAATTCTTCGATTTATTTTCTATTTTCAAATCAGTGGGTGTGAAGGAATAGCTACAGAATTTCATTTTCCAAATTCAGCTCCAATGGAAAGAGGATTTACAAATTTTATGCTCAACTTGACAGATTGCAGAATGCTTCCTTTCTCTACTCAGGTGATGTGTTTACTTTTTTCACCAGCAATTGCTATATTACCAGGCAAAACGGAATCACACTTTCATAGATTGGGTTAAGCCAATTATTGATTTTCCTGGTTTACAAACATCAAAACAACCTTGAAAAAGTATGAAAATTAAGTTCAAATTGCTTAGGTTCAGTATGTTTTCACACCGCAATGTGTAGAATATTCAATAACTCTAAAAGCGACTTATGTAATAAAAAGGACTATAATCCAAAAATATGTCTTGCCTAAAAATCCTAAAACAAGATGTATATTTTAATGAATAGACTAGAAGATTGTGAAACTTAGATATAGTCATGAAGGGACAGCTTATTATGAAAAACAAAAGATATTCTTTCAAACAGCTTCGATAGGGTGTCCATTTAACTGGAATGAACTCTTACTGATTAAGCACTTCCTCAACTTCACCTCTGTTTCCGTTACTTAATATTATTTCTTTACAACCACCAATCATGTTCACCTGAAAGTCCTCAATTTGTAGGGAGGATATTCTTAATAATTATTTTAAGTGGGAAGAAAACACCTGAAATTCGCTTAAACAAAAAAAGAATTTTATTAGCTTAGCTTATATGTGATAAAACTACAGAATTAGTTTGATGCCAGGCACAACTGAATCCAGGAGCTCAAAAATCCATCAGTAATCAAAAATACATTCTTTTGCCAATTTTGCATTTCTAAGTTTTTGCTGCATCTGTACACATACTACCTTCATACGGTCACAAATTAGTTCTCAGTATCTCCATGTTAACATTCAATTTGCTTCAAGTCCAGTGGACCAAAGCTTATTTTTCTAAGTTCTTGGAACTCAATCTTGTTGGCTCTGATTGTGTTTGCTTGTATCGCATGCCTATTGCTAAATAATTACTATGAAGATGATTCTAGGGAATATACTGAAAGGACAGATTTGAGACACTGTCCAACTTTGAAGTTTGAAGACATTCAACCTATGTAAATTACACGAACAAAGAGGAGATAAGTGTTGCTTCCCATGAAACTTAAGGTGCTACTAGAAAAAAGCATTAGTGAATGAAGGAGCATGCTAAAATATCAAAAGTATTTAGGACACTATAGTTACTAAATTATATGTGCACACTCTCTGTATCTGTATCTTTATTATTCTCTTTCTCTAGACAAATAGGTGTTTAAATAGATTATATAAAGTATATTTATATATAGAGTGATTGTACTAAACTTGTTAAATCAGTATACAGGCTTTGTTTTTTCCCTACCATTTCCTTCACATATGAACTGTTGAATTTATTTATCCTGTCTCTCAACATTTTGGGAGGATCTCATTACTCTAGTCCCTTTCGAATGTAGTAATAGTCTCAATTTTAGGTTTTAAAGTCCAATCTAAACTACATGAAATCGCCACTCTATTTTTCATCTATTATAGTGATTTTTACATCCCTAAACTCAGACCTGATACTTAGGTTGGGTGCCTGCAGTAAGAAAATGAGCTAAGATTTATTGTTAACTCTTAGTCCACTAGTTCTCACCTCCTGCTTAGGTACCAGTAGAGGTGGAGAGATAAGCAGAGGCAACTGAAAAAAGAGAATCAAACCCACTTCTTAGTTGGCAGATGTTACTTGGCCATCACACCTTCTGTTAGTCTCACTGTTGACTCTTCATAAGGGCTTGGAGGATCCTTTAGAGACCCCATTCCCATTCATACTGCATCCTTCCTTGATGAGAGGTGCACTCTCCACTTGATCCCTTTTATCCCTCAACTCAACACCCTCTGCTCTCACACACTGGGCCTCCCCATCTCTTGCTTCTCTCTGCTAGTGTTCTTTTACCCTGGCAAGCAACTCTCTTTATGTACTCTTTAAGGGATCTCACACATCTATTTTCTCAGTGTCTCCTTGGTCTATGGGAAACATTGTATATCTCTGCCCTGACAATAGGTCTTGGTTGCTTCCTTCCACTGTTGTCCTCTCTCCTTGCCTTACTCTGCCATGTGTCTACTCCAGCTAGTCATCTGGCCTCAGGCTTCTCTTGGGGAGAAGCAGCCACCTAACCCACCTCTCTGACCCCATATTGCTCCACATCTGGAAGACACATGTTACTTTGTCCTAGGATGTTGCTCACTAAGCTGTGCTTCATTCCCTTAGTGTCACAGGGGCAAACAGTGGTATGGGTGTGGAATAAGATGATGACTTTGCTTCCTATAAATACTCTCATCCCTGTGAATGTTTATTTGGGAACCCTGTCATCTGGCTAAAGGTGGTAGTGGGAAACACCATGCTTCCCATGGGTACTGGAGGGAAAATAAGAAACTCTCACCTCCTAGAAAGTCTCCTGCTTTAATGAACTATCCCTGAAATATTTTTTTCTTTTATATTCTGGATAAATGATGCGACCAGTGGTTGCAGGGCTGCTTTTATTCTTTTCTGTAAATCTCATCTAAATGTATCTAGCCCACTTATTTATAAATGGGAGGGAACTATTCGTCATTCATTGTTTTTAGCTTTGGGGCTTCGGAGAAAACTCTGAAATAACAGGAAAAGCACTTTCACATCATGTTACCTTTCACATTCATTAACACAAGTAAAAGACTTAATTTTTTTATGGACTTATAATCACACTTTCAGGCAGGCACTGTTAGCTTTTTTTTTTTTTTTTTTTTTTTGATAAGACAATGAGTCACATGAAGATAACTGATTCATCCAAATCCTGTCACTGGGAGAAGGGCCAAAGCCTTGATGTTCCCCATTTCTAACCTGTGTTTTCTTTTCTTTTCCATTCAAATACTTTCAAAATCTTTCATGAATGAATTTGTTGGTAAAGTATGAGTGATACCAATTCTACATATATATAGGTTTATTCCTAGCGACTTATCCTTCGAAATAGTTGCTGTCTGCATTGTGTGTGTAATGAGTATGTGCCTGCATGTGTTTATACAGCTCATTAACTTTGTGTGACTTTTGTTTCTACTGCTGGGAAAACTTTCCGTCACCATAAACCCAATATATGTTGATAGGAATTTCATGGGAAACCACTCACCTATTATGTAACTAAAATTTAAATATAACCTTAGGTGGTTCTATACCTCTAAATTAGAATTTGTTCATGAATAATGGTGGCAAATGAAGAACCTGTGACAAAGAGTCCTGAGTCGTATCTGGTCTGTTTAGAGGCAAAGCAGAAAACTATTCTCTTTATCAAGTGGATTGTGCTTTCCTATTCTTTGAGAGGAAGAGCAGCTGGGAACAGCTACCATTCCCAACATAATATAGAGCAGAAACCCATCTTAACCCTTCTCCTCAGAAATCTGTACATGATGTCGCCAAGTGAGCAGAGGCCAAGCTGACAAGGCAAGTCAGCCCTCTGGTAGGCTTCAGCATCAGAGCACTAGGAGTTGATGAGAGTTCCCAGGGGACAGTCTTTGTTTGGAATGGTGGTGGCAACACTGCTGTCATAGCAAAGATCTCAGTCACGGGCACGTCAACAGACCACAGCTTGCATGACATTCTGATATTGCTGTATATCCACACCACCCATATCCTTCTTCCCTGTAGCAGTTAATAGGACAATTGTCAAGTAGAAGTGAGGGATTCTAAAAATTTTTTTAATTATTATCTGAAGCATCCACTACACACAAGCTGAGAAATCAATTACTGTCTGTGTTTTCCACTGGGCTTTCTATTTGGGCCTGTACTACAATTTTTATTATTGCGCTTCCCTGGTTTCCTTTTTTTTCTCAGTAATCTTTGCAACTATCCTACCCATGGTTCGTTATCTTCTCTGCTGGAAAGTGATACGGCTCTGTGGGAAACACTGGAAAATATAGGACATTAACTGTGTCCTCTGAACCGTGGACACATATAAATATTACTTTAAGTGTATTAATAACAATTAGAGTAAGAGGATGCTCAGTGTTAGGAAGGAAAGAAACATAACAGGGATGGTGGTATGCGTGTAATGTAAGTTTGGGCAGAAGGAAGGTCTTATAACTCTGTTCCTAAGTCAGTAATGAAGAAAACACTAGGTTGATTGAGTGTGGGAGAAAATAAGAGATAAGCTAGAATTCCTGAGAGAATCAAAGTAAAGTGACCTGCCAGAATAAGCTGATGCCTCATGATGTGATGCTATCATGGGTACCACTAAGGCTTCGTGAAGTACATTGGAGAGGAAGTTTGAGAAAAACCACTGGAGTGCACATGAGAATTCATTCTGAGGTCCATACTATGGAGCCAATAAAACATATTCTTTGTAAGGAAATGTTTTACAAATGTTTATGAAATAAGTCTTGGTAAAAGGACTGACAAAATTCCAAATTGTTCAGTGTCTTTGTGACTATGGAGGCAACTTGGGGGTGGAATACAATAACATCCATAGCTGTGATCTCAAAGCCGTTTGGACACATCAATATTATTACATTTTTTTTCAGCAGACATCTCTAACATATATATGCATATATTTATAAATGATATAGATGCATTATTAACCTACCAAACTAGGTGTATTATAAAATGTACAAATAGTACATGTTATGGAATGAAATATAAATACTTATATATACATATATATACATGTTATATATATATTCATTATGTATTATGTATATATACATATTATGTATATATATGTATACATACTATGTATTTTTATTTTTTCTTCCAATACAGTTCTATCATCCCTCTCACTCCACTTGGAACTCCACAGGATAAGTTCCCACCTTAAATCCTGAGCTGCTGGAATACATTGTGGACACCTGCAATCTTTAACTTAAATAACTGGGTAAATAATTATCTTACTTGTTTTTATTAATCTTTTGTCCATCTTAAATATATGCCATAGGACCTTAGCTCTTGTTTATATCAATGAGCTTATTATAAACTTGGTTTTGTCACACATTGTTTAACTTAAAGTCACGGTTTCCAGGTCCATACATGTTGTAGCAAAACAATGTACTCTTGTGATACAAACACTTTGTTTTGCACTTGTTCCCAATTTCCTTTGTGATAGGACTCCACCAAAATATTTAGCAAAGCCAACTGTAAGCTCTTTGAGCCATGAATGAGGAGTGAGGACTTACAAAGTCTGGATAAATATGGTCACAAGGAAATAAAAATCTAACTAATCAAAGGAAAGCAAAGGTAAGGGAGGAGAGTAATATGTATAATATTTCATCTTTTTTCAAAAATATAACTTCTGGGAATGAGTCTTTGGGTGAAACTGTCTTCAAAGAGAATCTTATAAGATGAGACTTCATAAAAGAAGAATCCCCCAAACACTGATTGTGCAGAAATGATATATATTTCTTGTAAAATTTTCTAGTGCATTAACTTTATTCTTTACTATTACTCTGAGGATGCTCAACTCCTGAGTGTTAGTGCTATAAATCTTCAACAGCAAGAAGGAATATCAGTCAATAAATACTTAACAAGAGCATAAATTATGTATGACAGAATAAATGAGTATTGCAGGAAGCACATAGACTAATGGGCCTGCTTACTGAATGCCATAAAACTAAACATCCTGAATCTTTACAAGGAGGGCTGCATTACCTAACAAGTAATTCTTTCAAAATAATCATCCTAGATTTTGGGAGAAATTTTTCAAATGCCAGTGGTGACGTGTGTGAAAATTGTTTAGTAATTATAATCTAAATATCCTTATGTACATAATCTATAACATACTCTCAATCAGAATTGGGTTTGTAAAGTGTAAAGCAATTGGATAAACTGTAGACAGCTCAATGAGAGTTTATATCTCATTCACTACTTGAAATATTTGTACTGACTTTTACCATTGAGATTATACTATATTTGTCTTTTAATGCTTAGATCCAAATTACTGAATAAAGGTTACTAATTGTTTCCTACAAGCTTGATGTATAGTGGCTTGTTTGAATACCCAAAGAAATATAAAGATTAGCACTATAATTAAATAATGAATAATATAGGAAGTAATGCTACAGACTGGTGTTCAGTTATGCCTATATAGTATGTGTTTATGTTTCCTCTATATTTAATATTGAGTCCTGAGAAATTATAAACTCTAAGCAGAAATGTTAGTACCTCTGTTCAGTTTCCTTATGTGGAAAATTCTCACAGACTACTCTAAAACCACTTAGTTATGGTAGTTTCTTAGACAGTCTGTAATGCAAAAGCCAGAAAGAAATAGGTGTAGAAAAGACCAGAAAATAAAAACCAAAATGACATAATGTCCTTAAATTGAAGTACCTTCCATAATCAATTTTAAATTGTCAAAACATAAAACTTGTTTTTGAGGGAAACTAAGTTGGGAAATCTGATTCATTCCTGTGGGTTGCATGCATTGATTTTATTTTTACAGATGATTATTCAACTTCTACTTGACTTTGGATGCTTAAATGTAGGCATTATATGTACGTAACTGAATGTATAGCATAAAATAAAGACTGTGTTTCCAATTTCTCTGTGCTCTGTGCCATCATTTCCCTATATGTTAACATAATCTCAATCAAATGAATCAAAATAAGAGCTCAAAAACCTCAATAGCAAAGCTACTGACAAAAGATTTTGGCATAAATAGGCAAGTAAAATAAATCCAGGTTCTTTTCTTTTCTATTTTTTTTGAAGGGGGAACAGTGTCTCACTCTGTTTCCCAGGCTGGAATGCAGTGGCATGATGACAACTAACTAAAGCCTCAAACTCCTGGGCTCAGGTGACCCTCACACCTCAGCCTCCAAAGTAGCTAGGACTATAGGCACGCACCTCCATGCCTGGCTAGGTTTTCATATTTTTTGTAGAGATCAGGTTTCACCATGTTACCCAGGTTGGTCTCAAATTCCTGGGCTCCAGTGATCCACCCGCTTTGGCCTCCCAAGGCGCTGGGATTACATACAGGCTTGAGTTGCTGCGCCTGACAATCCACGTTCTTTTTTTTTTTTTTTTTTTTTAATTGAAACGGAGTCTCACTCTGTCACCCAGGCTGGAGTGCAGTGGCGTGATCTTAGCTCACTGCAACCTCCGCCTCCTGGGTTCAAACAATTCTCCTACCTCAGCCTCCCAAGTAGCTGGGATTACAGGCACCCACCACCACGCCCAGCTGTTTTTTTTTTATTATTATTTTTCTATTTTTAGTAGAGACAGGTTTTCATCATGTTGGCCAGGCTAACTTTGAAAGCCTGACCTCAAGTGATACGCCTGCCTCAGCCTCCCAACCTGCTAGGATTAGAGGTGTGAGCCACCACACCTGGCCAATCCAGGTTCTTAATAAGCACAAGAGTTAGCATTGCTTGTGAGTGCCTTTTAATTGCTCACTTTATTCAAGTTTATGTCCATACCAAATTTTGACCCAAATCTTGATAGAAGACCAATAATAATGTCAGTACATTCCAGGAATTGGCCAACTACTGCCCAAGGGCCAAATCCAGAGCATAGCTTGTTTTGGTAATAAAATATTATTGGAGCACAGCCATGTCCATTAGTTGATGAACTGTCTGTAGCAGCTTTCATTGTACAATGGCTGAGGTGAGTAGTTGCCACAGAGACAATATGGTCTGCAAAGCCTAAAATATTGATTTCTTGGAACTCTGCTGACCCTTGATATATACTAATCAACTCATAGATTATTAGGGACAAGAAGAACTTAAGTGGTTATCCCGCCATACAACTTCATTTGACCAAAGGGAAAAGTGAGGCTCAGGAAGGTGATAACTTGCTCAATGATATAAAAATAATCAGGGAAAATAGATTGGAATATAAACCAGTTACTACTTCCTGATGCATTAGTCCTTGTACTCTAACTTACGTGGTAGAAATAAATCACGTTTCTCAACTGATTTTTTAAGCTTTGTCAGTATAATTAGAAATTACATGAAAACTTTTGGAAACAAATTTTCTTACAAAGTATAACACAGTGTGGGAACAGAATATTTAATATTTAGTTACAGTAATTCTCTCAGTCTTTTTAAAACTTTTCTCCTCGTTACACACACACATACACACACACACACACACACACACACACACGCGTGCAGTTCAATGATTTATCACAAAGTCTACCATCATACAGCATGTTGCGAGGACCCAGGAGCTTTTCTCATGCTCCTGTCATTAAACCTTTCCTTTGCTGCAAAGGCAGGCCCAGGCCTGATTTTTACATTAATTGTTTCCTTGCATTTCTTTGGTTTTACCACATAACTATGGTTCTCTAAACACTATTGTTATACCTGTTTTTAAGTTTTATGTAAATTAAATTATACAACAGTCTTTTGTGCCTGGCTTCTTTACTTACATAATTTTGGTGAAATTCTTGCATCGTGTCCATTTGCACTGCTATATGCATTCAGTTACATGAATATAGAACAATTTATATACACTCTATTGTGGAAAAATATATGGGTTATCCCAGTTTGGAGATATTATGCATAATGCTCCCATAAATACTTATATCCATGTTTTTTGGTACACATATGTATGCATTTTCATTAGGTAGATACTAAATAATTTATTGAGACTTTTGGATCTGTGGGTTTGCATTTATTCAACACTGGCAAATAGTATACAAATAAACGGTATAAATATACTCTCGCCAAGCACGGTGGCTCACACCTACATTCCTAGCACTTTGGGAGGCTGAAGTGGACAGATCATTTGAGGTCAGAAGTTCAAGACTAACCTGGACAACATGGCAAAACCTTGTCTCTACTAAAAATGCAAAAGTTAGCTAGGCATGGTGGTGAGCACCTATAATCCAAGCTACTAGGGAGGCTGAGGCAGGAGAATTGCCAGAACCCAGGAGGCGGAGGTTGCAGTGAGCAGAGACTGAGCCACTGCACTCCAGCCTGGGCCATAGAGTGAAACTCTGTCTCAAAAAAAAAAAAAAAAATATATATATATATATATATATATATATATACTTTCCTCCTAGAATTGTAAGGGGGTTGTTTTTGCTCCATAGCTTCACCAACATCTGCTATTTTCTACTCACTTTTAGTTTTTCTGATAAGTATATGGTGATATTTCATTGTGCCTTTTATGTCTAATACTCTTTGCTGAGGAATTTGAAACCTTACATTTACTGGCCATTTGTATACCTTCTTCTATTAAAGACTTTTTTCAAATATGTAGTTATTTAACCATGAGGTTGTATTTTTCCTTGTTATCAGCAGAGAATCTTTTCATATTCTGGAAACAATTTTTTGTGGATATATTAGCACAAATATCTTCCATTACTCTGTGGAATACCAGCTATGTCTTCTAATGGCAACTTTTTTTCCAAATTAAAACTTAACATTTTTAATACAATCAAGTTGACTAATATTTTACTTTTGATATGGGTGTTTTCTAATCCTATTTAATAGTATCCTCGCAATCTAAGGTATTAGGTATTCTTTTATATTAACTTCTGGATGCTTAATTGTTATCCTTTCACAATTTGATTTGTTATAGTCTGAATTTTAGATGCGGTGTGAGATATGTGTCACATTTATTTTTTTCTTATATGGATACCTTATTGTTCAGCAGCATTTATTTTAAAGACTGACCTTCACAACTGTCTCCATGACTTTTCCTGTATATCAAGTGCCTATATGTGCATGAGTCTTAATTTTGGGTCATGTATTATCTTATTTTCACTTAACATAATATTGGTAAATTTATGTACTTTAATTCTGAATAATGCCTTATTGCCTAATAGCTGCAATTTTATAATAGCCTTGATACCTGGTAGAGCAAATTTTTCCACGTTGTTCTTTATTCAGATGTATTTTAACTACCTTTAACTCTTTTGGTTTCTATAAATTTTTAAATCATCTTGTCATAAAGTGGGCCATGAACAAGATAGCAGAGAAGGAAGTTTTATGCCCTTCTTATCCCTACAGACACATCCAATCAGCAACAATTCATGCAAAAATTTACATTAATGAAATGAGAAATCAATTGAAACGCTGCTTCACCTGAGGAGAATGTGAAAGCAGACTCAACAAAGCTAGTAGGAAGATTCAGGACCTGCTCTTGGATCAGTGCCATATGATCAGGAAGAGATGTCCCAACATGCCAGTTTCACTAAAGGTGAGGGGAGGGGAATGGGAAAAAGCATTCAACTTTTCCAAAGGACTTCCACAGAGGACTGACTTTTTTCTTGCCAATCTTGGAGCTCTGATACAATAAGCATGGTCTACTCATCCTGGGGAGAACAGCTTGATAGATGCCCTCATCCTCTTCTCTGCCAACATAGAGTAACCAGACAAATAATCCTAGCTCTCAGCTTCCCCCTGAGGTTGGGAAGAATTTGACCCATGCATCCAGCATCACAACTTCTCCAGGGCTTCCCAAAGGTAGCTAGATTATGCTTATCAGTTTTAAAGCTCTGATGAGTCTCACATAATCTAGCTACCTGAGTAGAGAACGTAACTTAGGGTGATAGATGCCACAGCCAAAACCCCCACTCCCTCACCTGCTTAGCACAGAGTAAATGAACATAAAACACCAATACCTGCTTCTCCCTGGGGAGGAAAAGAACTGGGAGAAGCCCCCGGAATCTCTGGCTAGAATAATTAGTGGGAGTTTTCTCCTGTACAAATCCAGTCTATGAAGACTGAGAGAAGTACCTGCTTTGTCTAATGTGCAAACACTAAAACAGAAAGTCAAGGAAAATGAAGATTCAGGCAGACATGTTGGAAACAAAGGAAACAACAGCTCTCCAGAAACCAACACTAATAAAGTCAAGATATATGATTTACCCGACAAAGAATTAAAAATAACTCTTATAAAGATGCTCACTGAAGTCAAGAGAACAATGTGTGTACAAAGAGAGAATTTCAAGAAAGAGAATTATTATTTTTGAAGAACTAGAAAGACTCATTCAGTGGAAGAAAAAAAAATGACCTGAAAAATTCACTAGAGGGATTTAGTAGCAGGCTAGATCAAAGAGAAGAAAGGATCAGCAAACTCAGATAAATCATTGTAAATAATTCAAGCAGAGGATCCAAAAGGAAATAAAAGGAATGACAAAGAGTGAAGAAAGCTTAAGGGAGGTATAGGACACCATCAAGCAGACCAAAATGAAGGTTATGGGAGTTTCTGAAAAAGAATGAAGTGGGAGTGAACCAGAAAGCTTATTCCGTAATAGCTGAAAACTTCCCAAATCTGGGGCAGAAAATGTCCACCCCAAATCTAGAAGCCCAAAGAACAACAAATAAGATGAACTTAAAGAAATACACATAGAGATACATTATAATCAAATTATCAAAAGTTCAAAACAAGAAGAGAATTTTGACAGCACCAAGAAAAAGTTAACTTGTTGCATATAAAGGGACTCCCATTAGACTATCAGTGGACTTTTCAGCAGAAACATTGCAAGCCAGTAAGGAGTAGGATGGTATATTCAAGGTGTTGGAAAAACTACCAGCCAGGAGTAGGACATTCAGTAAAACCTATATAGCACCCAGCAACACTTCTTGTTCAAAAATTAAAGAGAGATAACAGAAACTTTTTCATATAAAAGCTGAAGGATTTAATTATGCCTAGAACCACCTTACAAGAAATGCTAAAGGGAGTTCCTCGAGTAGAAACAAAGGATGCGAACTAGTAACAAAATAGGATAAGAAAGTATGAAACTCACTGGTGAAAGTAAATATATAGACAAGTACCGAATGTGGTATTATTGAAATGGCGGTGGGTAAATAATTTTCATTCTACTGTAAAAGACAAAAGTATTAAAAAACTACTATAACTAAAAACATGTTAAAGGTACACAATATGAAGTAGATATAAATTGTGACAACACTAACATAAAGTGTGTGGGGCAGGGGAGAAGTTAAAATGTAGAGTTTTATACACAATTGAACTTAAGCTATTATCAGCTTAAAATAGGCTATCATAGCTATTAGATACTTTATGTAAGTACAAAGTTAACCACATACCAAAAAACTATAGTAGTTACAAAAAGATAAAAAAGAAAGGAATTAAAGCATGATAGAAAATATCAAGGAAACATAAAAGAAGGCAGTAAAAAGGATAAAAGGAGTACAAGAGTAACAGAAAACAATGATCAAAGTGGCAGTGGTAAATACTTCCCTATCAATGATTACTTCATATAAATAGATTTAACTCTCAAATCAATAGAATGGCTGAATGAATAAAAAACAAACAAACAGGACCCAACTATATGCTATGTACAAATAATTCATGTTAGATTTAAGGAAAAATAAGCTAAAAGTGAATAAATAGAAGATATATTCCATGCAAATGGTAAACAAAGGATAGCAGGAGTGGTCACATTTAAATACGAAAAAAATTGTCCCTAAAACCTATTACAGGAGACAAAGAAGGACATTATATGATAAAAGGTTCAGCATACCAGGAAGATATAATTACAGATATATAAGCACTCAACATCAAAACACCTAAATACATAAAACAGATGTTGACAAACCGAAAGGAAAAATAGACAGCAATACAATAATAGTAGGATACTTTAATATTCCACTTTCATAATGGACAGAACATCAAGACAGAAGATCAATAAGGAAACAGAGGACTTGAATAACACATTCAACCATGTAGATTTAAACACATGCAGAATATTTCACCAAAAAGTAGCAGGGTACATATTGTTAATAAAAGCACACAAATCTTTCTCAAAGATAGATCATGTAGTTGTTCACAAGAGTCTTGATTTATTTTTAATTTTTAATTTGTTTGGGTAGATGATAAGTGTCTATATTTAGGGGATACATGAGCTATTTTGGTACAGGCATGCAATGTCTAATAATCACATCTTAGAAAATCGGGTATCCATCCCTTCAAGCACTTATAATTTGCATTACAAAAATCCAATTATACTTTCTAAATACTTTTTAAATTTACAATTAAAGTATTATTGATTATTGTCCCATTGTGTTTTCAAATACTAGGTCTTATTCATTTTATTTTTTTTTTGTATCCATTAACCATCCCCACTTCCCCCACCTCCACTACTCATCCCAGCCTCTAGTAACCAAACTTCTATTCTCAATCTCCATGATCTCCACTGTTATGATTTTCAGATCTCACAGATAGGTGAGAATATGCAATGTATGTTTTTCTGTGCCTGGATTATTTTATTTAATATAATGACCTCCAGTTCCACCCATACTGTTGCAAAGGACATGATCTCATTCT
Source organism: Pongo abelii (assembly GCF_028885655.2). Classification (NCBI taxonomy): domain Eukaryota; kingdom Metazoa; phylum Chordata; class Mammalia; order Primates; family Hominidae; genus Pongo; species Pongo abelii. Next base: position 63,168,843 of record NC_072004.2, on the reverse strand, counting down.
TTTTTTGGCTGACTAGTACTTCATTGTGTACATGTACAATATTACAAGATTTTCTTTACCCATTTATCCGCTGATGAACACTTAGGTTGCTCCCAAATTTTGGCTGTTGGGAACTGTGCTGCCACAAACATGAGAGTACAGATATCTCTTTGATATACTGATTTCCTTTCTTTTCAGTATTAACCCAGAAGTAGGATTACTGGATCCTATGGTAGCTCTACTTTTAGTTTTTTGAGGAACCTCCAAACTGTTCTCTATAGTGATTGTACGAATTTATATTTCCATCAACAGTGTACAAGAGTTTCCTTTTCTCCACATCCTCGCCCAGCATTTGTAATTGCCTGACTTCTGGATAAAAGCCATTTTAACTGGGGTTAGATGATATCACATTGTAGTTCTGATTTCCATTTGTCCGATAACCAATGATGTTGAACACTTTTTCATGTGACTGTTGGCCATTTGTGTGTCTTCTTTTGAAAAATGTCTATTCAAATCTTTTGTCCAATTTTAAAAACGTTTATTTTAGGTTCAAGAGTCCAAGTGCAGGTTTGTTTTATAAGTTAACTCATATCAAAGGGGTTTGTGGTACACATCATTTTGTCACCCAGTACTAAGCCTAGTACCCAACAGTTATTTTTTTCTGATTCTCTCCCTTCTCCCACTATCCACTCTCAAGATGCCCAAGTGTCTGTTGTTCCCCTCTTTGTGTCCATGTGTTCTCATCATTTATCTCCCACTTATAAGTGATAGCATGGGGTATTTAGTTTTCTTTTCCTGTTATAGTTTGCTAAGGATAATGGCCTCCAGTTCCATCGATGTTCCTGTAAAGGACATTATCCCATTCATTTTTATGGCTGCATAGTATTCCATGATATATATGCACCACATTTTTAATCCAATCTGCTACTGCTACTGCTGGGCATTTAGGTTGTTTCTCTGTCTTTGGTATTGTGAACAGTGTTGCAGTGAACATATGTGTGCATGTGTCTTTACGGTAGAATGTATTCTATTCCTTTGAATATATACCCAGTAATGGGACTCCTGGGTTGAAAGGTGGCTCTGTTTTAGCTCTTTGAGGAATCACCATGCCCCTTTCCACAATGGCTGAACTAATTTACACTCCCACCAACAGTGTATAAGCATACCGTTTCTCTGCAACATCATCAGCAGCAGCATCTGAAGGGCTATTTTAGTAATAGCCCTTCAGACTGGTTTGAGAGGGTATCTCTTTGTGGTTTTGATTTACATTTCTCTAATGATCAGTGATGTTAAGCTTTTTTTCTCATAAGTTTTTTGGCCACATGTATGTCTTCTTTGGAAAAGTATCTGTTCATGTCTTTTTCCCACATTTTAATGAGGTTATTTGGTTTTTTTCTTGTAAATTTGTTAAAGTTTCTTATAGATGCTGGATATTAGGCCTTTCCCAGATGCATAGCTTGCAAATGTTTTCTCTCATTCTTTAGGCTGTCTGTTTACTCTGTTGGTAGTTTATTTTGCTGTGCAGAAGCTCTTAAGTTTAATTAGATCCCATTTGACAATTTTTGCTTTTGGTGTGATTGTTTTTGGCACCTTTGTCATGAAATCTTTGCCCATTCCTATGCCAGAATGGTATTGCCTGGGTTAGGGTGTCTTGCAGAATTTTTAGTTTTGGGTTTTACATTTACGTCTTTTAAATCAATCTTGAGCTGATTTCTGTAAATGGTATAAAGAAGGAGTCCAGTTTTGATCTTCTGCATATGGCTAGTCAGACAGCCCAGCACCATTTACTGAAGAGAATTCCTTTCTCCATTGCTTGTTTTTGTCAGCTTTATTGATCAGATGGTTGTAGGTATGCAGCCTTATTTATGAGCTCTCTATTCTGTTTCATTGGTCTACATGTTTTTGTTTATTTGTTTGTTTTTGGTACCAGTACCATGCTGTTTTGGTTACTGTAGCCCTATAGCATAGTTTGAAATTGGCTACCATATGGCTCCGGCTTTGTTCTTTTAGCTTAGGATTGCCTTGCCTATTCAGGCTCTTTTTGTTGTTGTTGTTGTTGTTGTTGTTGTTCCATGTGAATTGCAACATAGTTTTTTTGGGATTTTTTGTTTGTTTGTTTATTTTCCTAGTTCTGTAAGAATGTCATTGGTGGTTTGATAGGAATAGCATTGAATTTGTAAATTGCTTTGGGTAGTTTATTAGTCCCATTCTTGCTTTGCTATAAAGAGATATCTGAAACTAGGTAATTTATAAAGAAATGAGTTTTAATTGGTTCATGATTTTGCAGGTTGTACTGTGGCTTCTGCTTCTGGGGAGGACTCAAGAAGCTTCCAGTTATAATAGAAGGCAAAGGGGACGGCAGATTCCTACATGGCAATAGCTCCATTGCATGTTATTTGTTTTTTTTTTGTTGTTGCTTCTAGGATCCTTTCTTTATCCTTGACATTTGGGAGCTCAATTATTCAACGTCTTGGAGTAGTCTTCTTTGGGCTAAATCTGCTTTGTGTTCTATAACCTTCTAGTACTTTAATATTGGTATCTTTCTCTAAGTTTGGGAATTTCTCTTATTATCCCTTTGAGTAAATATTCTACCCTTATCTCTTCCTCTACCTTCTCTTTAAGGCCAATAACTCTTAAATTTGCTCTTATTTTGAAGATATTTTCTACATCTTCTAGGCGTGCTTCATTGTTCTCTATTTTTTTCCTTCTGTCTTCTCTGTGTATTTTCAAACAGCCTGTCATCAGACTCACTAATTCTTTCTTCTGTTTGATCAATTCTGCAATTAAGAAACTCTGATGCATTCTTCAGCATATCCACTGCATTTATCAACTCTGTTTGATTTTTTTTAATTATTTTAATCTCTTTGTTAAACTTATCTGATAGAATTCTGAATTCCTTCTCTTGTGTTATCTCGAATTTCATTGAGTTTCTTCAAAACATCTATTTTGAATTCCCCATCTGAAAGATCTTAAGTCTCTGTTTCACCAATATTGGCCCTTGGTGGCTTACTTAGTTCATTTAGTTAGATCTTGTTTTCCTCCATGATGTTGATGCTTGTAGATGTTCTTCAGTGTCGGGCATTGAAGAGTTAGGGATTTATCATAGTCTTCACAGTCTGGGCCTATTTGTGTCTTTCTCGGGAAGGCTTTCCAGGTATTTAAAAGGACTTATGCCCCAAGCACAATAATGTTGTGGCTTTTGCAGACTCATAGAAATACCACCTTGGTGGTCTTGGGTAAGATCTAGAGGAATTCTCTGGATAACCAGGCAAAGACTCTGTGCTGAGCCACCTGAAACTGGAGATTTGTTAATGCAAATCCGTGTCTATCACCTCTGAGACTGTTCTGGGGCAGACCTGAAGCCAGCACAAAACTGGGCTTTACCAAAGTTCCTTCCCTACAGGGTGGCAAATTCCCCCAGCACCCAAGCATGTCCAGAGATGTTGTCTGGGGACCAGGGATTGAAGCCAAGAACCTTAGCAATTTATCCGATTTTCTATTCTACTGTAGGTAAGTCGGCACTCAACCCACAATACAACGTTCTTCCTATTTTCCCCCCATTTCTATAGTAGAGGAGCCTCTCATGTGGCCACAACTACCACCAGTCCATGGGGACTTCTTACAGGCCACTGCCAATGTTTGCTTAAAGCCCAAGGTCTATTCGTCAGCTTGTGGTGAATGCTGCCAAGCCTGGGACTCACCCTTCAAGTCAGTGGGCTCCCCTCTGGACCAGGGCAGGTCTAGAAATGCTGTCTAAGAGCCTAGGCCTGAACTGGAGGACCCCAAAAAGCCTGTTTGTTTCTCTACCTCATTGTAGTCAAGCTGTTACCTATGGTGTGTAAGACATAGTCCTCTTTACCTTTTTTTTTTTTTTTTTTTTTTTAAACAGAAGGAATCTTTCACCATATGCACCACAGCTGGGAATGTTCAGGGTCTCCCCTGAAGCCAGGACATCTGAGAACCCAAGGCCCAAAGCACACTCCCTGCTTATTGCTGGTCATTATTCAGGGACCAAGGTCTCTTTAATCAGCAGGTGATAAATCCTGTCTAGACTGCATTTTTCCATTCAAGGCAGCAGGTTCCCTTTTGGCCCAGTGTGTACCTAGAAATTTCTTCCAGAAGCTAGGTCCTGGAATGGGGACCTCACAACTCTACCTGCTGCCCTATCCTACTATGTCTGAGCTGGTATCCAAGATGCAAGACAAAGTCCTCTTTACTTTTTGCTCTTCTCTCCCTTAGGAGAAGGAAAGAGTAACTTACACTGCTACAAGCTGCACTGCCTGAGGTTAGGAGAGGGATGGCGAATGCTATCTATCCGCTATGTGCCAGCTGGTGTCTCCCTGTCACATGCACCCTAGCTCTCTGGCTGTAAGCATAGCCTAGCATTAGGAGTTGCCTAGAAATTGCAGTCCTTGTGTCCTTAGATTGCCTTTTGAGTTTACCTAGGACCCCAGAGCACTTTAGCCCACAGTGGTGAGGCTTATAGAGAAACTCAAGTTCCTGTCACTGGGATGGGCAGTACCCCTGTGGCTAGGTCTAATCTAAATGCTCTCTCCCTGCATGGATGGTGACTGAACCCAACTTATCTCTCTTCACTGTGGCAGGGCAGCACTGAGTTCAATGTAAAGTCCTTCAGTTGTTGTGTGCTCCCTTTGCAAAGTGCACAGTTTCTGTCTCCATGCTGCTAGGGTTTAGGGGGGGTGTGGCATTGGCGATTTAAGACTGTCTCTCCCACCCTCCATAATGCCTCTTTCCATGATATGAAGTTAAAACCAGGCACTATGATCACTCACCTGATTTTTGGTTCTTGTGATGGTGGTTTTCCATTTGCAAATAGCTGTTGAAATTTGGTGTTTCTGCAGGGAGTACAAACTGTATAAGCTTCTATTTACCATCTTGCTCCGCCCCCTCCTTGACATTGTTAAGAAGACTGAAATTATGACAAGTATCTTTTCTAACCACAATTTAGTGAAACTGGAAATCAATACCAGAAGGAAAACTGGAAAACTGACAAATATATTGAAACTGAAAAATACATTCTTGAGCGACAATTGGACCAAAAAATAGATCAAATCAGAAATGAAGTGTTACCTAGAGACAAATTAAAACAAACTAACAAAAAAACCCAATATACTAAAACTTAAAGGATGCAGCAAAAGCAGTAGTCAGAGAATTCATGGTGATAAACACCTACAATAAAAAACAAATCCCAAATAAGCAATCTACATTTATACCTCAAGTAGCTAGAAAAATGAGAACAAAGAACAATATCCAAAGCTAGCAGAAGGAAGAAAAACACAAAGATTAGAGCAGATATAAGTAAAATCAAAAACAGAAAAATAATATACAGAAAATATCAATGAAATTAAGAGTTGGTGTTTTGAAAAGATAAAGAAAATTAGCAAACCCTTAGCTAGAGTAAGAAAAAAAGAGAGAAGACTCAAACAAATAAATTCAGAAATGAGAGAAGAGATATTACAACTGACACCCCAGCAATAAAAAAGATCATAATGAACTACTATGAACAATCATACATCAACAAACTGGATAACCTAGTAGAAATATGTAAATTCCTAGAAACATATGACCTAACAAGACTAAATCATAAAAAATAGAAAGTTTCAAAAGACCAATAACTAGCATGAAAACTGAATCAATAATTAAAACCTCCCAACAAAGAAAAACCCAGAACCAGGTACCTCATGGGTTAACTCTACCAAGCATAATTGTAAATAAGTATCAATGTATTTCTATTTAATTAAATTGTTTTTATCATAAGTAGTTGTTGAATTTTATCAAATACATGTTCACCATCTGTGGAGGTCATTATGAGATTCAGGATTATATGATTTTTCACTGTATATGTGTTGATATTATTATATGTACTAATAAAGATCTGGAAAGTTAAAAAAATCGAAGAATTAATGCCAATTCTCACTGAAATATTATTTTAAATGAAAATTTAAGTTCAGGGGTACATGTACAGATTTGTTACCCAGGTAAACCTGTGTCGTGGGGGTTTGTTGTACGTATTATTTTATCATCCAGGTATTAAGCCTAGTACCCATTAGTTTTCTTTCTTGATCCTCTCCCTCCTCCCACCTTCAACCCTTCAATAGGCCTCAGCATGTGTTGTTCCCATTTATGTGACCATGTGTTCGCATCATTTAGCTCCCACTTGTAAGTGAGAACATGTGGTATTTGGTTTTCTGTTCCTGCACAGTTTGCTAAGGATAATGGCCTCCAGCTCCATCCATGTCCCTGCAAAGGGCATAATCTCATTCCTTTTTATGGGTGCATAATATTCCATGGTGTATATGTACCACATTTTCTTTATACAATCTATCATTGATGGATATTTAAGTTGATTCCATGTCTTTGCTCTTATAAAATGTTAAAAGGAATTAAAATTTCCAAATTTATTTTACAAGGCCAGTATTATTCTGATACCAAAGCCAGACAAGAACACCACAAGAAATAAAGAAAAATCTACAGATCAACGTCCCTGATGAATTTACCTGCAGAAATGCTCAACATAATGCTAAGAAACTGAGGGCAATGGTGCCATAAAAAAAGTCATAGAGCATGATCAAGGGAGATTTATCAATGGGATGCAAGGATGGTTTAATAAATAAAAATTAATTAGCATGTGATACATCACATTAACAGAATAAAAGACAAAAATTATATGACCTTAGTGGATGCAGAAAATGTGTTTGAGAAAATTTAATATCTTCTCATGATAAAAACTCCCAACAAACTGGGAATAAAAAGAAATTACCTGAGCATATTAAAGGCTATATATGAAAAGCCTACAGCTAAACCTCAAAGGTGAAAACCCTAAACCTTCTTTTTATGATCAAGAACAAGGCAAGGATGTTCACTCTTACCATTTCTATTCAACATTATACTATAAGTCTTAGAGCAATTAGGCAAAAGAAAAAAATCAAAAGCTCCCATGTTAGAAAGAAAAATTGTACCTGTTCGCAGATTACATGATATATATATATATATGGTTTTACATATGTAAAAACCCTAAAGACTTCATTATAAAAAGCTTATAATAAACGAATTCAGTAAAGTTGCAGGACATAAAATCAATGTACAAAAACCAGTTAGTTTTTTATATACTAAGAACTATCCAAAAAGAAAATTAGAAAAGTCAATTTACAATAGCAGAATAAATAGAATAAAATAACTAAATAAACTTAACTAATTAGGTGAAAGCTGTATATAGTAAAAACTACAAAACATTGATGAAAGAAATTAAATAAAACATGCAAACAAATAGACAACCTATGTTCATGGATTGGAAGACTTAATATTGTTAAAAATCCATACTCCATAAAATGATCTACAGGTTCAATGTAATCACTATCAATATCCCTATGGCATTTTTTAAATAAATGAAAAAAATTTAATTTACATGAAACCACAAAAGACTGCAAGTAGCCAAATCAATCTTCAGAAAAAATAATAAAGCTAGAGGCATCACATTTCCTAATTTCAAAATATATTACAAAGCTATGAAAAGTCATCAAAGCAATATGATATTGGCATACAGACCTACAGACAAATGGAATAAAATAGATAGCCCAGAAATACACCCATGCATATACAGAAATAAAAGAAGAGATATTAAAACTGATACCCAAAAAATAAAAAATCATGTAAACAATTAACTGATCTTCTACAAGTGCTCCAAGAACACTCAATGAGGAAAGGATATTGTTTTCAAGAAATGGTATTGGGCAAACTGGATGTCCAAATGCAGAAAAATGAAACCAGACCCTTATCTTCTATCATGCATAAAAAGCAACTTAAAATGCATTAAAGACATTACACATAAAATGTGTAAGACTCCAAACTGTAAAATATAGAGAGAAATCTTTACGACATCAGTCTTGGCAAGATTTCATGGATAAAAAGCATAGGCAACAAAAGAAGAATAACAAGTGGGACTATATGAAACTAAAGATCTTCTATGTAGCAAAGGAAACAATAAAAAAAAAGTGAATAGGTAATCTCTAGTGTGGGAAAAAACATTTGCAACCAATATTTGATAAGTGGTTAATCTTCAAAATATGCAACTAACTCACACAACTCAGCAGTTAAAACAACAAACAAAGAAAAAACTAACCACCCAATTTAAAAAACTGTCGAAGGATTTCAGTAGACATTTCTCCCAAGAAGGCATATGAATGACCAACTGGTTAGTGTAAAAATCCTCAATATCACTAATCATCAGAAAAAAGAAAATGAAAATCATAAAGAGATACCACATCACATCTGCTAGAATGGCTATGGTTTTTGTTTTTGTTTTTGTTTTAAGTTGTGTTGGTAAGGATATAGAGAAACTGGAGCTCTTGAAAACTGTTGGTAGTAAAGCAAAATGGTGCAGTCCCTCCAGAAAATACTGTCAAAGTTCCTCAAAAAATAATTACCATTATTTACACAGCAATCCCATTTCTGTATATTTATTTAAAAGCATTGAAATCAAGACCTCAGAGAGATAATAGCACTCTTAGGTTCATTGCAGCACCATTCACAATAGCCAATGTAAAAAAACAACCTAAATGTCCATCAACAGATGAATAGATTTTTTTAAGTGTAGAACATACATAACATAAAACTATTAAGTGTTTAGAAAGAAGGCTAATTCTGCAATGAGAAAAAAGGTGAACCTTGAGGACAGTATACTAAGGGAAACACACCAGACACAGAAAGACAAATACTGCATTATTCCACTTATATAAGTTATTTAAAATTGTTACCAAAACACCACGGGTTCGGTCTAGGTTCTTCTACTCACTGCACAGAAAGCCAGTCATGAACTCTGTGAATATTGCCAGGGAAGAAGGCTTTAATTGGGTGCTGCAGCCAAGGGAATGGGCGATCAGTCTCAAATCTATCTCCCTGACCACCTAAAATCAGTGGTTTATATAGCAGGGAAGAAAAGTGACTCCATGAATGAAGACAGGAATTAATAAGGAGTAAAGAAGAGGAGTTGGTCAATGGGGAGCAGGTAATAGCTTAGGCAGTCCATGGGTAAGGAATCTGGTATCTCATTGTCCAGATGCAATGAACTCGTAAGTTTCTGTTCCTTTATACTATCTGTGAGGCCTGATAGTTGGTTTTCTGAGAGAGGAACTCGGATAAGACAAATGTAACTTTCTCAAGTTTTAACACTGGGAGAGTCAATTTCTAAGTTTATTCAAAAGAAACCACAAATGTAAGTTCCATGGGAAAATTAGGCTGGTTTTGAAATCATCAAATTCATAGAATCAGAGGGCAATGGTAGTTGTCAGAGCCTGGAGGGAAGGGAAATGGGGACATACTAATCAATAGGCATAAAGTTTCAGTCAAGCAAGATAAGCTCTAGAGATCTGCTACATATTTTATATCTACAGTAAACAGTGTTGTATTGTACATTTAAAAATTGTTAAAAGGGTAAAGCTCATATTAAGTGTTCTTACCACCATATTTTTTTAAACATATGGAGAAAAAATCATTTTATCTGTTTTCAAACTGCAAAGCTCATGGCTTCCTTTTAAACTTTTCATTGAAATATGATATATTCATATATAACTGATATGAACAAAGTATCTAATTAGGTACTGTTTAATCATTTGTACTTGGTGAATGTTTCCATTTAATAATGATCCAGATCAAGAAATATCAGGATGCCATAATGCCAGAAGCTCCCTTTATGCTCCAGTTAGTAAATATCATCCATAAAGGTAACTGCTGTTCTGATTTCTATCACTACACCATCAGTATAGCCTGTTCTTGGACTTTGTAATTTCTTGAGAGCAAATACATGATGTCCCTAGGTGTGATTTGCTTTGCATTTCGCCTGATACAGTATTTGTGGAGCTTCTTAAATCTGTGGAGTGATGTCTGCGGTCATATTTGAAAAATCATCAGCCAGTATTCTTCAAATATTACAACTGTTTCACTTTTTCCTCTTCATGTGAGGCCCCACAAACTTGTCCTTAAGTCTCTTTTTTCTATTCTCTTCTCTGATTCACTTTTCTGCTATTGAAAATCTTCCAGTTCAATGATTCACTTTTCTGCTATTGAAAATCTACTTTTCAAAATGTTATTATATATAATTTAAATTTTTTTTGTATATATAGTTTCCTGTTCTCCAATAAAATTATTCATATTTTCTATATTTCCTGAAATATTTATTTTTTAGACTCCTGTCTAGTCTCCAATTTAAAGATTACTTATTATCTTATTTCACTTGGGAAAGGGGTTTCATCTTTCCATCCTTTCTCAGCATGTCTGGCGATTTTTGTTGAATGTCAACCATTGAATATAAAAAATTGTAGAGCATCAGGATAATCTTTCTTTCTCTCTCTCTCTCTCTCTCTCTCTCTCTCTCCATATATCTAAACTAGTCTGGAAGATAAAGGATACGAGAGCATGGGAGAATTTGTTAACGGACCAAGAATGGAAGTGAGATATATCAACTTCATCTACACTAAATTAGCCAAAACTTCACAAATTCTGAAAAATGGTTTACGCCAAGGAGGGAAGGGAAATGTTTTGGGCAACAACTAGACAGTCTCTGCCACAATGACAAAAGAGAGGTCTAGACACTTGACTATACTAAATCATCCATTCCACATACATTTTGAGATCATAATTTCCTTTTGAATCTTAACGTATACTATATTTTCATCCCCTGGTATTTGGGTACTATCTTTATATAGACAAAGTATTTCCTACTAAGGAAAATACTTCAGAAGAAAGAGAGCAAGTTCCTCAATAAATTTGTATATTTTTTCTTTTTTTTAAATTAATTTATTTTTAACTGATAAAAATTATATATATTTACTGAGCATAACATGTTTTGAAATATGCACACATTGTGGAATAGCTAAATCAAGCTAATTAACATATGCATTATCTCTTTTAAGTCTTTCATATCATGTTATATATTTCTGGCCTCAGAGTAGTTACCTACTAATTGCTGGCTAAGTTATTTTAACGATTGGATTGTGTAATGTGTTGTTTTATATGAGTTATTCATTCAGAAAATATTTTTATATGTAGACATTTATATCCATATGGTGTTATCTAGCTAGAAAAGCAGAGATTATTAATAATTCAAGCTTTAAAAAAAGACTAGGAAAACACTATGGTAAGAGACTGAATTATTCAGCTTGGTTTCTACGATGATCTGATTCACAGCTTTTATTATTGCACTTTTCCTATGTTGACATTGTCTAACCCCCTCATCTATTTTGGCTCATCAAATATTTGCATGTGTATCGAAAAAGACTACAGGTTATTAGAATTTAAAATAATTGAGATAATTTGGGTTGGTTATTATTATAATATCTGCTTAGTGAATCTATTCTGAGAACAACACATGGTTTCAGTAAATCACGAAACAAATCTCAAGGTGTTATAAATAAATCAATAACACTTTTTAGTGTTTCATGAAGGTTTTTTTTTCACCCAAAACTATATTCTTAAGAACATTCTTAAGTGAAAAATGAAAAAAGTTTCTCCAATGAAGGCATATTTTATTCCATCATGCCACCAGTTTGATCTACTTAATATATAAATTTGATCATGTTACTTCTCTTCATTAAAATCTTTCCGGGGCTTCCTATGATTACAGGATGACAGGAGACCTCTATAATCCTGTCTTCTGATATCTGTGCCTTCCATGTCATATTGCAACAGTATTGAGTTTCCTGGATTCAGAATAGGACATTATGTTGAATATCTCCTCTATTATTTGTGCTGTTCTCTCTATTTAAAATTCCTTTTCTTCCTGACATACTTTCTAATTCCTATTGATCTTTTACACCATAAATACTATTTTTCTATGAAAGCTTTATATTATCCCTCTCCTCACATAGTCTAAATAATGTTTTTTCATGTATATTCCAAGTGCAGTGTATTATATTGTTTAGAACTTATTTTCTAATGTATATCACTGTACTTTTGGACTATAAACTCTTAGATGGCAACAGAGGATTATTAGTTTATTATATGTAATCCATAGTGACACTCCCAATATATAGCAGGTGCTCATTTAATGTTATTTATTGAATTAAACTGAACTAATAAAAACATAATGTGTCACAGGAAAAGAAATACCATTGGCTGTTACAATTATTATTGAAATTTATATTTGGATAAATTCAGTACAAATCCATTGAATATCCAAATACTGCCAAGGCCCATATACCTATTGCTTAACAGACATCAGTAGTCATAACTTGCACCCTGACTTCCAGAATCAACAGCAACTCTTTGACAAAATTATCTTTGAATCATGTTCCTCTGGGACAAATTTGCTTGAGGCCTGAAACCATAATAGTTAAAATTTCTCTTCATTAAGCTGAGTAACAAATGCCACTATGCATTGACCAACTCTTTTAGGTTAAACTGTCAGAAAGCAAAATAAGGCACAGTTATCTGTTACGGCCAAAACTCATTGCATAAAACAAGCAGAAAAGCAGATGCCTAAAACGTCTTACTCTTTAGAAAGAGACATATAATATTTTCACACATATTTACACTGTTATACTTTTTAAAGGTATCAAGTTACCATTTGACAATTGCTAGTGTCTTAGCCATAAATAATCTAGTTTGTTTGGTAGTACCAATTAACCCTGAAATATCAGTGACTTCATACGTGAACTTTATTTCTGATTCATGCTGTATATGTGACTCAATCTGCAGAGTGCTTACTCTACATAGTCCCTTTAGGACCTGAGCTGATGGGTGCTTCACCAAGAGGAATGTTGTTGACTGACAAAGGAAGAAAGATCATACGTGGAATTCTCGTACTGCTTTAATATTGTTTGACAGAGACGGGACAAACTTTACTTCTACTCACAGCAATTGGCCAGAGGTAGTGAGAGGAAGCTAAGGAATCTCAGGGAATATATGAAATAAACAGATCATTACTATAGATGCCATAATTATCAAACAAGATTTCTGGAGCAATAACTTGTATTTTAGTGCACCTCCTTAGTCTACAAAGGTTACTTAATATGTATATCCCACCTTGTGCTATAAATAATCAACACACAGGTACAAGGAAACCTGATACAATAAAAGAAACACTAGAATTAAAGTCCTAATATTTTTGTGAATCAAAATGTAATTCATTAAGAAATATTAAAATAGCATGAAATGTGGAATGAAAAAAGATGTAGGATTCAGACAGACTTGGATTCAAAAAGAGTATATTTAAGTAAACTGGGACAAATAGTTAAATTTCTCTAGGCCTCAACATCTTAATCAGTAACATGAGGGTCTTTTTACTTATATTCTCAGAAATAAAGGAGGGGACACATAGTACCTGGGAAAATATTGTAGAAATGAAACAAACAAAAGAGATATTGCATATTGCCACTTACAACTTCATGTCCTTTGATTATTCAAAAATATCATCAACCAAATGTGATGACGTCCTCCAGTGAATATATGGACTAGGGAGGAAGAAAGGCAACATATTCTGCCCAACTGAATACACTACAATGTGACAAGTGCCCCAGAAGGGGTGCATGCGTGCTGCTTTTAAAATCCAGAAGCAGGAGAAGAATGAGCACTTGAGATAAAGGGAAGGCCAGGAACACTTAGATAAAGAATATAAGTAGAATGCATAGAGATGAGAAACAGGCTTAATAATTCATAACACATCAAAGTGATACATTAAATGTGATGCTGTATTTAAAGTGCTCAGAAAAGTGTTTGGTCCAGGGCTAGCATTCAAGATATGATAGGTACGATACTCTTGTAAACTGGAAGGGTTTCACTAGCAGAATGGTACCAGCTCCTCTTTGTACCTCTGGTAGAATTCAGCTGTGAATCTGTCTGGTCCTGGACTTTTTTTGGTTGGTAGGTTATTAATTATTCCCTCAATTTCAGGGCCTGTTCTTGGTCTATTCAGAGATTTGACTTCTTCCTGGTTTAGTCTTGGGAGGGTGTATGTGTCTAGGAATTTACCCATTTCTTCTAGATTTTCCAGTTTATTTACGTAGATGTGTTTATAGTACTCTCTGATGGTAGTTTGTACTTCTGTGGGATCGGTGGTGATACCCCATTTATCATTTTTTATTGCGTCTATTTGATTCTTCCCTCTTTTCTTCTTCATTAGTCTTGCTAGTGGTCTATTTTGTTGATCTTTTCAAAAAACCAGCTCATGGATTCATTGATTTTTTGAAGGGTTTTTTGTCTCTATCTTGTTCAGTTCTGCTCTGATCTTAGTTATTTCTTTTCTTCTGGTAGCTTTTGAATTTGTTTGCTCTTGCTTCTCTAGTTCTTTTAATTGTGATGTTAGGGTGTCAATTTTAGATCTTTCCTGCTTTCTCTTGTGGGCATTTAGTGCTATAAATTTCCCTCTATACACTGCTTTAAATGTGTCCCAGAGATTTTGGTACGTTGTGTCTTTGTTCTCATTGGTTTCAAAGAACATCTTTTTTTTTTTTTGAGACAGAGTCTTGCTCTGTCTCCCAGGCTGGAGTGCAGTGGTAGGATCTCGGCTCACTGCAAGCTCCGCCTCCCGGGTTCATGCCATTCTCCTGCCTCAGCCTCCCAAGTAGCTGGGACTACCGGCGCCTGCCACCATGCCCGGCTAATTTTTTTGTATTTTTAGTAGAGACGGGTGGGGGGGCGTTTCACCTTTTTAGCCAGGATGGTCTCAATCACCTGACCTCGTGATCCGCCTGCCTCGGCCTCCCAAAGTGCTGGGATTACAGGCGTGAGCTACCGTGCCCGGCCAGAACATCTTTATTTCTGTCTTCATTTCGTTATTTACCCAGTAGTTATTCAGGAGCAGGTTGTTCAGTTTCTATGTAGTTATGCGGTTTTGAGTGAGTTTCTTAATCCTGAGTTCTAATTTGATTGCACTGTGGTCTGAGAGACAGTTTGTTGTGATTTCTGTTCTTTTACATTTGCCAAGGAGTGTTTTACTTCCAATTATGTGGTCAATTTTAGAATAAGTGTGATGTGGTACTGAGAAGACTGTATATTCTGTTGATCTGGGGTGGAGAGTTCTGTAGATGTCTATTAGGTCTGCTTGGCCCAGAGCTGAGTTCAAGTCCTGAATATCCTTGTTATTTTTCTGTCTCGTTGATCTGTCTAATATTGACAGTGGGGTGTTAGTCTGCCACTATAATTGTGCAGGAGTCTAAGTCTCTTTGTAGGTCTGTAGGAACTTGCTTTGTGAATCTGGATGCTCCTGTATTGGGTGCATATATATTTAGGACAGTTACCTCTTCTTGTTGCATTGATCCCTTTACCAATGTCTTTCTTTGTCTCTTTTGATCATTGTTGGTGTAAATCTGTTTTACCAGAGACTAGGATTTCAACCCATTTTTTTTTCTTTCCATTTACTTGGTAAATCTTCCTTGATCCCTTTATTTTGAGCCTATGTGTGTCTCTGCACATGAGATGGGTCTCCTGAATACAGCATACTGATGGGTCTTGAATCTTTATCCAATTTGCCAGTCTGTGTCTTTTAATTGGAGTATTCAGCCCATTTACATTTAAGGTTAATATTGTAATACATGAATTTGATCCTGTCATCATGATGCCAGCTGGTTTGCCTGTTAGTTGATGCAGTTTCTTCATAGTGTCAATGGTCTTTACAATTTGGCATTTTTGCAGTGACTGGTACTGGTTGTTCCTTTCCATGTTTAGTGCTTCCTTCAGGAGCTCTTGTAAGACAGGCATTGTGGTAACAAAATCTATAGCATTTGCTTGCCTGTAAAGGATTTTATTTCTCCTTCACTTATGAAGTTTAGTTTGGCTGGATATGAAATTCTGGGTTGAAAATTCTTTCCTTTAAGAATGTTGAATATTGGCCCCCACTCTCTTCTGGCTTGTAGGGTTTTCGCCGAGAGATCTGCTGTTAGTCTGATGGGTTTCCCTTTGTGGGTAACCCAACCTTTCTCTGTGGCTGCCCTTAAGATATTTTCATTCATTTCAACCTTGGTGAATCTGATGATTATGTGTCTCAGGGTTGGCTCTTCTAGAGGAATATCTTTGTGGTGTTCTCTGTATTTCCTGAATTTGAATGTTGGCCTGCCTTGCTAGGTTGGGGAAGTTCTCTTGGATAGTATCTTGAAGAGTGTTTTCCAACTTGTTTCCATTCTCCCCATCATGTTCAGATACACTAATCAAATGTAGATTTGGTCTTTTCACATAGTCCCATATTTCTTGGAGGCTTTGTTTCTTTTCACTCTTTTTTCTCTAATCTTGTCTTCTCACTTTATTTCATTAAGTTGATCTCCAATCACTGACATACTTTCTTCCGCCTGATGATTCGGTTACTGAAACTTGTGTATGCTTCATGAAGTTCTTGTGCTGTTTTTCAGCTCCATCAGGTCATTTATGTTCTTCTCTACACTGGTTATTCTAGTTAGCAATTTGTCTAACCTTTTTTTCAAGGTTCTTACCTTCCTTGCATTGGGTTAGAACATGCTCCTTTAGCTCAGAGTTTGTTATTATCCACCTTCTGAAGCCTCCTTCTGTCAATCTGTCAAACTCATTCTCCATCCAGTTTTGTTCCCTTGCTGGTGAGGAGTTGTGAGGAGAAGAGGTGTTCCGGTTTTTGGAATTTTCAGCCTTTCTGCACTGGTTTCTCCCCATCTTTGTAGTTTTTATCCACCTTTGGTCTTCAATGTTGGTGACCTATGGATGGGGTTTTGGTGTGGACATCCTTTTTGTAGATGTTGATGCTATTCCTTTCTGTTTGTTAGTTTTCCTTCTAACAGTCAGGCCCCTCAGCTGCAGGTCTGTTGAAGTTTGCTGGAGGTCCACTCCAGACCCTATTTGCCTGGGTATCACCAGCGGAAGCTGCAGAACAGCAAATATTGCTGCCTGATCCTTCCTCTAGAAGCTTCGTCCCAGAGGGGCTCCCACCAGATGCCAGCCAGAGCTCTCCAGTATGAGGTGTCTGTCAGCCCCTACTGGGAGGTGTCTCCCAGTCAGGTTACACGGGGGTCAGGGACCCACTTCAGGAGGCAGTCTGTTCGTTATCAGAGCTTGAACACTGTGCTGGGAGAACCACTGCTCTCTTCAGAGCTGTCAGGCAGGGACGTTTAAGTCTGCTGAAGCTGTGCTCACAGCTGTCCCTTCCCCCAGGTGCTCTATCCCAGGGAGATGGGGGTTTTATCTATAAGTCCCTGACTGGGGCTGCTGTCTTTTGTTCAGAGATGCCCTGCCCACAGAGGTGCAACCTAGAGAGGCAATCGGCCTTGCTGAGCTGTGGTGGGCTCCACCCAGTTTGAACTTCCCAGCTGCTTTGTTTACACTGTGAGCATAAAACCACCTACTCAAGTCTCAGCAAAGGCGGACGCCCCTCCCCCAACCAAGCTCGAGCATCCGGGGTTGATCTCAGACTGCTGCACTAGCAGGGAGAATTTCAAGCCAATGGATCTTAGCTTGCTGGGCTCTGTGGGTGTGGGACCCACCGAGCCAAGCACCAGAGGGAATCTCCTGGTCTGCCGATTGCAAAGACCATGGGAAAAGCACAGTATCTGGGCAGGAGTGTACCTTTCCTCCTGGTACAGTGTCTCACAGCTTCCCTTGGCTAGCAAAGGAAAATCTCCCAACCCCTTGTGCTTCCCAGGTGAGGCGACGCCCCACCCTGCTTCAGCTCACCCTCCGTGGGCTGCACTGACTGTCCAACAAGTCCCAGTGAGATAAACCAGTTACTTCGTTGGAAATGCAGAAAATCACCTGCCTTCTGCATTGATCTCGCTGGGACCTGCAGATTGGAGCTGTTCCTATTCGGCCATCTAGCCAGAAAGTCCCACTTTCAGTTTTTTGAGTTACCCTTAGTTTCCGTGGTTTTTCTGCTTATGTGTGGACATCTTCTCAAAACAGTTTGTTTATAACCATTTGTGTGTGTGTACCCTTGTTCAACTTGGCTTTTCATTCTCCATGAGTTCCATATTTCCTGAATTACCAAAGCATTTAAACAGAGTGGATTTTGTTAGGGATCTCAGGAATTTCAATGCACTATTAAATTTTATGTTTTAGTTTGGGGTTCTTAAACTTGTAGGTAGTATAAATTAAGGCTCCGTACCTACATACATTGAATGCCTGGGCTTTTCATATTTCATATTTACTTTCCTGCCCAAAGTCCACACAAAAGAAAAGCTTTGTAATTGTTTCCTTTGCTGAGAGATTGAATGAGATTTTTAGTTCATAAGGATAGACAGAATTGTGGGGCTTCAGGTTTAGGCAGGGAGAAAAGTTCTAGTTTCCTATCTAAATTTCATCCATAATTATGTCCTTAGAATCTCTTCCTTGTCTAAATATCTCATAGGTCTTCAATTTATCAGCCTATCTACCATTCTGATTTTATTTATTTCAAGTACCTTGTCTTTCTTTCATCTGCCTTGGTTGCACATTTTAAATGTTATCAAGCATCATTTTTGTGTGTTTACAGTTAACTATGTGAGCAGAGTTGGCCATGTCACCTGAGTCTAATCATTGGTTTGAAGTACAAAGAATTTAGTTATAAGCAGTAATGGGCATAAGGTATAGAAGTGTGGATGATGAAAAACTATCCCTCTCTATTTCTAGGTAAGCAAACCAAAATATACACCTTGTTTTAAGTGGCTTATTATTTATATATTACACAATATAAAGACTCCGCTTTTCTTGTGTCGGGTGTCCAGATATATCATTCTAATATATTAGATGAATATTCAAAGCTCCTAGGAAGGGCATTTTACATTTCTATTGTGAAATTTGAAGAGCTGTTGGACTTATTAAGTGAAAAGGAAAACCCATCCAAATGTGTCTCTAATTAAATAGTTTTGCATTATTATTCTGGTAGAGTTTAAACTTTTGTTTTAAAATAGGTTTTGAGCTTTAAAATTCCCTCAGCAAAAAAAAAAAAAAAAAAAAAAAAAAAGCCCACTGCAAGGATAATTCTGAACTTTCTTGAGCCTATGAGTACGTGTCTAGTTTGAAGGTCACTATTTCCTAATGAAAAAAAAAATGAGGTGTGACAAAGTGATAAGCTTCATTTTTAACAAGAACACAACACTATACATAACAAATGAATTTTTCTCACATTTATTGGACAATTAATTTATTTAGAGTCTCTTGTCCCTACTTAATAATGCAAAACTTCAGCTACTGCCATACCCACCTCCCTTGTCCCTTGCTTTTTTCTTCTTAGTATTTTTGGAACCATCTAAAAGGTTTCAAACAGTTACCCTGAGGGGCCTGCAAGTTTTAGCCCCAACCCCTAAGTAATTAACCTCCTCTATTCCATTCCTTGCTTTTTCCTCCCAAGTAATGATTCCTACCTGTTTATTTTCTTTCATTCCTTTCACTTACCTTCCCTTCATGACATCAACCAACGTGGAGCTTCTTTGAAAGGTATGCACCCACCGTGCACTTCTGCCTCTCTCACTGGCCATGGAGTGTGCTTAACATCCAGCAAGTTCCTGCTGCCAGCACTGATGTGCTAGATTTTTTGGTTTGTGCATAGATTTGCTGTAAAATAGAAAAAAAATGTTTTTTCTTGTCTCTGTTTTTTGTTTGTTTGTTTTTTGTATTATACTTAAAAATTTTACTATCAAGGCAGAGTTGCTTATTCTCTAGTGTCCTATAACAGTCATAGGAAGGAAACTACTGTTAAATTTTTGCTTGTAGTTTTCTTACCTCAAGTGTGACTCAAGATACTTGTGAGCTGGGGATTGGGTCAAAAAAAATAAAATGTCTTTAATCTTTCTTTCAAAGAGATTCCAGTAGGTCCTACAGCTTTGGCATCCTTGGCAGTGACTACCTCACAAACTCAACGTGATAACTCTATCTTTCGTTCAAAAACCACTTATGAAGGTGTCAACTGGATTTGGTGACTCATTTGTAACAAATAAAGTAAGAGAAGAAAACTAGCAACTCTAAAGTGAAGAAACCTGGAAGACATCACCTTAGCCAACTGATCACATTTAACATGATCAGTAAAAAGTCCTGTTAACACCAGATTCATAATGTGATGAAAGGGCTCTTTACCTCCATGGTATTCTTCCCCAAAAGCAATAAACCCAGTGTAGACATGAGAAAGCATTAAATAAATCCAAACTGAATGTCACTTTGCAAAATAACTGACCAGTACTCTTAAAGGAAGTAAGGTCATGACAAGAAAAGAAAGACTGAGAAACTGTCACAGACTACAGGAGACTAAGGAGCCATGGGAACTAAATACAGTGTGGTATCCTAGATCAAATCACAGAACAGAAAAAAGCACGGTGAAAAAACTGGTAAAATTCAAATAAATAACTCCATGTAGATATTTGTATTCTATCCACATTAATTTTTTAGTTTCAATAAATATACCATGATTTTATATTATGTAAAAACTAGGGGAAACGGGACATTACTAATTATCTTTACAACTCTCCTCTAAACCTAAAAATATTTTAAATGTTTTTGAAAACAAAATATTAAGCTCCACTAATTCAAAAATCTCATATTAATACACCCTCACTAGGCTGTGCTAGACCTGCTTTTAAGAACTAGGCCACCATATCCTTGGAGAAAAAGTGATATATTCTGAACCCAAAGATAATCTGTTGTATTCTGGATGTTTTTTCCTGAAGGGAACGACCCTTAGTTAAGTCAATAGTCAAGAGTCATCACTTACTGGAAGAATCTCATTACCTGCCTAGTGTTTTAATCAGAACTTGAATTTAAGCAACCAATGGCATATTTAGTTGGATAAACTAAACTGAAATTAAATTTAAAATATGAAAAAGAAGCAGAGCATGGTGGCTTACGCTTGTAATCCTAGCACTTTGAGAGGCCAAGGCAGGTAGATCACCTTAAGTCAGGAGTTTTAGACCAGCCTGGCCAACATGCTGAAAGCCTGTCGCTAATGAAAATACAAAAAATTAAGCTGGGCATACTGGCACATGCTGGTATTCTCAGCTACTTGGGCGGGGGAGGGGGGTGGGGGAAGGAGGTTGCAGTGAGCTAAGATGGTGCCATTGCACGCCAGCCTGGGGGACAATAGCGAAACTCTGTCTCAAAAAAAAAGAGACAGAGAGAGAAAGACTTTCTCAAAGGGCAGAAAACTTTCATAAATTCTCGTGACATATCCTGTAGCCGACTGCAATACAAATGAGGCAGGCTGTCAAACTTCTGTATAAAATCTGATCCCACCATCTATCCAATACCAACGAAAGTCTGATTTCCATTAAGGTGGAAGACTTGTGATGATGTAGTATTTTGTATTCTGTTCCTTCCAAAAGGCAGATCATCTTCAAAAAAATACATTAGGGTACATTTAGGTATTTCATTACACTTTGCTGGGATAAATGGGCCCTGGATTTTTACACTGGAGGTCTATTTACTGGAAGAATAAATGACATATGCTTTTGACTTTATATTTCTTTAAAATCAATCATTCTGTGTTTAGACTCTTCTCCAAATTGCAGAAGCAGATTAATGCTGCAATTATCTGTGTTAGTAATTGAATGACTCTGATGGCAAACCTCAAAGACATATTGATTTCACAACCTTTCTAAATAAATACCCCCTCTCACCAATCTCAAGTAAATAGCCACCTTCTGCCCTAAACACTTAATAACAAAGTGGTCTCTTAGGATTGAAGAAAGTCACGACGCTGTTCACTCATCCAAAACTTCCCTTGCTAAAACCATTTTATCTTCTTTTTATTCCTATATTTCCATGATTTTTTTTTTAACTGACACAAACCTCACCTTTCTACCCCACCAGACTGGACCCATTGCAATATCCTTTTCTGCCTTGCTTCCAACCCTTCATTCAGAAGTTGCACGCCCAGGCAAAAGACAGCACTAGTTACTGCATACCAAGTTACAAATATCTCTAATGATTCGCATGATTATATAATTTAACATCTAAATGACAGCCCTTTTGAGATTAAGTGGGGACATAAACCAAATGGGATACTAGGACAAAAGGCATAAAGTGACACTGTCCATGAGAATGTGGCATATGGTCATCCTCCTGATAAAATTCAATGTGAGGCTTTCCTCTAAGAAAAAGGAAAGTTTCATCGAGTGAAGGCTTAAATTTAAAAAACAATAATTTGTAAATTTTTCATTTCAAATAACAAGCTGAATTCACAGGATTTTACCCACTAAGGGAGATCTCCCCTGAACTAAAATAATGTCTATTTTCTATCTTCTGTTCTTCATCTTTTAGGAAACTCTAATAAGACAGTAACAAATCTAATTAAAAATTACTTGCACATGTATAGTCTTTTAAAGCAGCATAATAGCTATTATCTTTCTTAAACTGTGTAAGAACTCTATTGCACTTCTGCAGATTGACATTGCTCCTTTTGTAGATGAGGACAGTGAGTCAAAATTTAAGACTAGGATGCTGTCTATTTATCTTTCAGTCAAAAAAAAAAAGAGGACACTAACTACCTTTATTCTTTTATCTGTCAGACTCTGTGTTGGAGATTAAGATGAAGATGATGCAGTCTCTTCTTCCATGTTGCTTATGGTCTAAGCAGAAGAGATAGACAGGTATTGTAGACAAGACTTACTTTTTGTATCCAGTATATTTTGTATTAAAGCATAGCAACCTACTTACATTCTAAGTCTACTATGACAGCTGCTCTTATTTTTCAATAGCTTCATATACAATTTTTGGAGCTTTAGACACAGCTAAAGTTGTGTTTAGACAAAAGTAAAGTTTTTGTTGTTTTGTTGTTAATTTTTTTTGGTTCTCTGAGAAATCAAGGAAGAGATCTTCTCTATGGACCAAAAAAATAAGGGAGGTAAGTTTCTGAATGGGCTCCTTTCTAGAGAAACATATGACAGTAGTGATTATAGACTAATGGCCAGGTGAGCTAGGCATTTATGTGATGTCTCAAGAGTGCGACTTATCAAAAAAGAATAAAAACACACGTTGACTACAAACAAAAATACTGGAAGCACGCTGGGTTAAACCAAGGTAAGTTGAATTAGGTCATAAGGAACAAAAACCAGGTGGCTCAGGAGTGGGCAAGGGTACTTTTAAGATAGCTTTGGGAAAATACTTTTGTTTTTAAAAACTGATGCTAAATCGATTGGCTTTATTTAAAGATTTTTGCAATTACTTTAAAGCAACCACCACAGGTAAGTACGCAGAACAGTCTTGATTTATCATACTGAAAATGGGATCTAGCATCATTGGCATCACTTGGGAGCCTTTTAAGACTGCAAAATATCAATTGAACAAGATGCCCAGGTTATTCCTATATGCAGTAGACTTTAAGAAGCACTGTTATAATGGGATAATTTATACAATGCACTCTCAGATCATATTTTAAGAGTTGCAAGTTTTCATAATACCCTTGCAGAGGATCCAGGCCAGACCTACATAGAACAGTTGTTTGAATAGGAAGTGACTCAAGTTTCTCGATAAAGCAAACTTTTACAATGACAGCTTCGTCTCTGAAAAGCAATGGCTTATTGCCAATATTCTGTTTTGGTGATTGCCAAGTAGGTCTGACCTTTATTCTACCTAGCATAGATTGCAGTTCCTCTTCCAAACTTTCATTCCCATGGGGGCAGTTAACAAACTGATTCCAATTGTTTGTTTCATGTTCTTGTGAATTCACCATAGACAGCATATTAACTAGGTCATGTTATGGGAATGGCATATGCTAAAACTTTTAATAAAGGTGGTGGTGGCAGGAGATAACACTTTGTTTCACTTTTGTTGTTTGAGTGAAAAAGACATCCTTTGAGTAATTTTTCAGGCACTGGATATTTAAGAAATTTGCTTGGGGGAAAGAAGTTAAAGTCAATGACTTCTTAGGACCCTACATTTTTAAAGTTCTCCAAATGCAGTGTAGGATAAAGAGCATGATTATGAAACTAGGCAATCTAATATTACCCTTATAAGCTACATGACTTCAAGAAAGTTACTTAACATCTCAAAGTTTCCATTTTCTTATCTATAAGATCAAGATAATTATATTTACCTTGAAGGAGAGTTGTGAGATGTAACAAGATTTTTTATATATATATATATATGTCAGAGAGAGATATATATATATGTCAGAGATATATATATATATATATATATATATATCTGAAGTACCTAGCCCCTGTTTAGCCCTTTATAAATGTTAGATTTTTTTTTTCATTTATTGTCACCCTATTTCTCTAAACTGATAAAAGTGTAAAGGAAAAACCATTTGAGCTATTTATTCTCTTATTATATCATCTTGGAAAGCACAAACAACCAGGGGAAAGAGACTGCATAAATGGAATGAATATTATATTTTAAACATGATGATATCATATATTCAAACAATAGTGTTAGAATCTTATTAAGCTGCGAGCACATTATACTATCCTTAAGTTCTCTGCTACAAAAATACCTAATATGCTAGCTTATGAGGTTTCAAAACAGCCGTAGACACATTTACAAAGAACACATTTATTTCCAACCTACCATCTACTTTGAGCTCTCACTTTCAGACAACAACCCTCTCCCAAACAGCAATATCATTCCCTGCCATCCTACATATACACAAAATGTTGCAGGACTTTTCCTTAGTTGAGCTAAAGACAGGGTTCTTTGTCCCACAGCCATGAAAATTCAGGCTCACAAACAATGTGAATGGTAAAACAGGGTTTTATTGGGTAAAAAGGAAGAAAAGGGGGAACCAGGGACTCTCCCAAGGCCAAAGTCCCTGCTAGAGTGCTTCCCACCCACAGCTTGAATCCCAGATTCCACACAAGAAGAGGAGGAGGCCGACTTTTCCGCACTGCAAAGGGCATGAACTTCCGTGGCTCCATCCCACTGCATAGGGTGGTTGGGGTTTTTCCAGGGAGCCCTTCCCACCTGGCTCTCATTGTGACACTCCCAGATAACTGGTAGCAATAGTTATGGTTGCTAGGATCTGGGTGCATGATGCTGGCTTTGGTTAGTTCACTTGGTCTTACTTTCCCAAAAAGGAAACCTCCGGGCAACGGGCACCCTATTTATTCTCTATTTATTCCATCACCTGGCAGGATTTGCAGGATAATTGCTCAGAACTAGAATATTAATCCAGACTTCTACATTACCCATCCCTCTTGTTCTTTCTGAGCTGCTGCCAGGGATTGATGGTTGGTTCACAGGAGCAAGTAAGGTTAGTCTAAAGTGTAGGCAAAAACTTAAAAACAACTAATGAGTTTAGAATTTAGTGACAAATGTATGGTAAGTTTTGGAACATAATTTCTCTCTCTCCAGTCCCCATTTTTGTTAAAGAAAAAAATTATGATAAGGACTGAGTGGTTTGCAAAACAGACATTAGCCTTATACTTGGCCTGATTACCGGCATAAAGTGAAGCAAGAATAATTATTTCTACATAGGCCTTCTGGATTGGCTTTGACGGAAGGCTGTTTCACAAGGAATCTCAGATAAGACCCTTTTTTTTGAGATGGAGTCTCGCTCTATCGCCAGGCTGGAGTCCAGTGGCGCAATCTCGGCTCACCGCAACCTCCAACTCCCTGGTTTAAGGGATTCTCCTGCCTCAGCCTCCTGGATCGTTGGAATTATTATTATTATTATTATTTTTTTTTTTTTTTGTATTTTTAGTAGAGATGAGGTTTCACCATGTTGGCCAGGATCATCTCTATCTCCTGACCTCACGACCCACCCACCTCAGCCTCCCAAAGTGCTGCAATTACAGGCATGAGCCACCTCGTCCAGCCAGATAAGACCTTTAATAGCTGAGCCCAACCATGGGTTTGTATCCTCAAAACACGTATGAGTTGGGTGATTCTCTCCTCTTAAGGTCCCAAGACAAACTGGGAGCTCCTAGACTTGTTAGAAAATGACTTTTTTTTATAGACCACAGGTCAGGAGCCCTGTACGCAGGGACTGCGTAGATGAGGGTATGAGGCCAGTTTCCCCCATGGGGCATTTACAGGCTCTGCAAGTCAAGATTGACTCCTTAAAGGGAAGCATACCCTTCCAGTCAAAGCCTTGGTAAAATAATCACTTTCTCCAATTGTGTTCTGTTGCAAATGAAAAATTGATTCTTATTGTACTGATACAAACAACTATATTGCCAGGAGAATACTCACAGACAGTTTCCAAGTTTTAGAGGAACCAGGCAGAGAGAAACAAGCATGCTTCAAATTTTGTTCATAGGGGGTATAACTTACTCAATTATTAAAGGCTGTAAATAGTTCAAAATAAGTTTCCTTGACTCTGAACAACAAAACAAGGATCAGGAATATTCCAAGCAAAAGTCAAAAAGATTTGCTTCAGCTTCCTGAGTTCAGTCCATTTAGTTAACTCATTTTGCTTGACATTCGTGAACATTTCAGCTCTCTGAGTCCTGTACATTTTCCTTTATTCCAATGTTACAATCTCTAAAGTTGTTAAAAGGCTGTATTTGAGAGCACCTGTTAAAGTTATATAGCTCATTATAAACCATCCTTTGAAAAGGATTAAATAAGACAACAATTGTCTGTGAATTGCAAAATGTCCAGGGTAGTTACAGTTAGAAACACAACTGATAAAGAAGTTTGGTTATCTCTGTGGTTTACAATAACTTAACATAAAAACCTTAATTATGATTCATAGCATATACTCGGACATTAGAATTTTGGAACATATATTAGCATTAATCACCAAAATATAACCCAAAGAAGATTGAGCATCATTTTGGCAATCTCATGTACCTAAACATGTCAACTAATCCTGTTTACCTGTTATTTCTGGACACTGATCAGGGGCCCTCTGAAGTATTCCAAAAGCCAGGTGCCAGGGAAGACATTTTGAAACTGAAGTTTGATTTGGGGAAGGCTGTTAAATGTTCGAGGTTTAAAACACTTCGTATTATGAAATAGAATTCCAGACTAGCACCAGTTATTTATTTTGCCAGAATGATAACTCAGAAATTCTAAAGAAGTAAAAACCTTTTATAACCGTTTACAAATTTTGCCAGAGAGCAGGTTAGCACCTTAGAAACACCTTGTTACGCTTTTATTTCAATGCCCAATTTACAGAAAAAAACATCTAATACTCCTTTTTTAATTTAGTTAATATGTTCACATAGAGAACCTCTTCTGCAAGATTAATTTCCACAATTATTCCACCACTTCTCTGAAACTTCATCTTTTTCCTAATTTAACTCAAAACAATCCTTTAACACTAGGCAAAAGTTTACATTTCCATGCCTTCTTATAACTTTTTACAAACACACACACACACATTTTACTGTTCTTACACTCCTTGCATGTATATCTATTTCTAGAAGTTTCAATTAAATCCTAGCAATTTTAACTTTAAGGTAAAACTTGCTAAGTTGGCTTTAATTGTGTGCTAACTGCAGCCAAGGTGTGCCTTCATGGTTAGTTCCATAGGTCCCCTAGCCTTACCAGTTGTGAAGCCGGCAAGTCAAATAGTTTTCAAAACCCAAAAAGCAGTTTGTAACCTCAAAACACATAGCAAACCTTGCATCTGACCTGCATTTTACCAATAGTCTTTAGGGCTGTTTATATTTGTTAACGATTAAAGTCACATGAACTGAAAGGTACCACAGCTTTTATCTTCCCTTTGAAAAATATTAGATCCAAGCAATTGCCTTTCTTAGATTAGAGCTCTTTTTACAGACATTACACACAACACACACAGGCAGAAGAAAACCCAGTCTCTGTGTGGGGCCCTTTAAAAGACAGGGCTAGGCAACTGTGCAGATATCTAACCTGAGAGGGCTCAACCCCTAAGGTAGGGTTGCTAAACAAAGTCCTGGCAAGTAGTTACTGGCCAAGTCCCCAGGATGTAAAACAAGATGGAAGCTTGATTTCACAACCAAAACTTGGCACAGAATACAATGACAGTTCGGGGGGTGGCGGGCGGGGCGGAGGGGCAGGGCCGACGGGGGCTAACCTAGTAAAATTCTTCTGAAAGAACAAAAAAACGGTCAGGCGTGGTGACTCAGGCCTGTAATCCCAGCACTTTGAAAAGCTAAGGCACGTGGATCTCCTGAGGTCAGGAGTTCGAGACCAGCCTAGCCAACATGGTGAAACCCCGTCTCTATTAAAAATATTTAAAAATTAGCTGGGCATGGTGGTGCACACCTGTAATCCCAGCTACTCGGAAGGCTGAGGCAGGAGAATTGGTTGGACTCAGGGAGGTTGCAGTGAGCTGACACGGTGCCACTGCACTTCAGCCTGGGCGATAGAGTGAGACTCTGTCTCAAAAAAAAAGAAAAAAAAAAAACTTTAAAGATTAACTGCCGGCAGGGTGAAGGGGAAGGAAAAAAATTACAGTTTAAAAATGCCTGTGGAAGAACCTCTTATTCTTATGCAAGTGGTTCCTCCACCAGGCAGAAAGTTTAATTCCTGTCCTATGGAGCTGAATCTCTTGGCTGGAAAAGGGGAAGGCTCCAGCAATAGCACTTGGTGGCTAGGACCCTTGGGCCATGCGTCCCAGCCCCTGCAGGGAGCGGGAGCGGCGTGGAACTGCTGCTGGCCAGTCCCTCCTGAAAAAGGAAGGAAAAGGCCATGAGGATGAAAAGGCTCAGAAGGGAGAAGGAAAAAGAATTTTTGGTTTGCATCTCACTCACCACTTCTCAAGCCCCCAAGTTGCGTGCCAAAAATGTTTCAGGACTTTTCTGTAGTTCAGCTAAAGACGAGGTTCTTGTCCGTCCCACGGCCACGAAAATTTAGACTCACAGATGGTTTAAAGGGCGAGTAAAGCAGGGTTTTAATGGGTGAAAAGGGGGAAAAAAGGGGGGAAACACGGACTCTTCGAAAGCCAGCGTTCCTCTGCTAAAGCGCTTCCCGCCAGGCCAGTCGAATCCCAGGTTCCACACAGGAAGAGGCGGAGCCAGGATCCTCCCTGCTGCAAATGGCAGGAACTTCCTGAGGCTCCGCTACAGTGGACAGGCTGGCTGGATTTCTCGGAGGAACCCCCTCCCATCTGGCTGCGGCAAAAATGCTCAAGGCTTCATTTTTTTCCACATTGCTTTTGATCTATCAGGATATTTACCACCCCTATTTACCATTGCTTTCAATTATAAACATAATAAAACAAATAACTCCTATTAATAGCAATAAATGACGTAAAGAATATCCTTACCTTACCTTAACAAGTATTGTGTATATATTTTAGCAGAAATTTATGGGAGTGATATTTCAACCTCCATGGAGTGTCTTTGTCCGTATTACAAATATGGACGTGGAGTAATTTGTCCATATTAGATATAGGGGTAAGAGAGGGAGAGAGAAGGCATTGAGGGGAACAAACTCGAAGGGTAGCTTCTAGTTCTCCTTTGATCACCTACTGTTTACATGAGAACTTGACTATAGTAACCAATATTTAGTGATCCAATATTTAAATACTTTTAAATCTGAAACAGTTTATTTTTAAGCAAAATTCTTCACAGTACTCATCAATATGTATTCTTGTCAATTATTTTTTCTATAAAAATATTTTTAATAAGAAAAAATAGTCATTTGGTTTAATCTTTTTAAAGAGGTTGTAAAGATGAGATACTATAAAAGCTTTATAGCTGAAATCCTGATTAGAATACACCTATGAGTTTTGTTAACAATTAAAGAAAAGTTCCAACCTAGGAAGAAATTGGCTCTTATAAGTATTTTAAAACTGTTTCTTCCAAAAGTTAATAGATAAAATAACTTTTTTCTCACAAAAACATAGCAAAAAAAACCCTATAAAACCAGCATGGAGTGGCAATATAGGTCTTACTACAAAATGAACAGCATTATATTCTCATTTTTGCCTGTCACATCATTCTATCGTTGATCAAGGGAGAGAATAGTCTAAAATTCCACACGGAGCTGTTAATACCTGTGGTTTGGGGACTTTTTTTGGGATACTGCTATAATAAAATACCTTATGATGAGTAATATATAAACAATAGAAATTTATTTTTCACAATTCTGGAAATAGAAGTCCTAGATTAAGGCGCTGGCAAATTTGGTGTCTGGTGAGGGTTTGTTTCTCATAGCTGGTTCCATATTGATATTCTCACTTGGAGAAGGAGCTGGAAGATTTGGCAAGTCTTTAAGGCCCCTTTTATAAGGGCATTAAACCCATTAATGAAAGCAGAGCCCTCATCACCTATCACCTCCCAAAGTGTCCACCTTCCATCACCTCAGGGCTTCAGTTTCAACATATAAATTTTACATGAGCATATACATCCAAACCATAGCAGGATGAGAAATCCCTTTCACTATTTATAAAATTTCAAAAAAAAAAAAAACCCAGTTATCTAGAGAGGCAACCACAACAATAACTCAATTCTGGTTATGTGAAAGCTTGAGGGTTTTGAGTTAACAATATCTTCTGAGAGGAATGCCTTTAGATCTTCTTAAAGAGATGTTAGTGTTAAAACCACTACAAGGATATATGGATATATTTGTCATCTATATCTGTATAGTCTAAAATCTGTTGTTCAAATGAATGATTCAAGTTCACTAAAGTCGTTATTCTTCCTTCATTATTTACCAATATGCTATAGGCCAATTCGGTCATTCCTTGTAGAGCAGCTACTACACTGCTAGCTGCATCTGACCAAAACATTACAGATTTTCCAACGTTTTAGGTACCATGTATTTGTGTTGAATAATTGATATTCTGTTTTCTCAGAACTGTCTGGATAACTACATAGAATATATTTACTAAAGACAATTTTCCATTTGTTAGAAGTTTTCATTGTAATTCACTCTCCATTACCAATGGGGATAGACTGACACCTTAATGGATATTTCAAGTACGAATATTACCGATTCATATTGAAATAAATTATTTTAGGCAGAAAACTGCAAAATGGTATTGTCTTTCCCAGAATTCATAAAAATAATACCAGTTCTCTGTTTCTCAATGTCTGTTATTCGGTAGACTCAGAAAAACAAGACAAACCTGCTATGAACTCTTAAGTTTCTGGCCAGAGGTTTAGACAGTAAACTATAATTGATCTGAAAGAAAGTATGATATATCTAGTATGCAGTAATTTAGGCAGATTCATAATGAAGAATGACTGAATATGAAAAAATCTATTCCTACTTTCTTTGTTGCTGCATATCAAACCTTTATTCCAATCATAGTTTAAATAGAATCACTAGAAATATTGGGCAGAGGTGAGGCTCTACATAATTGTTAATCACCCCATATGTAGCCATCTCTCAAATTCAAAACAATGATTAAGAGGCCTTAATGCACAGTCTTGGTTTCAACTGTTGTTCGTCCACTCACTAACCAAACATTTGTTGACTAGCAAATACATTTAAAAATAAATGAGAAACAGAACCTTGCTTTCAGAAGCTCATAGCCTACTGGGAGAAGTTAAAAGGTAATCACATTATTATAATAAGACAGTGGTAACTTTTACAGTAGCAAAAGTTACAAAAAAGCAATTGGAGAGGGTGACTAGAAATCTATGCAAAATGTTCATTTGGGCATAAACAGGTAGGTTTATCTGGACCCAGCACATTGAGAAACTGGGAGAAGGTGTAGAATTAGAAACAGTGTAAAGGACGACTGAAACCTGCCTCAGGTATGAGAACATTAAACATATTTAAAATAGATTCCAAGGTAACATAAAATAATAAATGATCCTCAATTTAGAATGGGGCTATATTACATTTTCAACATACAATGGGTTTATTGGGAAATAACCCCATCATAAGTCCAGGACTCTACCGAATGTGTTTTCATTTCACACCATTGTAAGGTAAAGAAATTACAAGTCAAACCATCATAAGTTGGGCCCTGGCTATAAAATAATTCACTACACACCCACTCTCTGGTATTTTGTTACAACATCCCTGGCAAACGAATACAACAGGTGACCGACAGGAGTTGCATATTAACAGCTACATAGAATGCAGAACAGCTAGGATTCAAACACTAGAATTCTTATAGCATAGTCCATACACTTAATTCTTTCACAATAAAACTCTCATGACAAATGTGGAAACTGAGGTAGCAAGTGGAAGTCACATGCCTCATGTTGCACATTTGTGCAACCCAGAGCCAAGATTTAAACTAGCTCTATTTGATTTCCTCTGAGATGATTTAAAAAAAATTTTATGATTCCTTAGATAGCCAGTTTAGCTAAAAGCTGCATTTCACTTAGTTTCAACTTTCCTATAAGTGAGTGTTGAGGAAATGCGAGTTTTGACACATGTATATAGGCTACTAAGTTAATTTCCATGGATGAAAAATGGCAAAATTTTGCAAAGGAGCTCCATAGTCTCTTAAGGCATTAGTGTCATATTTTACATCAACTCCTAACTATCCCTGTTAAGCCATACATCATATCATTCTTTATAACATCAATTTAAACACAAATGTTATTTGTCAGGCTGATGTTGAAAGCCTTTTAGTGCCTTCAATAGCTACCAGAAGAACCATTACAATAGATGCCCTAAATTATAAAGCATTTCCCAGGAGTCTGACTACGCACATGTTTTAGTTAGTGACGGAGGAATTGCAAGCATCAACCAGGACTGATTATCAGTTATATAATGACTTAAGTCAAAGCTTCCTCTATTCTGGCACAAATCACTCCTTTAAAACTTTGGACCTCATCTTAGCCTACATGTGGAAAAGGTCCTCACATTCTAAGGGTTAGGGAAAAAAAAGAAACCTTAAGGACACTAAATTAAATTCTACAATTCAAAGTTCTTCCCATCAAATTGTATAAGGAACTTCTCATGTTTAAATGCATTTTCTTTATTGCAATCGTTAGTACTGTAAATTACTAAATTAGTAACAACATTCTTCCATGGGAGAATCTGATAATGGTACTTAAATACCACCAAGATTAAACATTTTTGACAAAGTACCATAGTATACTGGGAAAGTGGTAGACAATGTCTACAATACAGCAGATTCATAATATTTGTGGAACTGTTTCCAAAATAATAAAGTCCTCCTACCTTCACTGACTCCAGACTTATGAAAAGTAGACATAGATTTATGGAGCTCCAGGCCCAATCCCTTACTGGTTTTTTAGGACTATCTCCCTTCTAGAAATGTCCTGGATATGTACAATTTTCCATCCATCCATACATCTTTCTGGGCTGCATGCCTACGATGGGTGGCAAGCACAGTTTCATTACTGGGGATATGGCAGAGCACATTCCCAGCTATGGTGGCCATGGGGAAAGCCTCCTTCTGCTTCAGAAAAAAAGAAAGAAAAGTAAAGGGGACTTTGTGCTGCAGCTTGGGTACCAGCTCAGCCATGGTAAGGTAGAGCACCAAGCAAGCTCCTGTGGTCCCCGATTCCAGGATTTGGCTTCTATAAAGAATTTCTGGACTTATGCTAGGCCAGAAAAGAACCCACTTACCTGAAGGGGATGTTCCAAGTCTGGCAGCATTCATCATAAGCTGACTTTAGAGCCGTTGGGCTACGAATGAACATCAGCAGGAGTCAGGCTCTATGTCCCCTGGCCCCTGGGTGGTGGTGGCCATGAATAGGAGGAAACAAGCAGATTCCTCCTGCTTGAAAAAAGCAGAGGAAAGTGTGAGAGAGACTTTGTCTTGTAGCTTGGATCCCAGCTCAGCCACAGTAGAATAAAACACCAAATAGATTCCTAAGGTTGCTGACTTCAGGCTATGGCTCAAGAAGAAAAGTTAGTGAGATTGAAGACAAGGTCTGAAACAGATAGAAAAGACAAAAGAAAAAAGAATAGAAAAGAATGAAGCACACGTACAAGATCTACAGAATGCCTCAAAAGGGCTAATCTAAGAGTTATTGACCTTACAGAGGAGGTGGAGAGAGATATTTGGGTAGAAAATGTATTCAAAGGGATAATATCGAAGAACTTTCCAAATCTGGAGAAAAATATTAATATTTAAGTACAAGAAGGTTTTAGAACTCCAAGCACATTTAACATAAATAAGACTAAAAACATAATAGTCAACTTCCAAAGATCAAGAACAACAACAACAACAACAAAAATACTAAAAACAGCAACAAAAGAAACAGCATACAAAGGAGCTTAATACATTTGGCAGCAGACTTCTCAGTGGAAATGTTACAGGCCTGGAGAGAGTGGCATAAAATATTTAAATGTAAAGAGAAAAAAAACCTTTTATCCTACGATAGTATATCCAGTGAAAATACCCCTAAAACATGAAGGAGAAATAAACATTTTCCCAGACAAACAAAAGCTGAAAGAGTTCATCAACACCAGACCTGTCCTACAAGAAATGCTATAGGGAATTCTTATCCGAAAGAAAAAAACATTAATGAGCAATAAGAAATCAAGTGAAGGAACGAAACTCACTGATAAAATAAGTATACGGAGAAACAGAATATCATAACACTACAATTGTAGTGTGTAAACTACTCATGTCTTAATTAGAAAGACTAAATTGTGAACCTGTCAAAAACTATAATTACACCAACTTTTTAGGACCTAAACTGTTTAATAAGATATAAATAGAAACAACAAAGAGTTAAAAAGCGAGAGGAAGAAATTAGAGTGTAGAGATATTTGTTTTCTCTTTGCTTCTTTGTCAGTTTGTTTCTGCAATTAATGTTGTCATCAGTTTAAAGTAATGGGTTATATGATATTGTTTGCAAGTCTCATAGTAACCTCAAATAAAAAACCTACAACAGAGACACAAACACCTTAAAGCGAGATATTAAAACATACCACCAGAGAAAATCACTTTCGAAAAAAAAGAAAACAAGGAAAAAGGGAAGGAAGAGAAGACCACAAAACTACCAGAAAACACATAAAAATGGCAGGAGTAAGTCCTTATTGTGAGTAATAAGTTTGAAGGTAAATGGATTAATCTTTCCAGTTAAAAGACACAAAGTGGCTCAATAGATAAAAAAAAATAAGGTCCAATAATCTGTTGCCTTTAGGAAACACACAAAGACACATATAGACTAAAAATAAAGAGATGGAAGAAGATATTCCATGCAAATGGAAACCAGAAAAGGGCAGAGGTAGATATACTTCTATCAGACAAAACAGATTTTAAGAAAAAAATATAAAAACAGATAAAGAAGGTCATCATATAATGACAAAGGGATCAATTCAGCCAGAGGATACAACAATTACAATTATATATGCAACCAACACTGGACCACCCAGATATATAAAGCAAATATTATTAAAGATGAACAGAGAGTTTGACCTTGATAAAATGATAGCTGGAGACTTCAGCACCCTACTTTCATCATTGGACAGATAATCCAGATGGAAAATCAAAAGACATATCAGTCTTAGTCTGCACTATATACCAAATCGACCTAGAAGATATTTACAGAACATTTCAACCAAGGGCTGCAGAATGCACATTCTTCTCAGCACATGGAGCATTCTCAAGGATATCCTTATTTTAGGTCATAAAACAAGTCTTAAAGCAATTCAAAAAATTAAAATTATATCAAATACCTTCTCTGACCACAATGGAATAAAACTAGAAATCAATAACAAGAGGAATTTTGAAAACTATACAAACCCACACAAATTAAACGATATGCTCCTGAATAACCAGTGGGTCAATAACGAAATTAAGAAAATTTTAAAAATATTTGAAACAAATGATATTGGAAACACAACATACCAAAACCCATGGAATACAGCAAAAAGAAGAAAGTGTATGGCAAAAAGCACCTACATCCAAAACGTAGAAAAATTTCAAAGTAGTGTAACCTAATGACACATCTTAAAGACCTGGAAATGCAAGAGCAAACCAAATGGAAAATTAGTAAAAGAAAAGAAATAATGAAATTCAGAGCATAAACAAATAAAATTTAAATTAATAAAATACAAAAAGTCAACAAAATGAAAAGCTGGGTTTTTTTGAAAAGATAAACAAAATTGACAAAACTTTAGCCAGACTGTGTAAAATAGAGAGAAGACTCAAACTGATAAAATCAGCAACTGAAAAGAAAACATTACAACTGATAACAGCAGAAATTCAAAGGATCATTGAAAACTACTCTGATCAACTATAGGCAAAAAAATTTGAAAATGTAGAATAAATGGATAAGTTTCTAGACACATACAAACTACCGAGGTGGAGCCATGACAAAACTGCAAAACCTGAATAAACCAAGAGCAACTAATGAGATCACAGCTGTAATAAAAGTCCTTATTGTGGGTATGGGGAAGTGGGAATGGTTAATGGTTACAAAAATGAAGTTAGATAGAATGAATAAGATCTAATATTTGATAGCACAACAGGATAATTACAGTCAAAATAATTTATTGTACATTTAAAAATACAAGAATATAATTGGAATCTTTGTAGTACAAAGAAATGATAAATGCTTGAGGAGATGGATACTCCATTTACTCTGATGTGATTATTACACAATGCATTCTTGTATCAAAATATCTCATGTACCTCATAAATATATCTACCTACCTTTACCTATGAAACTTAAAAATTCACAAAAAAATAGATGTGGAGGAGAGAATATTAAAAAACATTAATATTATTGCTACATACAAAGCTTTCCATATAAAGTTAGAGACCAAATTACATTTGCAATATTTAAATTTTATTAATTTCATTATTAAATTTACATAACAACATAGAAAAAAAGAAAAACCAACCAACTGTTCTGATTAGGCATATTAGGAGGCATAGTTTCTGTGACTTGCAAATGTTCAGTTGTAGAGCCAGGGCCAGAACATAGCTATTTTGATTTCAAATTATTTCTTCTTTCCATTTTACTCTGAGGCTTCCTGGGAGAACAAGTGAATAGGCTCCCTCAGTACACAACCAGGAAATGATTATTTTAAACAATGGTAATAACTCCAATCCCTTTCCTAGGAGTGTGTTCTGGTTCCTCAAAATCCTAGGTCCTACATATTGCCTACTTCAAAGGATGTTCAGTGGTTTTTTGGTATCTCTTTTAGAAGATGGTAATAAGCAGAAATGACAATTTCACCTTTTAAAAAAAAAGCTTTTAAGAAAAGGAAAAAATAAAGTTATCCATAGAGAATATATAGTGTGATGTGGGCTCTTCACAAAGGCTATCTGCATAGGATTTGTTACTTCTCTTTATGGAAAACACACACATACACATACACACAGAGTAAAATAAAACTCCACTTACAATCCCATCATGATTCAAAATACTTGTAAATTGCAAAGCAAAAATCCCTGCCTATGCTCCCTTCAATCCCACACCACTCCTACTTTGGTCTGGAGTCTTCCAGACTGTTCCTAATGCCATTATATAGAGCATACTATTACTTTCTATCTCAGTCTCCTTGTATTCCCACAATACCCCCAGTTTAAAAATTTTATACATACTCATCAGTAACTCACTTTTTTATTTCACTTAGTTATACATCATGCACATTCATGTGAATTTAACATTTAACACAAACTTGTAGAAAAAAGTGTGTGCTTATAATTATTTACCCAAATAAGAACATTAAGGACCAGATTTCAGAAATCATGCCCAAAGCCACAGAGTAGTGGCACAGTCAGATCATGTATCTGACTCCCCCTTATTTCACACCCCACTCCCTTTTCCTTAAAATATGAAGTCCCCCCTAGGAGAAGAGAGGACAAAGTCATCCACTCCCTTCATTGTTTTATGAACAGTCTGCTGATTAGCATCAGATATACTAAGTCTATCAAGGGTTTGGATATACTCCACTGAACTTTTGGGTCTAAATTCCACCTGTTACTAAACCCTCTCCAAAAGCAAAAGCTGTGAACGTTTAAAGAAGCACAGCCAGCGGAGGCAGCTGTGGGACTAGTTGGAATTGGCACCACCACCAAGGCTGACAGAAGCTACAGTGATGTTGGGGAGATGCCTGTGGCTTCTGAGCCAATTCTCCATTCCGTGTTGCTGACATCAGGAGGATTCCAGACCTGGCCATGTGCATTCAAGCATTGTTTACTTGCTTCCTGGGTAAACACAGTGGCATTAATATCTGAACCAACCATATCATATGCTTTGCTTTTATGTAGAATTTTGAATGCAAAGGTTGGACTTTTCCACTTGACTGTTTCTGCCATTATCCTAAAGGCAATAAGATACGCTCCTGTTTCAGACATGACATCTAATTAGCAGGTAAGGCCAGCCTTTAACAACTAATATTCTACTTGGCACACAGAGATTGCTCAATCAATTTTGACTGATAGCATGAATGAACAGATGATTGGGTAATGTCACTGGATCCCCAAGTGGGCTTTGTTTGCTCACAGTGGGTGTATTAGTCAGGGTTCTCTAACAGGACAGATCTAATAGGATAGATGAATATATGAAGGGGAGTATATTAGGAGAATTGACTCACATAATCACAAGGTTAAGTCCCACAATAGGCTGTCTGTCAGCTGAGGAGCAGGGAAGTCAGTCCGAGTCCCAAAACCTCAAAAGTAGGGAAGCAAACAGTGCAGCCTGCAGTCTGTGACTGAAGATCTGAGAGCCTCTGGCAAATCACTGGTGTAAGTTCAAGAGTCCAAAAGCTGAAGAACTTGGAGTCCCTTGTTTGAGGGCAGGAAGCATCCAGTGCAGGAGAAAGATGGATGCCAGGAGACTCAGCCAGTCTAGTCCATCCATGTTCTTCTGCCTGCATTTATTCTAGCATCACTGGCAACTGATTAGATTGCGCCCACCCAGATTGATGGTGGGTCTGCCTCTCTCAGTCTACTGACTCAAATGTTAATCTCCTGTGGCAACACCCTCACAGACACACTCAGCAACAATACTTTGCATCCTTCAATCTGAGCAAGTTGACACTCAATATTAACCATCACAGTAGGTAAGGTCAGAACTTTAAGGTATTCCAGTCAAAACAACTTTATTGAAATGTCTGTGACATAAAACAAAGAACATTCAACTTATAATAAGAAAACTAGAGTCTTTGTCCTGAATCTTTAGGCTATATGTCTAGAGATGAGTCACTTAATCTCTCTCTGTGTCTCAGACTATTCATCTTAAATAATGGAGTAGAGGCACTATATGATAGTTCTATTTCAGAGTTCTTGCATGTCATTAATGAAAATGTCAATGTGGTCTCTTAAACCACTATATAAAATAAAACAAATAAAATGTTGGTCATATAGGAATTTTACCTAACAATTAGACACAATACTAAAGATTAGGCACAGTCTTTGTGGTTAGGATACTGACCAAATAATTGTGGCAGCAAGGTAGGTATGAAATTACTGGAAACATAATTTCCCTAATACACAAGAAGCCCAGGTAAGCTTGATGCAGCCCAGGAAGATAAATTGGATTTATCAAAGAAGTCTTCTAAAGCAGATTAAGTTGAAGAACATAATGTTCTGACAAACTAAACCATTACTAATTCTCAAAGCTTTTCTGAGTTTGTGTAAATACTGAAATTAATTTCTCTTAGGAATAATGCCACTATGGACTCTGAAAACCATGTGGACACTGTCTCCTGAGTCTGCCCTTAAACTAGTCCTGAAAAGATTTCCAAGCTGTCCCTGTGTCACAGGAGACAGATGAGAAAGTGAATGTGTATCATTGACTGCAGCCAGTCCAAGACCATCTCTTCCTCTGTTCCTCACTCCTTCAACTTTTCACTTTTTCCTTCTGACATCTTTGGTTTCTGATACCCGTTTCTGACTTCTATTTTGTCTTGGCACATTCTTCTCTGTCTAAGTGACCTCTTCAACCCTTCCTAACCCATTTGGACTCTCAGCTTCCTGTGTACCCAGTTTCAGCTTTTTTGCAACTCCTGTTAAGGTATATTTTGCTCCTAGCCTTGACCTTGCAAGAATCACACCGGGTAGGCTAACCTTACCCCTTGCCTCTCACACTGACCCTAGGTCTCCCCATTACAAAAGGGAGAAACAAGTTATTTCTGATTTTTCCTGAGTGAATACAGATAGGGAATGGAAGTGTGAAAGTTCAATAGCTCTGTCCTTATTTACCATCTCTAGAGAGTCCTATCTTTTTCATCTCTACCTGTTCTTTTCTTCTGCTGCTAGGTTCCTAGGTGAATAATTCAGACTTTACTTATTTATTTATACCAGGTGATCGGAGGTATCTTACACATAAATATAGATGCAGTAGGATGGAAAAACTTTGGTAAAAAAAAAAGAATAAAAGATGAAAATCCAAGTAATCAAAATGGAAGAAGGAGAAGAAAAATAAAATTCAGAAAACCAAGGCTATTAAGAGTTATGACAATTAAATCTATTATGTGTGTCCGAGTTTCTTAACAGCTAAAAACTGAAGAAACTTGGTGGGTCATAAAGTTCTCATTTTTGATTAGCAAGATACAGATGAGTTTATAAATTAAAGTCAGGCTGTATCTTGGGCTGGGCTCTGAGGAAACATTAAATTCCTAGTAGGTCTTCATATAAGGGAGTTTAAATAAAAATAAAGGATATTTGTGATAGTTTTACTCATCCCCCTCAAAACAAAATACTCCTTTATTCCATATATGACTATTTTTTATACTGAAACTCAGTAAAATTTGTAGAAATACATTTCAGTCTTGTTCAGTAAAGATAACTATACACATACCAGAAAGAATAAATTGACTGTGAAGAATAGACATGGGCTCCTTCAAAGACTCTGCACCAAATTTGCATTAATGTTTTTTTTCTTAAGGAAGGTCTCCTTGATTAGATGAAATATATGTCTGTGGTCCTCCAATACCTGGAGGTACCTTGAATCAGATATCATGTAATCTGGGTAATCTTTAAGGCAGTTTATGGAATTTGAAGAGTGACTAATAACTTTTATCGACTGGCCTTCAAAACATCAGCCGTCTCTTCTGAGCTGCTAACACTGTCGGTATGATATGAAAGGGAAGCTATTATTGACAAATGACAGTGTATCCACAAACTCTAAATAATATGACTATTCAATGACTACTCATCAAAATCTCACTATAAATTGTCTTTGTTAAATGCAGTCAGTACTGAAATTAAAAACGCAGTTTGAACTTTTAAGAAACGTTTAATAGGAAACAAATATGCATTACAATATATCATGAGTACTATTATTACAATATATACAAGGAGTAATGAGAATATTAAAGAAAAAAAACATATGCTTGAGAATTTCCAGGGCAGTGAAAATACTCTGTGTAATAATTACAATAATGGATGTATGCCATTTTCTGCTTTTCAAAACCATAGAATGTACAGCACTAAAAGTGAATGCTAATGTAAGCTACGGACTTGGGACAATAATGATATGTCAGTGTAGGTTCATCAATTGTAACAAATGTACCACTCTGGTGGGAGATTTGATAAAGGGAGAGGCTATGCATGTGAGAGGAAAAGTATATGTAGGCTATCTCTGTACCTTTCTCTCAATTTTGCTGTGAACCTAAAACTGCTCTAAAAGCTAAAGTCGTTAAGAAAACAACAACAAAATAGTGTGCTTAATTTCTGTGAAAGAACTAGAGACGGATTTACCCAAAAATAAAATTAACACATGTAATGTTTTGGTATGAAAATAGATAATTAGCTCAAATTTCCTAGTTATATTAGGTATATTAGTTATTTAATTTG
Organism: Pongo abelii; assembly: GCF_028885655.2. Lineage (NCBI taxonomy): Eukaryota > Metazoa > Chordata > Mammalia > Primates > Hominidae > Pongo > Pongo abelii. The sequence continues at coordinate 63,127,415 of NC_072004.2, read as the reverse complement.
AAGATGATGTCTTATGGTAGTAAAAACAATAGGGAATAAAAAGAGAAGAGGAATGAGTTTAGATATTGGTGGATTATTTGGAAAGATAGAGACATCTGAGACAATAAATTCAGGGATTTGGACTAGCTAGAAAAATGGAGAACTAAGATTAGGATGGAGGTGCTAACCGGGCCAGGCAGAAGATCCTGAGTGGTCCTGCCATGTTCTGCATGAATATCTGATTCACAGAACTAAAAGGATCATTAAGCAACTAGATATTTTAAAGTAAGCAAGGTATTGCCAAGTTTTTTCTGCATAAAATATTCAATGTGTATCTCCAGAAATATGAGTATGTAGGGAGTCAATATATCTATTGAATCTTTTTGTGATGCTCAGGAATCCTGTCTCATTGCCAATACATCTGGAGCTCAGATATATCCCTTGATATCCATGGACTTACCAGCTTACATCTTATAGTGGGCTCTCTACAGAATCCATGAATACTGTTCTTGCCGAGATAAGAAGCCTGGTACTGCCAGGGACACCAGGGAAGCCTGGAAATAAAAACAAACAAGCAAAAAAAAAAAAAAAACCAACAGAAACAAAACAAAAAACACCTCTTTATTTGCATCTGCAGCAATGTAACACAGAAATACTTAATTTTTTCAAAAATAACAGTGCCAGCCGGGCGCAGTGGCCCACACCTGTAATCCCAATGCTTTGGGAGGCTGAGAGGCTGAATCGGGCAGATCACCTGAAGTTAGGAGTTCGAGACCAGCCTGGCCAGAGTGGTGAAGCCCAGTCTCTACTAAAAAGACAAAAATTAGCCGGGCATGGTGGCGGGCACCTGTAATACCAGCTACTCTGCAGGCTAACGCAGGAAAATCACTTGAACCCAGGAGGTGGAGGTTGCAGTTAGCTCAGATCGTGCCACTGCACTCCAGCCTGGCGACAGAATAAGACTCCATCTCAAAAACAAAACAAACAACATAAAAAAAAAAAAAAAAAAAAAAACAGGAAACCAAAATACCAGTGCCTTGAAAACGGGACTATAAAAGATCTCTACTTTTGCTGCTACGTTCTGGCTGCTCCAGAATGCTGCCCTTTCTAGTCTGGACTATAAAAGATCTCTACTTTTGCTATTACGTTCTGGCTGCTCCAGAATTCTGCCCTTTCTAGTCTGTAGTGCCAAAGCCTGGTGTCATGGCTAAACCCTACACAACAAAGCATTGTCACTGTTCACATCTTCTGCACTTAGCAGATCACAAATACATAAGAGCCTCCTATCATATGTTGTGGCCAAACTTGGTCATACTCTTCTTCTCACTGCCATTAGTGAAGACAATTGTCTTTCCCCCGTAGTTCTTCAAGGGAAAGACAGGATTAAACCTTCCTTGGTGTTACACTTGATTAAGAACGGTTTATTCCAGATTGGTTTTTTGGGGGGTTGGGGGGCATCATATTTCTTTATATGCACTCAGTTCCCTAGGGATTGCAGCTGGTTGAGCAGCAGAGGGTTCTGCAGCTGCTGCCTCCTCAGTGTAGCTCTCTCAAATTTACTTCTGTATCAATAACTTGACACAGTGCAGGGACTGACCTGACAGCCCTAACTCTTCCAAGCATGCAGTATTATTTATTTCAGAAGTGTTGTTTACCCTGACTTTGCATATGGATCTTGGTTAGAAAAACCTGAGTCCATTTAGAAAGTCTTGCTGGTAAAACAGATAAGAGTTTGTATTCTTCTTCCCTTGATTTCCTCATGACATTTGCCTATTCCCTTCTAGCCACCTTCAAGCTTTACCAAACAATAATTTATCTTTATGAAGAAAAAAATGTGCTATCTCACCACACAGCACAGGAACTCACATATGCATTCATTTATATCTAAAAAAGACACAGACGTAAACCTAAAGAAGGTTGTACTTTCTTGGGGAAAACAAAATCTGAATAAATATTTAAAAAACAACATGATGCAGTATGGGAAACTGGGCCATAACAAAACAATATGTTGAAAGCTTGTGGAAATAATGCCTGAAAAAAATACAGTAAAACACAAGACTTAACTGATTATCTTTATTTGTATTGGACCATTCCAAATAGATTGTCTGGGAAAAGCACTGAGCATGGAGTCAGAAAGTTTTTAGTTTTCCAAATCGAATCAGGAAATAGTGTGCCCCCCTTTTTATTGCAGATACTTTCAAAATTGAAATTGTCTACGTCTACAGAAATGAAAGCCATCACAGATTATCCTGTCTCAGCAACTTTTACTAGGAAGTTGCCCAGACCTGAATAATATTAGTTCTTGTATTTTCCTTTATAAGAAAAAAAAACTATATAGCTCAATACAAACCTTCCCTGAAGAACAGAATTATTGTATTTCAGTGACAATCTGTTATTGTGCTGTTTTCTGAAAGAGTTGATTAGAAATGAGTTGAATAAAATTCAAGGGATCCTAAGTTCTACATCCTCCCCTATTGGTCTCTTGTGTTTACAAAGCCATGTGTGAGTTAACTAACCCCCTAAAAAATGCTTGATTTGTACTGCATTTCTGGTCTTTGAATGGTGAGAATGAAGTGAGCCACCTACGAATGACTACAAGTTAAAACTTCCAGGAATTCTTTCAGCCTTCAAAGGTCAGCATTCAAATTTCCCAGTACATTTCAAATATTAGAAAAGGACTTACTAGCAGTGCTACACATTTTTGTTCGAAAACTGTAGCTAAAATTAAATTACATTAAACTCACACAAAATAAATAAAAAAGGAGGAAGAGAGAGATAAAGAAGACCCTCAATGAGTGTTATTTTAGAGGTGAGAAGTATATGGCATAGAGCAACAGCTGGAGTTATGTCCATTTAAACCGAGTTATTTCTATTTCCATTACCTGCCCTTTTTATTTAACAATCATCAATGTAGCAGTTACTATATCCAGATTCTGTTCTAAACACTTAACAAATATTAAGTTATCTGAGGTAGATACAGTCATAATCTCCATTTTGCAGTTGTGGAAAACGAGGAACAAAATATGTCCAGGTAGCAGAGCTGGGATTCAAATCTATGGATGTGAATGCTGTAGTCAAGCTCTTACCCACTATACGGTAGTGTCTCATTCCTGTAGGTGGGATGTTTCAATCACAGCTATGTTCCACAATGACCTGGGTTTTTTGTTTTATTTTTTTAAAGTAAAGATCTCTGGTCCCAATTCAGATCAATGAAGTCAGAATCTATGGAGGTTAGGCCAGGGTATGGGCATTATTTCCAAAACTCTGCAGTTAGTTTCTAGATGTAACCAGATTATTTTATTTATTTATTTATTTATTTATTTATTTATTTATTTATCATTTTTATTTATTTATTTTTTTGAGATGGAATCTGGCATGGTTGCCTGGGCTGGATTGCAGTGGTGCGATCTCAGCTCACTGCAACCTCTGCCTCCTGGATTCAAGTGACTCTTCTGCCTCAGCCTCCCAAGTAGCTGGGATTACAGGCGCCTGCCAGCATGCCCAGTTAATTTTTTTGTATTTTTAGTAAAGACAGGGTTTCACCATGTGAAATATTGGCCAGGCTGCTCTCGAACTCCTGGCCTTGTGATTTGCCTGCCTCGGCCTCCCAAAGTGCTGGGATTACAAGTGTGAGCCACCACGCCTTGCCTCAGATTATTTATTTTTAATATTTTTTAGTTATTAGAGGTACATAATATGCATATATTCGTGGGGTGCATGTGATGTTGTGATACAGGCATACAATGTGTAAAAATCACATCAGAGTAATTGGGGTATCCATCATCTCAAGTATTTATCATATTTTTTGTGTTAGGAACATTCTGATTCCATTCTTTGATTTATTTAAAAATGTACAATAAATTATTGCTGACGGTAATCACCTGTTGTGCTACCAGATGGAACCTCTGTGCTCCAGGAAGCTTCAGCAAAGCATAATAGACAACAGCAAGGGCTGTATAACCAGATGATCCTGGGTTCATATTGTAGTCATTTCCCCTATTGGAGTGTTATCTATTAGGAAGTTATCTTGCTTTCCGTGCCTTGGTTTCCTCACCCATCAACTGGGAAGAATAATAATAATGGAAATAAAACATCATACCTACTTGATGAGATTACTGTGGGTTCATATTAATACTCTTTCAGTATGTTTACTGGCATGTGTTAAAAATTTAATAGTTGTTAGCTTAAAAGAACCTTTTGCATTGTTGTCAGGGAAATGAACGGATTAGGAGAAGATCTGAGGTGGAATAATCTGATAAGTTATGATATGTTGATGAGCAAGGTGCTGCTTATTTTCTTTTTTACATTTTGTTTCACGGCTTTTAGGATGTTTAAAGTCATTCCTGAAATGCAAGCTTAAGAGGTCTGTGAATGTTGCACATAGCAATTTTAAATGTCTAAAACTAACATTTGTTGAGTATAATTTGTATGTGCCAAGCACTGGTTAAGCAGCTGACATACATTATCCAATTAAATACTTATACTGTATCTGTGAAATAGTTCTATTTTTTCCAGTTTTGCCAAAGGGGAAATCGAGACTTATAGATAATGTGTTTCCCAGCATCAGATAGTGGCTTCTCTCCTCTCTTGCTCTGTCCCCAGCAACTGTAACACATTTCAGGCTTATCTCATAGCAATGTCTTAGTTTTATAACCAATGCCTGGATTAGTCAGCATTTGCCACTGTTATGCTGCATAACAAAAAAATCTCAAATAATAATTATATTTTGTTTTTGTTTTATTTATGCAATTGAGGTTTGGCTTTAGTGCATCTGAACTGGTTAGAGTTGGCTGAGTTTAGCTGCGAGCCAAGAATAGCTTCACAGGAGCTTCATGTGTCTCTCATTCTTTTGGGCCTATAGATTATTCAGTGCATGTTCTTACAAGCACAGAAGAAGTGGAAAAGGAGTGAGTACAGACCTGCAATGAGTTATGGAATTTGGACCCAAGCTGGCCCGCTGTCACTTTTACTCACAATTGATTCAACATTGGTGAGCAGAGATGTAATCTCTGCCTCTAGCAAGAGGAACTGCTAAGTCATCAAAAAAGGCAGAGACAGGGCCAGGCATAGTGGCTCACACCTGTAATTTCAGCACTTTGGCAGGCAGAGGTGGGAGGATCACCTGAGGTCAGGAGTTCGAGACCAGACTGGCCAACATGGTGAAACCCGTCTCTACTAAAAATACAAAAATTATCTGGGCATGGTGGCATGCGCCTGTAATCCCAGCTACTTGGGAGGCTGAGATAGGAGAATAGCTTGAACCCGGGAGGCTGAGGTTGCAGTGAGCCTGGATCACACCATTGCACTCCAGCCTGGGCAACAGATTGGGACTCCATCTCAAAAAAAAAAAAAAAAAAAGGCTGAGACGCAGAGTGGTAATGAATGGCATTAATGATACAAAATCCCATTCACTTTGTAAGTGACATATCTAATAATTGAAATGGAAATATCTCTTATTACACAACTGAGTTTCACTTGTGAAATTCTTTTTTTTTCTTTTCACTCTTGTCCCCCAGGCTGGAGTGCAATGGCACGACCTGGGCTCACTATAACCTGCAACTCCTGGGTTCAAGTGATTCTCCTGCCTCAGCCTCCTGAGTAGCTGGGATTACAGGCACCTGCCAGCACGCCCAGCCAACTTTGTATTTTTAGTAGAGATGGGGTTTCACCATGTTGGCCAGGCTGGTCTCGAACTCCTGACCTCAAGTAATCTGCCCGCCTTAGACTCCCAATGTGCTGGGATTACAGGCGTGAGCCACCGCACCCGGCCTGTGAAATTCTTTTATTGAGAACCTAGGTCTGATAATTTTAAAAGGCTGAGAAAAATGACAAAATAAAATCTCATGGCCTCTTTTTCTCCTTGATCTACTAAAGTTAAAATTAATAATCTCATTACTTTTAACTAATTTATAGAATGCCAAAATTATGGAGAAATATCAATTGGTAATTCAAATGATTAGCTATCTACATTAGGCAGAAGCAATTCTACACACACAGATATACTCTTACTTTGAAGACTACAGTCATGATAGGCTATTTCCATTTCGATTTTAAACTTTGTAACCACCAGTGTTATAATCTCTACTTACATTTTGAAAATCAAGTTTGCATTATTCAATTCATAGAGATAGATCACTCTACCTGCTTCTTACGTTATGTCAGTGGAGATATACAGTCTGCCCTCCATATCTGTGGATTCCACATCCTTGGATTCAACAACCAGAGATAGAAAGTATTTGGGAGGAAAAGAAAGTCCAATTTCTAAGAAGCAAAACTTGAATTTGCTGTTGAATCCTAGTGAACAAAGTAATGTGTAGGCATTGCATTAGGCATTACAAATAATCTAAAGATGACCTAAAGAAGATGTGTGTAGGTAATGTGCAAATACTATGCCATTTCATATAAGAGACTTGAAAATCTTCAGATGTTGGTATGGGGAGTGATCCTGGAACAAATCCCCTATGGATTCTGACAGATAACTATATTTCTTTTTCATTTTTATATATACCCTAATACATGTACAAATATGTTGGAAAATGTTCACAGAAGAAAAGCAAGTTAGCTCTAAATGAATGGTCAAAATAAAGCTTTGATATTTTTAAAGAAAATTATAAACAAGAGTGACATATATATAATCCTTAATTAAACAGGTAAATAAATTTGGTAAAATGGTGAAGAAAACATTGCAGCTCAAAACCTGATCTTATTGTTTCCAATTAACAAAGTAATAGTTCTTTGGTAAGTTGCTTTATTCCTTATTTTGCATATATGTCATTCTCAAAATTTAGGAGATTTTGAGATTTCCCCAAAGCCCTCAAATTTTGTAAAAAGGGAGATTTTCTCATATATTTAATTCCTCCAGATAATCTCAGCATGAATAAGAAAGGCCCACAAGATGCTTTTCTGTTTCCCTTAAAGCCAAAATGCATTAAAAATCAAAGGGCTACTTTTGATAAGAAATTTACTTCTTATTTCCTTTTTTTTTCGAGATGGAGTCTTGTTCTGTCACCCAGGCTGGAGTGCAGTGGCTCGATCTCAGCTCACTGCAACCTCTGCCTCCTGGCTTCAAGTGATTCTCCTGCCTCAGCCTCCTGAGTAGCTACGACTATAGGTGTGCGCCACCACGCCCAGCTAATTTTTGTGTTTTTAGTAGAGACGGGGTTTCACCATGTTGACCAGGCTGGTCTTGAACTAGTGACCTCATGTCATCCACCTGCCTCGGCCTCCAAAAGTGCTGGAATTACAGACATGAGACATCCAGCCCAGCAAAAATTTTTTTTCCATAATGATTCTGTCTCTTTAAATGTAACTTCTTATGTATTGAAATGTTGTATTTCTGAAAACTTCTGTGGACATCTCACTATCTCTTTTTTTTTTTTTTTTTTGTATCAAATTAACCACTACTCATGACTATTTTGTACCTCTAGACTATCTCTTTCTATACGAATTATTTTCAAAGATAAATTATTTCTGATTAAATTATAACATCATACAAAAAAAAAAAAAAAAGAAAGAAATGTTGTATTTAAGACCCAACATCTGAAGCTCTATAGCTTTCCAAATTAGTAAAAAGCCAAGCAAGAATAGTGTTTTTAAATCTCCACAAAAGAATCAATCATTCTAGTAATAAATGTCAAACTCTCTAGTCTTTAATTCTTGTAAGAGAAGACATATTTGATGCTAGAGTTTACTAGATAATCTGATAGAGTGAGTTTTTATGTGTGGCTGACTCATTTAATCCTTTTTACAAACTCACAGCTTTATCCTAAAGAATCATCCATAAAGAAACTTCTTAACAGAGAAAAGGCATGGCTAGGCCATGACTGATTTAGACAAAATTTTCATGTTGGTATTGATCTATTATTTTTTTCATGATGGAAAAACAGGCACATCATTCTAATTTGAGATCAGGGACACTCACGTTGGCTTCTGCTTGATACTTAGATTAAATTATTCTCCTACCTCATAAAACAGAATTTGTTTGATAGTTCAACAAAAATAGAGTTGGGAAGACAATGAAAGTAAAATTAAATTGAAGAATGGTTGAGACAGTTCTTATTTCATTTCTGCAAATGATTTTGGAAAACAGAAAGAAACTTGGAAACTGTACACTGTCACTTTGCAAGAGATCTCATAGAGGACTGCTTGATTTAGATTCTATGATATATGACTCTTTGAACACCAGTGCTCTGAAAATGCCACTGAATATTTATAGATATTATTAGAATAAAACTATGTATGTATTTTAACTTTTTATTGTAGAAAATTTAAAATATTTATGAAAGGGTAGGCACTAGTACAGTGAACCCTTATGTACCTTTAATTCATGCTCTATTTTGTTTCATATCTACTCCTATTCGCTTCTGATCACAGATATTTTAGACAAACTCAAGACATCATATTTATCCAGAAACATCAACTTACAGACATCAATATCACTCATAAATATATTTGTAGATATTTTCAAAGGTAAGGGTTCTCATTAATACAATCACAATACTTGTAATAGATAACATACTTATTGTCATTAACATAAGCATAACTTCTTAATATCATCAAGTACTCAGTCAATATTCAAAATTTTTAAATTGTCACACACACACACACACACACACACACCCTTTATTTTAAACACAATTCAGGAAGGTCTATTTATAATGATTAGTTGAGATTTCTCAAGTGTCTTTTAATTTATGAGTTCATCCTCCGTGACTTATTATCTTATTTGTAATTGATTTATTGATGAAACTGAGTTTGTTCCACAGTTTTCCATAAACTGGATTGTGCTGAATGCATTACTGTGATGTCAATTAATGGTTTTATTTGTTCTCTACATTTCCTGTAAATTGGTATTTAGATCTTGAGGCTTAAGGCTTGATCAGATTTTGGGTTGACTCTGGGTTGACTGTTCTTTCTCTCTCTCTCTTTCAAAAATACTTCCATTAGGAGAGACAGGATGTCTGGCCCTTCTTTGTATGATACAAGCAGCCATTGGTAATCATTGCCTAGCTCTACTTTTCCACTAGGGAAAATTGTGCCTGTCTGATACGATCATGCTTTCATCATCTATTAAGTCAAATAGTTCTCTAAGAAAACCCCCCACTCTTCAACATCATGGGTACCTCACTTATGGATTTTATGGAAAATCAAGGTAAAAAGTTTTTGTTTTGGTTTTTTTACTTTTATTTACTGGTTTTCAAAATAAGTCCCTTTCCTAGAATCTTCCGAAGACGTGCCTTTTAGATTTTTTCTTTTATTTCTATCACTGTTTACTCAAGAATTTAAATACAGTTTATATATTACAGTTATTATCAATTTCAATGATCGAAATGACTCAGCTTTGGCCAAGTGGAGCTGTAATTTACTCCTGTATACTTTTAACTCCACAGAAAATAGTACTTGAAATGTTTCTTGTCTTCTGTATGACAAGATACTCAATGTGCATCTCCTGCATTTTCTGCCTTAGACCTAATGTTAAATATTTGCAAGTTTTCCTGGTTCCTTTTATCATTAAATAAAAGTTGGAGACAAAATCATGGTTAAATATTGCCACTTGGTCAGTCGTTGTTCCTGTGACTTTTCAGTGGATAAAGATAGGTTACATGCATTTTTATTTCCAGTTAAAGGCTTTGTAAATTTATATTGATACTTCTCATTCAAATTCTGTACCAAGGTTATTACTTAATCTCTTCCATCTTCCATCTTTGTTTCCTTTCTTCCATCCCAAAATCACAGTTGTTAAAAGTGCCAGAATTACTCATTTCTTTTAGCCATAAGGTACACACTATTGTCTCAGAATAAAAATAATACCACTCACAACAATATGACTGAGAATTTAAAATACTTCTTGCGCTTGCTTTTGTCCTTATCAGCATATACCCCTTATGAAATACCTCATTTGATATATACAGTCAAATTATGGTGTTTTATGAGCATTTGGAATTGTTCCTCTTTAATGATTATGACACCAACTTGATTCACAATTCATACACCTGTTTGATTTTGCTTCTGCTTTTTAGGAATTTTGTGAAAAGCTAATTCTGTTTTGAAATTATGGAAAATGCACCTAATTTCAAAGAAGATCTATATAACAACATACATATTAAGAGGAGTTTGGTTTCTATAGGTGTTCTGGTTGCCCTATTGCCTTTTTTTCTTATACATAAAAAGTTTGTTTTAATATTACATTTAACTTTACTATTTTGTAATGTTTTACACAAATATCTCTGTATCATCTCTTTACACACACACAAACATACAGCACAAACATATATATGTTTATATTATATTTTTAAATGGCAAAATATTACATACACTTGCCTCAATCTCACTTTTTCACTTAGTCTTACACGCTGAATATCTTTTACTTCAGTGTACACAGAGATATCTCGTTTAATTTTTCCAGCTTGATTTTCTCATAATTGCATTTCATGGATATTTCATAGTTTATTCAATGAGTCCCCTGTAGGTGGGCATTTGGGATGCTTTGAGTATTTTGTTACTATAACTATTGGTTCATTAAATTGCCTTTGCATAATTTTTACTATATAATTTTTAAAAATATGGCCAATTCCTCTCCATAAGACTAGTAACAGCTTACATTCCCAATAGCAATATCTGAGAATTCATTTTCTTAAGCTTTGTCAACTAAGTCAATTATCAAACTTTTGAGTTTTTGCTAATCTGAGATGGGAGAAATCTATCTCAGTGAAGTATTAATTATCATAACCTTATTATAAGTGAGGTTTAGCATATTTTATATGTTTAAGTTCTATTTGCATTTCTTCTATGAAGGTTTTATTAAGATTCCCAGCACATTCTCTCTAAGTAGTTGATAATTTTCCTTTCTATTTTTAAAAGCTGTTAGAATATTGTAAATATTATTTGTAATATCAATAACTATTTTCTGTAGCTTGCTGTTTTAACTTGCTTCTGATGTTTCTGCTGTGCAGTTTCTTTTTTTAACTTTTATACAGTTAAATGTCTACAGCTGTTTTCTTTTTAGTTATTTTGTAATTAATAAATCAAATTATATGTATTTGTCATGTACATGACATTTTGAAATATATAAACATTGTGTAATGACTAAATCTAGCTAATTTATATATACAATACACAGTTAGTTAATTCACATAGTTAATGTTTTTCTGGTGGGAACACTTCACATTCACTGTCTTAGCATTTTTCAAGTACAACATAGTGACCGTAGTAATTAACAATATATTGTATTCTGTTTTCTTTTGGCTTTTCAATTCTGTGTCATAGTTACTAAAGTTACCTCAATCCCTGGTTATGAAAAACCACTCATGTACAAAGGTTGATTTTATGAATACTTGACCTCTTACTTTATACCATGAATTTATTGGGAAGAGCATAAAAAGGATATTATATCTAAATTTCATTCCTGTATCTGCTACCAACCAGCTCTGTGAGCCTGAACATACTGCCAGAATAAACTGAGACCTCTAAAGTTGGATTAACTATTAGCTGTCACCACAGATTATTATTAGGGTAAATTGAGAATGTATTTCAGGGATGACTTCCTAGGCACAGTAAGTTTGTATCAAAATGTTAATTTTGAATTTTTATGATTTTCTTATATAAAATATTTTCTGGATTAGGCTCTTCCAAAGGTAAGATTGAGTTTTGGCTCAAAATTTAAGTTATCACACTATAAATCATAGCTTATTCCTTTATAACCATTGAATTTCTACCTTTCAGCTTTTCAGTAACGAAAAGTCAGTATCTGTTATTTTTAGAATAAATTAGTTTTAAGTAACAATTAAACAATTATTCTCTTTTCAGTATCTCAGTACATACAACTACTTGTTCTTCTTGGAAACATCATACTTTTTCTCACCTCTAGACATTCGTTAATTCATTCAAAACTTTTCTTGAATCTCCCTTTTGTCCAGGACCTCTGCTGCACCCAGAGCTCACCATTTCTACCATCATATTTAGCTCTTGATGCTTCCTCCGTTTAAATGTACAATGCTTGCCCTGCCTTGCAAAACACTACTTGGTAATTTTCAGTCTCTGCCTGTTATCTCTATCCAATCCATGATGTTCCACCAAATAAAGCCTTTTCCAACACCAAAAATTAAAAAAGAAATTAACCTTTTATTGATTTATAACCTATTACAAAAAACTACAAAAATAAAATATATAGAGTCAAACAAATGTTCAGAGTTGACAAAGCTGTGTAATCAATCAAATAACAGACAATTACCAACACCTGAGACTTTTCCATGTATGCTCATGCCAGATGAATACTTTCCACAACAGTAACCATTATCCTACATCAAAAGACCTTAGATTGTCTTGCTTTCCACATTTTTTTTTTTTTGCTTTGGCTTTTTGAAGTTTATATAAGTAAAATGTTATAGCATGTGCTTTTGTTTCTGGATTATTTTCCAGTATCATATTGTTGATTAATATTTGTTTCTAGCCTGGGCAACATGGTGAAACCCCATCTCTATAAAACATTAGTCGGGCGTGGGGGCATGTGCCTGTTGTACCAGCTACTCAGTAGGCTGAGGTGGGAGCCCAGGAGGTAGAGGCTGCAGTAAGCCGTGTTCAAGCCACTGCACTACAGCCTGGGTGACAGAGCAAGACCCTGTCCACATACATATACACACATACATAGTATGTGTGTATATATATACCACATATATATGTGTGTGTGTGTATATATATATAGTATGTGTGTATATATATGTACTTATTGTATGTGTGTATGTGTATACATATTGATTTTCTGCCTCTTCTTATTGATCAGTAGGAATTATTTATTCTGGACATGAATCAATCACTACTTTTCCATGTATGAACATATACGCTCCCACACTGTGGCTTCCATTTTCACTTGCTTCATTGTGTCAATCTTTTCATTTAGATATTTTCCCATATTTTCTTCTTGAAACTTGTTATATTTAATCTTGAAATCCTTGTGGAATTTTATTTTTGGAAGTTAAATTTGATTTTGTTTATGGTGTGAGGATTTTTAACAGAAGAGAAATCTCTATAAAAAGACAAAATTGTAAAGACACAATTTCCCGTGCATGCTTAGCCCTTCCACTCTACCACCTACCATCTCCCATTTGGGACCCAGCTGCAGAAGATAATAGAAGTCTTGGAATTCATCCCCACATGAAGGATGTGGCTTACACAGCTTACATTAACTACAGTATTAATGACTTCTGGTCTTCCACAACCCAGCAAATTTGCCTGATGATCAGAGTTTTCAGAGTTAATAAGATTAATTATAAATGACATTTACGATTCACTTATATATGTTAGAAAGTGATCCAAACAATTTACAGATACTAATCAATTTATTTTTTAACAATTCTTTGAGATAGGTACTACTATATCCACTTTACAGATAAGGCATTGGGTGATTAAGTAATTTTCAATAGTCTCACATCTGATACGTGTGAAAACGGACATGTATGATATGGACTGAGGCTGCCACACTCAGAGCTGTTAGCTACCAGACAGTAGTTTTGTTCTTTAATACAGGTTACTTTGGAACCTTGCTTTAAAAAACTGATGCTATGCCATTTAGAGCCATGAATAAGGTTTATCTTCCTTTTACATCATAAACTCAAAAGGATAGTTTTTTCCCCCTCTCAATGGATTGTTTATTCCAAGCCACCTCTTAAAGAGTGATAAAGTTATTTTTGTTCAACTAATCTTCTTTAGGGAGATACATTTAAACATTTAGAACTGTCTTGTTTTGAGTTTGTGTTGGCCAGCACAAACTTATTTTTGCCTTTGATGCACAGTATAGTTTGGATCAAAATATTCCAACCATTTTAAGCCCAGTTATTGCTTTTATTTTCAATGTAATAAACATTTCGACAACATTCTACAAAGAGAATACCAGCTTCAGCTTTTCATCCCACCTTTGTCATTCTTTCAAACTTCAAGAATCCATTAATAAACATTATTTATGAAATAATATATATATCAATGAATATTTTGAAAATTCACTCAAACATCATCTCTTTTTTTTCCCACTCTCTCTGACCCTACAGCCAAATTTCTCAGTTTTCCATAGCAATTTATGCACTTTCTCTACAGTACTTGTAGAGGGCTATATCACTTAACACATTGGATTACAGCTATTTCATTTACCCATTTTCAAAGGATGTATGTTAAAGACCTGGGCTGCCACCAGGCCACTAAAGCATGTTTGTCTCCAGGCAGGTTATTTTTTGCAGGGAGCTTGATTATATAAACCATTTGATTTAAAAATATGTTATGAAATAATGGACCCATGTGAAGTGTACTGATTGTTGGTACATATTTAGACTCATAGGCGGAGAAAAAGTAGATATATATTTGTTTATTGCCCATGAAGGCTTGTAGAGGTTTTTCCTAGACTCCAGGTACCTTCTCTTCCTATTTCAATTCAAGAAACAACTCTTCATGGTTTTTTTTTTTAATTGCCAAATGTGCTGTTCTTGGCTAATTTCATATTTTCTAACTCTAGAAAGAGGTTGCAATTTTGTTATTACTCATAATTCCATGGCTCTTTGTGTTAATATTAAAAGAACATTGATCTTCTTGCCTCTGCAGCTCCCTAATACCACTTATTTCAAGTCAATCACAATATTACTCATGACATTGAATCATTCTTTGGGAGTCCTGTGAAGGTTTCCAGTGACTCTCAAAAGTTGTTACTGGCCAGGTGTGGTGGCTCATGCCTGTAATCTCAGCACTGTGGGAGGCAAAGGCAGGAGGATCACTTGGGCTCAAGAGTCTGATACCAGCTTGGGAGACACAGTGAGACTCTGTCTCAAAAAAAATTTTTAAAAATTAGCCAGGCATAGCAATGCACACCTGTGCATTGGGAAGTGCTACTAAGGAGCTAAGTAGCTACTAAGTGCTACTAGGGAGGCTAAGGTGGGAGGATTACATAATCCCAAGAGCTTGAGGTTGCAGTGAGCCATAATTGTTCCATTGCACTCCAGCCTGGGTGACAGAATGAGACCTTGTCTCAAAAAAAATAGTTGATATCCTATTTTGTTCATGATGACCACAAAGGTGCGTCTTACTCAGACTATTCAGGAACATGTGAGCAATAATTTCATTACTCGCCATGTGAATTTGACCCTCTGTAAATATAGAAACATCTTCTAAATAAGTCTTCTTAAACTCCTTAGGCTGTATTTACAGCATTCTTAGAATACCTCTTTCAATATAAAAACAACCTTGCCTTCCGCATACCCGTGCCAGCAGATAGGACAAACTATGAGCCTATGGGTAGAATGAGAAGAGTTGGTCCTATTTGCACAAGGAATTCCTATCCTTGGCCTAGCACAGCTCAAAAAAGAATGAGAAGAACATATAGTCACCACATTGATCTAAAGCAGGAGAAAATGTCAGAAGATACCCTTGGTATTGTGGAGTAAGAGTCTAGAAAATCCTCAAAAGAAAGGCATGGTCATCCCAAAGAAATGACAAACATATGGCATCAAACCTATAGAAGTGCTAGAGGTACTTAGCCCTCTAGGATGGCACTATCAGCCACCAGCCTATCCCCGCACCCAAAGGGGGACTTTGATATTTTGAGGGAAGACAATATGAATACTGGATTCCAAGGTGTTAGTACAAAAGGAAATATAGGGATTCCTGGAGGGGTGGACTGAGGCAAGGCGTGTGTGCCGTGTTCCAAAGGTGGTTCTGTTGACAACAGTAGACAAATCTATGTTCAGATCTGAGACCTAGAATTTACTACTATGTGAATGAATGAAAAGTCCCCTCTCTATAAAATACAACTCGATTTGTAGCTTAAATAGTTCTTGTGAGAATTATAAATAAGATTGAAAACAAATTATGATCTTTGCTTTGGTTTCCAGTGCCTACGATATTTTGTGTGTGTGTGTGAGTGTGTGTGTGTGTGTGTGTATGTGTGTGTAATATATACAATGTATTTAAAATACATAAGTAATTGTGCTACTTCCCTGGTTATGGTAATTGTTCTAAATTACTCAATCCATTCTAGGCTGTTATGTAAGCATTCTGACATTGTCTTCACAATTGGTCTAGGACAAAACACATGGGGCTTTTCCTTAATAATTTTTATGCTTCTTTGGAGTCAGGGTGTGGAATTTTTTTTTTTTTTCATTTAGTGACAAAGTGGTGGGATGTGTAAACCTCGAAAACCTGGCAGTTTTATCCTTAATCCTCTTGGAGAAAAGTCAGTCCTTAGTCACAGAGAAAGACAATAAGCACAATAAAAGCTATGAGAGAGAAAGAGTCTGGTGGAATTTTATCCTTGATTGTATCAAGACTTAATCTTGTTGACTAGTTATGATTCAATATATTTTGTTTAGGCTAGTGTAAGTGGGATTTTTTGTGCAAATAAAATAAATGTTTCTTTCTATATATATATTGAATGCCTAGCATGATGTTTATACAGGTAAACTTCCACAAAGTGTTTGCTATTATCCACAGTAGTACTGGTTGTCTGCTGAGTAGTATAGTCATTATCAGTAATGAATGGTTCATGTGCTCATATATTTATCCATGCCTAGTTAGCATTATCTGTTTGGCTGCTCAGTTTTATTGCCCCTCCCTTACACACACTCTAAACTGGAAACTTTGAGATCCACCATATAATAAAGCACTAAACTCAGTGCTTGAAGAGAAAGAACACAGTAAAAAAAACTCAGTTAAAGTGAATTACATTTCAATAGTTGAGAAACGGGAATGATGAACCAAGGTTTCTGAAGATTCCAGTTTTCAGTAGTTTCATATTTTCCCTTTCTTATCTTACACTGAAATTACACATAGTGTCTTGAGGTAAGAAAAACACACAGAAGATAAAATTTTATTTATATAAAGTAGAACATGCTAAGATTGAAAAACTTTATGAATTTTATGTAGGATAATTAAGAAAATTATATGATAAGAGGGCTTGCCAGCATTATTCTATTTATTAGCAAACCAGGTTATTGAGTTTAATTGAATTCTTTTAAGTTACAATTATATTAGCAGACCTGTAACAATAAAATTAATTTTAAATAGCAATTCTGGGTTGTACCCTCTTCGAAACTGTGAAGAAACACTTTTAAATTATTTTATTTTTCCTCTTGCTTTGAGAGAACACTTCTGCAGGGATTTCAGTGCAAAAACAAATGTGGAAAATTATGGTTCTTGTATGTTCAAGAAGATGCAGGAAAACATTAGACTTATTCCTCTTCTTTAATATAAAATGTATTACCTATTGGTAAAATGCATTTTGTCATTAAAAGCATTTATTATTTATTTTAAATAAGCTTTGAAGTCCAAAAATTGTATAAATTTGAGTGTATTGTCTATAGCGTATTAGGATTCAGGTGAATTGATTCCCAAAATTGTCAAAGGGTTTCGTAAATAATTATTATTGCGAGAGATAAAATTCATCATAACCTGACCCTGAATCTCTTTCATTTGTTTTCTCTTCAATTGATCATAGATTAGCCAAGTTAAGCTGCTTTCCCCTCTACAAGCTTCTACATCATCACCTACTTTCTCATCCCAATTGGCATCAAACAAGTCAAACACAACGTAGTGTAACAGACAGTGCAGCAAACTTTCTTCAAAAATAGTATTTGAAAATGTATTTAGAGCCAAAATATATGTCTCTGGGAATCACATATTTTTGTGTCATTAAGACTCAGGGCTATTTATCAAGTTTGTTTTATTCTCTTGCTGCAGGTAGCAAGGACTCTCAATTGTTTACCCCTTGGTCTGTGGCTCCTGTGATTCTATTTCTTCAAAACCAGCTCTGAAAACACATGGAGTATCCCTAGATCCTGTTTTCTTTACTGTGTCTGAAGACAAACCCAAATGTCACTTTGTGAATGAAAGGAAAGATGAGGAATACATCCAAGGAATAACAGAAACAAAAGGGAATGACAGTGCTTTCAGCATCTTTTTTTTTTTTTTTTGAAACAAAGTTTTGCTCTCATCCCCCACCAGGCTGGAGTGCAATGGCATAATCTCAGCTCACTGCAACCCCCACTTCCCGGGTTCAAGCAGTTGTCTTGCTTCAGCCTCCCGAGTAGCTGGGATTACAGGCGCCTGCCACCATGCCCAGCTAATTTTTGTATTTTTAGTAGAGATGGGGTTTCACCATGTTGGCCAGGCTGGTCTTGAACTCCTGACCTCATGTGATCCGCCTGCCTTGGCCTCCCAAAGTGCTGGGATTACAGGTGTGAGCCACCGCGCCCGGCCTTCAGTGTCTTATAAAGCATCACAACTCTTAGATCCAGAGGCCTTTCTGAGATAGTAGCTGTATGTGCAGATGGATTTCCTCTAGCCAATTTTATCCACCAAAGAATAGTACTTACCCATCTGTCCCACTTCTATGGACTTTCTTTATAAAGGCTTTTTATTCATTCTCTATAATAACCCTAAAACCTAAGTCATGGGCCATCTAGACACACACTCTCTCTCTCTCTGTGCACTTTCCAGGCATGAGTCTTTATTGAAGAAAATCCACCCAGAAGTCTATGTGAATGCTGAGAATTTAAGTCTTTATCATACCTAAGGAAATATTTTATTATTTGAATTAGAGTTTTCCTAAAATGCAAATGTTAAGCAAAGTGAATGAATTAAGATAGCTATTTCAAAAATGATGATAAGAATTTGTAAAGACTATTTGGAAGCAACTGTGACTGGTTCCCCAATGACCCGGTGGATCATTTTCAATGAATAAGAAATGTTCCTAAAATCCCTGGAATTTTTTTAAAACGCAGATTCTGGCTTTATTGAGCTGGTATGGGAACCGAGATTCTGCATTTCTATTAAGTTCCCAGGTGCTGCAAATGTTGCTGAGCTTGAGACCACACTTGGAGTAGAAAGGATCTAGATGGCAGGGGCAACAGGAAGGGACTGATGAATTCAAGGAGATTCAAAAGGTGGCATGTGAACCACCCATGGATACCTTCTCTGTGTGTACGATGCAAACCTCTTCTTCTGCTATCAACATAACTGGAAGGTTTTTCTAGAAATGACTAATGAATTACTCATTACTAGGTATAATTAAGTAGGTGAGATAATTCTTAAGATGTCATAAAAATATACATTTAATTAGAGAAGAAAAATATCCTTCTCCAGAATACTATGTTAAAAAAATGTGACCGCTGGCCAGGCGCGGTGGCTCACGCCTGTAATCCCAGCATTTTGGGAGGCTGAGGCCGGAGGATCACGAGGTCAGGAGATCAAGACCATCCTGGCTAGCACGGTGAAACCCCGTCTCTACTAAAAATACAAAAAAATAGCCTGGCGTAGTGGCGGATGCCTGTACTCCCAGCTCCTCGGGAGGCTGAGGCAGGAGAATGGCATGAACCCAGGAGGCGGAGCTTGCAGTGAGCCGGTATGGCGCCACTGCACTCGAGCCTGGGCGACAGAGCCAGACTCCATTTCAAAAAAAAAAAAAAAAAATGTGACGGCTAATAATGCAAACATTTTGTACTTTTTTTTGTTTGTCTGAGATTGGATCTTGCTCTGTTTCCCAGGCAGGAGTACAGCGGCACACTCACACAGCTCACTGCAGCCTCAACCTCCTAGGCTCAAGCCATCCTCCCACTTCAGCTTTTCTAGTAGCTGGGACTACAGGCGCACACCACCACACCCAGATAATTTCTCTATGTTTTGTAGAGACAGGTTTTCACTATGTTGCCCAGGCTGGTCTGGAACTCTTGGGCTCAAGGGATCCACCTGCCTTGGCCTCCCAAAGTGCTGGGTTTACAGGCTTGAGCCTCTGTGACCTGCCTGAACTAACTTTTAAAAACAGGTCTAAACAATTTAATGCTCCAGAACAAAGTGCTTCTTTTTTTCCGTCTTCTGTCAAAAAAACAAAATTACAATAAATTTAGTTATAGATCTAATTGGATTTTATTCCCAATTCATGAATCTGGCAGCCTCCGTTCTGCAAAATAGAATGAAAGCTCTCACTGAACAATAGCAGAACAATGGGTTTTCATATGGTAGGAATAAGGAAACAAATCAATAGAAAAAGAAGCTGACTGGTTAATATCAAGTTACTTCATGTTACTTTTTTTAAGAGTAAAGAAGAGGGGACTTCTTATTAGACTGACTCAGGTAGATTGGAATCTCCTGTTCTCAGGAAAACTGTTCTGTTTGTGGATTTATCTGCTTCCTTACAGTTTTAGTTTGACTATGTGGCATTTAGCATGCGTGACTGCATTTTGGCTGGGTCTCGTCTGTTTGGGCCTAGGAGCTCATTCTAAAACTACAGCCTCATATGCTTTTTGTTTAGTAGCATACATTAGCAAAAATTTATTTTTCAGTAAACATGACCCATACTAAAATGAGGCTTCATTTTTTGTAATTTATTTTGCTTATTGTGAGTATTAATGCTCCTTACTGCACAAATACTAATGAATTTTAGTATGGGATGCTACTCTAACTGCAGTAGGGGCGTTGCCTAATATTTGGTATATGCCACATATTTATTCTATAAACATTTATAATAGTCTGAATTCTCAAAATCACCTATTCCCAGGGAATTTGGGTAAGAGATTATAGACCTGTATCACTTTTTTATGAAAATGAGATGCCCTAATTGCTTGGTTTAAGATCATTAAAACTTTCATATTAAAATTTATATCTAAAATATCTAAATATTTGTTTATTTGTTATAGCTAGAAGAAAAAAGGAAACACTCAACTGGCATCTAGCCCAAAACTATTTTTTGTTCCACAATGATTTTGAACAAAATAAGATTTATACATTATAACATTTAAGGGCACTAAAGGAGAAATGTTGCAGTTATTTTGGTGAGATATTTTGCTGAGATTATATGGCCATACACTAAACTTATTCCTAATGAATATCAATCATTATTGTCCCCTTCAGCAAGTATTGGTCTCCACTTCACATTAGTCAATATTTACCTACTCATTTAATAGAGTTTGATATTTGTCTCCACAGTAATCAATATCTATTTAATATTTAAGAAGGAACAAAATAAGTAAACAGTACATACAAAAGATATTTTTCTGAATTATTCATCTCCTATGAAACCGTTTGTATTTAACTTAGTTTTTCCATATTTATTGTTAACTTTTAAATTATATCTCATTATGTTGAACTCCCTAAATTTTCCAAACCTTTAGTCTTGTTTGGGATTTTGCCATACCTAATATTTATTGTAGGGAGTAGGAAATAGACACCTTCAATGTCCAGGATGTTGACACTCAAAAAAGCAAAATTTTTTGTTAAACATAGTTTATAAATTCTAATTAAATGTGGTAATATTGATGATTACCATTATTGTCAATAATGACCACTAATACTGAAGTCTTAAATTTACATAAAATGTGATTCTTCTCAGGATAAATGTGATGTTAAGCACATAAGTGAAAGATTTCTTTTTATATATCTTTAGTACCAATGTTGTAAATTCACAAGTTACCTACTCATACACAAATGCACACACTACACACACACACACACAAACACACAACTTTGTTGATGTATCTTTCTAAACTTTAGAGGTTTAAATTATGGTTACTTTTTAAAACAGAGGTTAACTAAAATCTTTTTGAATTTCTTTTATTCAATTACTGTTCATAGCTCAGTTTTAAACCAATAGCAACAGCATCATCCAACCTTATGTAACAATAGGATTTCAATCCAATAAAACTTGATAGAATAAATACATTACTAAGAATTATTACTAAAAATTTAAGGAGGAGGGGTAGTCACTTTTACACATAAATACTTAATTTTATCAGTTCCCAAGATGATTCTCATGCATTATTTAAAATTAGAGTTATAGGCCAGGCACAGTGGCTCATGCCTGTAATCCCAGCACTTTGCGAGGCTGAGCCAGGTGGATCACCTGAGGTCAGGAGTTCAAGAGCAGCCTGGCCAACATGGTGAAACCCCGTCTCTACTAAAAATACAAAAATTATCTGGAGTGGTGGTAGGTGCCTATAATTGCAGATACACAGAAGGCTGAGACAGGAGAATTGCTTGAACCCAGGAGGCGGAGGTTGCTGTGAGCCGAGATCGCGCCATTGCACCCCAGCCTGGGAGACAAGAGCGAAACTCCATCTCAATAAATAAATACATACATACATACATACATACATGCATACATACATAAAATAAAATAAAATTAGAGTTATAGAGTTCCATAGTAAATATCTGAAAATCCACGTAGAACAGTAGCCTTTATTTCTCATAACTGGAAGAATAGATGGTATTGCGTTACAGGGAAAGTAAAGTGACTCAAAGAAGGGAAAAATAACAGAAAAAACCTTACCTCCAAAACTCAG
Source organism: Pongo abelii (assembly GCF_028885655.2). Lineage (NCBI taxonomy): Eukaryota > Metazoa > Chordata > Mammalia > Primates > Hominidae > Pongo > Pongo abelii. The sequence goes on along the minus strand of NC_072004.2, from coordinate 63,105,132 downwards.
CAGCTTACCAGTAAGGCTGTTGGCACCAATATTTTTATTCCACATAACTCTACACTCATCTGATCACAACTATAGTACTGAATTCAGTTGTATGCACAAGTTAATGCTTAGCTTGAAAAGACAGGGACTAGTGGGAGAACAATGGAGAGGAAACTCAACATGCTAGCTTGCAAATATAAATGGTCATGGGCGACAGAACTGTACTTAGAAAATCATATGCATTTTTCAAATCTGTAAAGTGATTGGAGCCCCCAAAATTATATATTTCTTAATAGCCATGGCAATTTGCTGGATCACTTATCTAATTTTCTGCCATCCTTGTGGTAATCACTCAACATTTCCCTTTCCAATATTAGTATGTTGATGGTGATTAATTTTCCTATTTTTACCATTTCTAATAAATCCTTTGTTGAAAGTTTTTCTTTATCTGTTTTGGCCAGGTCCTGAGACGTTTCCTGTCAATTTCTTGGCTGATCAAGAATCTTCAAAGTAGAAGCATTTCTAACCATTGATTATATATCTTCAGTCTTCCAAAATATTATTTCCCTTTTTACATTTTTGTTATCCTCCTTTGAAAAACATAGAATATGTACTCACAAAAAATAAAAACAAAAAACATAGAATAACCCCCAAGAACATAAGAACAACTTTACCAAGTCTAGATGAAACACCTTTCTTATCAACTTAGTTGGTGCTCAGATTAATGCCTAAAATGTTTAGGCAAGTACCTGACATCATTACACATTCACCAAATGAATGAATGTAAAAACACTCATCTCTATCTTACCCTTAAAAAAAGATGAGTTCCTTCTAAGGAAACTCCCTTAAGCCCTAGATATTGGTGCATCATCTGTGTCTCACCACTCTCTTTTTTTCCAAGTTTGTTTACTGAAACATTTCTGGGCAAACCCATCAGCCCATCTATATTTATTTATTTTTCTTGTGAGAATTGCATATTTTGATAAAAAGTAAATTCTCCATGCCAGCCTTGTTCTTGGAAAGCTCCCAATGTAGACATGCAGATTAGTACATAACTCTTTTGTTGAATATGTATAGAATGTGTAGAGGAAATGAGGGAATGTCTAAACTGAAGAAAAGATTCAGTAGGGATACGGTTATTCTTTGGGGTGAACTTTTGAGATGTGTCTTCCACAAAAGGAATCAAACATTATTTTAGTAAGAGTACAGAAGTAGAGAATCAAGGCTGATCATCTTCAGTAAAAGCTTCAAAGGCATAGATTTGAAAGGCATAAATTTAATAAAGAAATTCCTTGTAGTTAAAGCTTTTCAAAAATTGTAGTGGAAATTCCAACAGAAAGAACATGATGGCAGTGTAGACTTTTATAAAATTTCCTTATAAAACAAATAGAACAAATGAAATATTTAAAAATAAAGATGAGTGATATTTTGAACAAAATCTGATAAAAAAATAATTTACCAGGAATCTCAGAAAAAGGTAGATGGGCCAAAATAGCAACAGGCTCTGCACAATACCAGCAACTATGTAATAGTAGGGTCAAAGTAAAGGAAGTAAGAAAGGAATGGCATTATAAGCTAACAACCACTCACCCCTATGGGAAAAAAAACACATGCAGAGTGGTAATCCAAGAGGACAAACTTGAGAACAACTAGCAGAAAGCACAAGTTGCAGGTGAAGTATAAAATAGCAAAGGTGAATTACTGGACAAATATGGAACAATCTAGACATTATTTTCAAAAAGATTATAATTCATTTAAAAAGGAAATATAAAAATATCCAGGAGCTGAAATGGTAGCCTACATTCTCTGACAAGGAGAAAAAGGAGGCGATAGAGGAGATAAAAACAAGAGAGAGGAACAAAGCATCACTCATCAGACACCATTGAATGTTGTTAAGACAACCATTTATTACCCTGAAAATTTATAACTAATGGGAATGAGACAAATATCTCTGGATAACCAAATAGGTCCAGCAAATGCAGAAAGTTATTCTATTAAAAGCAGAATATTTTAGACAATAAATCCACAAGGGAATACAGAATTGAAATATAGAATTACAGAATTAAAAGATCACAATTTTACAATCCTTAACTAATTACAATCAATAGATGATGTACTAGGTTGTGTTATGTCAACATGGCTAAGGCTAAAACTTTGCTTGCTAGAACTCCCTCCTTTGTATGGGACGATGCTGGAGTTGAGTATTTGTGCAAAATTTAAAAGGCAATGTGACACAAAAACTACTAATTTCAGAGGGGTTTTGTGGTTAGACAGGGTGACAGATACATGATGCCTGGAAAACCATGCATGTCCTGCTTCTCCTCTGTTTTGTATTCAGCTCACCTTTCTAATTGCTAACCTGGCAGTCAACAGTGGCCCCAAAGTCACCAAAGGTGAGAGGTGAAACTACCTGGACTTCCTGGGTTGGGTGGGGACTTGGAGAACTTTTCTGTCTAGCTAAAGGATTGTAAATGCACCAATCAGCACTGTGTCTAGCTAAAGGTTTGTAAACGCACCAATCAGCACTCTGTAAAAACAGACCAATCAGCACTCTGTAAAATGGGCCAATCAGCACTCTGTAAAATGGACCAATCAGCACTCTGTAAAATGGACCAATCAGCACTCTGTAAAATGGACCAATCAGCAGGATGTGGGTGGGGCCAAATAAGGGAATAAAAGCTGGCCACCGAAGCTGCGAGCGGCTGCTGCGCTCAGGTCTCCCTCCAGCGTGTGGGTTGTTTGTTCTTTGCTCTTCACAATAAATCCTGTTGCTGCTCACTCTTTGGGTCTGCACTACCTTTATAAGCTCTAACAGTCACTGTGCAGGGCTGCCCCTTAACTCCTGAAGTCAGCAAGACCATGAACCCACCAGAGGAAGAAACTCTGGACACATCTAAACATCTGAAGGGAAAAACTCCGGACACACCATCTTTAAGAACTGTGACACTCACCACAAGGGTCTGCGGCTTCATTCTTGAAGTCAACGGGACCAAGAACCCACCAGAAGGAACCAATTCCAGACACATTTTGGCGACCACAAAGGGACAATCGACTATCGCCAAGCAGTGAGTACCATCGGACTTCTTTGGCTTGCTATTCTGTGATAATTTTCCTTAGAATTTGGGGGCTAAATACCGGGCACCTGTTGGTCAGTTAAAAAGCAGTCCAAAAGAAATATAATGCAAGACACATAGGCAGTTTTTGTTTTCTATAAAACACGACTTAGGTAAGTGATGCTGACTAAATTAATTTTAATAATACATTTTATTTAACTCAATATATACAAAATATTATTTTATCATGTAATTAACATAAGAAATGAGATATTCTATGTTTTTCATAAGTCTTTAAAATCTGGTGCGTCTTGTGCACTCATAGCACGTCTCAATTTAGACTGCCTGCATTTTGCATGCTCAGTTACCACCTGTGCCTAGTAGCTAATGTATTAGACAGTGCTAGAGTAGTTAATAACTAGAGAGTAGTTACTAAGTAATATTGCTTAAACAATCTGTATCTTACATATAAATAAACAAAATACTAGAATTATAAATTCATCCCAACTTGTAACATAGAAAACATCAACCATAGAATTGTGCTTAGTTTGAAAATACTGCTTTCTTTGAGGTTCGATTTAGACTACAAAAAACAAGAAGGAAAAGAAAACAAGACAATAACACTCATTTATTTATTGAACCCTGGCTATAATAAGGGAGTTCTAGGCACTTTCCTTTCCATGCTTATGGCAATTCCATGGTGCAGTTACTGCTGTGTTCCCATTTTATAGCTAGGGAAACTGGGTTTTAGCAAGGTTTTGTAATTTGCTGAGACCACACACCTAGCAAGATTTGGGGCAGCTGGAATTCTAAACTTATGTTTGATTAACTGTAATTCTCAGAGAATTTCCTCTGTGACATCAGTGAAAAAAATCATTTTGTATAGACCAGAATAGGAAAAAAGGAAAAGAAAAAGTAGAAAAGTTTAGTTATTTATTTTATTTTAACTTTTATTGTAAGTTCAGGACTGTGTGTGTAGATTTGTTATGTAGGTAAACCTGTGACTTGGGGGTTTGTTGTATAGACTATTTCATTAACTTTAGACTGAGCAAATGCTAGTGATAAATCAGGAGACAGAGCATAAAGGGTTTTCTTTTACATCACTTTGAGGTTCCCCTCAATTTCACAGAATATTTTTTCACCTAAAATTTTCTTCAGGCCATGTTTGTGTGTGCAGGAACATCTCTAATTATGGAATTTACTCTGTTAGTTAAATTTAGAATGGCTTAATGGATGGCTCTCTCTAAAGCTTGTTACTGTTTACGTAAGGTCATCACAATATTAATGGCTTCTTAGAAAAGAAACTGTGTAAGACTACTAATAAGCACCATGTTTTATGCATATTTTATGCCAGTCACTTAAAATTTATAATTTATGTTGCTAGAACATTTATTCAATATTGATAGCTTATTTTATGCCACTTCGTTGGTATTAGAAATGTCTTAAATGGCTAAAATGCATATGCCGTTTCTATCAATATGCACTTAATGTTAATGCTTTCTAAAACACTTTTGGAGTAGTAATGACCACCTGCCATTCAAAATCATTTCTAATACCCCTTACCATTAGCTGAAAATTCATCAAATGCATTATGTTAATTCATCAACATTATTGTACAACGTATACTGAGAAGAAAAAATGTGACGGTGTGCTCCACAAATTAAAATTGTGACTTTATGATTGGATATTATTTCTATCCTATAGTACCAAGTTGGTGAGCCAGGGACCAGTAGGAGTATAATCTGCCCTGTGTTACTTGAATCCTTTATCTTTTGATGACCGCACCAATGTCACAACAACAAATAGCGTGAGATTGTTTTTTTCCCAAATGGTAGATGCTTTGATGAAAGTTAATCATGGAAAAAGATGAAATAAACTGCTTAGAAGTATGTATTAAGTTATCCCCAAACATAGAAAACCATAGACTACAGAACCAGAGAAAAACAAAGAAGACTAACTATAAGCAACAAAATGGCTGTGAACTTGTGAAACAAAAGGGAACATGATGTAGCCACAGTGTGAAGTAGAGGCAGGATGCCCAAAGAGGATGTTATTTGAGCTGGGCCTTGAAAAGTAAGTTACTTAGAGGGTGAGTGCAAAAAAGCCATCGAGTAAGAGAAAATAGTATGTATATGAAAAAATAATAGGCTGATTTGTCCAAGAATGAAAACTCTTAAATCCATTTAGAAGGTAAAGGAGAGGGAAGGAAACTAGGGATAAAGCTGGATACTTAGGTTGTTACCCAAAAGAAAATAATTTTGTGTGCCTCACTAGGCATTTATTCTATCGGCAAGGGGATGAAATTTGTAGTTTTAAAATATGTGACTAACATGCTGAGAGCTCTGTGTTTGTATTTATGATAACTGATGATGTAGACAATGTGTTGGAGGGAGGACAGATCAAATGCAATAACGCAGTGAGAAATGGTCAGTATAAATGAGATGTACTTCGTGATACATGTGATGTAGACATACATATCATGATCCAGCTATTAGCCTCTTTCATATGGAGTCATACAAACATTACTTTGGAAATATAAGAGAAATCAGTTTCAGTTAGGTGAGTTAGGGAAAATAAGGTACATTTGTTGTCTAAACAATGCTCATTGTTCTTTATAATGTTGGTGACAATGACAAAAATGAGAAATGTGAGGAACACAGTATATTCATGTGTAGGATAAACTGCCTATGCTGAGAGCAGCTAGATTTCTATGTCGCTGTTGACATTTTATTTATCACAATCCTGCCTAAACACGAATCCACTTTGGATTAATTGTTTGCAAAACTATATATTTAAATGTTGAAGCTGTAGTGAAATAATTAACTGTGTGATCATTTATCATATCACGCTTTCATGCCGATAGGACATTATGAGCAATGAGTATTTACCAGTGTTCTAATTGTAACTGAGTAGCGGTACTGCTGTTTATTATTGTTATTTTTAAACAGTATGATTTTAACACCTGACACCCTAAAATTGTCCAGTTAATGTGCTCTGCTTTGGGATCAGTCTGACATTGAAAGGCCAAAAATTCAAGATAATTCCACGATAAACAGCTTTGTGATCAAAAGTTAGGGTGATATGAAACTTCAACCCGCCATACAGAACAGGTTTTCTGAATTTCCACATCATTGAAACGTTGGCATGGATAATTCTTTGCTGGGAGGAGTTTCATGTCCATTCTAGGATGTTTAGCAGCATCTTTGGCCTCTACCCAGTGGATGCCTGTAGCACTCTCTTGTAATTGTGACAATCAAAATGTCTCAAGATATTGCCCAGTATCGCCGCCAATATTAGCTAATGTAAAGACATCGTTTAACTTGAAAGCTTCTCGAAGTAACAACACCATGTGTTTCACCACAAATTTTTAAATTTTTAAAGTAAACAGTTGGAAATAAAATTATTGGAGATCCCCTAAAGTACATTAGACAGAAAAAATCATAAATATATGGGTATATATTTTGGCTCATCAGTAAAAGTATTTAATTAATCCTTATTTCTACCCATTTTTCTGAGTCACTGGCACAATTTACTATCTTGTTAGTGTAACCAAAAACATGTATATTTTTCTTTCTAAATCTTTTGCTAACTAAGCACATTCTATATTTTCATATTCAAATTGATTGTTACAGAATATAAATTCATATTAGTGTACAATTTCTATGCCCTCTAACTCTCCCATTTACACAATGGTAAAAAATAACTTGTTTTCCCTTCATCTGGCAGGAGATAAGGGTTAAAGTTTGAAAATCCATGCAAGTCCAGACTTTATCCTAAGAACTTCATATAAAAGCTATAAAATCTTAATTCCCTTTTTTAAAAGTGAAAAAAATATAAATTATATTTTGAAGAGTAATACATAATTAATCAAACTATAGAGTAATAGTGGAGTGAAGAGGAAAATAAGAATGGTCCATTAAACTTAAAAAAAAAAAAAAACGGAATGGGGACCCGATAAATAGGGAAGAAGCTATGGGGAATGTGCCTTAGTGGAAACAACATTTTCAAATCCTAAATCTCCTGATTTCTAGTCAAACTTCTGGATAGTTTAATCAAATTTTCTAGATGTGAGTATTCTTACTAGGGGATGCTATCACCTACTTTCAGGTTTGATTCAAGAATTAAAATAACAATAGCTTTGTCAGTAACTTCTATATGCCACAGTAAATTCTATATGTTCCTTAAATATTTTATTAATATTAATGACAATCCAGTGAAGTGAATATTATTACTATCTCTGTTGAACAGAAAAAGAAACAGAGGAAGGAGAGTTCACACATAGATTTAAATTTAGGGCTCATGCCTGTAATCTCAGAGCAGGCAAATCTGTTGAGCTTAGAAGTTGGAGACCAGCCTGGGCAACATGGTGAACCCTCATCTCTACTAAAAATTAAAAAAAAAAAAAATAGCCAGGTGTGGTGGTGTGTACCTGTAGTTCCAGCTACGTGGGAGGTTGAGGTGGGAGGATCACTTGAGCCTGGGGAGGTGGAGATTGCAGTGAGCCAAGATTGTGCTGCTGCACTCCAGTCTGGGTGACAGAATGAGACCCTACATCACTAATAATAATAATAAGAAGAAGAAGAATCTGACTCTAAAAGAGTAACTCCAACATTATAATATGCTTTCACAAATATCCTAAAAAGATGTCTTACGTGCAGTGGGTTAGCAATAAAAAATAGCTCTCTGCCTTCAACTAAAAAAAATATGTGAAGAAAGATAAATAATAATTTACCTAAGTGCACAAAGAAACTCACAAATAGCAGGAACAGAGTACAGTCCTGCTAATAAATATAGAAACCGAACGTACTATTTCTCTCTTCCTCATTTAGCAACCTAATGTCTTGTGATTTTCCTATTTTTTCCTACTGCTTTGAGCCCTGCCTTAGTTCACATCTTCATAAATTTTTGCTCAAGCCTAATTAAGTCTACTTATTCTGCTACAAATTTCTAAAAAAAATCTGATCATGTTGATGGCCTTGCTTAAATATCCTTCAAGAGTTTCCTTTGGCTTCTGGGATAAGTCTAAATTCTTCTCTTCATTTAGCAGTATCTAGTTAAATTCAAGATTTGCTTACTCTTAGAATCAGTGATTTCACACTCAGGTATACATTCTAGATAATCTCTTGCACACGTGTAAGAGATATTTACAAAATGTTTGGTGTGCCAGTGTTTGTAATAGTGTATGATCTAAATGCCATACTGTAGGACAATAAAGAGAAAAATTATTGTATTTAAATAATGGAATACTATACAGTATTTCATTTTTATTTCTTAGTTGACAAATTAAAATTATATATATTTATGGTGTACAACATGTTGTTTTAAAATATGTATACATTGCAGAATGTCTATACCAAGCTAATTAACATGCATTATCTCATACATTAGTGGTGAGTACACTTAAAATCTACTCTGGTGGCAATTTTCAAGTGCGTGTACAATACATTGTTATTAACTATAGTCACTGTGTTGTACAATACATCTCCTGAACTTATCTCTGCATGGCTGAGTGAAATTTTGTATCCTTAGACCAACTTCACCCCAATCCCCTCCACCTTCCCAGCCCCTGGTAATCACCATTCCAGAGTCTGCGTCAATGACTTGACTTTTTTAGATTCCACATATAAATGATATCATGTTCTATTTGTCACTTAGCATAATGTCTTCAAGGTTCATCCATCCATGTGGTTGCAAGTGACAGTGTTTCCATCTTTTGTAAGGCTGAATAGTATTCCATAGTGTACGTATACCACATTTTTATACAGCATTTTAAATGAGTGTCTTATGCTTATGCCAGAGTACAGACTAATTTTAAAAATAGAATAATTTCAAAAATAATACAATATATTATATATCATCTACAAGTAAATAAAATAACAATATATATTGTTTAGGATTACACTGCTCATAGAGTAATATTTGGGATAACGATTACCTGTGGTGATGAAAAGAAGGTGAATGAATAATTTTACATACAGGGAGCTTTAAGTATATTTTTAATTTATGTTTAAGCTGTTTGTCAGTTACATAGTGTTTATCATATTATGTTTTAGATGTTTTTGTATGCTTCAAGCACTTAATGAAAACTTAAATCATCTCTACAAAAGTAAATAACTATAAATAAGCCTGTCAAAAAGGTCCACTATTAATTGATCTTTACATACTTTTCCAATATTACTTACGGACACTTTATTGATCTCCAGTCATGATGAACCATGCTGCACGGTGTTCCTAACATGTCATTCTCTCTCTTTTCTGTATGGCTGGTTTTATATTATAAGAACTTTCCATTCACCTTACTCCTACTAACTTGTTAAGGCTCAGCTCTGAGCTCTCAAACTCCAGGACCCTTTTTTGAAATCTTTAGTTTGGCTATTATGTTCTAATATCTCATGACACCATTTCCACATTTGTGTCAGCCCTGAAACAATACCGTGAACTCTGCTCACACAACATAGCCAGTGGAGGTTGGCAAGGGGGCTCTGCTTCTCATTAACCACGCAGGATCCCAGGTGATGGAGGCTGTGACAGGAACTGTGCTTACCCAATCACTGTGGTAGGAAGAAAGGGGAATGGTGGATCATGATCTATTTTTTAGAGCCCCTACCCGGAAGTGACCAAAATCATTTTCATTCACATTTTTTTTGAATGAAGCAACTCAAAAGACCTCTGCTAACTTCAAAGGAAATGGAAAAATTGTAGCCTTACAAGATGACTAAATGGTGAGAACAGCTTTGTGTGAAATATGTAAACAGCCCTAAAGACTGCTACAGTCTATACATTTCTCATGTTGAATTGTAATGAATTATTTAATCCTCCTGTGTGGACATTTTATCTTAGTCAGCTCTGTATGTCGGCCACTGATATCATATAGACACATTCAAAAGAATATGTTTTGCCCGGGTAAGAGAACACATCCTCACTGAGAGAACAGGTCCCCATCTACTTCTAGATGAGTCCTTCAGAAAGTAATATCTGTGGGTGAACATTAGCATCTCATTATTGGATCATTTTTTGACCATATCCTGCTTGATTGACTGTAAGGTTATCAATCTATGAATTTTCAGAGCTGACCACATTTAGTTCAGTCTTCCCACAAAAGAAGGGGGATCTCAGCACCTATTCGCTTTTATGTACCTGACAGACATCTGCTGAAAAGTGACAAATCAGCCCAGCCTATTGCAGTGGTCTGTCTGTCATCAAAGGACAGGAGAGCCAGTTTCTTCAGTTTTCAAGGCACAGCTATTCACTGTAAAAATCCACACTTAAAAGGTTTTTCTAAGGTGGTTGCTCATTCTACATCATAAGGGTCCATCCTCCTTGAATTGGTTTACCTATTTATCATCAAAACAATAATGTTATTAAAAATCCAGTTTTTCCTAAGACTACTTTCAAATCTATTTCCTTTTGTACATTTCTTTTAAAAGCGGTATTTTAACATGTTGAGAGGTGGGAAGGAATACATCGTGTTTTTCCTTTTCTTATTCCTCCTTTCAAGTTATATGCATTTTTGTATTGTACTATTTTAACATTCTAGGAAATTTCTAAAATTTGGACTAAGCACTCTTGTCACAGATGATCTCGTATGGAATATCATATTAAACATAATTAATTTGTATATTCACTTTGAAGATTAAATGCCAATCTCATTTATGAAAATGCGACAGGAAAGTATCCTAAACTCTCAGTATTTAGGAACGTTCTCACATGACCTCTCAATCTAGCAACAAATCCTGTTAGCTGTGCCTTAGAAACATAATGAGAATCAACTACTGCTCACAGTCTTCAGTGCTCGTCGTGGTTGAGGCCACCAACATCAGGACTATTTCAAGTCTCATTCTGTCTGTTCTTTCTACAGTCTTAGTGCTCCTTTAAAAATGCAGTTCAGGCCAGGTGCGGTGGTTTACACCTGTAATACCAGCACTTTGGGAGGCCGAGGCAGGTGGATCACGAGGTCATCAGGAGTTTGAGACCAGCCTGGCCAAGATGGTGAAACCCCATCTCTACTAAAAATACAAAAATTATCTGGGTGCGATGGCGGGAGCCTGTAATCCCAGCTACTCGGGAGGCTGAGGCAGGAGAATCGCTTGAACCCGGCAGGCAGAGGTTGCAGTGAGCTGAGATCACGCCATTGCACTCAAGCCTGGGCAACAGAGCAAGACTCTGTCTCAAAAAAAAATGCAGTTTATTAAGATCACAGTCAGGAACAGAAAACCAAATACCACGTGTTTCTACCTATAAGTCTGAGGTAAACATTGAGTACACATAGACATAAAGATGTAAACAACAGACACTGGGGATTACTGGAGGGGGAAAGAAGAGAGGAAGGCATGAACTAAAAAACTACCTATTGGGTATTATGCTCACTACCTGGGTGATGGGATCATGGGTGGCTACTCCAAACCTCAGCATCAGGCAATACACCATGTAACAAACCTGCACATGTACCCCTGAATCTGAAATAAAAGTTGAAATGATTTTTTTAAAAAAAGATTACAGTCACATGAAATCTCTGCTTAAAATCCCTCCGCATGGCAATAGGGTCCTCCATTACTGAGCTTTTGGCTAAATTCCCCACCTCCCAACATTCTCCTGTCCCCACTTTGCTTTCTTGCTTTGCGTTCAGTGCAGCTTTGACTTTCATGTCAGGGTCTTTGTACCTGTTTTCCCTACCTAGGTCACTCTCCCCCTTGTAGCAAATAATTAATTCCCACTCTTCTTACAGATCTTTGCTCAACATTCACATTTTTTCAGAGGGGACTCCTCAGATAACATTATCTAAAGTTAAAATATCATGACACTATCCCTTATCCAACTTTCTTTTGATTCTCTTTATAGATTATCATCTGATATCGCACCGTTGATAAGTGAGTACACCACATACATATACATATACATATACACATTATTTGCATATTCTCACTAAAATGAAGATTATATAAGGGAGGACTTTTTAATTTTGTTTCGTTCACTAGTACCTAGAAGATCATCAAGAACATTAAAAGTGTTTAAAAATTATTTCTTGAGGCCTGGTGCGGTGGCTCACGCCTGTAATCCCAGCACTTTGGGAGGCCGAGGCAGGTGGATCACAAGGTCAGGAGATGGAGACCATCCTGGCTAACAGGGTGAAACCCCGTCTCTACTAAAAATACAAAAAATTAGCAGGGCGTGGTTGCAGGCGCCTGTAGTCCCAGCTACTCGGGAGGCTCAGGCAGGAGAATGGCGTGAACCCGGGAGGTGGAGCTTGCAGTGAGCCGAGATTTCACCACTGCACTCCAGCCTGGGTGACAGAGTGAGACTCCATCTAAAAATATACATATATATATATTTCTTGAATGAATAAATGATTAGATAAACTCTTACAGAGTAGATGGATCAGAACCTCATTCTCAAGAAATTTCTGCAGTCGTTTGTACTGCAGTGCCTTACATTTATACCAGTTATGGCAAAGACCAAAGTTGCAAGGGTACCAGGGATATCATTTCATTAACAGTTCTTTTTTATTTATTTATTTTTATGAGACAGGGTCTCTCTTTCTGTCGCCCAGGCTGCAGTGCAATGGCACGATCATGGCTCACTGCAGCTTCAACCTACCCAGGTTCAGGTGATCGTCTCACCTCTGCCTCCTGAGTAGGTGGGACTACGGCCATGTGGCACCATGCTGGGCTAATTTTTGTATTTTTTTGTAGAGATGGGGTTTTGTCATATTTTTCACACTGGTCTTGAACTCCTGAGCTCAAGTGATCCACCTGCTTTGGCCTCCCATAGTGCTAGGATTACAGGCTTGGACCACTGCGCCTGGCCTGACAGTCTCATTTTAATCAAATCTCTCTCCTATGCTCAGGACACCAATTGGGTTCCTTCATTTTTCTTCCTTCTTATTTTCCTCCTTCCTTCTTCTCTTTCTTCTATTGTACTTTTCATCCTTTTTTCCCTTCCATTGTAATCATTCACTGTGGGCTTTAAAACTCTCGAGATTCTGTGGTCCAGATCACTAAGTCCACCTTCTCAGGAATGTCGTTTCTCTGTATGTAGCACAGTGGCACTCTGAGCTGTTAGTGTAGCATGAACATGGGTTGTAGCCTAAAATGCTGCTACCTCACCACTGTGAGAAAGATTGTATCCCACATGTTTCGTCAATACTTTTGAAACTGTGAAAGAAGACGGTGGACCAAGCTTAAGTTTTGCTTAAAACTTCTGTCAAGCAAATGCAGGCAAATCATCAGACAGCAACCACAGGAGGTGAAAATTCAGTCACTAGAGCTATAGCTGACTCCACAGCCTTTTTCGTTCTCAGACAGCACAGAGGAATTTAGCAAGAAGAAATGTGAGAGTTTGGGACAGGACCATTGGCTCTTGAATTGTGAAGCATTTAATACGCTTGATTAGGAAAACACAAGCCACACCCTATTCAACATAATCAGTAGCTTGACCACAAGTCTCGTGTTACGGCAGTGGGATGTAGCACAGCTGCATCTTCTTGCCCTCACTCAGAGCACCAATCCTTTCCTTGGCACCATCAAAGGTCTAGGACATGCAAAGTGGCTACATGATGTGGCTTCATGATGTGGCTTCTAGCCCCACAACCTCAGCATCCTACCAGGATTGACTGCTTTATGCGCTTTGATGTATCTGCTTTCCATTGAGCAGGTCTCGTTTCCTAAAATATTCTGCTCTGCAGGATACAAACTTGCTTCCCGGGAGTCCAAGCTACAGGGATCAGTCTTGGGCAATTTAGTCTTTGTATCTCACTTTGTTGAGTCACTTCTTTTCTTATTTTCTCTCATCAGTTTAATTAGCTGGGGGTCATTAGAAGGCTCATCTGGCTATTAATATTGAGAGATTCCATAATGATATTTCATCATGTATCATGTATTGTTGAGCCAGTGCTCTGTGGCATCATAATCTCTAAACATACTAAGATGATCTCCATTCTATTTTAAATTTTCTAATATTGAAATCTTTATTTTTTATTTAACACAAATGCAAAGTTCACTATGTGGGAAGCACTCTTTTAAGTGCTTTATAGTTATTAACTCATTTATTTCTGATAACAATTCTATGATATAAGTACTATTATCACTCCTATTTTACAAATGAGAAAACTGAGACCCAGAGAGCTGAAGCAAGTTCCCCATGGTTCCACCACTTAATAAGTTTATAAATTGAGCTGATCCATTCTAACCTTAGTCCTTTGCCTACCATTTTATCAATATTTTATTAATCAGTTCTTTTCCCAAAAAATCTAGAGATGTATTTCCAAGAAATACATTTAGTTGTAAGTAATTTTCCTATATTTCAAGAAGTATAAATTTTCAAGGAAGTCCACCATAGACAATCATGATGCTTGTCTTAAATTCCTCATGTTTGGTGACCTTACATATAGATTCCCAGATTCAGAAAAAGAATTTTATTTTCCCAATACAACTATAGAGATATATGTAACTACAGAAAGATGTAAAGAAATGTTTGCTCCAACATGGGTTCACAGGTAAGGAGGGAAGATAAAATACTGGAAAAGATATCTACATGAAATTTCCTCAAAATTAAATTTTCCTCTTAGTTTTCCTAGAGTACTGACCACTTGGAACAATAAGGCTAAACATTGTTTTGGAGGAACATGAAGATTTTACTGGCATAGTAATATCATGTGGTTTTTAAAAAACTCTTTTTTAGACTATGATATCTTAAGAATATTTGCTAAAATTTATTAACTTATAAATTTGATATTAATATCTACTGTTGCTGTGTAGGCTTTCTCAAATATGAAATTCATTTAGTATTTCTGTAAAGAAATACTTGCATATACTAACCTTTAATTCATTCTTAATTAATTTGTCTTCCAGCTGGTAGACTATGGCAGACATGGTTCTTAGGCTCCCAGTGGGTCTTGGGCATTTTAACTTGAATACTTTGAGGTTGGTCTTTTTACCTAATTTCTCAGTGTATTAGGCCTTTACCTTCTTTCACTTAAAAATGCGCAATTTTCCTGCTAATGCACTAAATCTCCCTAAACAACCACCCCCTATATAATTTCAAAGATTGCTTTATCTTCTCCCCTCTGTTGCATTTTGATAAAAGATAGGTTTTTTTCTGAGCTGACTTCAAACTAAGGAAAATATATTTTATTTCTCTAGAGTCATTAATTCTTTGGTAGAATATATTTTGAAATCCTAATATGTATTACACATGATTTAGTTGCTTTACCTTCTTTGGCAAAGCCTATATCTGAAATGAAAAGGCACGCCCACACTAAAGATGAAGGACTGCAAGATGCTTGAAATCACAGGTCAGAATCACCTCTGCTAACATACTTCTGCCCCTATTCACATACTCTTCTTCAAATTAAGTATGTCAGGCAAGAAAGTGCACTGAATAAATATTAATTGTTATAAAAAATGTTAAGCTGCCCTACAGTGTTATGAACATACTGCTCTGTAGATTGTCCACTAGTTTATTTTAGAATGAACACCTCAGGGATAGTCACAGTATTTTGTCCACAATGGTAAACCCATACACAGTCTGATAAATAATAAGTGCTAATTTTTTATCATAAAAATAAATGATAATTTCAAATATGAATGATTGTGTCAAAGAACAAAATATACATAGGCAAACCTAGGTTTATATCTCATTTTTTCTCAGTGAGGATAGTTTTAATAAGTCATCCATCAGCATTTACTAAGTGTCAGAGTTTGGGCTAGATATTAGTATACATGGTATCTAATTTACTATATAAAATAACAGTGTATGCCAGATAGTATAATATTTATTTAAAAACTTTGTTGAAACTTTCTTTGTTGCCCAAGTGGGGGTAAAGCTAAATTTTAAATATTGATCTCTCGAGCCTGATTCCTATTCTCCTTGCATTTTCTCCAGTTATCTAAAGAATATTAAATAAAAAGAAACTTTGTTCCGGAAATCTAGAGATTCTCTTTAGGGTCTTCATTGAAGAAGGGGCAAGAAGAGAACAGAAAGGAATATTATTATGTATTCTACTGCAGCGGACCCAGATAAATGAACTGCAGCTGCACACCTGAGACAACAGTGCCCTAGATTTAGTGATTTAGCACAAAACAGAACAACTAGTCAAGAAAACTATGTGGTTGGAGTATGTGATGAGACAGTAATAAGAGGAATTTTAGCTGTCATGACCCTTTTACTACCTAAAAGCTATGATTCCTTCCCCAAATGCTATGCCAGTAATCTATAAAAAACCAAGATAGAGAATAATGCTTAAACTGCTCAAATGTGACACATTTCAGAGTATTTCCAATTATATAGTGGTCTGAACACCTTTCTATTTTGGATTTTCAAATCTAGAATTAAGGTTTAACAAGAGACCATGGCCAACCATGAAGAATCTTTGTATACCCTCTTGTTTTGTTAATTTGAAAAACAATATCTATATAATGTAATTTAAAGACGTTGCTAATGTGCTACTTAGGAACAGATTTGTAAGTCCCCTCACACATAGTGGAGAAAGCTGTTCCCATTGACAAGGGGGGCTCAATGGGTTGAGAATCTCTGCTTTGCCTGCGTCCAACCAGATGACTCTTATTTCAAGTTTCAAGGTCTCACTCCTTCCTTATCAATGGTGTAACTTTAACGTGTGAGTTGGTGAGCCTGAGAATTCAATGGATAATAAATAAGCATGAAATTCATTCATAATTACCAAAAACACATATGTGCAACACAAGTGCAATACTATCGCTAAATCTCAAGTGTATTATGTTACAAAAAGGAAGCCAAACTCAAAATGCAATCTAATATATAACCCTATTTATATCATGTTTTGGAAATGACAAAACTATAGAGGCAGAAAATAGATCAGTTGTTGCAGGGATAGGAGGGTGGGAGCAAGAGTATGATCTTATAAAGGTCACAGGTAAATTTTGTGGGGAGTAATGCTACTCTGTATCTTGATTGTACTGGTGAAAGGACTATATGTGTTTATCAAAACTCACAGACTGAACACTAAAAGAGTGGACTCTACTGTACATAAATGTTACCTTCGTTTAAAAATTTTTCATAACACAATACTGCTGCACAGCCACTGAGATGGCTGAAATTAAGATGAACACCAGTGCTAAATGTTACTGAAGATGTGGAACAAGTAGAAGTCTTAGACATTTCTATTGGTAAAGTAAAATGACACAACTATATTGGAAAAACAGTTTAGCAGTTTCTCATAAAAAGAGTTAAAGGCTGGGCGCTGTGGCTTAGGCTGGTAATCCCAGCACTTTGTGGGGCCGAGGTGGGTGGATCCAAGAGGTCAATAGAGATTGAGACCATCCTGGCCAACATGGTGAAATCCTGTTTCTACTAAAAATACAAAAATTAGCTGGGCATGGTGGCGCATGCCTATAGTCCCAGCTACTTGGGAGGCTGAGGCAGGAAAATCACTTGAACCCAGGAGGCAGAGGTTGCAGTGAGCTGAGATTGCGCCACTCCATCATGGTGATGACAGAGCGAGACTCCATCTCAAAAAAAAAAAAAAAAAAAAGTTACCATATAGCCCAGAATTTTCAATCCTAGGTATTTTTATCCAAGATAAATGAAAGCATATGTATATATATGACTTGAATATTAAGCTTTATAGAAGCTTTATTTATTATAGCCCCAAAATGGAAACAATGCAAATGCCTATCAATGGGTGAATGGATAATCAAATTGAAATAGTTATTAAATGCAATACTGATAAGAAATATAAACTACAAACTACTGATAACGACAGCATGGATGACCCTCAAAACATTATATTGAGCAAAATAAGTTAGCCACAAAAGTGTTGTGCACTTTTTATTTGAAATTCTGTCTCTCTTTATTTGAAACTCTAGGTAAGGCGAATTTAAATTATAATTATAAAAACATATATTGGTATTGAATAGTCTGGGGGAGCTGAATACAAAATGGAATAAGAAAACTTGTTGGATTACAGAATACCCTATATCTTGATTTTGGTGTTGGTTGCATGGTTAAATACATGTGTAAAACTCATTTAACCATACAATTAAAATACATTAAAATAGTTTTAGTTTATTACATACAACTTATACCTCAATGAGATTGATCTAGAAAATATACCTCCTACATAGTGTGAGTATTCCGAAAGTAAGTATTGTAAATATTGCTTATTGTTTGGTGTTATAGCTGGGGTCTTATTGAAAGTAAACACACCATAGTTCTGAAAAAAATCACTTAAACAGCGCTGGAATTTGGAATTTTAAAGTGTGGAAAAAATCTACTGAAACATATTCCACATGAAAAATCATGATACACTTTGGAAATACTTCAAGAGGCAGACTCAACAGATGACACAATGAAGAGTGTTATTGTTCCCAAGCAGTTGAGATAGATAATACATATAAAAGAAATCACTAATAAAATAAGTAAACAGATAAACTACAAAACATCAAGACCCAAGACTATGACCAAAAATAGACTTATTTAGAAAAAGAAATGTGTCAGTATATATATATATACACATATATATACACATATATATACACATATATATACACATATATATACACATATATACACATATATACACATATATATGTGTGTGTATATATATATAGTCTCATAAAAATATATATAGTCTCATATATATAGTGTCATAAAAATATATATAGTCTCATATATATATAGTCTTATAAAAAGAGTTAAAGGCTGGGTGCTGTGGCTTAGGCTGGTAATCCCAGCACTTTGTGGGGCCGAGGTGGGTGGATCACGAGGTCAATAGAGATTGAGACCATCCTGGCCAACATGGTGAAATCCTGTCTCTACTAAAAATACAAAAATTAGACTATATATATATATATATGTATAGTCACTTTAAATACATTTAAATAAAAATTAGAAGAGTATAAACAAGCAGTTAGGTATTAAGAAAATCAGTGGTTTGAAAGATATAAAAAGGAGTTGTTCAATATTTAGCATAGAGAAACTAAGCATGAATACAATCATGGAGGAAGGAATAATATTTTTCAACGTGTGTAATAGAAATTACCCCACTAAAAAAGAAAATACAGCATAAGTAATAAAGCAAACATTACTACATCGTGTTCTATAATTGAAGAATGAATGTAGTCATAATAGAGTCAGAAAGACTATATTAACATCAGAAAAGTATTCAAGGTGAGTATATTACTACAGAGAAAGAAGGCATTTTCCAAATGGTAAATGGTCTATTAAGAAGAAATAATAATCTGAAGTGTGTATGCACCTAAAAAGCTTCTAATGCATTTTTTTCTCTGAAAAAAAAAAGAGAAAAAGGCAAATCTGTTCAAACATTAAAAAATATCACTCAATAGTTGCTAAAGCATGTAGAGAAAAAGGTCCATGTGACTTGAACATCACTGGCAAACAAAGTAATCTATTAAGCATTTTTCTAAACACTTTACACTAAAACCAGAAAATATTTTGAACTAAATGGATGTTAAAGCACAACATACTAGAATCTGTGAAGTACAGTTAAAGTGGTGCCTTGAGGGAAATTTATTGCTTTAAGTGCCTATGTTAGAAAAGAAAAAATATATATATTTTTACTTGTTAAAAAACAGAAAAAAAGAGAAAATTAAATCCTAAGTAAGTAGAGGACAGGAAAAACTAATAGAAGAAATCAATAATACAAAAATAGCACATAATCACATTTTTTGAAACTCATATATTTGTCCATAGGAAAGATTAGTAAAATTGATAAAAATTTAGTGGTTCATTTACTATGCTGTGTAGAACTTGCCTCAAAATTTACAATGGTGAAATTACCATTAATTTAGTTACCGATTCTGTGTATAAGGAATTCGGACCAAAGATGGTGGGAAAGTTGTTTTCTTCCCAACTGGCATTTGTTGGAAGAACTGAAAAGCTGGGAGCTAGAGTCATCTGAACGATTTTTTACTTATGTGTCTAGAGGTTGATGCTGGGAAGACCCTAACCGTTGGAAGTTGGAGCAACTGATGCATCTAAATTCATAAAATTAAGTCTGAAAAAGTTAATATTCAGGAGTCTTATTTTGAACTTCAGAATATGTACCTTCTTTCTTAGAAGACCAGGCTATTCTGGGTTTCAGGTAAAACAGGAAGTGGAAGATAAATCTAAGGGAAAAATTATTGCCACACAAATAGGCAGCTGAACCAACTGGTCAGGGAAGCTGTTAAATGACAATCAGCCGTTATTCAGCTGAGATTCAGCTGAGCTCTAAGGGGAATAATATACACGTAACAAATCTAATCCTTGTTTTCTAAAATGTTTATGGATAAGTTGATTCATCTAGAGGCTTCTAAAGAGAGAAAACTTGAAGAAAAGTCATTTTGCTACTGTATATAGTATAATCACTCACAAATAATACATTTTCTTTGGGGAAGCTGATGAAAAACTCTGGACATGAACTTATATTCCTACCTTGTAACTTTGATAAAGAAAACTGGAAATTGCAAAGAGAATCTATTTTAGAATTTTATACAGGAGAGTTAGAGAAAAAAGAAATGGGGGAAATTCAAGAGAACAAAGGAAAAGCAAAAGAGAAGACTACAGAGATGGTGAAAAAATAATAAGAGAAAGAATAAACATTTAATTTTAATTTAGAGAGACTGCTAATTTTTAAAAATACCACGTATTTGACAGCTAACAATATGTTTGACTATATGTTTAATTTTATTACCTAGTTAAAAAAAATATTGCTAACATATTCAAGTTTCTTAATAGTATGAAGATAAAAGAAAGGAAAGGTTTTATTTTCAAGTTTTTATTCTTCTGGTAGGTGAGTTTCACAAAACTAATACTGAAATTTGCTCAGCTAATTCTCCAGAATAAATGTACAGACACTTTATTTGTTGATGTTATCTTTAAATTATTTGAAATAAAGTGTGAAGTCAATAATCAGAATTTTTATAGTCTACTTTAGCTGGCTAATTAATTAGCAAATGCAGTATATGATATTCCTAAATTTGAGGCTACTTATAGCTACCACAGAATTTCGTTCTCCTTATTATTCAGTTTTTAATTCATGCATTCATTTATTCTATAAATACTTTATTTTTACCAGGTGCCAGGTACTGTTCTAAGGAAGGAACATAAAGGAAATAAAAAATTAAAAAAAATAGTAAAGTTGTATTTACTATTAGTAAATCTAGTCGATAAAAATAGAAATTTCTGACTTCATGCATTTCACATTTTAGTATGATGTCACTAATTTTCATTAGAACTCTAAGGAGTTGCTTTGGTTTAAGGTTTAAAAAATAAATTTAAGTCAATACTCCTAACACTAAACCTATAAACTATAGAATATCGACTAATATTTGAGTTAGTCCCTCCAATTTAGAAACACCACTTGTTTCCAGTCATGAGTTGATATCACCCCTTCTGTTAGTTTCCACCTAATATTATGTAGGTTAGTTTATAAGACTTGTTTAAACACAAGTGTTTGTAACACTTGGAATATTTAGGAGTTTTTTATATTTTCTAAAAATGTTTCACTTTATTTGAATTAATAGCCATGCTTTCTTTCCCTTTATGGATTCAGCACTTTGTTGTTTGGAAGCAAATGGGCTTTGAATAATTGCCAATAAGAAAAGGGCTTGCTGTATTTCAGAAATTGGTAGTGTTATGACTCCAAAAGCACAGGCAACAAAAGCAAAATTAGACAATGAATTATATCAAACTAGAAAGCTTTTGTACCATAAGGGAAATAATAGCGTGAAGAGGCAACATATAGATTGGAGAAAATATTTGCAAAACACACACCAGAAAAGGAGCTAATATCTAAAATATACAAGAGTCACATACTACTCAATAACAAGAAAACAAGTAATCCTATTTAAAAAATGGACAAAGTACTTGAATAGACATTTCTAAGAAGAACACAAATGACCAATACATATATGAAAAAATGCTCAACATCTCTAATAATTAGAGAAGTGCAAATTAAAATCACAATGAGATACCACCTTACACTTTTTAGATTGGCTGTTATCCAAAAGATGAAAGATAAGTGTTGGTTATTGTGTCTTACATAAATGTCGCCCAGTCTCAGATAAAATTTTCACCTGCCTTGTCTTCTCATTTGCATGTCTCTAGTTTAGGTGAATTTTGATAGTAATGTTGTGAGCAGGATTCAGGATGGTAGTGGAGGGACTATTTTTTTTTTTAAGAAGCTGAATGAAAGGGAAATATTTGCATCTCAGAGAAGCTTCTTAGTTAAAGCCAGCACCAGTGCTCTACATTTGGTACATTTAAAAGATAGCAGAGCTGGATCATTCTAGCTTTCACTAAATTATTTTCTTAAATCACAAAGTAACAGAAGAAACTCGTTCTCAATTTTTCTTTATGTTCTTGAAGTTTGACACTTTTCTCTATTTCTGCCTCTGAAACTATACTTTCTCCTATGAGAATCATAGCTTGCCTTCCTCAGGCGGTTTAGAGTTTCTCAAGATGTTTTAGGATCTTACAGCTTTCGTGGTAATGGTTTTTGATTAAGCCATTTGACTAGTATATAGTTTGGAAATAAACAGGAAACATGGCTCAGCAAACGCTCCTCTCCCCACTACATTTTTTTCTTCCTTCTTCTCCCCTATATTGAGAAAATTTGATTTCAAGAATCTAACAGAGATGCCTGGATTGTTTCTTTCCCTCTATTCAATTCTTCACTTCCACAGAGTGCAAACATTTCTATTATTTTTATTCTCTAGACTTCCAGGCTTTCTCTGTTAAAATAGTGCTGCATCTAGTATTTCATCTCTAACTCACTCCTGGACATTTCTATTTGGATGTTCTTTGATTATATCATGTTCTACATGTTAATATCCATGCTTAGCATTAACAGGGTGAAAGTAGCCACCCCTTCCAACTTTACTATTTCTGTTAATGATACCATTTTTCCCAGGTAACATGGTAATTTATTATTATTATCTATATATGTAGCCACCACATTCTGTTAACTTAAAAAGAATTCCCATTCATCTTTTATATTTCCGCTACTGTGGGAAAATGCCTTATTACCTCAGTGAACCTGCTGGTATAGTTTCCTACTTGGGTTCTCTGAACCTACCTTTTGTTTAAACTTAACTTTCATATTGTCACTCATTTGTTCAAAAATACTTACTGGATTCCTATTACCAGCCACCCTGAGAATCAGTTTGTCTGCTTGACTTGGCATATCTTTAGAATTGTAGCCACATGATATTGTTCAATTTCCTGCAAAATTTTCTCTCCAGTCAGAAACCTAGTTGCAGTTTACTTCCTCATACTGCATGGTCGCTCCTAACTCTTCGTCATCTTTCGTGTTGCTTGTATCTCTCGTACTACCATCTACTCTCCTCTACCTAACCAAATTTTGTTCATTGTTGATAAGCATAGAGGAATAATTAGAATTAAGATTTAGATAGACATTAAACATGAGACATACAAGCCTTGTAAGTGTTCAGTGTCTTGCTCAAAGTTTACCCATTGAAGAAATGGAAGAAATAAAACCAGAACCAAAGTTCCCTTTTGTGTAAGTTTCGTAGATTAAAACGTCCTGCCCAAGTGAATGCTTCCAAATTTCTCATGATGTTTCACTTGCCTGTTTCAACCTTCTATTTTCTTAAAGACTTTAGAAGCTTAGAGTCATCTAGTAGATAAATAATTTATTTTATAGCACATATCCAAACTACTATAATTATCATTATTATTATGAATAATTCAAGTTTAGGATTACTTGTTGGAAGTTTTATATGTTTTGTTGAAATCCTCTTTAAGAGAAAGTGGAATCCTCTGGCTCTTACCTTGCCATCAGTAGCTACACAGTACAAATCCATTCTCTCATCAAGACCTCAACCCTTCACATATATGTATAAAATGATTTCCTCTTTGTGAATCTCTTATCACTTCTTGCATGGCTTCTCATACGATCTATTACGAATATGAGCCAGGCCATTTTAAAATGCCAGCTATATTAACCCATTTTAAATAGCTTAAGAATAAAGATCATCCAACCATTACCAATTGGAGGATATTCCTCTCAGAATTGAGAACAATTAGGTATTCCTATCCTAGTAAAACATCATGAAGTGGACCCTGAAAAAAACTGAAAAGATCAAGATTTGTATCAATTATGCAAAGATAAATACCTCTTCTTTGATATCACCATCAATATCAAGTAAGTCCTTTTGTGTCCAGAATTTGGTGGGTTCTTGGTCTCACTGACGTCAAGAATGAAGCCATGGACCCTCGCGGTGAGTGTTACAGTTCTTAAAGGCGGCGTGTCCAGAGTTTGTTCCTTCTGATGTTCGGGTGTGTTTGGAGTTTCTTCCTTCTGGTGGGGTTCGTGGTCTCGCTGGCTCAGGAGTGAAGCTGCGGACCTTCGCGGTGAGTGTTATAGCTCTTAAGGCAGCGCGTCTGGAGTTGTTCGTTCCTCCTGGTGGGTTCATGGTCTCGCTGGCTTCAGGAGTGAAGCTGCAGACCTTCCCCAGTGAGTGTTACAGCTCATACAGGCAGTGTGGACCCAAAGAGTGAGCAGCAGCAAGATTTATTGCAAAGAGCGAAAGAACAAAGCTTCCACAGTGTGGAAGGGGACCCGAGTGAGTTGCCACTGCTGGCTGGGGCAGCCTGCTTTTATTCTCTTACCTGGCCCCACCCACATCCTGCTGATTGGTCCATTTTACAGAGAGCCGAGTGGTCTGTTTTGACAGGGTGCTGATTTGTGCATTTACAATTCCTGAGCTAGACACAAAGGTTCTCCACATCCCCACTAGATTAGCTAGATACAGAGTGTTGATTGGTGCATTCACAAACCTTGAGCTAGACACAGGGTGCTGATTGGTGTGTTTTCAAACCTTCAGCTAGATACAGAGTGCCAATTGGTGTATTTACAATCCCTTGGCTAGACATAAATGTTCTCCAAGTCCTCACCAGTCGGGAGCCCAGCTGGCTTCACCCAGTGGATCCCGCACCAGGGCCGCAGGTGGAGCTGTCTGCCAGGCCTGCCCCGTGCGCCTGCACTCCTCAGCCCTTGGGTGGTCGATGGGATTGGGCGCCGTGGAGCAGGGGGCGGCGCTTGTCAGGGAGGCTCGGACGCGCAGAATCCCAAGGGCGTCGGGGGAAGGCTTAGGCATGGCGGGCTGCAGGTCCCCCAGCCCTGCCCCGCGGGGAGGCAGCTAAGGCCCAGCGAGCGCAGTGGCGGTGGGCCAGCACTGCTGGGGGACCCAGCACACCCTCTGCAGCCGCTGGCCTGGGTGCTAAGCCCCTCAATGTCCGGGGCTGCTCCGAGTGCAGGCCCCGCCAAGCCCACACCCACCAGGAACTGGTGCTGGCCCACAACCACCGCACGCAGCACTGGTTCCCGCCTGCGGCTCTCCCTCCGCAGCTCCCTGCAAGCTGAGGGAGCTGGCTCCGGCCTCGGCCAGCCCAGGAAGGGACTCCCACAGTGCAGCGGCGGGCTGAAGGGCTCCTCAAGTGCCACCAAAGTGGGAGCCCAGGCAGAAGAGGCACCGAGAGCGAGCGAGGGCTGTGAGGGCTGCCAACATGCTGTCATCTCTCCCTTTCAATTAAGGAAAAAAAAGAGTGCTGAACTTGTGCCGGTTCAAGCTAGTTCAAGGCAAGTGAGCTGCTTTTCTATACCCCATCTTATCCCTACCTTCTTTTCTCAAAATTCATCAGGAAAGGTTAGTATGTTTTGGCAAAGCTTTCAAAACAGGTGATGGTAAAATAATTTAAAACATACTGATTCACATAACTTAGCCAAATAATTGGATTACAAAGTAGATCTTAAATCCAAAGATCTGAAGTCCAAAGTAGATCTGACTTCATGAAACAAATGTCAGGAGGGAAGCAATGTGTTGCTTAAACATTCCTGTCTGCTTTCTTGAGCAAATTTACTACCAAAGGGGAGAAGCCTGCTTTCTAATCAACCAACAATACCTTTAGTGAAATTCAAAGAGGAAAAAAATAGGTCATGTTTTTTAGTATCCAATAATAAAAATGAATAAATTAATAAGGAAGAACTTATGAGCATGGGTGTGAGACTGTAATTGATAGCCCCATTAACACATGGCATAGGGAATGAGATTTTCCATGAAGAGTAGAACACCAGGTATATAAACAACTTATATTCCATATGCATGTTTTAAAACTATCCCTCCTCTTATAGCTCTGTTATACAGACCTCTAGTTTTGACTTTCTTCTTAGACTAAGATGCCTAGAACTACAGTGAGCTTATTGCTTTCAATAATAAAGACCCCACATTCTTATTTCTACAGGCTAAAATTGTATTAAATTTTTGAGCTGCCACATCATATTATCAACTTGTATTTGATATGGTTGCCTAAAAGTCCCGAATCTTTTCCACATACACTAATGTTGAGTATCATTTTCTTTTGAGCTTGATTAGAGCCCATTATTCAATACCATATATTATTATTATTTTTATCTTAACTCTTTCTTTTTTCATGTCAACATTCTCATTCAGCTTTTGAGTATATTAAAATCTTAAATATCCATATGTTCTAGTTCTTTATCCAGGTTATTGGTAAACTTGTTGGAATTTGAGAGGATCAAGGGAAAACCTCTGAAACACTGTTTTGAATATCAATTTCCTTTTGCCTTTTAACTTTCAGTAAATTATTTTCACTGGGCACAAAAACACCTAACTGAACCATTAGCCACCCTTTCATTATTTTTTACAAGGATTTCTTTTCAAATTTCAAAGATATTGTGTCTCTTTTACTAGTATTTGTCAATTTACTAAATAATTTGAAAGAGAAATAAGTAATTACGGCAAAGCTTCATTTGGTAAACTAGCTCATAGTGTTGGTTGATCACTGCATCACACTGCACAGATTCTACTTTGTGATCTGATACGGGCTTTTGTTGTGATTCAGTATTTGTCAATATTTACTGAACGTTGTTTTCTTCTTTTGGTTTGTATGTTCTGAAATCTGCCTTGGCTTTTTTGTGTCAATTTTCTGCGAGTCTTCTCAATCAAAGCACTTGCATTTTAAATGTGATCTAAACCCAATGATAGGAATCTACAGTATTCATGATCAAGCACATTCAAAGACTGGGCAATAACTCATGAATTAGTGTCACATCAGATTTTCTCCTGTGGCACTCTGACTTCTTTTGCTCCTCAGATATATAATAATGACTTATAATATGCCTCTAACCATGCATTTGCCTTGATTCGTTGGACAAACACCTGCCAACCGCTTTAGTTCCAATATCTAAGTTGTGTATCTGTGTATATGTATGTGTGTGTGTGTGTGTGTGTGAGAGAGAGAGAGAGAGTATAATTACTATAATTCCTTACCTTGGTAATCTACTTATAATAAATGACACATTCCTCTTAGTTGGATATGATGTCTTAATCTCCTGAATCTTTCGGGGGCTAAAATACTGCCTGAGTCACAATCCGATGACAAGAACCTAATTTCCTGTGGATGAACTTTTCTGAGCCTTTCTACCTTCCAGCTGCCTGTCTCCCTCATTCCAGGCTTATCTATCCCAGAAGTCCTTATTATCATGCTCCCTGCACTTGCTGATTATGCCCCCTGACCTTCCCAGATATCTCCTGCCTGCTTAGACTACCGTCTCTCACTTATCATTATCATTGCCAGAAGCCAAGTTTTGGTTCATTGGCTGAATATGGGAGACCTGTCTTAGGAATTCAGGCTCCTTTGCTGATACTCTATCACTGGCTTTGCTGCTGCTAGATTTTTTGGTTACTTGGAACATCCCAAGTCCAGTTAGGTCTGATGAGTCTTTGCTTCCCACAATCTCCTCACCAACACAAATAACCTATTACTGACAGCTAATTTCTTTGCTCCTGTATCTGGTTGCCAGTCTTCTTTCCTATTGAGTCTTTCTAGTTTCGACATCCCAGCACTTTGACTAATGCCAAGCCAGTTATTTTATCATCTCCCACATAGTGCTAAGAATTAAGTAGAGGGTCCATATATATAAATTGCTCTGCAAGATTCCTCTCATCTGCCACATTTGTGAAATCTCCCTCCTCTGTTATCATAAAGGAGTTATTTACATCTTTTTCATAGTCCACAGCGCAAGTCTGTTTTTTACCTGTTTGTCCCTTTTACTGGACTATGTGTTTTTCTGGGACAGAAGCCACATGGTTGTTTAGTCACATAAACATTTATTCAGCATTTAATATTTGCCAGGCACCATGTTTGGCAGCACAGGTAAAGAAAAATATATACAAACATACACAATTGTGTGGTTTTAGTAACTCTGAGTCACTGGATTTTATTGCTAGTATAAGTAGTTTAGTTTAAGTATTCCACAGAAGTTTTCTGAATGAATGAATGTGTTTGCTAAATAATTGAAAATAGATTTTTAAATCCAGTTCCTGAAAAAATTATGTGCTCTAGTGCATGCTCCCTAGGAAGTAAATGACACTTATTAAATGACACTTATTGAGCAAAAATAAAAACGTAAAATAACCGTTGAAGTTGTTTTAGATGCTAGACCTCAGAGGTTTACCATAAATAAGATAAAGCTGTGTGCCAAAGGCTAGCATCTGTTTTCTATAAAAGACCAGATAATAAATGTTTTCAGATTTGTGGTCCATACAGTTCTGCCACATCTACTCAACTCCAGTATGGTAGCTCAAAAACAGCCACAGATACCTAAATAAATGGGTATAACTCTGTTCCAATAAAATTTTATTTATCGATTCTGAAATTGGAATATGTAAAATGTTAATGTGTCATGAAATATGATTGTGTTTCTTAATTTTTTGTGAATTATTTAAAAGTTGTTTATGGTTTGTAAGACTTATAGAACGAGGTAATGGGTAAAATTTAGCCAGTGGGCCCCCATCTACTGACCCTCGATCTAAACTTCTCTTTTTTTTTCTCAAGAACCCTCATATTAAGATTAAACTTCAGTTTCTTGATATAAACTTTTAAAATTTTTGTAAACAAAAATAGATTAGGTCCAGTTTAGATGTTCAATATTGAAAACAAGAAGGAGGCTGGGCTTGGTGGCTCATGTCTGTAATCCTAGCACTTTGGGAAGCCAAGGTGGGCAGATCACCTGAGGTCAGGAGTTCAAGAGCAGCCTGGCCAACATGGCGAAACTCTGTCTCTACTAAAAATAGAAAAAATTAGCTGAGTGTGGTGGCGGGCATCTGTAATCCCAGCTTCTTGGGAGGCTGAGGCAGGAGAGAATCACTTGAACCTGGAAGGAGGAGTT